>NC_052065.1:59321555-59921555 GCF_903992535.2 Arvicola amphibius
ACCAAGATCAGAAATGAAAAGGGGGACATAACCACAGACACAGAGGAAATTCAGAAAATCATTAGATCTTACTACAAAAGCCTGTATGCCACAAAATTGGAAAATGTAAAAGAAATGGACAGTTTTTTAGATAAATACCATATACCAAAGTTAAACCAGGACCAGGTAAATGCTCTAAATCGTCCTGTTAGTCGCGAAGAATTAGAAACTGTTATCAGAAACCTCCCTACCAAAAAGAGCCCAGGACCAGATGGTTTCAATGCGGAATTCTACCAGAACTTCCAAGAAGACCTAATACCTATACTCCTTAAGGTATTTCATAATATAGAAACACAAGAGTCACTGCCAAATTCCTTCTATGAAGCTACAGTTACCCTGATACCTAAACCACACAAAGACTCAACCAAGAAAGAGAATTACAGGCCAATCTCACTCATGAACATGGACGCAAAAATTCTCAATAAAATACTGGCAAACCGAATCCAAGAACACATTAGAAAAATTATCCATTACGATCAAGTAGGCTTCATCCCAGAGATGCAGGGCTGGTTCAACATACGAAAATCTATTAATGTAATCCATCATATAAACAAACTGAAGGAAAAAAACCATATGGTCATCTCATTAGATGCTGAAAAAGCATTTGACAAAATTCAGCACCCTTTTATGATAAAGGTCTTGGAGAGATTAGGGATACAAGGGTCATTCCTAAATATAATAAAAGCTATTTACAGCAAACCGACAGCTAACATCAAATTAAACGGAGAGAAACTCAAGGCTATCCCACTAAATTCAGGAACACGACAAGGCTGTCCACTCTCTCCTTATCTCTTCAATATAGTGCTTGAAGTTCTAGCAATAGCAATAAGACAACATAAGGGAATCAAGGGGATCCAATTTGGAAAGGAAGAAGTTAAACTTTCATTATTTGCAGATGATATGATAGTATACATAAGCGACCCCAAAAACTCCACCAAAGAACTCCTACAGCTGATAAACTCCTTCAGTAACGTGGCAGGATACAAGATCAACTCCAAAAAATCAGTCGCCCTCCTATACACAAAGGATAAGGAAGCAGAGAGGGAAATCAGAGAAGTATCACCTTTCACAATAGCCACAAATAGCATAAGATATCTGGGAATATCGCTAACCAAGGAAGTGAAGGATTTATATGACAAGAACTTTAAGTCTTTGAAGAAAGAAATTGAAGAGGATACCAGAAAATGGAAGGATCTCCCCTGCTCGTGGATTGGGAGGATCAACATAGTAAAAATGGCAATTCTACCAAAAGCAATCTATAGATTCAATGCAATCCCAATCAAGGTCCCATTAAAATTCTTCACAGAGATTGAGAAGACAATAATCAACTTTATATGGAAAAACAAGAAACCCAGGATAGCCAAAAAAATCTTATACAATAAAGGTACTTCTGGAGGCATTACCATCCCTGACTTCAAACTCTATTACAGAGCTACAGTATTGAAAACGGCTTGGTATTGGCATAAGAACAGAGAAGTTGACCAATGGAATCGTATAGAAGACCCGGATCTTAAACCACAAACCTATGAACACCTGATTTTTGATAAAGGAGCCAAAAGTACACAATGGAAAAAAGAGGGCATCTTCAACAAATGGTGCTGGCATAACTGGATGTCAACCTGTAGAAGAATGAAAGTAGATCCATATCTATCACCATGCACAAAACTCAAGACCAAATGGATTAAAGACCTCAATATTAATTTGAACACATTGAGATTGATAGAGGAGAAAGTGGGAAGTACTCTACAACAAATGGGCACAGGGAACCGTTTCCTATGCATAACCCCAGCTGCACAGACTTTAAGGGCAACATTGAATAAATGGGACCTCCTGAAGTTGAGCAGCTTCTGTAAAGCAAAGGACATTGTCACTAAGACACAAAGGCAGCCTACTGACTGGGAAAAGATCTTCACCAACCCTGCAACTGACAAAGGTCTGATCTCTAAAATATATAAGGAACTCAAGAGACTAGACGGTAAAATGCCAATTAACCCAATTAAAAAATGGGGCGATGAACTGAACAGAGAATTCTCAACAGAAGAAGTTCGAATGGCCAAAAGACACTTAAGGTCATGCTCAACCTCCCTAGCTATCAGGGAAATGCAAATCAAAACAACTTTGAGATATCATCTCACACCTGTCAGATTGGCTAAAATCCAAAACACCAATAATAACCTTTGCTGGAGAGGTTGTGGGGTAAGGGGCACACTCATCCATTGCTGGTGGGAATGCAAACTTGTGCAACCACTTTGGAAAGCAGTGTGGCGGTTTCTCAGGAAATTCGGGATCAACCTACCCCAGGACCCAGCAATTCCACTATTGGGAATCTACCCAAGAGATGCCCAATCATACAACAAAAGCATATGCTCATCTATGTTCATAGCAGCATTATTTGTAATAGCCAGATCCTGGAGACAGCCTAGATGCCCTTCAGTGGAAGAATGGATGAAGAAACTGTGGAATATATACATGCTAGAATACTACTCAGCGGTAAAAAACAATGACATCTTGAATTTTGCAGGCAAATGGATGGAAATAGAAAACAATATTCTGAGTGAGGTAACCCAGACCCATAAAGATGAACATGGGATGTACTCACTCATATTCGGTTTCTAGCCATGATTATAGGACATCGAGCCTATAAGTTTGGGATCCTTGAGAAGATAATAAGAAGGTGAACTCCCAAAAAAGATATAGTAATCCTCCTGGATATTGGAAGTAGACACGATCGCCAGGCAAAATTGGGAACTTGAGGGTTGGGCAAGACTGGGCCAAGGGAAGATGGGGAGAGAAAAGTGTGAAGGGGAGAGCGGGGGGAGCTCGGAGGAATGGGGTGCTTGGGATATAGGAAGGGTGGATATGAGAGCAGGGAAGCATATATCTGAATTTAAGGAGCTACCTGAGGGTTGTCAAGAGACTTGACCCTAGAGGGGTTCCCAGGTTTCCAGGGAGACGCCCCCAGTTAGTTCCTTGGGCAGCTGAGGAGAGGGAGCCTGAAAAGGCCAGTTCCTATAGCCATACTGATGAATTTCTTGCATATCACCATAGAACCTCCACCTGACGATAGATGAAGAAAATGACAGAGCCCCACCTTGGAGCACCGGACTGAGCTCCCAAGGTCCTGATGAGGAGCAGAAGGAGAGAGAACATGAGAAAGAAAGTCAGGACCGTGAGGGAACCTCCAGCTGGCGACAGATGGGGAAGGTGACTGAGCCCCACATTGGAGCACTGGACTGAGCTCCCAAGGTCCCGATGAGGAGCAGAAGGAGCGAGAACATGAGGGAGAAAGTCAGGAACGAGAGGGGTGCGTTCACTCATGGAGACGGTGGGACAGAACTAATGGGAGATCACCAACTCCAGTTGGAATGGGACTGATGGATCATGCGACCAAACCCGTCTCTCTGAATGTGGCCAACAGCGGGGGCTGACTGAGAAGCAAAGGACAATGGCTCTGGGCTCTGATTCTTCTTCATGGACGGGCTCTGTGGGAGCCTTCTCAGCTTGGTCGATCACCTTCCTGGACCTGGGGGGAGTTGGGAGGACCTTGGTCTTAGCATAGAGTGGGGAACCCTGATGGCTCCTTGGCCTTGAGAGGGAGGGAGGGGAGGTATGGGTGGAGGGGAGGGGAGGGAAGGGGGAGAAGGAGGGGAGAGAAAGGGGAGAAGGAGGGGAGGGAGGAAAAAAAAAAAAAGAAAAAAAAAATAATAAAAAAAAAATAATAAACTATTTATTCATAGATATAAATAATAACCACAGTCAACAGCATGCTCCTGTAAGTTTTCATATTTTTGAGATCATCAAAGCCCAAAGTGAAATTTACAGGTGACAAAAGTTGAAAGGTTGAAGGGGAAGAGAGGTGGAATGGCAAAGGTACTAATACACTATATTACTAATACACTAATGAAGTAGAAAGTAAAGATCTAATCTTCAAAACCTTCAAAAATATTAAACACAGGCAGCGGAGTTCCATCTGGACTGGCGAGTGTGTGCGACCCTGGGGCAACCTGCCCTGGAAGAGAGCACAGACCCCCTCCCCCAGCTCCTGCTGCAGGCTTCTCTTTGGTTCTCACGTCCCTGCCTCTCCCAAGTCTTCCCTAGTGTATTCAAGTGTCCTGCTCCTGTACTAAGGCCATCCACCCAAAGGGGTGAGAGTCTGGCCTCCAAGCAGGTCTGAGGATTCCTGCAAAGGAGTGTGGGCTCCTTCAGATTGTGAGGCAAGGAATAGCTCCTGCTCCGGCACTGAGGAGATCCAACCAGATTCAGTCACAGCAAAGATTGGTCTAAGACACCAAGTACCTCCCGGCTCCATTTGAAGGGAGAGATGGGCAGGCGCCAATGCAAGAACTCCTCCAACAACAAGAAAGGCAACAAGACATCACCAGAATCCAGACATCCCGAAACAACAAGAATTGAACACCCTACTCCAGAAGATATAGAAAAAACCGACCTTAAACAGAACTTTATGAAAATAATAGAGGACCTTAAACAGGAGGTAAAAAACTGCCATAAAGAAATGGAGATGACAAACAAAAAGGTAGACGAAATAAATAAATCTCTCAAAGATACCCAAGAAAAACAAGAAAAAGCAATCAAACAGGTAAGGGAAACAGTACAAGACCTGAAAAATGAAATGGAGGTAATGAAGAAAACACAATCTGAGGGAAGACTGGAAATGGAAATTCTGAGTAAAAGAACAGAAACTTCAGAGACAAGTATTTCCAACCGAATACAAGAGATGGAAGAAAGAATCTCTGACTCTGAAGATACTATAGAGGAAATAAACTCACAGCTTAAAGAACAAAACAAATCCAACAAATTCTTAACACAAAACATCCAGGAAATCTGGGACACCATGAAAAGACCAAACCTAAGATTAATTGGGGTAGAAGAAGGAGAAGAATTACAACTCAAAGTCCCAGAAAATATACTCAACAAAATTATAGAAGAAAACTTCCCCAACCTAAAGAAGGATGTTCCTATGAAGGTACAAGAAGCCTACAGAACACCGAATAGACTGGATCAAAAGAAATCATCCCCATGCCATATAATAATCAAAACATAAAACATACAGAATAAAGAACAGATATTAAGAGCTGCAAAGGAAAAAGGCCAAGTAACATATAAAGGGAAACCTATCAGAATTACACCTGACTTCTCAATGGAAACCATGAAAGCCAGAAGATCTTGGATAGATGTGCTACAGACACTAAGGGAACATGGATGCAAGCCTAGACTACTATGCCCGGCAAAGCTTGCATTCACCATCGATGAAGAAAACAAGATATTCCAGGACAAAAACAGATTTAAACAATATGTAGATTGTTTAAATCCAGCCTTGCAGAAAGTAATAGAAAATCACTAACCAAGGAGTCCAACAGTGCCCACAATAACTCAGACATCTTTCACCAGCACAACTAGAAGGGTAACACACAAACTCTATTACCAGAAAAAAAAATGACAGGAGTTAACAACCACTGGTCATTAATATCACTGAATATCAATGGACTCAATTCACCTATAAAAAGGCACAGGCTAAGAGATTGGATACGAAAACAGGATCCAACATTCTGCTGTTTACAAGAAACACACCTCAACCACAAAGACAGACATCTACTCAGAGTAAAGGGTTGGGAAAAGGTTTATCAAGCTAGTGGTCCTAAGAAACAAGCGGGTGTGGCCATACTAACTTCTAACAAAGTTGACTTCAAACTAAAATCAATCAGAAGAGATGGAAAGGGACACTTTATACTCATAACAGGAAAAATCCATCAGAATGAAGTTTCAATCCTGAATATCTATGCCCCTAATATAAAAGCTCCCACTTATGTAAAAGAAAAATTACTAGAACTCAAGGCAGCATCAAACCACACACATTAATAGTAGGAGACTTCAACACTCCTTTCTTACCAATGGAAAGGTCAATCAGACAGAAACCTAACAGAGAATTAAAAGACTTAATGGAGGTAATGAATCAAATGGACTTAACAGACATCTATAGAACATTCCACCCAAATAGGAAAGAATATACCTTCTTCTCTGCAGCTCACGGAACCTTTTCGAAAATTGACCATATACTCGGTAACAAAGCAAACTTCCACAGTTACAAAAAAATATTAGTAACCACCTGTGTCTTATCAGATCACCATGGATTAAAATTAGAATTCAACAACAATGCTACCTCCAGAAAGCCTATAAACTCATGAAAACTGAACAGTCAACTACTGAACCACACCTGGGTCAAGGAAGAAATAAAGAAAGAAATTAAAGTCTTTCTTGAATTTAATGAAAACAAAGACACAACATACTCAAACCTATGGGACACAATGAAAGCAGTGCTAAGAGGAAAGTTCATAGCACTAAGTGCCCACTTAAAGAAAACAGAGAAAGCATACATTGGAGACTTAACAGCACACCTGAAAGCTCTAGGAAAAAAAAAGAAGCAGATTCACCTAGGCGAAGTAGAAGACTGGAAATAATCAAACTGAGGGCAGAAACCAACAAAATAGAAACACAGACAACAATCCAAAGAATCAATGAAACCAAAAGCTGGTTCTTGGAGAAAATCAACAAGATTGACAAACCCCTAGCCAAACTAATCAAATGGTAGAGAGAGAACAAGCAAATTAATAAGATCAGAAATGAAAAGGGGGACATAACCACAGACACAGAGAAAATTCAGAGAATCATTAGATCTTACTACAAAAGCCTTTATGCCACAAAATTGGAAAATGTAAAAGAAATGGACAGTTTTTTTGGTACCACATACCAAAGTTAAGCCAGAACCAGGTGAACAATCTAAATAGTCCTGTTAGTCGCAAAGAATTAGAAACTGTTACAAAAACCTCCCTACCAAAAAAAAGCCCAGGACCAGATGGTTTCAATGCAGAATTCTACCAGAACTTCCAAGAAGACCTAATACCTATACTCCTTAAGGTATTTCATAATATAGAAACAGAAGAGTCATTGCCAAATTCCTTTTATGAGGCTACAGTTACCCTGATACCTAAACCACACAAAGACTCAACCAAGAAAGAGAATTACAGGCCAATCTCACTCATGAACTTTGACGCAAAAATTCTCAATAAAATACTGGCAAACAGAATCCAAGAACACATTAGAAAAATTATCCACTACGATCAAGTAGGCTTCATCCCAGAGATGCAGGGCTGGTTCAACATACGAAAATCTATCAATGTAATCCATCATATAAATAAACTGAAGGATAAAAACCATATGATCATCTCATTAGATGCTGAAAAAGCATTTGACAAAATTCAGCACCCCTTTATGATAAAGGTCTTGGAGAGATTAGGTATACAAGGGTCATTCCTAAATATAATAAAGGCTATTTACAGCAAGCCGACAGCTAACATCAAATTAAACAGAGAGAAACTCAAGGCCATCCCACTAAATTCAGGAACATGACAAGGCTGTCCACTCTTTCCTTATCTCTTCAATATGGTGCTTGAGGTTCTAGCAATAGCAATAAGACAACATAAGGGGATCAAGGGGATTTGAATTGGAAAGGAAGAAGTTAAACTTTCGTTATTTGCAGATGATATGATATTGTACATAAGCGACCCCAAAAACTCCACCAAAGAACTCCTACAGCTGATAAACTCCTTCAGTAACATGGCAGGATACAAGATCAACTCCAAAAATCAGTTGCCCTCCTATACACAAAGGATAAGGAAGCAGAGAGGGAAATCAGAGAAGTATCACCATTCACAATAGCCACAAATAGCATAAAATATCTTGGGGTAACTCTAACCACGGAAGTGAAGGATCTATTTGACAAGAACTTTAATTCTCTGAAGAAAGAAATTGTAGAGGATACCAGAAAATGAAAGGATCTCCCTTGCTCATGGATTGGGAGGATTAACATAGTAAAAATGGCAATTCTACCAAAAGCAATCTATAGATTCAATGCAATCCCCATCAAGGTCCCAACAAAATTCTTCACAGACCTTGAGAGGACAATAATCAACTTTATATGGAAAAACAAGAAACCCAGGATAGCCAAAACAATCTTATACAATAAAGGAACTTCTGAGGGCATTACCATCCCTGACTTCAAACTCTATTACAGAGCTACAGTATTGAAAACAGCTTGGTATTGGCATAAAAACAGAGAAGTCGACCAATGGAATCGAATAGAAGACCGGGATCTTAACCCACAAACCTATGAACACCTGATTTTTGATAAAGGAGCCAAAAGTACACAATGGAAGAAAGAGGGCATCTTCAACAAATGGTGCTGGTATAACTGGATGTCAACCTGTAGAAGAATGAAAGTAGATCCATATCTATCACAGTGCACAAAACTCAAGTCCAAATGGATTAAAGACCTCAATATTAGGAACTGGCCTTGTTCCTATAGCCATACTGATGAATTTCTTGCATATCACCATAGAACCTCCACCTGGCGATAGATGAAGAAAATGACAGAGCCCCACATTGGAGCTCCGGACTGAGCTCCCAAGGTCCTGATGAGGAGCAGAAGGAGGGAGAACATGAGAAAGAAAGTCAGGACCGTGAGGGAACCTCCAGCTGGCGACAGATGGGGAAGGTGACTGAGCCCCACATTGGAGCACCGGACTGAGCTCCCAAGTTCCTGATGAGGAGCAGAAGGAGAGAGAACATGAGAAAAAGTCAGGACCGTGAGGGGTGCGTTCACCCATGGAGACGGTGGGACAGAACTAACGGGAGATCACCAACTCCAGTTGGATTGGGACTGATGGAACATGAGACCAAACCAGACTCTCTGAATGTGGCCGACGGTGGAGGCTGACAGAGAAGCCAAGGACAAAGGTGCTGATCTTTGACTCTTCTGCATGGACGGGCTCTGTGGGAGCCTTCTCAGCTTGGTTGATCACCTTCCTGGACCTGGGGGGAGTTGGGAGGACCTTGGTCTTAACCGAGTAGGGAACCCCGATGGCTCCTTGGCCTGAAAAGGGAGGGAAGAGGGGTATGGGGGGAGGGGAGGGGAGGAAAGGGGGAGGAAGAGGGGAGGAGATGGAAATTTTTAAATATGAAAAAATAAACCAAAGAAATGAAAAAAAATAAAGAAAAAAAACGAAAAAGACCTCAATATTAATCGGAACACACTCAGCCTGACAGAGGAGAAAGTGGGAAGTACTCTACAACATATGGGCACAGGAGACCGTTTCCTACGTATAACCCCAGCAGCACAGACATTAAGGGCAACATTGGATAAATGGGACCTCCTGAAGCTGAGCAGCTTCTGTAAAGCAAAGGACACTGTCACTAAGACACAAAGGCAGCCCACTGACTGGGAAAAGATCTTCACCAACCCTGCAACTGACAAAGGTCTGATCTCCAAAATATATAAGGAACTCAAGAGACTAGACTTCAAAATGCTAATTAACCCATTTAAAAAATGGGGCTATGAACTGAACAGAGAATTCTCAACAGAAGAAGTTCGAATGGCCAAAAGACACTTAAGGTCATGCTCAACCTCCTTAGCTATCAGGGAAATGCAAATCAAAACAACTTTCAGATACCATCTTCCACCTGTCAGATTGGGTAAAATCAAAAACATCAATGATAGCCTTTGCTGGAGAGGTTGTGGGGCAAGGGGTACACTCATCCACTGCTAGTGGGAATGCACACTTGTGCAACCACTTTGGAAAGCAGTGTGGCGGTTTCTCAGGAAATTCGGGATCAACCTACCCCAGGACCCAGCAATTCCACTATTGGGAATATACGCAAGAGATGCCCGCCCAATCATACTATAAAAACATTTGTTCAACTATGTTTATAGCAGCATTATTTGTAATAGCCAGAACCTGGAAACAACCTAGATGCCCTTCAGTGGAAGAATGGATGAAGAAACTGTGGAATATATACATGTTAGAATACTACTCAGCAGTAAAAAACAATGACATCTTGAATTTTGCATGCAAATGGATGGAAATAGAAAACACCATTCTGAGTGAGGTAACCCAGACCCAAAAAGATGAACATGGGATGTACTCACTCATAATCGGTTTTTAGCCATAAATAAAGGACATCGAGCCTATAATTCGTAATCCTTGAGAAGACAATAAGAAGGTGAAACCAAAGAAAATCATAGTTATCCTCCTGGATATTGGAAGCAGACAAGTTTGCCGGGCAAAAATTGGGAACTTGGGGGTGGGGTGGGTTGGGGGCAAGGGGAGATGGGGAGAGCAAAGCGTGAAGGGGAGGATGGAGAGAGCTTGGGGGAATGGGATGCTTGGGATATAGGAAGGGTGGATATGGGAGCAGGGAAGCATATATCCTAATTAAGGGAGCCATCTTAGAATTATTAAGAGACTTGACTCTAGAGGGGTTCCCAGGTATCCAGTGAGATGCCCCCAGCTAGCTCCATGGGCAGCTGAGGAGAGGGAGTCGGAAAAGGCCAGATCCTATAGCCATACTGATGATTATCTTGCATATCTCCATAGAACCTTCACCTGGCGATGGATGGAGATAGAGACAGAGCCCCACATTGGAGCACCGGACTGAGTTCCCAAGGTCCTGACGAGGAGCAGAAGGAGGGAGAACATGAGAAAGAAAGTCAGGACCGTGAGGGAACCTTCATCTGGCGATGGATGGAGATAAAGACAGAGCCACACATTGGTGCACCGAACTGAGCGCCCAAGGTCCAAATGAGGAGCAGAAGGAGGGAAAACATGAGCAAGGAAGTCTGGACTGCAAGGAGTGCTCCCACCCACTGAGATGGTGGGGCTGATCTATTCGGAGCTTACCAAGCCCAGCTGGACTGGGACTGAAAAAGCATGAGATAAAACCGGTCTCCCTGAACATGGCGGACAATGAGGGCTGATGAGAAGCCAAGGACAATGACACTGGATTTGGACCCTACTACACATACTGGCTTTGGGGGGGCTAGCCTATTTGGATGCTCACCTTCCTAGACCTGGAAGGAGGGGGGAGGAACTTGGACTTCCCACAGGGCAGGGAACCCTTACTGCTCTCTGGACAGGAGAGGGAGAGAGAGTGGAGGAGGGAGGGGTAAATGGGAGGTGGGGAGGCGGCGGAAATTTTACTAAATAAAAAAAATAAAATAAATATTAAACACATTGTTTAATATTTTAAAAATTTCCAAGCTAGTCAGGACTATATAGTGAGACCCTCTAGAAATATTTTAAAGATAATCATCAGGTAAGCCTTAAATTGTATACTATAGCAAAAATGGAAAGAAAGATCAGGGAAAATAACAGAACCTGAAATAACTCCTCATATCTCATAATCTCAAGTAAATAGATAACATAAAAAATGATAAATCAAGAAGTAGTTGTTTTTATTGTCAAGTTTTTGGTTGTTTTTGTGTTGCAGTGCTGGATCTTGAATACAAAGCCTCACATATACTAAGCCTCCATTCTACCATTAAGATTAAAAATGAGTTACTAATATAGAAAAAGTGCTACTTCTCAAAAATTCTATGTCGAAGCCCCCACTTTCTGTGTGTATCTTTGCTAGTTTTTCTTTCAGTGCTAGGGGTTAAACTCCGGGCCTGCCACATGCTAGTACCTCAGAGTATTAGTATATTTGAATATAGGGCCTTTAAGAAATGATAATGTTAAATGAGGCTGTAAAGTCTAATCAAGGGCTGCAAGCTGTTTCACTGCCACTCAAGCCTGATGGTCGTGGGTCAATCCTCAGATTCCAAATAAAGATGGAAGGGGAGAACTGAATCCACAGCATTTTTCCTTTGATCTTCACACATGGTGTGGCATGCACATGCATGCACACATTCACACGCAATAATAGTCATCATCATAACAATATTAAAGAAAACTGGTGGGAAAGAGCCTAATCAAATCTTACTGTATCCTTACAAGAAAGAATTCAGATATACAAAGATCTACAAGGAATGAATGATTGTGCCAAGAGGAAAGGCCATGCAAGGACAAAAGAAGGAGGAGGATAACTGAAAATCAAGATAAGGGGACTCAGAAGAAACTAAACATACTGGTCTTGAACTTCTAGCCTCCAGAACTGTGAGAAAATTAATTTCTGTTATTTAAGCCATGCAGTTTACAATATTTTGTTATGGAAGCCACAGAAAATCAATACAGTGATAAAAGCATATGGTTAAAATATATGGAGATAGATGGGCATGGTGGTGCAGGCCTTTAATCCCAACACTTAAAGAGATGGAGGCAGATGAATCTATGTGATTTCAAGGCCAGCCTGGTCTACATAGTGAATTTTAGGACAGCCAGAGATACATAGTAAGACTCTGTCTCAAACCCAGCCACACACCCCAAAAAAGATATATGGGGGTACCCATGAAAATGGAAATAGAAGTAGTTATAAGTAATGGCCTTAAAACTGGCAGTGACAGATGAGGAAGTAGCTCACTGGAGTGCTTGCCTAGCATGTGGCAGGCCCGGAGTTTAACCCCTAGCACTGAAAGAAAAACTAGCAAAGATACACACAGAAAGTAATTCACCATACAACCCAAAGGACCATCAAGGAATCTCCAATTGAATGTAGAAACATATATAAACCAACTGAATAGTACAGAGGTATTTTCATTTATTTCTTTTATTTTATGCATATAGGTGTTTGGCATGGAAGGAGGCAGGAAGGGAGCATCAAGGTACCCTGGAACTGGAGTTTTATAGCTTGCTACAAGCTACCATGTGGGTGCTAGGAATCAAACCCCAGTCCTCTGAAAGAGCAGCCAGGGTTGTTAACCACTGAGCAGTATCTCCAGCCCCCCAAAGCTGGATACTTAAAGTGAGAAATACCTAGTTATACATAGAAATATATATATTGCTATATACCGGTATATGATTAAATAGGTAAAACCTGAGGTAGAGAAAACTATATATAGAATCTATATAGAGAACTATATAGAGAAAACTATATAGAGAATCTAGTCATGTGTAGGGGTGCACAACAGTAATCCTAGTACACAGGAGGATTAACAAATTCAAGGCCAGCCTGGGCTACATAATAACTTTTTGTCTAAAACAAGGGATAAATGTGAAATGTTTCCATTTATTTGCTATATTCCTACCCCAATAAAACAATATTTTAGCCAATGGCATATGCTTACACTTCCAGTATTTGGGAGGCAGAGACAGGAGTGTTGGGACTAATGAGTCCTGGCTTTCAGCTGTTCTTCCCTCCTAGCACCTTCTAATTGAAGTTACTAGAAGCTGTACCTAGCTTAGAGGATCAGAGGATGGGATTTTCACCTGTTGGCCATTGACTGCAGTGTATTTAAGCCTCCATGGTGCTATTAAAGAGGGGCTTTTGGTACCAGTGATTGAAGGTCTGCGTGTCGGTCTGTCTCTGCGTGTGTATTCTCAACCTCCAGCTCCTTTCCCGAAGCTGGCAAACTGGGGTCTAGCGCATAGAGCGCAGACTGGGGCCGCGGTGCGCGGCACCGGAGGATCACTGCAAGTTCAAGATCAGAGCCTACATTACTGAGTTCCATCCAGGGGTACACAGAAAGACACTATATTAAAGACAAGAAAAACAAACAAAACACAAAAGCAAACAGTACTGGATATGAAGACACCTTAAGTCCTAGCATTCAAGAGGCCAAGGAAGAATAAATAAGATAAAATAAAATACTTAGCAAAGAAATCATCCAGTCAATAAATGGACAAACGAATTGAACAGAAAATTATCTTATATTCTGGCTGTGGTAACGACTGAGTCATATCCCCAGTCCAACAGAAAATTCTTAAAAGAAATACTACTAGCCAATGAATATATGAAAGAAAATGTTCAGCATTATTATCCATCAGGAAACTAAAAGTCAAAATCACACTGATATTCCATCTCCCCCTAGTCAGGCTAGCTACCGTCAAGGGAACAAATAACGACAAATGCTAGAGAGATGCAGAGGGAAGTGTGGGAAGAGCTATTGCACACTGCTAAGGGGAAGGTGTACATTAGTGTAATGAATGGAGTTTTCTAAAACAAAAAATCTAAAATTAGAACAACCAATGGGGAAGTACCCCTAGGAATCTAAGTCAGCATAGCACAGAAATATATGCACATCTATGCTTATTGCAGACTATCACAACCATCAAGATACAGAGCATAGATATTCATCAGCAGATGAATATAAACAAAATGTGAAAAATATACAATGAAGTTTATTCAACTATAAAGAACAAAATCAGGTAATTTTCAAAAAAATGAATCATCCTGTTAAGGGAAATAAACCACATTCAGAAAAACAAATACCACATAGTGTCTTTCATATACAGAATCACACACACACTCTCTCTCTCTCTCTCTCTCTCTCTCTCTCTCTCTCTCTCTCCATACGCATGCGCGTGCACACACACACACACACACACACACTACACACTATGAAAGTAGAAAAGAGATCATTTGGGGGAGGAAGGGAAATAAAGAGAGGGCAGAACGAAGTCAAGAGAGCATAATAGGGATGTTAGTATAAGCAAAGCACAAGTATATATGTGTATCAAATTGATATGAGACCCATTATTTAGTACATATACTAACTGAAAATTCAATAAATGTTTTAAAAATTAAAAAGAAAAAGAAGAGTGACCATGAACTAATTATTCTATTTAGTGTTAAATAATCAGAGGAATTGGAGTGGATGAAGAAACTGTGGAATATATACATGCTAGAATACTACTCAGCGGTAAAAAACAATGACATCTTGAATTTTGCAGGCAAATGGATGGAAATAGAAAACACTATTCTGAGTGAGGTAACCCAGACCCAAAAAGATGAACATGGGATGTACTCACTCATAATCGGTTTCTAGCCATAATTAAAGGACATTGAGCCTATAAATTTGGGATCCTTGAGAAGATAATAAGAAGGTGAACTCCCAAAAAAAGATATAGTAATCCTCCTGGATATTGGAGTACCATCTTAATTGATTTTTCTGTATGCTTGATCTTTATTGTTTTAGGGCTTAGGTTTCTCTTACATTGCCCTGCATAGCTAAGAAACTGTATTTGAACCCCTGCAGGTGTACACTACTATGCCAAGCTCCTATGCTGTTTATAAATAATAATAATGAAAGAGGACTTTCTGCTCCACCTATGACTGAATATTTTAAACCAGTCTTCCCACGGAACATAGCATTTTATAAAAGCTACACAAAACACTGGTGACTGCAATCTTTTGAAAAAGGAGAAACACAAAAACTAAACCCTCACATTCAACATAGTTTTATCCCATAACATATGACAGATGTTTATTTATTTTTTTAAATATTTTTATTGTATATAGCTTTTCCTACAGATGTTTATACACTACTAGCATACTTAGCTATTTGTAGTTCACAAAGCACCTCTCATAAAACTATAATTTAACTCTATAACATTGTACACTAAATATTATTAACCTCATTTTACAAATGAGAAAACAAATCTTTCAAAGTAAGAAAGCAAGTCACAGGGCGAGAATTTGAACCTAGGTCTTCACACTTCACATGTTATATTCTTGCTGGGTATGTAAGCCTATAGGCCGGCCCAGCTACTCAGGAGACTGCTGCAAGAGGATTGTTTGAGACAAGGTGTTTGAAATTAGCCTGGGTAATAGAGTGAGACTCTTGCCTCAAAAGTAAATGAATAAATAAGTGGCATACCTTTAATGCCAGTACCAGAGAGGTAGAGGTAAAGGGAGGAGTACCTCTCTGAGTTCAAGGCCAGCTTGTTCTAGGTAACAAATTCCAAGACAGTCAGGACTACATAGTGAGTTCTTGTCTCAAAAAATAAAGTAGGGCCAAAGAGATGGTCTGTGATTAAGAGCACTTGCTGTTCTTCCAGAGGACCCAGGTTGGATTCCAAGTACCCATAAAGTAATTCATAACAATCTGTAACTCTAGTTCCAGGGGATATGATGCCCTCCTCTTCTGGTTTCCAAGTCACACAAATGGTGCAGGCAAAATACTCAAACATAAATTCTTTAAGTAAATAAATAATAAATAGGTAAATAAATAAGCAAGCAAGCCAAGCACGATGGCACACATCTTTATCTCAGCACCTTGGGAGGCTAAGGCAGAAGGATAATGAGTTCCAAGTCAGCCTGGGGGCTCTGGTTTGAATATGAAATGTCCTCCACAGGCCCTTGTCTTGAGACTTAGCCTTCAGCTGGTGGCACTACTGGAAACTTCAGTGAGTCAGACCTGACTGGAAGAAGTCAGGCACTGAGAACAGGTCCTTAGGGCCACCTTGTCTCTGACTGCTTCCATTATGAGGGGAAAATATTCGGACATGGTCTTGATATGTAGCCCTCCCTAACCAGTCTGGTAGTCACTGTGTAGTTTGAAATGACCTCTAACTTTCATCAATCCTTCTTCCTCAGTCCCCCAAATGCTGAGATTGCAGGCATGTGCCACTCTGCCTAGCTTCCTTCCTGCCTTTTCTTTGCTTTCTGGCTAGCATGATATGAAATGCTCTGCTTTCCCACATGCATTCTGCTATAACAGACTGACACCTCTGAAACCATGAGCCAAAAGAGACCCTTCCTCCTCCATGTTGTTTATATCACAGTATTTTGTCACAGCAATTAGAAAGCCAGCTAAAATACTGGGATACAAAACCCTGTCTCAAATAACCAAAACAAATCAACCGATCCTGAACTCCTTTCGTTGCTGAACAGTTTAAATTTTTCATTAGAAAAGGGCTTGTGTTTTGCTTTTTGAGACAGGGTCTCATTATATAGCCCACTCTGATGTGAAACTCTCTAAAGCCCAGGCTGACTTCAAATTTGAGATCATCCTGCCTTAGCTTCCTAAGTACTGCAATTGCAAGTATGTGCTACCATACCTGGCCTAGAAAAAATCTTTTAAGATCAAATACCATCATCCTCTTATGTGGAAAACTGTTACTCTATCAAGTTGGATGTAATAAATGTATAAAAGAATTCATAAATATAGAAGTATACTTTCAATATTCTCTTCATTGAAGCAGTCTATTAACTCCAGTACTTCTGAGATCTACAACTGTATTAGATACACTAACAATAAAAGGAACATGGATAACACTAAAGGATTCTTCCAGTTTATACTAACTTCAATTATTTTCATACAAGTAACCACTGTGTCATTTTATTTTACTTCGGATCTTCAATGAATCAGGGCTTACCCATATCTGTCTTTGAAGAGGTTCTTCTGAAGAAACTGAGATTCCATACATATATACCAGCTTGCAAGCAACATAACACACTGCAAAAGAGTAATTAGATGTCCATTAAATACAAAGCACACACGCTATATATATATATATATGTGTGTGTGTACACACACATATATATATGTGTGTGTATACATATATACACACACATAAATACACACAAAATTAGCAATGATTAAAGTGAAGCCACTTTTATTATTAAAGAAAAAAGTTGGCCAGGAGATGGTAGCACACACTTCATCCCAACACTCAGGAGACAGAGGCAGGTGGATCTCTGTGAATTTGAGGCCAGCCTGGTCTACAGAGCAAGTTCCAGAACAGGCTCTAAAGCTACACAAAGAAACCTTGTCTTGAAAAACAAAACAAAACCAAAAAAAAAGGAAAGAAAGAAGTTGGGTTTTATTTGTTTTTTGTTTTGTTTTGTTTTGTTTTGTTGGAGAGTTTTGTTGTAGATTTTGTTTAGTCTGCATTTTTGTTGTTGTTTGAGACAGGGTCTCATATTGCCCAGGCTGGCCTCTAATTCACTATGTAGCTGAGGATAGCTTTCAACTCCTAAACCTTCAGCCTTCATCTCACAAAAGATAGGATTACAGACATGGGCTACCACATTTAGAATTGTTTTTTCTTTAAAATTTTTCAAACAATATATTTTGACCATATTCTTTCCCTTCCCCCAACTCCTTCCAGATCCTTTCCACCTCCCTACCCACCCAATCTCATGCTCTCTCTCAAAACCATGAAAATTAAAACAAATAAAAAACCTATCAAGACAAAAAATACTAAAACAAAACAAAAAACACACAAAACACCTGGAGTCTACTTTGTGTTATATCCAGCTTTTTGTTTTATCTTCTGTTTTACTTTTTCCCATGCTGATGTTCAAACATTCACCTAGTAAGTAGATACGTGGGGGTTTTGTGCAATTTTCTAATGCTAAGGTTTAAAAACTCACACATTAAGTAACTGTTACAGCACAGAGCTACACTCCTGGGCCCAAAATAAGAAATTTGAAAGCCTGTTTAAAAATCAGTTTTCAAAAGCATCCTCATTGAGGATACCTGATTCCACATAATGCTCATGAATCATGCTGACAAAATTCTTCTCAGTAGAGCTGCAACCTATAGCTTCATCATCTGACAAGTTCCTGGATATGAGGGCAGTTTTACAATTTCTTCTAAATTTCAAACTCTCTAAATACATTATTTTCTTAGATGAAATAAAAGTTCGTGAAGCATAATTTGTAAAATACAGGTGCCCTTATTATATAGTTCACTGTCACTAAAAAATTGAAAGTCTGCATAAATGCAACTTGTTCATATCTGCCTTATCATAAAACATAGGCAAGTTTTTTAAATGAGCTTATATACCACTGCACTACTTACCTTTTACTTTTGAGACAGTCTCATATAGCCCAGGATAGCCTCAAACTTACTATGGACCCAAGAGTGAGCTTGACCTTCTGATCCTCTGAGTCCTCAGATTACAGGCATGCACAACTGCCTGATTTATATAGTGCTGGAGACAGAACCCAAGATTTCATACATGCTGGACAAGTACTCTTCCAGCTGAACTACATACCCAGTCGACTTATGCCAGATCTCAGTAATCATTCTGTTTATGCTGGTACCATTTCTAATACAATAAATATCACACTGTAAAAAATTTAATTTCCCAGCTAAAATTATAGGATTATTGAAATGGTCATATTTTTATTGATTATAATGAAATCTCATAAAGTTTTTTCTTCTGACAAATATTTTGGTAAAATATTTCTAATTGGTAAATAATTCTAATTTCCATTTTTGGAATGTTTTGGAAAATGTTTCCTTTTTGTTAATGTTTATTAAGTCTTTAGTTATTTTCAAGAATCATTAGTTCAATTGCTCCTCCTCTTAAAGTTATCTTCAATACCATCTCCAAATTTTTCTTCATTCTACCTTCAAACATACTTCATCCCTACCTCAAAAAATAGCTTTATTGTGTTTCAAACCTGTATCCTATTTCTTCTCTTCCTTTCACTGCCAAACTTTCTAGAAATTTTTAAATCTTTATGTGCATAATTTGTCTGTGCACCACATGCATGCCTGGTGCTCAAGAAGGCCAGAAGAAGGTGTCAGGTCTCCTGGAACTGGAGTGACAGATGGTTGTGAGCCACCATATGGGTGCTGAAAATCAAACCCAGGTTCTCTGGAAGAGTAGCCAGTGCTCTTAACTACTGGGCTATCTCTCCAGCTACCAAACTTCTTAAAATGAAAAATCCACCTGCCTTTGTTTTCTTGCCATTACTAAAGAAAAATGTTTCCAACCTTACAACTTTATGCATGAGGCCTTCAATTCCAAACATTATACACACACACACACACACACACACACACACACACACACACACACAAATAAAATTAACAAAACCAGCAACTGTCAGCAAAGTTAAGCCTTAATTGTTTTAGCTAAAGCAACTAAATCTTTACCAAACACTAAAGCGTCCAAAAAGATGTTTGACTTGGGTTTTCTGTTTGTTTGCATGCTTTACTATTCTTATTTTTTTGCTCTTACAAATAGAAATTATTTCTTAGTAATTCACCACTATGTTTATTGGCTTACCTCATGAGAAACTGTTTTTTAAATTTCTTAAAAATCAAGAGGCTAGAGAGATGGCTTAGTAGTTAAAAGTTCTAACTACTCTTCCAGAAGACCTGAGTTCAATACCCAGCACCCACATGGTGGCTCACAGCCGTCTGTAACTCAGGCATGTGGTATGCAAGTATATATGCAGGCAAAACACCAACACATAAGTAAATAAAAATTTTAAAATCTAAATCCCTCACATGACAATGTCTTTCATTCTAATATTAGCAGAGAGGGGAAACTACTATTTGAAAGTCCTTTAGAATCCGGAAGATTTTGACTGTGTCTTCCCAGCGACCTGTGTTCTTTCATATTCCCTCTAGTTTTTCTTTTTCCACCTTTTGGTCATTGTTGTTTATCTCTAGACTATCTTGTAGTGGTACCTTAAAACTTGTATTAACAAAGAGATACCTCTGAAAAATCAAACAGTGGGAAGCTATTTGCTTGGGAAACAGAAACCAGTGCTTTCAAACAACTTGTCTGTCCCTTAACAAAATAATCCTTATCTAATAACTGGTCAAAACAGTCAAACTTCAGGAATGTTACCCAGTATCTAGTAAGACTATTTTCATAATGGGTCACAAAATGTGTACGTACATTTAGCTGTCTGGCTTTCACTCACAGACAATTCTATTCTCCTAGTAACTGTCCAGTTCCATAGGTTCACTGCAGTTTCTTCAATCTAGACAAAGGGAAACATTTCTTTAGCCAGTTAAGATACTTACCACATCAATAATAGATTTTTTCTTGTATGTTGAATGCCTGTATAGGTATTGTGGGTCATTTCCTGATCCTCCAAATATAATCTCAATCAACCTCACTTCACAAAAAACTTAGCATCTCTTAATAGAAATTATTTTGCCCCCTGAACACACAATTTGTGTTTTCCTATTTCTGTATCTTTGGGGGGTAGGTTTCAAGACAGGGTTTCTCTGTGTAGCCCTGACTGTCCTGGAGCTCACTATGTAGATCAGGCTTGCCTGCCTCCACCACACCCAGCCTATTTATGTGTCTTTATTCATAATGCTCACTTTAACCTGAATTATACCCCTTCCCTTTGTCCTTATATAAATAAAACCCATTTGAGTCTTAGAAGCAACATCCACAAAACTTTCAGCAGTCACTACAGTTTACTGATATCATGCTTCCCTAGATTTAATCCCCAGTTCTGACAGGAAAAAATTTTTTTGGAGAATAGTTTGGTTTCTGGGAAGCAACCTCAGAGGCAGTAACTGAGCCTGGATGTTACTACTATCTGAGACCAATATAGCATAGCCCTGACTTAAATCGTCCAAGGGATGATGTTGAATAATGATAGAATCTACATACCACTCATTACCTTACGACAAATAGATTGATAGTAACTGACTAAGGAGAAAAAGGGAAATACATACACACACACTATAAATAGCAATGGTGGTATAGGTTTTTATTCCTTACTAGGACGGAAGCCAAGAGTATACAGGACAAGATGCTTATTCACCACTGCAGTATAACTTCAGCTCTATATTTTACTGTCTTTTTCCAGTACTACCTTTCTCATCTACACCTCCACCTTATTTTCTGATGAGATTCCATTCAGAAAGACAGATAATTTAGCACAGGTATCATTTCTGGGGCAAATTCTCAGGGTCACCTTCATTCCTCTCACATACTTTAATCATGCCATCATTGACTGAATGATGACTTTCACATGAAGTATTACTGATTTAATGTCACTAACAACATGTGAAGCTAATATTTGACTCCAAATTTTAAGAGAAGAAGAGGGAACATATTAAAACATCTTAAGAACTATCTTTTGGCATTTTTTGGAAAATAATTTGACAACATGTAAAGTTGTCATATAATTACTCTTCTAAGACTCTATTCTAAAAAAAATAGTACAAGTGGGTAAACAATCTTTGTACTTAATAATGTTCATTTTATCACTGTGATAGAGGAAATGTGAACCAATGTAAATATTTGATAATAAAGAAATACATAAATGAATTATGACAAATTCCCGTGAAAGGATATGATTCTGCCATTTAAAATAGTAGTCATAGAGAGTGAAATGGATCTTGTCACACAAGCTTGACAACCTGAGTTCAATCCCTGGAACTCACATTAAAGTGACAGGAAAGAACTGGATCCACGTGTGTGCTCCCAACACACATATAGTCACATATACGGAATACAAATTAAAAATAAAATAGTGGCCCCTGAGCATTGTGGTACACGCCTTTAATCCCAGCAGTTGGGAGGTAAAAACAAGTGGATCTCTGTGAGTTTGGGGCCAGCCCGGTCTACAGAGCCAGTTCCAGGACAGTAGAGGATACACAGAAAAACCCTGTCTCAAAAAAAAATTCAAAACTAAAAAATAAGAATAAAAGAAATAGAGTTAAGAAAACACATAAGGATGGAAAAATACTTAGAACCATTCACTGAAATAAATTCTAAATGAATCAACAATCTTTTTTCATTTTACATACCAATCCCAGTTCCCACTCCCTCCCCTCTTCCCATTCCCTCTACCTAACCACCCCATCCCAACCCCCCATCCACTCCTCAGAGAGAGTAAGGTACATGTAAACTTTAAAAAAAGAAAAGAAAAAAGATTACTTAGGCCAGGCGGTGGTGGCGCACTCCTTTAATCCCAGCACTCAGAGGCAGAGGTAGGTGGATCTCTGTGAGTTAGAGGCCAGCCTAGTCTACAAGAGCTAGTTCCAGGACAGGCTCCAAAGTCACAGAGACACCCTGTCTCGAAAAAAAAAATTGGGGCTGGAGAGATGTCTCAGTGGTTAAGAGCACTGGCTGCTCTTCCAGAGGTCCTGAGTTTAATTCCCAGCAACAACATGGTGGCTCATAACGATCTGTAATGAGATCTGGTGCCCTCCTCTGGCATGCGGGCATACATGGAGGCAGAATGTTGTATACATAATAAATAAATAAATAAATAAATAAATAAATAATAAGTTTCACTGACAGAATCAAGACACGCAGGCAAAATATTCCATGCTAAAAAAAAATTACTTCCTGTTCTTCCAGAGGACCAAAATTCAGCTTCCAGTTGGGCAGATTCACAATTACCTGTAACTCTAGCTTCCGGAGCATTCAATGCCTCTGGCCTCCATAGGTACCTGCCCTCACAAGCACATACCCACACACACATAATTAAAATTAATAAAAATAAATCTTAAATTTTTATTTATTTTGTATGGTAGGGGATACATATGCAGGTTTGGTGTAGGAGTTCCTTCTGTTTGTGTGTTGCTTTCATTGGTTAATTAATAAAGAAACTGATTGGCCTGATAGGACAAAACTTAGGTAGGTGGAGAAGACAAAACTGAATTCTGGGAGGAAGAAAGCAGAGTCAGATAGCTGACATGGAGCTGCCAGGTCAGACATGCTGAATCTTTCCCGGTAAACCATGACCTCAAGGTGATATACAGATTATTAGAAATGGGTTGAATCAAGATGTGAGAGTTAGCCAACAAGAGGCTAGAACTAATGGGCCAGGCAGTGTTTAAATAAATACAGTTTCTGTGTGATTATTTCAGGTGTAAGATAGCAGGGCGGCTGGTAGGACAAGCAGCCTGATCCTCCTGTTACACAGGTTCAAGGACAACTTATGGAAATTGATTTTCTCCATCCACCATGTGAATCTTAGGAATCAAACTTAGGTTGTCAGGCTTGGCAAGAGATACTTTACCCGTTAAGCCATCTGACTGGCCCTAAAACCCTTACAGGAAAATACAGGAATAGGTGCTAGAGAGCTATACAACAATGAGGACCTGAACTCAGATCCTCAATCACCCACATAAAACCCAGACATGGTGGTGCACATCTAGGGTGCTAGCACTGGGAAGGCAGAAACAGAAGGCGCACTAGGGCCTGCAGGCCAGCTATTCTTGGCCAGCCAGTGAATTCCAGGTTCAGTATGAGACCCTGTCTTAAAAAAGGGTGTGTGGTTAAGAGCATATACTACTGTTGCAGAGGAGCTGAGCATAGCTCCAGAGGATCTGAGGACTCTGGCTTCCACAGGAACCTGTACTCACATGCACAAACTCACGTGCAGACACACAACTGTACACAATTAAAAATAAAACTTTAAACAAACTTATCACCAAAAGATTACCATAAACAAAATAATTTTTACCAACCTGAATACTCTGTATTTCAGCCAGAAACTCACTGTTGATATTTGGTATGTTCACGAAGACTCTGTCAATTATTTCATGCAGTCTCCATGAATTACCACTTATGATCAGGGTTCTAACAATTTCTGAAATAACAATGAGTAATAAATGTGTTACGAACTTATCATAATTAAAGTTAGCAAAGCATTGTGAAACTTGTTCGTAGATCTTTGGCCAAATAAATACAATGCTAAGGAACTTGAAATTATCCTAAAAGTAGAAACTGAAAATAAAATTTCTTTTAGCTAAAGATAGGGTACAGAGAAAAAAAGACTATGTGGGTAATCCACATAGACATTCTTAAAAACAGATGTTTTGGAGCCCAGGCAAATGTGTTAGAACCCAGGCAGAAGAACCATTGACTAGAAAAACATCTGGATCCACTGATGGAGGGAGCAGGGATCAACTGTGTCTCCAGAAACTCTCATACCTTGGTAGAGTTTTCCAAACACTTAGGAAGCATTCTTAGGGGGAAGGGAAGATTCCATCCAAGAGTGTTAAGAAACCCCATAATGAACTAGATTCAACAGGAATGAGTTGATATTACATGTACTTTTGGTGTTAGTTCTTACTTAATGATTACAATGAAATTGTTCTCAATCTCTCGTTGTCAGGGAAAACTTTGTGAAGAGCATTTTATTTAATCAAGTTAAGAAGTGTTTAAAATGAAAAAAAGATAGGGTACAGTCTTCACTGAAATTAACTTGAACTTGATTATCACTCAGAAAGTGAAATATATTGACCCCACAAAATGTAATGTTATTATAAAGTTAAAAATACTATAAAATAGACATTAACAATGTCTTACAACTTTAAAAATGTAGAAATTAGGAGGGTATATATTTTGCAAAACTGAAATATTTATTATTACTTGCAAGAATTAGTAAAACATTAATTTATGCTGGCTCTGAAGTATTGGCCTTGCTTTGTAATAAAAGAAATGACATATCCAATTAGAGACAACATTATCCAGTTACTGAATCTGTATAAATGATGTCACTATTTTCTAAACAATCTGAGCACCAGATCCTCCCTATAGCTGAATCTTACTAAGTTATGGAATTCATTAAAACAAAAACATGATGTAGAGTCAAAATTGATACCTTTCATATTACCAAAATTGAGGAATTTTTTCCAAACTCATGTAACAAAGTTTCCATATGATACATCTTTTCCTTTAACATTTCTGACCATCATACAAAATGCAAAAATGTTATTATTAGTTATATAAATTCTATAAAAGTATCTTCGAACAGTGCTAAACAGATGTATATCTGAAGGGGTGTATGTGCATGTTGGGATTCAGGGCCTCACACATGTTAGGCAAGAGCTATAACACTAATCTATACTTCCAAATTCAACGAACAGATCTTTACTCTGCTACAATAAATTATCATTTTCACCCAAATGTTAGGAAGTGGATTTAAATAAAGAGTCAAAGCAAATTATGCTCAAATATTTCTATAGCACATGGAGTCTTTAGTATCCATTTGTGTTGGCTAGTTATATGTCAGCTTGACCCACACTGGAGTTATCTGAAAGGAGGGCACCTCAACTGAGAGAATGCCTCTATAACAGCTGGCTGTATGGCATTTTCTTAATTAATGATTAAGAAAATGGTGAAGTATCCAGTCCATTGTGGGTGGTGCCATACTTGGGCTGGTAGTCCTGAGTTCTATAAGAAAGTTGGCTAAGGCCGGGCAGTGGTGATGAATGCCTTTAATCCCAGCACTTGGGAGACAGAGGCAGGTGGATCTCTGCGAGTTTGAGGTCAGGGAGGCAGAGGCAGGTGGATCTCTGTGAAGTCAAAGCCAGCCTCGTATACAGAATGAGTTCCAGGACAGACAGGACTGTCTCACAGAGGAAATCCTGTCTCAAAAAAAAAAAAAGAAAGAAGGAAAGGAAAGGAAAGGAAAGGAAAGGAAAGGAGAAAAGAGGAAGGAGGAGAGAGGGAAAGGATAAGGAAGGAGAAAGGAGAAATTCTAAGAGGAAGGAGGAGAGAGGGACAGGAGCGGAGGAGGGAGGAAGGAAGGAAAGAAGGAAGGAAAGGAAGGAAAGGAATGAAAGGAATAGGTAAAAGGATAAGGAAGGAAATAGAGAAATAGGATGGGATCTTCTGATCGAGGAGAGGAGGGGAGAAGGGGAGGAAGGAAAGGAAAGGAAAGGAAAGGAAAGGAAAGGAAAGGAAAGGAAAGGAAAGGAAAGGAGAGAGGAAAGGAGAGAGGAAAGGAGAAAGGAGAAAAGAGGAAGGAGGAGAGAGGGAGGAGGGAGGAAGGAAAGGAAAGGAAAGGAAAGGAAAGGAAAGGAAAGGAAAGGAAAGGAAAGGAAAGGAAAGGAAAGGAAAGGAAAAGAAGCAGGCTGAGCAAGCCATGATTACCAAACCAATAAGCAGCACTCCTCCAAGGCCTCTGTGTCAATACCTGTCTCCAGGTTCTTGCTGTTTGAGTTCCTGTTCTGACTTCCTTCAGTGATGAACAGCAAGGCTGAAGTGTAAGCCAAATAAACCCTTCCCTCCCCAGTTTGCTTTTGATCATGATGTTTCATCACAGCAATATTAACCCTAACTAGGATAACGCTGGATAACCATAGATATTATCGAAAATATACCACATATACCTTTAATACAACAGGCGATAAGATATATATGAAAAACAAATCTGTACCTTTTCTCCTTTCCATAAATTATTTAACTAAAGATTCATATACAACAACTTAGACAGGGGATATAACTTAGTGGTACAGCACTTGCTAGCATGCACAAGGTCTTGGTTAAAAAGTAAAAATCTATAAAAAAGCTTGATTCTTCAAAGATCGGGTAAGTTTATTTTGATATGATATTCATATATTATAGTCCTGGCTTAAAATATTGGTAACAGGATGAGGGATATTCTTTTTGTTTTGTTTTGTTTTGTTTTTTGGGTTTTTTTTGTTTGTTTTTTTCGAGACAGGGTTTCCCTGTAGTTTCTAGAGCCTGTCCTGGAACTAGCTCTTGTAGACCAGGCTGGCCTCGAACTCAGAGATCCGCCTGCCTCTGCCTCCCGAGTGCTGGGATTAAAGGCATGCGCCACCACCACCCGGCGATGAGGGATATTCTTAAATGATGTTTTTAAAAATCCAAATACTGACTTTTTGTTTTGTTGTTGCTGTTTTTCAAGGCTCACTCTGTAAACCAGGCTGGTCTCAAACTCAGAGATCCACCTGCCTCTGCCTCCTGAGTGCTGGAATTGAAGACATGTGCCACCATCACCTAGCCAAATGCTGTTTTAAAGCAGATTTTTTTATTTAAAATAATAAGTGCTAGATATCAAACTTAAGGCCTCAAGAATACCATACAGGTATTTTACCATTGACTTTGATAACTACACTTGAAATACTAAAAATAAGACAAACTGGAATAAAAATTTTTGGTGTTAGGTAGTAGATCCAAGGCCTTTAAAATGCTAGTTAAGTGTTCTACTACTGAGTTACATTAACCAGCCAGAAACCCATATGTATTTTTGAGTTGCTGGGGTTTTTTAAATCACAAAATATGGTTTAAGGGGCTTTCCTATAATCCCAGCACTCAGAAGGCAGAGACAAGCAGATTATCATAAATCCAAGGCTAGCCTGGTCTACATAGTGAGTTTCAGGCCAGCCACGGCTACACTGTGAGACCCTGTCATGATAACTAAACAACAATAAAAGACCCTAAGATGTCATGGTAGATAAACTACTATAATTTCTGGCTGCGGCATATATAAGACTGTGAAGCAATAATTTTGAGTTCTGAATATTTTAAGCAGTTAATGTTTTATATAATTCCCCTTTATCAAAATAATTCTGATCCTTTCAAAACACATTTTCAGTGTCACTCAGTGGAACAACTTGATTGACGCCAGCAGAGGCAAAGTCATACTGCAGTCCTTTAGGATAAAATGCAGTCAAAAAAAAACTGGGTAGGGACTAAAAAGCTGGGTAGGGACTAAAGATCACACAGCTGAATAGGGGTTACACTAGAAAGGGGAAATTTACTTTTGGAATAAGCTCACAAAAGAACTTCTAAATGTAATTTTCCTAAGACGTGAAGACAACATGTCATATTAAGGTTGTATCAAGCAACACTGTAACACTGTAAACAAAAAATGATTAAACTATGCTATCAGAATAAAGTATAATTATGACATGATTTCAGTCTATCTAATTGAAATAAGATTCCTGCTAGCTAAAACTCTGGCATCATTCAATTGTGGTGGCCCTGTTAACCAGCATCAATTAATGCTAATTAGGTAGACAAGATTCTAAGTACAGTGCAATAAAAAAATAAACATTTCCCCTGTCTTTGAAGAAAGAAATTTCTGTTACTACATAGAAAAATCTATCAAAAGGCCTGCCGGTGTCCCCCACCCTCAGTGACCTCCATCAGCTCAACCAGTCAGTCAAAAGCCAAAGCAACGCAAAGGTCTACCAGGGTCAGTTCAAGATTCTACTTCATGTCACAGTGATTACATGCATCTTCTTTAGGGAGAAAAGAACCAAAAGTGAGATGTGATGGCTCACACCTGTAATCTAAGAACTTGAGAAGCCAGTCTGGGCTACAGAGTGAGATCTCCAACTCAAAAGGGGGGGGGGGGGATAGCACTTGCATAGGGCTTCAAATCAAGGCTTTTGTCAGGTGCATTCTCATTTAACTGCTAAACTACTCTATACAGGAAGGAGACCTTAGTATTTTGTACAATGGGTTCGACCCCTAGCACTGAAAAGGCAGTGGAAACAGTGTAGAGCAGCAGTAGAGCACTTACCTAGCAGAAATGAAGAGACTTCCAAAAGATGGCCTAACTTCGTAGGCAACACAAATAGACTATAACAAGGCTGTGGGACAAGGTGACAGACCAAGAAAACTATAGCGGGGGTGGGAGAACATAAAGGAGATGTACCAAAACCATTCAGAGTACCACACTAGGGCTCCAACTGTATGCTAATCTAAACTATTCTAATTGCAGAGACTGGTACAAATAAAAAAAAAACAGCTCAAATATCAAAAAAAGTGGATAGCATGGCAAACAGACTTGGCCATGGACTAAAATCACACTCTAAGTCATTGTTGTGTGTGGCAGGATAATTCATGTTTCAGGAAGTCCCAACATGAAATGAGTAGGATGCTAGTGAATCCAAGCAATAAGTTGTCTCATGTAGAAAGTAAAGCTGCATGTAACATAGTCCCCAGGCACCTAGTCAGAGCAGTGTTCTACACATATGAGCAGTGTCCTAATCCTAGAAGGAAACAAGGGAAAGATGCAGGGCAAGCTAACTTCATGGACAAAACAAGCAGTCACGATACAGCTTCACAAATGAACAATCCTAACCCCCAGCTTCCCCTGGAGAGATAAAAAGTTAGTGTCCCATCATCTTCTTCAGGCTACCCCCCCCCAAAAAAAAATATTGTGTCTTCAGTTTAGAGCTCTGAGTCCAGCATGGTTTAGCCTCTCAGGGAAGAGAAGTAACATGGCCTGGACTGTTAAGAGCCACTGTTCAACACCCTCTGCCTTAGCACTGAGCAAGCAGACAAAAGCCCAGCTGCCTACTTCTCCCTGGGGAAGAAATGAGTTGGGAGAGGCTCTCAGAGAAGCTGGGCTGACTTGACTAGTAGGGGTCCTTTTCCTACACAAAGGTCCATGAAGACAGGAAGATGCTGTCCTTGCCTAATGCACAAAAAACAACAGAGTCAAGGAAAATGAAGAATGAAGCAAAAAGGTTCCAGAGGAACAAACCTCCAGAAACTGATCCTATTGAAAAATATATTATTTACCTGACAACGGATTTAAAAGAGCAATCCTGTCAACATGATCACTGAAGCCAAGAGAACAATGCATGAACAAACTAAGAATTCCAGTACAGAGGCTAGTGAGACAGCCCCATGGGTAAAGGCACTTGCTGCCAAGCTTGGCAACCTGAATTCAGTCCTAGGACTCACATGGTGGAAGGAGAGAACTGATCCCTATAAGTTGTCCTTTGACCTCCATATGTCCACCATGGTATGTGTGAGCATGTATACACACACACACACACACACACACACACACACGTAAAAAAGAATAAACTAAAAAGCAGGAGGCGAGCTGGACAGTGGGGCACGCACCTTTAATCCCAGCACTTGGGAGACAGAGGCAGGTGGATCTCTGTGAATTCAAGGCCATCCTGGGCTATGAAGTGAGTTTCAGGACAGCTAGAGCTGTTACACAGAGAAACCCTGCCACAAAAAAACAAACAAACAAAGCAGAAGAAGAAAATGATGTAGCACTTCATACCTGCTATGATAGCTATTATCTAAAACCAGGAAGACAGGCCAAGGTTCTGTGGGTAAAGGCATTTGGGGGCAAGCCTGGTGACAAAGGATGTAGTAATATTTTGTTTATGTTTTAACAAATAAAGTTTGCCTGAAGATCAGAGTGCAGAGCTAAGCCACTAGAGGCCAGGGAGTGGGGACACACACCTTTAATCCCAGCACTTGGGAGACAGACAGGTATGTTAGTTCAAGGTCACCCTGAACTGTTTAAAAGAGAAACAGAATCAGTCTTTTTAAGAGAAACAGAGCTCACACAAAGGTGATCCCAGTACAATGGAGGTGGAGACAGGAGTGATATGGCTGGATGGAGAGAGGAATATAAGGCAGGAAGAGACAGGAGCTCAGTGCCCTCTGAGGGTTTGGTGGAGACAGCTGCAGACTGAGGAGGCATTCTGAGGACAGGATCACCCCTTTGGTCTGAGCATTGGTAGAGGTAAAAGAACTCTCTGGTGGCTGGCTGCTCTGCTTCTCTGATCTTCAGCATCAACTTCTATATCTGACTCTGGGTTTTTATTATTAACAATAATTAGAATTCGTGCTACAATAGAAAAAGATGTTATGAAGCTTGATAATACCCTTAGTGAGGTATAGGCTCATTATGCTGCCTAGAATGACCTCAAACTAGTTTCCTATCTTGCAGTAATTGATTTTATTTTTATTTCAACGTGTGTGTGTGTGTGTGTGTGTGTGTGTGTGTGTGTGTGTGTGTTTATTTTGGCTCATCACCAGCATGGAGGTTAGAGGACAGTTTTCCAGAATTGGTTCTCTCCTACCACATGGATCCCAGAGACCAACAGGTCGTCTGGCTTGGTGGCAGGCATTTTTATTGGCTAAGCATACTCACCTGCCCTTACAGTAATTTTTTTAAGGATCCACCTCTTTATAGCCCTGAGGTTGAATGGTTTGTGGATGGTGGCAGTGTTCTGTTAAACGCATTTAAAAAGCAGGGTATACAGTGGTTAGTTGCCTTGGCACCATAGAAGCAAATGCACTTTCTCAAATCACTGCCCCTGAGGAAAAGCTCACTGCCCTTATTCAGGCCTTATAATTAGGACAAGAAGATCTTAAGCATCTCCACTACCTCCAACAATAGGTTTCTAGTATCATCCTGCTTGCAATAATTTTTAAATGTATTTTTAACACAGAATTTTTCAACTGGAAACAGTATAATTCTGTATATCCTAAAATTCCAGGAAAAAATATGGACTATGACCAGAAAATAAGCTATGGATTGTGAACTTTGTTTCCTTACACTAGCTCATAAAAGGTACCAGAAATATCTAGTGTTTCTGGTGCATAAATGAGGAAAGTCGGAGCAACGGATACTCTGAAAAGATACACTTAAGAGACATCCCTACATCCCAGACCTCCAATCCTGGGCTTTACACGTGAAAGGCAAACGCTCCCACCCAGCTATCACATAGGTCCTTTATGTTTTGTTTTGTCTTTTGAGAGGAAGAGATACTTGAGGTTCAGCAGTATTGCAAATGCTGGGATTGTAGGCCAGGTATGGTGGTTGACACCTGCATTCTGGATGCTGAGGTCAAAGGATTGCAAGTCTGAGGATAGCCTGAGCTACATAAGGTTAGGCCAGGCTGAGGCACGGCAAAAACTCTGTCACAAGAAGCCAGTGGTTAAAATGGGGGGTTAAAAACCTTAAACAATACTGAAAAGACTTTGACATTTCTGTTACCATGCAAGGCTTGGTACCTTTAAAGTCCATGAAGCAAAAGTCAACAATGCCATCCATTTCTTAAATCTCTGGATCCAGCCTATGAAACAAGAAAAACGTACTTACTTATGTATTAATACTTTATTCTCTAATGTCTCAGAAACGTCTTTTAAATTTACTTTTAGTTTATGTGCATTGGCATTTTGTCTGCACATATGTGTGTGAGGGTGTCAGAAGCCCTGGAACAGGAGTTACAGACAGGTGTGAACTGCCATGCGGCTGCTGGGAATTAAACCCCGGTCCTCTGGGAGAACAACCAATGCTCTTAACCGCTGAGCCATCACTCCAGCCCCTCAAAAACACTTTTTTTCCAGACAATTTTCCCCTTTACTTATTACCTAAAAGTGCGGGGAAGTTGAGGAAGCCAAAACCCCCAAAGTTCTTGAGGACGGCCGCTCCGCTGTGTCACCCCGCTGTCTCACCGCAGAAAGATTCTCACAAGGCCTCCCGAGGCCCTCACTGCCCAAAGCGAGACCCAGTCTGAGCTGCGCTCTGTGATTGGTCAGACTGGCACGCGGGGCCCCGCCCACCACTTTGTTCAACGCTTCTCAGACGCATCCCATCAGCCACCTCGTTCCTTGCCGCTCTTTCCCGCTCTGGCCCTCATCGCAGCGCTGGAGCCGACAATTTCTGGCGCGGCCCTGCAGTTCACACCCCTCCGACCTCATCAAAGTGACTGCCCACAAACTGCTCGCTCCAAACTATTGCTTGGGGTGGCTCTAAAAAGTATCCATCAAATGGCCCATTCTTCTTGCTAGTTTTAAAGCGCCAACTTGGGCAACAGGAGAGAGGCTCAGAGTTCAATAAAACACACAGAGACAAGATGAAAGAAACCTGCCCACAAAACCACTCACCTGCTGTCACGCCAGTTCCTAGGCCTCAAATGTGCCTCTTATACTCCTCCGGGGAGCAAAGCCCCTCCCCCTCCACTACGTCATCAAAGGCCACTCCCAATTGGCCTTTACCCTATATTGATCCTAAGCTTTGGAATCCCATCTAGATTCTCTTCACTGGACGAAAGTGGAATGAGACTCTCAGGGCAAGGGCTGTGCTGTAAAGCCAGAGGTGTACCACCGTTCAAGGACAGGACAGGTGGCAGCAAAGATTACAGAAAGAAAAGAGCAGGAATTCGCCTGCTTGCACACTACAAAGGGGGGGGGGGGGGGAGGAGAAAGGAGACACTGCTGCTCAGCGTTTAAAACCAGGGAGGAATAGGCGACAACAGCACAGACTTGGAGTCCCCGCAGTCAGAGGCTGAAGCAAGAGAATCCACTGAGCCAGGTATTCTGGGTCCACCTGGGAAAGCCAGCAAAGAACTAAGTAAGCAGCATCAAAACCTCAAAACAAATAAGAAGTTGAGCACTCCAGCCAGATAAGCAGCTAGGCAAACTGCAGACCTCCTCCTCTTCCGCCATTCTTTTCAGTCCAATCCCCAGTCTCATCCCAGATAGCAGGCTTACCTACTGCTGCCTCTCCTCCCTCTCTGCCCCCATTTCCAGGGGACTACACAGATCCTGGTGGAACACCGTGCTTTCCATCCCTCCTATGGACTACTTCATCCTAACCTCCGAGTCCATCCCTATTCCTAAATATCAGCTTCCAAAGCCTAGAAAAAACGTTTTACCCAGATCCCCTAGTGGACACACCTATCAAGATCCCAGAATTTCACCACACAGCCGCCATACCCTCCTATGTAAGAACCAGAGAGAGCAACAGAAACCAAAGAACAAAACATCCATCTAACAAAGCCAAGACCAGAGAACAGCACCTACAATTACAAGCTTCCCAAACCCAAATGCCTAGACTCCACATAAAGACACAATCAATAACGAGCAGGATAACATGTCTCCTCTGGAGCCCAGCAATCCTATCACAGCAGGCACTGAGAACAGCAACATAGCCAAAGCAAAAGAAAAAGACCTTAAAACAGTCTTTAAGAATATGATAGAGTTCCTTAAAGAGGAAATAAATCCCTTAAAGAAATCTATGAAAACACAAACAGTAGAAGGAAATGAATAAGACAGTTGAAGACTTGAAAGTGAAACTAGCTAGAACCAATAAAGGAAACCCAAACTGAGGGAAACTTGGAAATGAAAAATTTAGGGACAGAAACCTCAGAGGCAAGAATCTCGCCAACAGAATACAAGAGATGGAAGAGAGACTCTCAGGCATTAAAGACATGATAAAAGAAATGGATACCTCAAAGAAAATGTTAAATATTTTAAAATCCTGGCACAAAAACATCCAGTAAGTCTGGGACACAATAAAAAGACCAAATCTAGCCGGGCGGTGGTGGCGCACGCCTTTAATCCCAGCACTCGGGAGGCAGAGGCAGGCGGATCTCTGTGAGTTCGAGGCCAGCCTGGTCTACAAGAGCTAGTTCCAGGACAGGCTCTAAAAAAACTGCAGAGAAACCCTGTCTCGAAAAACCAAAAAAAAAAAAAAAGACCAAATCTATGAATAATAGGAATAAAGGAAGGAAAAGAAACTCAGGTTAAAGGCACAGAAAATATTTTCAACAAAATCATAGAAGAAAGCTTCCTGCCGAGCAGTGGTGGTGCACGCCTTTAATCCCAGCACTCGGGAGGCAGAGGCAGGCGGATCTCTGTGAGTTCGAGGCCAGCCTGGTCTACAAGAGCTAGTTCCAGGGCAGGCTCCAAAGCCACAGAGAAACCCTGTCTCGAAAAAACAAGAAAAGAAACAGAACTACAGCTTAGAATGCAGTTGTTCAAATCCAGCCTAATTTCCTCATCCACAAAATGGCAGGGCAGAAGCGAGCCAGGTAGGAATTCCAAGCAGAGATAGAGGAGAAAAGAGATGACGTGTAGGAAACAGACACTGGAACTTTACCCCGTAAGCCACAGCCTTGTGGCGATACACAGAATAATAGAAATGGGTTAATTTAATATGTAAGAGTTAGTAAGAATTAATAAGAATCCTAAGCTAATAGGTCAAGCAGTGTTTTAATTAATATAGCTTCTGTGTGATTATTTCGGGTCTGGACAGCCAGGAAACGAAGGAACAGTCTCCACCTACACATAAAGAATGTAGAACAGGACTGGGCAGTGGTGGCGCACACCTTTAATCCTAGGGAGGCAGAGGCAGGCAAGTCTCTGTGAGTTCAAGGCCAGCCTGGTCTACAAGAACTAGTTCCAGGACAGGCTCCAAAGCTATAGAGAAACCCTGTCTCAAAAAACAAACAAACAAAAAGAATGTAGAACAGGTGCCAGGTGGTGGTGGTGCACGCCTTCATCTCAGCACTCAGAAGCAGAGACCGTCAGATCTCTGTGAGTTCGAGGCCAGTTTGGTCTTACAAAAGTCAGTTCCAGGGGCTGGAGAGATGGCTCAGAGGTTAAGAGCATTGCCTGCTCTCCCAAAGGTCCTGAGTTCAATTCCCAGCAACCACATGGTGGCTCACAACCATCTGTAATGGGGTCTGGTGTCCTCTTCTGGCCTGCAGACATACACACAGACAGAATACTGTATACATAATAAATAAATAAATATTTTTTAAAAAAAAGCCAGTTCCAGGACAGGCATCAAAGCTACACAGAGAAATCCTGTCTTGAAAAACAAAACACAAAAATCAAAACAAAACAGAATGTAGAACAGGGCTGGAAAGATGGCTCAGCGATTGAGATCACTGGATATTCTTCCAGAAGTCCTGAGTTAAATTCCAAGCAACAACATAGTGGCTCACAACCATCTTGTAATGAGACCTGGCGCCCTCTTCTGGCCTGCAGGCATACATTCAGAAAGAATACAGTCTACAAAATAAATAAATAAATCTTTAAAAAAATAATGTAGACCAGGGGCAAATAGAATACAGCAAATAACAACTGTCAATTCCTATTATTGTTTCCCATTTCCTGGTTGGCAAATGAAGGGCTTCCTAATGCTATTACCACATGTAGATTTCTGATTCAACCATAGCTTCTTTATTCATAGATAAGCAGATAAATGAACAACCTACAACAACCCTTCACATTTATCTTAGAGCTCTTAACTCTTAATGATTATTTAATATTAGAAAGGACATCAAGGGGCCTAGAGAGATGGCTTAGTGGTTAATTAAGAGCACTAGCTGCTCTTCCAGAGGACCCAGGTTCAATTCCAGCACCTACATGGCAGATCACAACTGTCTATAACTCCAGTTCCAGGGGTTCTGACACCTTCACATAGACATGCATGCAGACAAAACACCCGTGCACATGAAATAAAAAAGAGAAAAGGCATACATGAATCACATAACTATTGGTTAACATTGTTTGTAAATAGGACTACAAAGTCAGAAATGCCACTGCACTGGAAGGACCAGTAAATAAAGGAAAATACACACCAAAAAGGTAGAAAATTTTTTATTGCATGAGTATCCCCAATTCTTTTTTGACCTATGTGGCCTCTCTAGACGCTACAAATGAGAATTTAAACAGTAAAATAAAATAAAAAAGAAGAGACGAAGAGAGAATATAAACGAAGCAGGTGCATATTGAGACTATGCAATAATAATAAATGGCAGGGCATAGATTAGGAGTTCAAGGGCATCTTTGCTACACATTGAGTTTGAAGCCAGCCTGGGCTACATGAAACCCTGTCTCAGTGGGAAGAAAGGCCCTTTAATTATCCATTGGAGGCCCTGATGCCATAGAATTTTTTCCTTATACTAGAATAAGCTATAAATTATTTGTCCTATCTAACAAAACCTTGTGAAAATCGTGAATTAGACAGTGCCGAAGATTAGTGGACAGCTTGAACTCTAAAATGAGCACCTGAAAAGACTGTCATTAATAGTATGGATTCAGAGAGAAAGGGGAGCAAGGATACAAACCAATTCACAAAGTAGCATGACGCAGTGTTAAAAGAAGAAAAGGATTCTCAGAATAAATGTGCAATGGTAGCCAGGAAAATTCTAAAAACAAATTATCAACAGTAGGAGAAAGGCCAGTTTGTTCTTCCAGATAACGAAACTACTGCTAAGGAAATCATAAGGCAATAGTGCAAACATAAAAGAACACAATAGGAAGCTGGGTGTAATGGTACACACCATTCATCCTAGCACGTTGGAGGTAGAGGCAGGTGGATCTCTGAGTTCAAGGTCACCCTGGTCTACAGAGCAAGTTCCAGGTCAACTGGAACTGCACAGTAAGACTCTGTCTCAAAAAAATAGAATCCAGAAGCAAATTCAAATAAATACAATATAGGAACTATTTAAATCTATGGGGTAAAGAATCATTCAAGAAAAAAGTTGGAACTACTGTATAGCCATTTCTTTTCCTTTTTTTAAGGCAAAAACCAAGATCTTTATAATTTCACAAACCAAACTAAATTCTAGGCATGATCAACAGTCAGAAACACAAAGGAACATGATAGGTTGTTTTTTTTTTTTTTGCAGGGAAGCAGGTATTTGGGGGGAAATTATCATGTTTTGGTTTGGTTTTTCAATCATAGGGATTAAATCTAGAGCCTCATACATGCTAGGCAAGTGCTCTAGCCTCAGTTCTAGTAAGTTCGTTGTTGCTATTTCTATTTTTAAGACAAGGTCTCACTCCACAGCTCTGATTGGAACTCAGTGTAGACTAGGCTTGCCTCAAACTCCCAAAGATTTGCCTGCTGGAATTAAAGTCATGTGCCCAGCATGCCTAGCCCTTAATAGGTTTCAGAAACACATGAAAAATAAAACCTTCACATGCCTTTAATCCCAGCACTTGGGAGGCAAAGGCAAGAGGATCTCAGTGAGTTCAAGGCCAATCTGGTCTACAAAGTGAGTTCTAGGACAACCAGGACTACAGAGAGAAACCCTGTCTCGAAAAACCAAAAAGGAAAGAAAGGGGGTAGGAGGGAATGAAGAAAGAAAAAAAAATAAAATCTTGCAAGTGGCAAAACTGAAAGAAAAACACAGACTAGAGAATGATTTTACAAAATATATATCAGACAAAGTTGACATTTTTAATATAAAAAGAGCTCTTCAAATTAAAAAGGAGAACACCAAATGTTCTAGCAAATAACCAAAGGACATGGTCAGACAATTCTTAAACAGGAAGAATTATAGCCAATAGACATGAGAAAAGATATTCGACCTTACCAGCTAGCCATCATAATAGAAGGGCAAATTAAAGCTGGGTAAATATTTTCACTAAGCAGACTGACAAAGATTTAAAAAGATTAACAAAAATCTCAAATTTAGTAAGATTGCAAAACAGACATGTTTCCTTTTGGTAAGAACACAAATTATAATTTTCTGGAAGGAAGATAGTTTGGCAATATGCACAAAGTCTTTTATTATGGGTCTAGGAAAGTGGCTCATGCCTATAATCCCAACACTCAGCCTGAGGCAGGAGAATCTGCTTGAGTTTAAGGACAGCCTGGGCTGAGTAAATTTCAGGACAGCTTTCTTAGGGTTTCTATTGCTGTGACAAAACACCCTGACCAGAAAGCAAGTTGGGGAGGAAAGGGTTTATTTGGCTTACACTTCAGTGTTGCTGTTCACCACTGAAGGAAGTCAGGACAGGAACTCAAGCAGGGCAGAATCCGGGAGGCAGGAGCTGATGCAGAGGCCATGGAGGGGTGCTGCTTACTGGCTTGTTTTACATGGTTTGCTCAACCTGCTTTCTTTTAGAACCCAGGACCTCAACCAGCCCAGGGATAGTACCACCCACCACGGGCTGGGCCCTCCCCCATCAACACGAATTAAGAAAATTCCCTGCGGGCTTGCCTACAACCCAGTCTTACGGAGGCATTTTCTCAATTGAGACTCCCTCTTCTAAGGTGACCGTAACTTAGGTCAAGCTGACACACACAACCAGCCAGCACAACAGCTTAGGCTGTAGAATGAGACTCTGTCTCAACAACTGAAAAGGGAAGCTGGGGATATGGTTCTTGTGCAAGCATGAAGACCATTGTTTGGATCCACAGAGCCTACCAAATGCTGAGTGGATGTGGTAACCTGCCTTGGGAGACAGAAACTAGGGATCCCTAAAACCAGCTAGCTGGTACGACTAGCCATATTGCGAGCTCTGGGTTTGGTTGAGAAACTGCCTCAATGAATAAGGTGGAAGAACAATCAAGGATGATCCCCGACATCAAGTTTGGGCCTTCACCAGCATGCACGCCCACATGCATTTGCACCTACGCTTGTGTGTGTCCACGCACATACAAAACATGCAATGCGCAACTGCACATGAGAAAAGGAAACTAGGAAATAACTTTAAAATTTTAAAAACGCATAAAAGGCCAGCAACATGGTTCAGCAGGTAAAAGCATTGTCCTGCAAGCCTGGAAACCCGAGTTCAATCCCTAGAGGTCATATAAATGTGGAAGGAGAGCCATCTCCACGGACTGTCACCTGTCCTCCACGAGCACGCCGTGACATGAAAGCTCACACGGGCTGCACGTGCGCACAAGCAATAACAATAAATAAAATGTTAGACTTGTTTAAAAATCAAAAGTTTACATTTGTGTTTGAATCAAAATGATTGGAAGGATATTAGCAAAATGCCAACAGATCTGCCTTCGAGAAGCGGAATTTAGGAGCATTCTCTCTGTTCTTAACTACCAAAAATCAAACCCTGGGTTCCATTACTCTGCCACTGAGCTAGACCCTCAGTCTACCTTTCCTTTATATTTTTCTGTGGTCTTAGGCTCCCTACAATGAACAGCTGTTTTGTCATTAGAAGAAAAAGTTCAGTTAATGTTCATAAGGAAGAAAAACGCACAGAAAGATGACGTTTTTATCTGCTTGGCATATATTTTCCCCCCAACAAAACAGGAGGCAACTCAAGAGTGGAGAGTAGGAGGGGATGACGTGAAGAATGTGAGCAAGGTAAGAATGAGCTGTTTAAGAGAGCGAGGTGATTACGGCAAGAGCATTTTCAGCCGCACGCAGGGCCTAGTCGTGAGTGATCATCATTAACCTTCCCAGTCACGGAGATGTCTGCAGCAATCGTAGATCTGCACAGGTTAAAGTGCGGCTATGAATATTTGGATTCCTGCAGGGGCTGGAAGGGAAGCTGGATCCTTAACTGGGGAGTTGGAGGCATTTGCAAAATAGCAATTGTGATAGTAATTCAGGTATTTAGGTGGGTAAGAAAGCAAGCAAAGACGGAGGCTTCACGTGGTGTCAAAGAATTGCGGGGGACGGGGTGGGGGGGGGGTTGCTTGAGCGCGTGAGCTGGGAAGCTAGGTGAGTTGTAGACGCAGACCCATTTGAATTAGTGATTGCTGAAGTCTAAATTCTGACTTCTGTTGTCTGGCTACGGTGTAGATTGCAGCGACTGAAGCACCCTTCTTCCTGTTCCAACGCTACCATTCATGCATTTCACGTTTTGTCTAGAGGTCAAATACACTGTCCATTGCACAAGACTCCAGGCCGTTTCCACTTTGTAACTGACACATAATTATATGCGCTTATGAGGTATAATGCAATCATTCAATGTGTAATGATCAAATCAGGGTAATTAGCACTTCCAGCTGCTCAAACAAGTGCCATATCTCTTGTTTTGTTTTAGACAGGGCCTCACTCAGGCTAGCCTTAAACTAGCAATCCTCCTGCCTTTGTCTCCTGATGCTAAGATGTTAGATGTGTGCCACCATGCCTACACATTCTCTCTCTCTCTCTCTCTCTCTCTCTCTCTCTCTCTCTCTCTCTCTCTCTCTCTCTCTCTCTCTCAGTTTTCAGAGATAGAGATTGAATCACGGGGTATTGGCATGTTAGGCAAGTGTTCTACCACTTGAGCCACTCCTAGACCAATGCTACTATTAATTTGAATTCATTTTAGCAGACACATAAAAGCATTAAAACATGCATATTAATTGAGTGCCGTGTGCTTATATACTACATATAATAAATATAACTAATACTGTAAATAAGTCTCAGATATAGACCCAAAGGGTAATGTAGTTGATAGATTGTTGTCATAGCAGGCACATAGACCTGGGTTTGATTCCTAGAACCACATAAACCCAGGCACATAGCACATGCCTATAATCCTAGTACTCAGGAAGATGGAAGTGAAAGGCTCAGTTCAAAGTCATCCCTAGCTACATGTAAAGCAACATCAAGGGTAGCCTGTCTGAAAAATAAGTACTAAAGAGAAAAAGGAACACCTCCATTGCTCAAGGAACATTGGAAAGAGAGAAGAGCAGAAAGAATATATAAGCCAGTTGACGGGAGAGATGCTGTGAGATGTCATGGGTCTTCTAGACATGACCCAGAGCAACTATGTTTACCTCAGAAGATCAAGCCAGAAAGGTCAATCTACATTCCAGCTGGTAGCACTATTTGAACTCAGTAAGTTACAAAAAGAAATGAGATGGTGGGAGATGTATGTGGGTGGATACAGAAGGGGCAATTCGGGTATGTAGGTGGATGCAGAAGGGGCAATTCGGGTATGTAGGTGAATGCAGAGGGTCAAGTCAGGTATGTAGGTGGATGCAGAAGGGGCAAGTCGGGTATGTAGGTGGATGTAGAAGGGGCAAGTCAGGTATGTGAATGGGTACAGAAGGGGCAAATTGGGTATGGACATTTTCAAGATATATTCTATACATGTATTAAATTGTCAAAGAATAAACAAAAAATATTTTCAAATCTTTTTTTTTCTTGAGTCAGGGTCTTACTTTGTAGTTCTGGCTAGTCCAGAACAGGCTACATAGACTAGGCTAGCCTCTAACTCATAGATTCACCTGTCCCTACCTCTTGAGCACTGGATTTAAAGGCATACATCACCACACTCAGCTAAATCTTAAAAAAAGGAAAGAAAGAAAAAGAAAGAAAGAAAGAAAGGAAGGAAGGAAGGAAGGAAGGAAGGAAGGAAGGAAGAAAGGTACATATACACAACAAAGTTTTATTTCAGTGTAAAAGAAAAACGAAATCATTACATTTGCAAGAAAATGGATGCAGCTAGAAATCATGAAGAGAGAAAAGGGCAGACTCAGAAAGACAAACACTGCATGCTGTCTCTCATACACTGAACCTAAAATTAACCTAAAATTAACTGCATATGTGTATTGATATACGCGTGTTTGTAGGCCATGCAAACAGAAAGGTGATTAATGAGGAGAAGAAGAGAGCTTAAGAGAAGTGGGAAATAGTAATGGAATCCACATGACAGATGCAGAAGGTGGGGACTAACTGGGGCAAGAAAGGGAACTAGGAGAGGGAGGGGCATGAGGACAGTAGAAGAGGGAATGAATGAGAGCAAAGTATGACACATACGTACGAAGACGCCAGGATGAAACCCATTAGTTTATATGTTAACTTAAAAAAACAATTGAAAAAAAAAACAAAATAATTTATCTATTGTAATGGTTTGACCTTCATTGTCAATATGACTGGGTTTGGAATCACCTCAGAGATACACTTCTGCGTGTGTCTTTGACAGAGTTTTCAGAGAGATTTAAGCAAGGATGAAAAAATCAACCCTGAATGTGGACAGCACCATCACCTAGGCTGGGGTCTCCAACTGAATAAGAAGGGCAAGTAGAGAAATCCAGTTTCCTGGTTGGCAGCACAGACCAACTGTTCCTCTCGTCACGCTTTCTCCTCCTGATTTACATCTCTGCGAACTGTGAGGGAGAAAAAAAAACCACCTTTTCATTAAGTTGTCTTTTTTTGTCCAACATTTGGTTACAATAATGAGATAAGTGGTGAAAACATTCCAAATCCTTTCTCGTGGCCTTTTGAGCTATCTAATATCACTACCTTTAGTCATCATACTGTGTAATAGCATATCATTTCTACAGGGTGGGAGCCTTTGAATTCCTCTCTACTAGTTCTTCGAGTTGTTGGAAACTACAGTTACCCTAAAGTGCTATAGAACAGTAGGACTTCTTCCTATCTAAGTGTTGTTTGGGTATGATTATCCAACTCTCTCTGCCCCTCCCACCCACACACTTCCTGCCACTCAGTTGCAGATCTTGGAGGAGCCTTAGGAATCTGCTCTTTCTGTCTTAGTCTTTCACTTTACACCTTCAAAAATCCTAGGCTGTGGGCAACCTGAACTTCGAGCTTTCTCATCTCATTGCTGTTAGGCAATTTTCCCTCCCAGTTTCTGAACTGACACATTTTGTCCTTTTTTGGTTTAAAGAGTGTTTCCCGTTGCCTTGCCCGGGCTGACCTCAAACTCACTAGGCAAAAAATGATCGAGAGCTCAGGGCCCTCCTGCCCCCGCCCCCTAAAGGCTGAGATGACAAGCACACACACCACCAGAGTTGTTGGCTTATTGTACCTGTCATTTTTAAACCTCAGAAAAAGCCTTGACTTCGACAAACACTTCCCCAAACCACCTGAGGCCTCCTGTCAATATTCATGGTCATCAATACACACCTGTCTGGGGACAATTCTAATTTTCTCCTTTCTGTCTTTTTGTTTATCTAGGTCAATTTTATCCATCTCCTCAAGGAAATCAAGATGAGAGCATGCCCAAAGCCATTTTCCACGCCGTCTTCACACCTAGTACCAGGCAGATTATTCACTGCGTTAGCTACATGAATGTTTCCAACATATGATACACAATTATTTTAGGCATCCCTTCTTCCATTTTAGATAATGCTCAAAGTTTTTTTTAAATAATCATATTTGTCGGGCTGTGGTGGCGCACACCTTTAACCCTGGCACTCGGGAGGCAGAGGCAGGCGGAACTCTGTGAGTTGCAGGCCAGCCTGGTCTACAGAGTAACTTCCAGGATAGCCAGGGCTTTTATACAGAGAAACCTTGTCTCAAAAAAACAACCAATCAATCAATGAATAAACAAAAGAATAAAATAAGCACATTTAGCTGAAAGGTGTGGCTCAGTCGATAGACCACTTGCCTAAACCACATGAGGCCCATGAACTTTAATAAGAGAAATTTTTATGTATGTGTTTTGCTCATTTGCATTTCTGTGCACCATGTACATACCTGGTAGCTGCAAAGGCCAGAAGAAGGCATCCAGAAATGGACACCATGTGTGTGCTGGGAATTGGTCTTAGGTCCTCTGAAAGAGCTACCTGTGCTCCCTAACAATCGCTAAACCATCAATCCAACCCATATTCATTTTAATGTTTTTAATTGGAATACATTATATCACTCTCCCCTCAGCCACCCACCATATCCCCTCACACTCTCAAGTTGAATGCCACTTTTTCTTTCCTTTTTTTCTTTGAGACAGGATTTCTCTGTGTAACAACCCTAGCTATACTGGAACTAGCTCTTGTAGTCCAGGCTGGCCTCGAACTCAGAGATCCACCTGCTTCTGCCTCCCAGGCGTGCGCCACCACTGCCCAACTGTTTTTTCTTTTTAGTGAGGATAAGGATCTTTCCTTGTATTGGTGGGTTTTTTTCTGGAAATGGCATATCTAGTACTCATATTTATCTCTCCATACATAAAGGGAATTATTCAACTTATTTCCCTTTTTGGGAACAATGTTTAGTTCCACAAGGCTTCTATCACATATATGACCCGTGTTGATGACTTAAATCTGTCACCCTGATCTAGGCCTCTAGTTCAAGTTATTGGCTATTTTTACCTTTGTAAAACTAAACCCACATGTATATTTATAAAGTCACCAGACCTGTGACTGAATTTCCTTCTGGCCTCAGTCTTTTGAACTTTTGTGACTAGGGCACATTCACCAAAATCCTGTTTTTTCATCTGTAAAACACAATTATATCTACTTTGTAGGCTAATAACAAAATGAGATTTATGCAGAACTGGCATAAATACTCCATAAAAGGTAGCATTATCTCCCTTCCCTGGCTTCCCAACACACTGAAAATTCACCACCCAAAGTCTTGTGACTCTCTATCCCTTCCTTACACACAGGCACCCCATCCACAAGGGAAGTTCCCAGTTCCCTGGGGTGTACGAAGACATGCACGCATACACAACTATGTGCATGCTACTTCCAGTTCCACTATGACTGCAGTCAGACCAAAGACTGTTTTCTCCTAATTTGATTGTTGCCCAGCTCACTGGTAATCACACCCCCCCTTCAGTCTACTTCTCAAGCCCTCAGGTCAAATGTGGTCCTTTGTGTTTCCACACTCACTGGGCACAGTCCAATCGGTTCATGTTGATGTTTCCCTCACCAGATGGGGAGTTCCTTGAGATCAGAGAGTTTCACTGTTTGGGTCACCAGCCTCCAGCACAGGGTCTAAAAATTTTACATATTTGTTGAATGAGTGGATAAACACATACTTTTTTATCTGAGTGGAGTTTTAAGCACTGATCTCCTACTGTTCTATGGCAAGCAGCTCCCTTGCAAATATGAACCTTAAAAAAGACCCTCTAGTGTCCACAGCTCCCCTGAGCAGTTAAACTGTGTTGCCCAGGTGGTGACTGGAGTCTGAGACTGATCCTGCTGAAAGATGTGCAGTTGAAGACACTGTCTGACTGTATAAGCCAGCCAGTGTTGAGACCAGAGTCCACCCCAACCCCAGAGAACATTGTGGCCACTAGAGAAAAAGACAGGACACTTCCTGGAGTCTCTCCAGCCTTAAAGTCAAGCTTTATATCACCTCTAAGAAGCAAAGAACAGGGCAGTTTTTCCAGTTTTCTTTTAATAACATTTTTTTCCAAAGCCAGGAAACAACTACAGAGATGATTTCAAAGTAGACAAGTAAACAAGAAGCAAAGGAGAAACAGTATAGACACATCCACTGTTCCACATTAAATAGAGCTCTATTTACTAGCCCCCACTAGTAAGTATCACAGGAGAGGCCCAGCTCTCTGTGGGGTCAAGAGTGCTCTCCATCATTGTGTAAGGGGCCTAGACAGCACTCAGGTATGATTAGGTCAAACGGTGTGGGTGTGAACACAGGAAGCAGTGAGATCAAGGTCTATAGTCCGGGTCCTTGGTTTGGGTAGGGTTTGATGATTCTTAACTTCTTCCACACTGTGCTGGATCCCATAGCCAAAGTAGATAGCAAATCCTAGTAGGGAAAGACAACTGTAAGGTAGGAAAATATAACCCGGAATGGTTTAATAGGTCTCCAATTGGAGATCAAGAGAGAAAGGAGTCAGTGTAGGACGGAAAAGCAGACACCTACCAATCAGCATCCAGATCCCAAATCGGGCCCAAGTGCCAGCTGTCATTTGCATCATCAGGTAAACATTCACAAAGATGCTCACCAGTGGGAGCAGAGGCAGACCAGGCACCTGCAAAACAAGATAGATCTTCACATACAACACAAGGGTTCTTACCTTACTGGGGGCAGAGCAGGCCAAGTTCGACCCCTACTCTTCTCCTCATGGCCTGGATCCCAGCAGCTACTCATTTACCACACATATTATTAGATTCCCCACATCCAGAACTTAAGAAAATGGAACCAGAAAGAAGGAACTAGAGAGCATCAGCAACGAGTCTGGCCTAAATAGTTCTAACATCTACCTTCTTGTGTCCAATTAAAGAATATAAGCTACAAGCCCTAACTGTCCCAACATAGATTGGTGGGGGGAAGAGACATCATTTACCTTAAAGTGAAGGGGAGTGTTGCTCTGTGGCTGTTTCCAGATAACTCCAACAATTCCAAGAATGAGCCCCAGGATCAACACAATCACTGTGACCCACACTGGGTCTCGAGAACTAAGTGGAGTTGTCCACCGTGTCAGCACCAGGCAAAGAACAGTCAGTAGTACAGCTTCAAAAGTCAAGTTGAGAGGCATCAAAACCAACTCTTGTGACTGATAATGCAAAGATGCTAAGTCATCCATTCCCAGAAGGGTTACCTTCCTGCTAGACCTCTCTCTCACCAAATGCCGCCACATAATGTCCACCCTGTCATGCTGGGCTCTCCAAACTTCCCAAAAGAATAAAACCACTGCTTGGGACTGGTGATATGGCTCAGCAGTTAAGAGCACTTGCTGTTCTTCCAGAGGATCTCGGTTTGGTTCCCAGTACAATTTGGCAACTCACAACTGTCTATAACTCCAGTTCCAGGGGATCAGATGCCCTCTTCTGATCTATGTAGGTACCAGGCATGCATACAGCACACATACACTCATGCAGGCAAAATACTCATACACATAAAAGTAAATAAATAGACAAAAAAACAAACAAACAAAAGAAAAGGAAAGAAGAATCCACTGCTCACCAAGCAGTGAGGAGCAAACATAGACAACTTGGCCAGAAAGGAGGGTGGGGATGGAGCTGACTGGATGAAACAGGGCCTCGACAGTCAGCTTCTCCATTTCAAGTGTCTTCTCCTCCTGCAATTCCACTTCCTCTTCATCATTCTTCATTTCCTGGTCAGGCTGATATCTGTGGCAAAAGTAAGAACCAATTTTAAGAGCATCTCCTGACGGTTCTCCGTATCTTTTCCGGGTGGCTTCTTTATGGCCATTGAAGGTAGAAGCTTGGGCTGGGGAGATGACTCATCCTGTAAAGGGGCTGGAGAGATGGCTTGGCAGTTAAGAGTGTTTATTTCTCTTGCAGAGGACCTGAGTTTAGTTCTAGTACTCTCATTGGGCAGATCAAGACCACCTATAACTCTAGCTCCAAGGGATTCAGTATCCTCTTCTGGCTCCCAAGGGCACCAGATAGACAGACAGACACACAAAGAGAATTTATTTTTCAATATTCAAGAGTCTGCCACACAAGCGTGATTGTGGGACTTGAATTCAGATAGCCAGCACTCATTTAAAACCCAGGTATCCTGTAACCCCAGTGCTAGGGGGTTGGAGCTAGGATTCCTGGAATTCCCATTAGTCAACCAACTTTGCCAACCAGTGAGCTCCAGGTTCAATGAGAGACTCCATCTAAAAAAATACAGTGGAGAGGGATGTAGAGGGATGTGGATAGACACCTAACTCTGACTCATACACACACTTACACATGGGGGGGGCTCTTTTGGACAGGACAAGATACCCACATTACTCAAGGAGTCAGGATGACAGATGGCAGAGAAGGAATGAGCACCTCAGCCTCACCCAGAAACACAAACACAAGTCTTACCTGAGAATGAGAACACAGATGGAAACCAGGGAGTAAGCGAGCAGAGTCCCAATGGACATGAGGTCCACAAGATCAGCGAGCTCAAAGAGGAAGGCCATGAATGCTGAAATGGGCGGGCAGAAAGCGGTGAGAAGGAAGTAAAGGAGCTGGTGAAACAACAAGAAGGGGTGTTTGTTTTTGTTTTGTTACCTGCGATAACGCCAGACACCACAGTGGCCACAATGGGGGTGTGTGTGCCACTGTGTACCCTAGCAAGGACACGGAACAGGAGCCCATCTTCAGCCATCGCATAGATCACCCGAGGCATGGGAAACATAGAGCCCAAAAGGCTGAAAAAAGACAATGCCTACTAAATCCAAGTAACAGTAAGTTCACTAAGGTATCTGTTCCAAGCCTATGTGTTCATAACATCTCCACCTCCCCTTCCCAGCCCTCCTAAGGAACATTCTCCGGCACAAAATGGACATAACTGGGGAACTACAGCCACCGAGGGAACAAATATTAAACACTGACCTAGTGGAGAGAGCACAGAGGGAGCCAATAGCCACAAGGTAGCTGGCAGGATCCCAGCCAACATAGGAAAATGCCTCAGGCAAAGGGCTCTCCGGCAGAAGCTGGTAGTAAGGCATCATGAGGGTAAGTGCCGAAGACACACCAAAATAAGCCATGAAGCAGACAGACAGTGAGACCACGATACCCATAGGGATGGAGTACTGTGGATTCTGAGCCTCTTCCCCTGCAAGAGAACACATGGCACAATGTTCTGAACCAGGGGAGTAGGCTCGCTCCCCTACCACCCCCAGTCTGTATGATCACACACTGCATCCAAGGTGAGCCATGAGGGTGTGACTGACCGGTGGTCGCAATACAGTCAAAACCAACGAAGGCATAGAAACAGGTAGCAGCGCCACGAAGAATCCCTTCCATGCCAAAAGGCATGAAACCTCCAGAGCCCATAGACTCGAAGCTAGAGTACAAAAGGAATAGAAACGGTTAGAGTTTGTTCAGCTAAGCCTGTACCTTTTCTCTAAGGCCCAGCTGCTTGTCGTCTTCCACTCCCATTCTGGATTCCTCCTCCTCCCCCATGAGGGTCCCAGCTTTGTGGCTCTCTAACCTACAAGTGTCATTGGGTCCACTCATGGTCAAGCAATAGTCCTCTTCTGTGAGCTTCCAGTTCTTCAGGTCTCCCTTAATGAAGCCAGAGATGAAGACAAACCCGAGAACCAAGAGGTTCGCCCCTGTGAACACTTTGGTAACCAGGGCTGATTCACTCGCCCCCAGGGCCAACAATCCTGTGGAGAGAATAGTTCAGGATCCTGACAGACTAAATCCTTCCTCCAAGCTTGCTTTTCCTTTTTCCTGCCTCTGTGTGGCAGACTCCTTCCTTCCCAGCTTCCTTCCCTCCCCATCATTACCACTCCACACCCTCAAGCCCTTCCAGGCCCAACCCACCCATCATTCAACCCCGCCCCTTGCCTCACCAGTGAGCAGCAACACAAGGCCCATAGCAAAGAAATCTGGATATTCTGCGAGAACATGGGGTACATGCAGTGAGATGGTCCCCTTCAGAGCCTCAGAGATGTGGTTCCCAATCAGATTGTCAAAAGCAGAGCTCCAAGCCCGGGCCACACTGGCTGTACCTGGTATAGCAATTGTATTTTGTACTATAATCCCAATACTCAGGAAAATGATGAGGTCAAGTTCCCTCCGTCCTACACAGTCTCACACCCATCCCCACCATTATTACCCATTTCACCCTGGGAGGGAGGGAGGTGACAGGTCTGCACGTAACTTAGCCTGGCCTCGAACTCAACAAACTTATGGCCCTCCCACTTCAGCCTCCTGAGTACTGGAATCACAGGTGCACGCCAGTACACCCAGCTCCTGCTATTAATTTTTAAAACCCAAACCAGTATCTTAAATGAATGAACACCGGACAAAGGTATACAATTGTTCTTCACCTTCAACCCCCCCTTCATCTCCACACACCCCTACAAATAAAAATATAAAGTAAACATCTAGAAGTATTTCGATACTAGGAAAAATAGTGAAAATTTCGGCTTCACTATTCCACTCAGATTTCTGGATCCATAATCCCTCCGCTTCCTGGATAGTCACCCACTCCAACCCTCCCCCCATTGCACCCCAAGCATCTATCTCACCAATGACGTAGGAGAGAATGAGGTTCCAGCCGGTGGTGAAGGCCCAGAGTTCACCTACAGTGACGTAACTGTAGAGATATGCAGAACCAGAGCGGGGGACCCGGGCACCAAACTCGGCATAGCACAGTCCAGCCAACACAGAAGAAAGAGCAGCCACCAAAAAGCAGACCACAATGGATGGCCCCGCTTTATCTTTGGCCACCTCACCAGCCAGGACATACACACCTGCCCCCAATGTGCTGCCCACACCCAGGGCCACTAAGTCGAGGGTGCTTAGGCATCTGGCAAGGCGGGTCTCGCCCATGCCTGGCTCCAACACGCGTCTACGCAACAGCTTTTGACCGAATCTTCTAAGTGCCTGCCACCGCATTCTGGCTGGCATTGAAGAGGATGCTACGTTCTGGTGAAAAACAAGACAAAAGCCCTTCAGTGGGTCTCATTATCCCTAAGCTCGGAAAGTGAATTACAAAGCCCACTCCACTACAGGGACAAAGGAGGGTAGGTGTGCGGGGAGCAAGCCACTTTACCTCTAACATCCGATTCTTCACAGGCAAGTAGGAATTACAATAATAATAACGCAAGTAGGGATTACAGTATCTCTGATGCTGGTGAACTCCTTTCAGAAGAGGCAAGTGAAAACCCCTTGTAGCACAGAGGTTAGCCTCTAGTAAGTGCTTGGACACTATGTTTCTTCTTTTTCTGGCCAAGAACCTACGGGATTTACCCTAGAGCTCAGACCAGCAGCCCTGAAATCTAACGTTGCTGCTTCCTGGCCTGCAGCTCCTGGTGAATCAAGAGGAACTCAACTCAGGGCAACTCTGGGAGAGCCCTTTCTCACACCCAATACCCACATCCCTTTCGGTGTGCGCCTGGAGGGCTTCAAAGAGACATGGCTACCCACCGCCTAGAAGAGAGGGACTGACCTCGCGGCACGTTAAAAGTGGGCACTGCCTCGATCTCATCCCTCCTCACCAAGCCCACAGCGCTCCACCTGAGCCAGCAAATATTCCCCCACTTCCTCCCGCCTGCCTTAGGCTGGTCTGTGAGGATCAGCCGTAAGGCGGGGCTTCGGTATCTGAAATTGGGAGATGCGCCCCTGGGCGTGGGGAGGGGGGTACAAAGCCAGCCCTAGATCGCCCACACTCCCTTCTTCACAGACTAGGGGTCCCGCCCGGTGGTCCCAAATTCAGCATCTAGATTTTATGGCTCCATCTAGAAATGGTCTGGGGCTGCGTTGGAGCTAGGGAGTCCTGGCTCCTGGGCTAGGGTCTTGCCAGCAACAGGTCACACAGCCCGCTGATGCAACTGCGTGCCGTGGTTGCCTGAGAAGCCTAGGTACTCGAGGACCCTCCCCCTCCCCACTCTGACACACGTGTCGGCCCCAAAGGCTTACCAGAGAGCTGTGCTTTGAGAGCGAAGATTCTCAGATCTGGTTCAGTGAGGCTGACTTCAGAGTTGGGCTGGGTCTGCAGACATAAACTGCTCAGGCTTCAACGCTGCTGCTTAGGGTCGTTGCGCGCCAAGCGCCCCTTATATTCACTAGGAGGAGGAGCCAGTAACGTCATGGGATCCCACCCCCAAGCCCTCTCCCTACACATGACACACAACACAATATACACACCCACGCGCGGGCTAGTGTACGGACACACACACACACACACACACGAGTTACTTGGCTTTGCAAGCCTGAGATTGCTTCCCAACCAAAAACAGCTAGCAGGGCATGGCGGGGAATGAGAAAGGCGGGAGGATAACCTTTTCCCATTTGCCTCTCTGGTGGTCAGAGGACAATAAGAAGCTTCCTGATCATAGATCCCCTGGGAATTTTCTACTTTTGTGCAGGATTAGTCAGAAACAGTGATTATAGACAGCACTGGGGAGGGTAACGTATAAAGAGAATTGGGTTTGTGTGAAGGCTGGCGAGGCAAATAGCACCAAGTCTCCATCTCGTTCCTGTCTGCATGAAACCCTTCGGAAGGACCGTGCAGGACTCTGGGCAGCCAGCCATCTGACTGCTGCCCCTCAGCTCTCGGCCTCAACTGTTTCTAATGCAGACAACAGGAGGATGAGTGGAAGACCGTTTCAAACCACCTGTTCACGGATAATTACTCCTATGTAGAGTTCTAGGCCACAATGTATTTGCAGCATCTCTCTACCTGCCTATCAACAATAAATGTGAAATTACTACTATTGAGGGAGGGAAACTTTTTTAAAATTTGTAGTGGTGGGAGTCAATGCTGAGGCTTTATCAATGAGCTGCTACAGCCCCACCCTTTTGGTTCCATTTTACTGGTGACTGAAGTTTGGAGCTTCATAATTATTGTGGAAATCACCCTTCTGATAAACCCGGTCTATTGTTTTAAGGTCTGGCTCCCACAGGCCCTCTACCTCATTCAAATGCACAAGAAAGAGGAAACGTGAAGCTCAAGAGGTGGGGCCTTTAAGGTTACTAGGAAACAGTAGAAGACTGACGTTCTTAGGTAGAACTCTTACTGCCTTGCTTGTAAGGGTTTTGAAGGTGTCATTCCCTTCCACTAAGCCATCTTAGCAACTCAGGATAGCACAAAACGCATGGTCTCCTTTCATGATTCACTAGAAATGTGCCAGCGCCCATCTAGTGGCCAAAGCCTTCTTGAGAGTCTCTCTCTAGCCCAAGGTCACTTGAAATTTCCTCCTTAGGTCAGGCTAGCCTTAAACTAGTTATACTCCTGCAGGCTTCAGCCTCCTAAAATGTTCTGGTTACAAAGCTGCCCCACCAACCCTGATTACAAATTCGTGTTCGAAGGAATCGTTCTTTTCAGCTGGGTAAAGCACCTCTTGGGCATTCAATAAAGCAGGCTACAGAGATGGCTCAGTGGTAGAGCGCTTGCCTAGCCAGGATGTGGGAGGCTTCTGTTGACCACCCCACCCCCACTCACCTCCACACCACAAACAAACGAAAAGGATGCAGTCGCTGAACAGCTGGTGTAGCACCTTGCGGGAGTCTAGCAGTCACTGTCTCCAAGGCAAACATTAGAACGGAACAGGTTTCTTCACTGCATCTAGGGTAAATACCGGAATGAATATTTGGCTTTCTAAAAGTGCTTAGGCCTTGCAGAACTGTGGGGAAGCAGTGACTGTTTTCCATGATTTATAGAGTTGTTTTCCTGAGGGAGCCTTACAGCCTTTGCATGACTTTGGTCACGAGACGCTTCCAGCACACCTGCATCTCTTTCTTGGGTGATTGGGTACTTGGGGCTGCTTCAGTGGCGTTATGAAGTCAAGTCTTCCTGTCTGGCACAGGGGACTATTCAATGAAAACCTGATGCAGATTCAAAATAATGTATTAGTGTATATGACAACAACGTGACCGCTTCAACTCAGTGATTGATTACAACGTGAGAGTAATTGGCAAACTGATAAATGTTCGGACAAATAGAACAGACTGGAATGCTAAGGAAGACTTCGTTTGTCAGGCATTGAGGGGAAAGAGTTGCAAGGGCTTAAACTGAACCTTAAGGAATGTGGGATGACTGAGCTGTGGAGCTACAAAGATGCAAGAAGCCAGGGGGGAGTAAAGGCCTCTAGCTGGTGTTGGAAAGCCCTACAGGGCTTGGTAATAACAGACGTCCCTCTCCACGATTATCAAGTATCTTAAATGTACAAATAAACAAGGAGTATTTCTTGAAATCCTTCAGATCCCAGTTTGGTTCCCTTGGCAACCAACCCCCATCCGGAAGCTGTTCTGGAACCGCAGCCAGCGGTCATCATTAGCAATACAAAAGACATTTGGAGATAACAAAAATCACTTCGGAGAATCCAAGGACTTTAGGAAGTGGGTACCCAGAAATCAGGCTGAACATCAAACAAATGTGTGTAACTTATTACAAATGATGAAATCACTTACAGAGAGAATATTTACATCAAAAAGTTCGCTGCTTTCTGAGACAGGCTCATGTAGCCCAAACTGGACTCTTGATTGCCCTGCCTCCAGGTATTAAGTATTAAGATTGCAAGCTTGCACCATCCTTCCTCTCTCTCTCTCTCTCTCTCTCTCTCTCTCTCTCTCTCTCTCTCTCTCTCTCTCTCTCTCTCTCTCTCGGCAGAGTCTAGAGTCTTGTGCAACCCAGGTTGGCCTTGCATCCTCCGGCCTCTTCCACCACACCCAGCCTTGGCAAAATTTGCCCTTTTAAGGTGTGCAATTCAGTAGGGTTTAGTTCTATCACAGAGTTGTGCGTCCTTCAGTTTAAGAACGTTTTCTGGAGAGATGGCTCAGCGGTTAAGAGAATTGACTGCTCTTTCAGAGGACCGGGGTTCAATTCCCAGCACCCACATGGCAGCTCACAACTGTCAGAAAAATCCAGTTTCAGGGGATCTGACACCTTTACACCAATGCACATAAAATAAAGATTTAAAAAAAAAAAAAGAACGTTTTCATCCACTTGGGAGGCAGAGGTAGGCGGATCTCTGTGAGTTCGAGACCAATCTGGTCTACAAGAGCTAGCTCCAGGACAGGCTCTAAAGCTGCAGAGAAACCCTGTCTCGAAAAACCAAAAAAAGAAAAAGAAAGAACGTTTTCATCACTAAAGGAAACCCGAGGCCCATTCCTGGTAACTGCTCATTTCCTCCCAACACTCACTCCAGCTGTTGGCGACCCCAACCCTCTCAACAGAGACTTTAAAGGCAAAGCCTGGGGGGTCCTGGCAGCCACAGCAAGCACTTTAACAAAAGTAAAAGGGACAATTAATAGCGAAAAACAAAGAAAAGCGATTTCTTCAATGTGCCACATTGCGAAGAGGTTCAGTCCTGGGAGCACCGAGAGCACCACTCCCCCTCTTCTGAGCACTCCCGTGAGGCTGAGGCTGAGGCTTAGAGGTCGAGAGGTTTAAGCAGTCTCGGTCAAGCTGTGGTCCCAGCTTCAGTTTCTTATACAAGGTGGGCTGAAAAGTAGTGTGAGATTTCTTCCAGAAAGACAAACTCCCCCCTCTGGAGTTTGAGACTCTTGGGGAAATTCCAGTCCTTGGATCCATTGTCTTCACAGTCTGATAGCCAAAGGGAGGGGCCCAGGTGTCTCTTTAGAATATCTTTCCTGTCAGACGGTTGCAAACCCTTCTGCGCTGATCGCTGATTGGAAGCTACGGAGGTTCAGCCCTGTGGAATGAATACCTAAGGAGGCTTAGGTCCTGTACTTTACTTGAACCGGTCACACTACGTGCGCTCGTCCTAAAGGCTTTGTTGGAAACCCTTCTGGTTTCTCCGCATCTACTTTTTGGGGGGTGGAGTACTGGAGAGTGAATCCTTATGCCTACTAACCGTGGGATCTAGCACTGAGCTACTACACTCTAGTTCCATGCTTCCATTTAAGGGCTCGTGTGATTATACCCATAACAATCTTCTTTTTTTTCTTCTGAGACAGGGTTTCTCTGTGTAGCTTTGGAGCCTGTCCTGGAACTAGCTCTTGTAGACCAGGCTGGCCTCGAACTCACAGAGATCCGCCTGCCTCTACCTCCTGGGTGCTGGGATTAAAGGCGTGTGCCACCACCGCCCAGCAATAATTTTCTTATTTTAAGGTCTACTTATTGGTAAGCTTAATCACTACTCAAAGATTCCTGTACCATACAGCATGACAGATTCACCAGTGTAACGCTAAGGTTACACTGGAGGTAGCAATGCATGTTTTTAATCATAACACTTGGAAGGCAGAAGCAGGTGATCTCTCTGAGGTCAAAGCCAGCGTGGTTTACATAGCAAGTTCCTGGCCAGCAAGGGCTATGCAGTGAAGCCAAGTCTCAATAAATAGATAGATGGATGCATAGATAGATAGATAGATAGATAGATAGATAGATAGATAGATAGATAGATAGATAGATAGATAGATATGAGTCCAAGGGTGATGCATGCAATGAAACTAAAATTTAAGAAGCTGATGGAGGAGGAGGCTTGTAAGATCAAGGTCATCCTGGGCTACTCAGAAACGTGTCTCGAAACAAACAACAAAAACAATGCAGGGCCTGGCAAAATGGCTCAGTAGGTAAATCCCTAGGACCCACGCAGTGGATAAGAGAGCCAACTCCTTCAAGTTATCTTCTGACCTCCACATGTGTACCATGGCAGGCACATATACTTGCTCACCCATATTCTTAACCCTTGACTTTTTTTTCTTAAAAATATTTTATTTTGAGCTGAGCGGTGGCTCAGCCTGTTAAGCGCGGCGCTTGCGAATCCCAAGGGCCCGGGTTCGATTCCTGGGTCCGATCGTCTCTCCCGATGTGTTGTTCGTGTGCCGTCTGTGTCCTGAGTGTCCTGCCTTCCCACGCCCTCTTGTGGCGTGGGAAAAAAATATCTTATTTTGCTCAGTCATAAGTGAGACATCTATCTATAGCACCACTATCCCCAGGCTCAGGGACCATCCAAGAGGAAGGCAGGAGAGCTGTGTGGCATGTTGACTTCTAGGCATGGCAAGGCTGTTGAACTCACATGGCTCTTGAACTGGCAGCAGTGATGAGTACCTGTGCAAGGTCTCTGTCTCTTTATCCGCATCTCAGCTGACGGACAGTGGAAGTACATTTCTTGGCTACAGTGAGTGGCCAGCACACTATTTTCAATAACTGTTTCTGTGCCGAATGTTAACATTTGGTGAGGCAGGAGTCCATCCTTTTGCAAAGTATTCCAAGACGTTTGAATTTTTTAAAAAAATATTTATTTATTTTATTATGTATACAATATTCTGTCTGTGTGTATGCCTGCAGGCCAGAAGAGGGCACCAGACCTCATTACAGATGGTTGTGAGCCACCATGTGGTTGCTGGGAATTGAACTCAGGACCTTTGGAAGAGCAGTCAGCTCTCTTAATCTCTGAGCCATCTCTCCAGCCCCAAGACGTTTGAATTTAAAAAGGAAATGCTTTACAGCCAATTATGCTTTAATACCATTTTGGAGACGCAAATTTGTTCCAAGGGTGACAATAGGAGCAGAATGCTAATTTTCCTTTGGTCATGTGTTATATATGATTTCAGCCTCTGTAAGGAGGAGGGCGATGCAGAAAACTGTTTCTAGCCCGAACCATGCAAGAATATATATAAAAAGCCCATGAATGCTCTATATATGTGTATTTTCTGTCTACACTCACTACAGGTGTTATGACCCATATACCCGTGCCCATTTGGTGCTAGAACTTTCCATCAAATTTCAGATAACGTTCCTTTCACCACATCACGATAACCCACAAGGTGTAATTCTTGACATCCATTTTTTATTTTTATTTTTAAGTTTTTCTTGAGATTTATCTAATGTTATTTTATGTATATGGGTATCTTGCCTACATGTATGTGCACCACATGCATACAGTGCCTGCAAAAACCAGAAGAGACTGTCAGATCCCCTGGAACTAGAGTTATTGAAGGTTGTTAGCTGTGGGTGCTAGGAACCAAACCTAGGTCCTCTGGAAGTGCTGCTAACAGCTGAGTCATCTCTCCAGACCCTAGACGTTCATTTCCATGAGCAAATGGCAGGTCTTTTTCAAGAAAAGCATTATATTGTCAAAGTACTCATGCCATTTTTATCATTAAATAGCTTAAAAGTTTATCATTAAGCAGTTTTATCATTAAACAGTTAAAAAGGATACCATTTTCCTGATGTTCCATTATGTTTTTAGAATAGCCTGTATTTGTTTTTTGACAAGTCCACATGTGAATATAAAGTATCTTGATCACACCTACTCCAATTCCCTCCTCCCCACTGCCCCCAGCACGTCCCCATTCCACCTCTGTGCCCTCTCTTTTGGAACCCACTGACTTCAATTAGTGCTGCCTGCTAGAATGCTGGCTGATCTCGTTTGCTTGACAGTGAGCGGGTCCCCACAGCTGCCGTGACTTCATGAGTGCAAGGACCATGTTGTGTTCGGAAGATGAAGATGGCTTTTCCTCCCCATCCTCCAGCTCTTCCAGTCTTCCTCCTTCCTAGTCCATGATGCTCCTTGAACAGGGGTCGTTGCCCACTTAGGGCTGAGCACTCAACAGCCATTTACCCTCATCACTTTGACGAGTCGGGAGTCCCTGCACTAACTGTTGCCAATTTAATAAAGAAACTTCCAGGCCAAGGCTGAGAGTGGCACTAATCTATGGGCACGGACGTGAATATTTAGAAAGCAGCTTGACCACACATTCATTTAGCAACACAACAGTAATGGGCTTCCCCCCTAGGGCTTATGACCTTTCAAGCCATGGGCTACATACCTTTCTTTCTTTTTTCTTTTTTTTTTTCCATGCCACTGACAAAGGCTCTCAGTGCGATGCTCTAATCACATCCTACTCAAGTCCTGTGATTTTAAATTGCACAATTTGAGCAGTGTGCTGATTTTTAGAAATGCGTGTTTTGATAGAGCAAAACTGACTGGTTTCATTCTCAGAAAAAGTCTTTCTGAAGTTCTGAATAAAATCACAATAAAGTCAACTCATCTTACCAGAATATTCTTTTTTTTTTTTGCAGAGTAAAGTTGGATATTTATATAGTGGGTTATGGAAGGATAAAGGAAAAGGGGAGAAGGGGAGATGAGGGAAGAGGAGGGGGGAGAAATAGGGAAAAGGGAGAGAGGCAGAAGCTGACCCTTTGGGAAAGAGATGGAAAAAGCCAGAATATTCTTATATTAAGTTTTTATCTAGAAACAAATTTTTTCCATTATTTTATATGTCTCAGTTAAGGTTTATGTTTTAAGTCATTTAAAAAATATTATATAGATTTCTTACTATGACAAAGTATTATTTTACTGAGTATTCTAACTGGATATTTATGATGTATAAGATCTCTATCAATTTGTGCATAATTCATGAAATAAAGATGACCATAGTGACGTCATTCTGGGATCCAGACTCCATCCTACTGTAGCACTAACTCTGAACTTGTTGACATGCAGAGAAAGCATTTGTTGTAAAGAAACATTCTGAGGATTGTTTGAACTGATCTCTTTCCTTAGAGCAATGATATGTTCTGAGCTGGAGTGCAGTGGACCAATAACCTACAGAGGCAAATTAGGATCAGTAAGACAGCTCAGCAAGCGGAAGAGCTCACCACACATGCCTGATGATCTGAGTTTTACGCTTGAACCCACAGTGGAAGGAAAAACTAAAGGTTGTCTGCTGACCTCCACACATACACCATGGCATGGGCGCGAGCGCACACACACACAAAAATTGATGATGATGATAAATGATGAAAAGAAAAAAAATAGTTATCTTATAATCATAATTCTTGATAGACAACCTATGCAACACATTTGAATTCCTCTTTTTCCCTTAGCTAGCCCTGCAACCTTCTTCCTTGTGGGACACATTGGTGGTTTCTTTCTTTCCTTTTCTTTTTTTTTTTTTTTTGGTTTTTCAAGAACATTGGTGGTTTCTACTGGAACGTGTTTCCCTACTTACAATTCTAAGACCCCCAGTAAATACTATTTAGTATCACAGATCATCTGAGCCTCTTTGCATGACATTTTCTCTTATCTGGAGAATGTCTTCTTTTCAAATATTGATTCCTCTTATTGCAGTTCTCGAAATCTATTGTACTGGCCAAAACACCAAGACAACAATAGCCAATAATATGGCAACAACAAGCACCCTATTTTATTTTCATTTTTGAAAGGGAGCAAGTAAGCCAAGCATGGCGGTACCGCCTTTAATCCCAGTACTCAGAAGGCACAGGCAGGTGGGTCTTTGCGAGTTTAAGTCAGTCCGTTCTACATAATGGGTTCCAGGCCAGCCAGAGCTACACAGTGACATTCTGTCTCAAAAACGGGGGGGGGGGGGGGAAGTATGATTGCTAGTTTGGAGTCACTTTACCACATTAAGAAAATGCCCTGGGGCTCAGTGGATAAGTGCTTGTCCTGCAAGCACAAGAACTGGCTTTCTGATCACCTGACCAGTCAGGCCACCTGCCTGGAAACCCAGTGCTTGGGAACAGCGCCCCCTGGGGCAAGCTGGCTGGGTAGACTAGCCAAATCTGGTAAGCAAGCTCCAGAACAAAAAAGGACAGTGATCCAGGAAGACACCTATCTGATGTCAACCTCCCACATGTTCACAGACACACAGTTCTTTTGGTTCCCGCCCCTTTGCAAGCCACGCCCACTCCTGCCAGCTCTGACCTCTGGTCACCATCTTGGTTCCTTCCTCTCTTCTCACTGTCCTCTTTGGCGTGTGCACACGTGTCTCTGACTCCCCCACCCCCTCCTTTAATAAAGCTTTATGCCTATTTTCTGTGTCTGCAATCGGGAACCTTTTGGCTGCTCGGGATCCGAGAGTCTCTGCGTGGCTCCGCCAGCCCGCCACCGCCCCCTACCGCCTGGGGATCTTGCAGGGACCCACAACCGTCTCTGTTGGGCTGACAGCTGCACTGCGAACATTTTTTAAGAACAAAACACACACTCACACACACGCACACATGCATGCACACACATGCACACACACCTGCCCGTGCACATGGGAATATACAAGAAATGAACGCACACACCACACATATACATAAAAGGCACAAACAAAAATTAAAACTAAAACAGAAAATGCCTATTTTGCAATATCTTCCCTGTAAGATATTCTCCTTCATTTTCTGTTTTCTGACCTCCAGACCTTTCCCCAAATTTTTCTCTTATCTGAAATGCCCTTGCCTTCTTTGCCTAAAAATGCCAATTCATTTTTCAAGACTATTGAATAGGACTTTTCCTTTATTACACATCTGAAACCCAACTCTAATATAAGAAAAAAAGGAGGGGATTACATTGATTTATGAAGCTGAGATATGCAAAGAAAGATTACACTTCAGGAACAAGATTCAGGCAATGGCATCAGGATTGTTCTCTTCCTTCTCCTTATAGCAACTTGTATTGTGTGCTGTCTACAGTTACCATCAAAAGACTGTCTAGATGAACAGTGCACATGCTTGTAACCCGAAACACTTAAGAAGCAGAGGACAGTGAGTTTCTAGCCAATCTATTCAATAAAATTCAAGTCATTGATAAGGTGGTTTGCTTCCTTCCCCCCCTCTCTTGTACTGGGGATGGAATCTAGGGCCTCCTACATATGTTAGGCAAGTGTTCTATCACTGAAACACCAACCCCAGCCCATTAAAAAAAAGAAAATTTCTAGAGAGACTGAAGAGATGGTTCAGCAGTTAAGAGTGCATATTTCTCTTGCATAAGACTGCAGTTTAGTTCCCAGCACCCCCATGTCAGATGGCTCACAACCTCTGTAACTCCAGCTCCAAGGGATTTGGTCCAAGGCCTCTGGCCTCTGTGGACACTTCCACTAAAGTATATATACCCCTACACACACACACACACACACACACACACACACACACACACGGAGTTTGAAAGAGTGCACTAGGTTCCCTGGAGCTAGTGTTGCAGAGGACTGTGAGCAGCACAACACAGGTGCTGGGAACTGAACCTGGGTCCTCTGGAAGAGCAGGAAGCGCTGTTAACCACTAACACCCCCTCCCCAGCTCCTGCCTCTGCTTTTTAAAAGCAGCGTGCATCCCAAGGTTCTAGGGTACCACAAATGGGCAGGCCGGGGTTAGACACCAGCTCTGCACTCAGGAGTGCAGGGAGCTTTTATGTGTAGCCCCAGGAGAGCCCCACAGGCCAGGGAGGAGGCCGTCTCTGTAGCCCTGAGCAGACCAGGGTTTACTCCTCTGCTGGGAACTGTTTTCACTTTCTGTGTCTTTCCAGGGCTGGCTAGAGAAAAAAAGATCAATCTAATGGGTTTGATCTAATGTTTGTATGGCTCAGTTCTTGGTTCCCACTGAGTAAGTCACCTTGTCTGGTGAAGGTCCATTCTGATCCGGCCAAGCTTTCTAGTGCCCTAGCTTGCCCACCTAAGTAAGTCTCCCTTATGCATGCCAGAGAATGTTTAAAAGGCCCACTTGGCAGGCAAGGTATGGAATCATTTTGGAAACAGAGGTAGGAGGATCCTGAATTTGAGGACAGCCTGGATTATGTAGTGAGACTGTTACGAACAAAAAAGGTTCTTGGCCACACAGTAAGAATTCTGGGGTGGCACATGCTTTTAATCCCAGCACTCAGGGAGGCAGAAGAAGGCAGATCTCTGTGAATTGAAGGCCAGCCCAGTCTATGAAGCAAGTTCCAGGACAGCCAGGGTTACACAGAGAAACCCTGTCTTGAAAAAAAACTGAACAAAAAAATCTGGCATTTTGAACTCCATTTATTTGTCTCCTATGACTACTTTCCTCACTTGTCTTCAAACTATCAAGAAGATGTTATAGGGATGGAGAGATGGTTCAGAAGTTAAGAGCACTGGCTGCTCTTCCAGAAGTCCTGAGTTCAAATCCCAGTAACCACATGTTGGCTCACAACCATCTATAATGGGATCTGGTGCCCTCTTCTGGCGTGCAAGCATCCATGCAGACAGAACACTGCGTACATTATTAATAAATACATCTTTTTAAATCCTCTGCTGTGTGTAGTGTCACTCTGTGACACCATCACGCACACCTCTTGCTTGCTGAATAGTCCTGACCCAGTGCAGGTCCCTGTTCCAATGCCTAGCACAGCACCGCCTAGATTAAAGAAAAGCCATAGCACACGTTCATTTCCTTCATGAGGTGGGTCTACTCAAATGCCAACAGCTGGCATCTGACTAAGTGCTGATCTTCACGAGGGGATCCAGGTGAGTCATTCTCTTTGGTCACCTTTGATATAAACCTTTTCGAAAGTTGTTACAAGTTTAATTAAACTCTGTGCACTAGTTTTTCGTCTCTCTGCCTACTCCTGATCTTTTTACTAAACTCTTGAGGCTATGTTAGGAATGCTAACCCGCTAACGAATGCCACGTTAGGAATGCTAACCCGCTAACGAATGCCACGTTGTTCGTCACCAACTTTTTGTCTTTTTAATTATAGACTCTGCAAGTTTACTGCGCTGGGAGCAGGCACGTGATCCGAGGACCTGGCAGGAAGAGAGAGAACACCTGGTGTGAGTGAGTGAGTGAGTGAGCAGGCTAAACCAGCTGTGTCTGAAGAAAAGACAGAAGGATGCCAGTCACGGGCTAGAGCCATGAAAGAAGAGCCCCGAAAGACGGCAGTGAGCAGGCACAGGCACGCTAGTGAAGAGAAATGAGTGTTTCAGGGGAATCTGAAGACACACAGATGGGGGCTTTGGGCTCATATGGCGAAAGCTAGAGCACAGTGGATGGTGTTGCTAGACCGTGGCAGGCAAGGTCTTTGCTTTGGCATCCTATAGAGTCTGCTCCCATAGAAAAAAATGTGGAACCTAGCTGATGGCATACATTGTTAATCTCAGTGCTCAGGAGGCAGAGGCAGGAGAATCCCACGTTTGAGGCCAGCCTTGAGGGAGACTTGTTTTTTCTCTTAAAATAAATTTGTGATATGAGTGCTTTAATTTCAACATTGTCTCAGGAAAGGAATTGGACTTAGATGGCAATGGAGAGGCCAGATGAAAGGGTCTAGAGGAGCATTCTGGAGTAGCAGAAGGTAGTATCACTGTTGAATATAATCTCCAGTTTTTCAGGTTAAAAAAGTTGTTTGGGGGCCAAGGATGCAACTTGGTGGTGGAGCACTTAACCCTTCCCCTGACACACCCTGTACATTTGGACACTTAGTGAAAAGCAGAAGTGTACTCAAAAGAGCCAGTTCTGAGTGCTCAACTGACAATTAAAATGTCCCCGGTAATAAGTAAGTGTAATCAGTCCTGCCACATTGACCACTCCAGGTTCTTTGTTTATTGTAGTACTGGGGATTGAACTCAAGGCTTGAGCATACTAGGCAAATGTTCTGTTACTGACCCACACCCTCAGCCTTGTTTTCTTTACAGTGCTGGGAATGAAACCAAAATGTTTAGGCAGGCTAGGCGATTGCTCTAACACTGAAATACATCCCTAGCCTTTTTAAAAAAATATTTTGACAGAGAAACCCTCTCTCATAAAAAAAAAAGTTTCCATGGCCTTCTTCGCTGATGATTTAAACCATGGTAATTTGCATCTTTAAGGGTAATGGGGAAATTTTTCTTACTCAATTTTGGCTGAAATAAAGTTTCCTAAAACCTGATATAATGGCAATCTATCACCATTGTCATATAATACATCTTAATCAAGGGAGTATAATCCATCATCTTGGCCACATTATGAGTGATGCAAGTCCCAAGAGCTGTCTGTCCTTTAGAGGAGAGGGTTATACAAGGTGTGACACCATAGGGGTTACCCAAGATATGTTCGCCACGCTGAGGCAGATACTAAACTTAAGAGAAAAGAAGAGCCATATTGCCGGGCGATGGTGGCGCACGCCTTTAATCCCAGCACTCGGGAGGCAGAGGCAGGCGGATCTCTGTGAGTTCGAGACCAGCCTGGTCTACAAGAGCTAGTTCCAGGACAGGCTCTAAAGCCACAGAGAAACCCTGTCTCGAAAAACCAAAAAAAAAAAAAAAAAAGAGCCATATTGTTCACTCAAATGTTTAAAAGCTGGGTGTGGTGATGCAGGCCCGTAATTGGCGAGCGTGGTTTGAGTTCAAGACCAGCCTGAGCTACATAGGGAAACTCTCTCAAAAAAAAATTTAGACAGGCAGAGCAGTGCACCTCTTTAATCCCAGAATTTGGGAGGCAGAGACAGGTAGATCTCTGTGAGTTCCAAGACAGCCTGGTCTACGTAGTGCGTCCCAGGACAGCAAGAGCTACATAATGAGAGCCGGTCTTAAAAAAAACAAAATAGAACAAACAAACAAACAAACAAAAAAGAGGGAGCTACTTACTTACAAAGGGCAGTGTAAAGAACTCCATGTTCCCTGGTGAAACACACAGAACTGTAGAGAATTATTTAATTAAACACACAAGCACACAACTTTAAGCTCTAGAAACTGCCATAGAAGCCTAGAACAAATGAAGAAATTAAATTCCCATAAGAACAAGGGTGCGACACTTGAGAACTTATATGCTCAATCAAGCCCAGCTCATCATAAAGTTCCACTCCAGGCTGCTATGACCAAAAAGACAGCGGTATATATATCCTCTGCCCAAAAAGACAGCGGTATATCCTCAGGAACGGCAGGCCAGCCAAATTTCTGGGAATGAGGCTAAAAGATCAAGGATTCCTTTTCTCCATTCAGCTTCCACTCAGTGCACAGGCCCTTTCAGATGTAGTAAGACAAAAATACTGCAACCTAAACCAGGCAGAGGCAGGCGGATCTCTGTGAGTTCGAGGTCAGCCTGGTCTACAAAATAAATTCCAGAACAGTCAGAGAAAGCCTGTCTCGAAAAAAAAAAAAAAAAAAAAAAAAAAAAAACATAACGGCAACCTTGTTGGCCCTTGTCACAGCTAGCTTTTAGAGCAGAGGTACCACAATGGCAAGCCGAAGACCAAAGGCTACAAAGGCATTCAAACACCTTTTAGGCTACTGTCCCTCCCCTGCCCTTCCAATAGACACTTGGAGAATAGCACAGGTGAAGAAGCATCCTCGAGAATTATAAAAGCCCATGCCTACCATATTTAATGGCCAAATGGTGACTGTTTTCTCCTAAGATCAGCAACAAGGGCTGGAGAAGTGGCTCCGCAGTTAAGAGCACTGGCTGCTATTCCAGAGGTCCTGAGTTCATTTCCCAACACCCACATGGTGGCTCACAATCATCTGTTATGAGATCTGGTGTCCTCTTCTGGGGTGCGGGCAGACACGCATGCAGAACTCTGTATACATAATAAATACATAAATCTTTTCATAAAAGATCAGTAACAAGACAAAAATGTCTACCCTCTTGTCATTCTTTAAAATTTTATTTATTTATATTTTATGTTTGAGCGTTCTGCCTGTGTACCTGCATGCCAGAAGAGGACATCAGGTCCTATTATAGATGGTTGTGAGCCACCACGTGAGGACTGGGAATTTAGCTCAAGAAGAGTAGCCGGTGCTTTTAACCACTGAACCATCTCTCCAGCCCTGACTCTTGTCATTTTTATTCTACATTGTATAATCAGTCCTAGGCAGGGCAATTGGGCAAGAAAATGAAGTAAAGGCAAAGTAACTGGAAATGAAGAAGTAAATTATTTCCCAAGGAGTCTACTAAAAATAATAGATCTAATAAATGAGTTGATCTAAATTGCACAGTACAAGTTCAACATACGAAATTCAGCAGTAAGATCAAACATAGCAGCATACACATGCCATCCCAGGTCTCAGAGAATCAGAAGCAGAAGTGCCATCACTACATATCTGAGCTCAAACCTGTTTACACTGTATCAGCCAGTCAGGGCTACATGGCAAAATACCATCTCTAGAGCAAAACAAACAAAAACCAAAACAAAAGAACTGAATTTTTCTATACTGAAGTAGTAAATGAACAAAAATATAATAGGGAATTCATTCCATTTATGGTAGTATCAAAAGAATAAAATTTTATGAGTAAATTTATCAGAGTAAAGGCTATACCCTTAAAACTTTAAAAAAAATAGCTGAAAGAAATCAAAGACCTAGGTAGATGGACAAATAGCACTCATTCTTGGGTCTGAAGACTTGATCCTGTTAGGAAAGCAATACTCTCCAAATTGCCAGAGGAGGATTTAAGCAATAGCCACAATTGTCGTCAAAATTCCAAGTTGACATCTTACAGAAACAGAGGCAGTAACTCTGAACTTTGTATGGAAATCCAGGAACTCCTTCCTACTCCCCCCACTGCAGATGATTTTAGGGGGTGCTAGAAAGTATAGGAAGTGAAAAGTTAACTGAAAAGTGTTTCTTTTTTCTCTCTTTTTAAAATTTATTTTTGGGGTTTTCACCATGGAACAGCCCTGGATGTCCTGGAACTAGCTCTGTAAAGCAGATTGGCCTCGAACCCACAGAGATCCGCCTGCCCCTGCCTCCCAAGTGCTGGGATTAAAGGTGTGCACCACTACCGCCCGCCTGACTGAAAAGGGTTTCTTATCCTGTTAAAATATCCTGAGAAAAGCACTTAAGGGAGAATGAATGAGTTTGCTTTGACTCACAGTTCGAGGGTTCCATGGTGGCCAAATCCCTGCAGTGGGAGACTGACACGGTGGCTGGTCATACTGAAATGGCAGTCAAAAAGCAGCAGATGGAGCCGGGCGGTGGTGGCGCACGCCTTTAATCCCAGCACTCGGGAGGCAGAGGCAGGCGGATCTCTGAGTTCGAGGCCAGCCTGGTCTACAAGAGCTAGTTCCAGGACAGGCTCTAGAAACTACAGGGAAACCCTGTCTCGAAAAAAAAAACCAAAAAAAAAAAAAATAAATAAAAAGCAGCAGATGTTAGTGCCCAGCTTGCTTTCCCCAGTTCAGTCAAGTCAAGGATCTCGGCCCCCAGGAATGGTGCCACCCACCGTTAGAGTAGGTTTTCTCGCCTTGTTTAATGGAAACAAGATAATGGCTCACAGGTGTACTCAAGGTCTCGTCTCCTAGTGATTCTAGATCCTGTCAAACTGACGACCAATATTCAGTGCACACTCTGAGACAGAACCTCTTGACTTCCTACGTGTCACCTACCTCAACTCCGGGTCTTAGGTCTCCTCAGGCCTTAGTTTAGAGTCCCAGAACTGAACTGAGGCTGATAGGATCCTCTAGTCCTCAGGAGGGAATTCTCCACTGAATTCTGTCCTCTAACACACGAAGAGAAGATGTCATTTTACCTTCATTAGGTGTGGAGAGCAGGGACTCAGCAAATCTGAACATCAGCTGTGGCCCTCCAGGGTTCCACAGCAGGACAGGGCACTACTACACGTATCATAGCAGTAAAGAAGAAAATGTGCAGGCATTCACTGCTGGGGGAACGCGCATGCTCAGATTCTGAGGGGTGGAATGATTTAGACAATCAAGAACCTTGAGGGTTGAGAGCGCAGTTCGGGGACAAAGCACTTGCCAGGCATGTGGAGGGTCCTGGCTTTCATGTCTGGCAACTTAAAAAAAAATCACAGGAAAAAATTCATGTTGTTTTAATCAGCCATCCTGTTTGCCTACATTTTTTTTTAAAGAATTGACTACAAGGTTATGGAACAATTTTATCCTATATCATTCATTAAAGCTTTGCTTATGAGTGTTGGCGGACGAATGGGATTATTATTATGGTTTAGATATGAAGTGTCTTCGACATGGTTCAGGCATTGAAGACAGTCTTTAAGGCGATGATGTGCAGAGAGGCCTTTGGAAACCCACTGGATCATGGAGGCCGCGAGCTGCTCTGCGGCTTAATGCCCCGGCTGCTGTTTGTTTCTGCGGAGTCTTCCTCTCTTACAAGAAGGGTCAAATAATTCGACGGCATGGGAAAAAGTTGGAGGTGGAGTAACTTGGACAAAGACAGTCACTGTCTGGCATCTGTGTCCCGTGCCTTCTCTCTTTAGTCCCTGGTGGCTTTACTCCACCAAACCCACCTGCCTGAATGATCTGCCTCAACCCAAGCCCGGTTTGACAGGGCCACCTGAGCTTGGACAGAAACCTCTGTAGTCATGAGCCACAAATCAGTCTCCCCTCCTTTAAGCTGATGAGTCACAACAATGAAAACATAGGGATGTTTACAAATGTCTATAGAATTTAATATTTGGTAGGCTTTATAAAATCATACCCAAAGAGTGACCAGAGACAGGAAGATATTAACCATGTAGCACGTTAAAGGCTAATTTCATATACAGCAGTCTGTGTCCTGTGGATACTATTATTGTTATACATGGAAATTGTTGGGGTTGGATTTTTGATTTATAGGATTTACCTCGATTTTTCAAAGCTCTGGGCCCCACTCTAACTAGAGGAGCTAACGGCAGTCTAGCTTCCCAGAGAGAGGAAGTCACTGTCTTCAGTGGTGTGGCCACTGGTCAATTACTCATGCTCCAGCGGACAGCTTCATGCCCATGTCCAAGGGCACAGCCCAGGCTAAAACAAAAAGACACAAAAATGAAAGGGGGACTTGGTGGGAGGAGCAGGGAACCAGTGGGGATAGGAGGAAGATAAGGATAGTGGAGATAAATATGATCAGATGTGTCACATGTGTGTGAAATTATCAAAGAATAGATTAAGTTTTGAAAGCAATATAGTGGTACTTGGAATGAGTTTCGGGTATGCATGGAATATGCTGCTTCCCAACCTTCATGATGTTATGTTTCACTCTGTATTAATGCATTGAGGTGAACACATATGACTTGGACCCTTTTCTGTATTAGAATTACACTTCAACTGGAAAGTTAACACAAAGAACTTTAGGCAAGTAAGGAATGCCGAGAGTGGGAGAAATAGTCTTCCCCAGGGAAGAGCACATCAATTGGTTATACAATGCCAAAGGCTCAGCCCTGGAAATACACATACAAGTAACATTATATAGACTGGGAAGGTAGTATTAATGTATTTAAAGCATATATGCACAAATGTAACAACATATATAAAAATGCTTATGTATTTAAGCATAATTATACATATATAAATGTTATACACACACACATACACACACACATATGAAACAGCAACTAAAGAAGAGGCCAGAAATTTTAATGAAACCAAAATGAGGTACATGAGAGGAAAGAAAAGGAAGAAGGAAAATGATATAATTATAATATATAATAATATAATATATAATATAATTATATTATAATCTCAAAAAATGTTTAATGTGTATTTAAAGGGCTAATAATAAAAACACTAAATGTCTCAATTTGGTTAAGGACTTACACGACAAAAACTTGGGGACCTAGTAGACTCGCCAATGCCCCCTAAAGCTTTTCTCCCTAACACATCTGCAGTCCACAGGGCAGAAGAAATGAAAACTACTTTTCCTATTTCTGTGTCCACCCCATTGTTCTGCTTCTAGAAAATTAGCCTACAAAAATACATGTGGTCCTTGAAAAAATATTTCTAAAATAAGTTTATCACAGCATTATCTGTATATGTATTCAATCAAATATTCAACTAATATTAAAAGGAAAAGTTGAAAGAAAAGAAATCCAAAGAACCATTTTTTTAATTTAAAATAATTTAAGACAAGGTCTTTTTATGTAGCCCTGGTTGTCCTAGAACTTACTGTGTAGACCAGTCTGACCTCAAACTCACAGAGATCCACCTGAAAACAAAATTTTGAAAGCAAAAAACTTATTACAGGGCTGAAGGATAGAACTCGGTGGGTAGTGTGCCTGCTGAGAGCTCATGGGGCCCTAGGTTCAGTGTCCAGCACTGTATAAACTGGGGATGGTGCTCACCCTTGTAATCTCAGCACGTGGTAGGTGGAAGCAGGCAGATCAGAAGTTCAAAGCTGTTCTTGACTACATAGTAAAGTACAAGACTGGACATGTGTGACCCAGCTTTGAGAAAAAAAATCATAAAATAAAGTAAAACAAAAACTTACTGTAAAGCTACAGTAATCAGTCCAGTATGGTATCAGGCATAAAGGCAGACATATAAGCTAGTGAAAGAGACCTGAAAGTCCACAAGTAAAGTCACGAATCTTCTGATAAGAGTGCCAAGAAATGTAAGGAAAGAAAAAAATCTTTTCAACAAGTCACTCTGAAACCAACTAGATGTGAATGCATAAAAGAAGGAAGTTTGACCCTACCTCTCACTGTATACAATATTAATTCAAATAGATCAAGGACCTAAATATAAACAGTAAAATCACAAAGCTCTTGTAAAAAAAAATAGAGATGTAAATTTTTATGACCATGGGTTTGACGATTGATTCTTAGATATGACAAATTACAGAACCACGGATTTAAGGATAGACAAATATTAAAGCTCTTGTTCTCCAAGCCAGGCGTGGTGGCACATTCCTTTAATCCCAGCACTCAGGAAGCAGAGTCAGGTGGATCTCTGTGAGTTGAGGCCAGCCTGGTCTACAAAGCAAATTCCAGGACAGCCAAGGCTGTTTCATAGAGAAACCTTGTCCTGGGGCAGGAGACAAAGAACCAAAATCTCTATTCTTCAAACATACCATCAAGAAAGCAATGAATTAGCCAGGCGGTGGTGGCTCATGCCTTTAATCCCAGCAATTAGAAGGCAGAGGTAGGTGGATCTCTGAGTTCGAGGCCAGTCTGGTCTACAGAGTGAGTTCCAGGACAACCAGAGCTACAGAGAAACCCTATCTTGAAACACCCCAAGAGAAGAAGGAGGAGTAAGAAAGGAGGGAGGGAGGGAGGGAGAGAGAGAGAGAGAGAGAGAGAGAGAGAGAGAGAAATGGAAGTACTAGATAAGATGTGTGTACTCACGATCTCAACACTTGGGAGGTGGAGGCTAAAATACTTTAGAACTTAATGGGTACAGAGATTGAGCTGGGAAAAATGAAAATGTTCTGGAAATGAACGGTGGTGTTAGTTTCATGACAATGTGAACACTATGAAATGCAATAGCGTGGAATTTAACAATATAGAAACTGCATACTTTAAAATAGCTAAGAGAGGTCAGTGAGACAGCTCAACAGGTAAAGGCACTTGATGTCAAACCTGAGACGTGAGTTGATCCCCAAGGATCCACATTATGGAAAGAGAGAATGAACCTCTGTAAGCTGTCCCCTGATCTTCACATGCATACCATTGCGCATGTGTGTGGATACATTGAATATGTTATAAGTTAATTTTAAATAATGGTTAACGGGCCTGAGAGACGGATCAGCACTACCTAAAGACCTGAGCTTGATCCCCTGAACCTATATAAAAAGCTGGATGTGGTAGTATGTATCTGCATTCCCAGAATTTCTTCCTGGAGATGGGAGGCAGAGACAGCACAGTTGGCCAGAAACCGGCAGGCCAGTCTAGCCCAGAGGACATTACTGCACAAGAGCAAAAACAGGAAGAAGGCCCTGCCTCAGCAAGGTGGAAGGCAGGAACTGACTTCCAAACATTCCCCTCTGACCTCCACACACTGCATATGCTGTGGAGCATACATCCTCAGTTATAAACAGAGTCAAAATGGTAACTTTTGTGTTGTACATATTTTACCATGATAAAAATAAGATGGCCATCTACTTCTTCCTTAGTATTGTGAAAGGTCTTCCCTTTCTCTCCTACTACCCTACTTTAGAAATTGGCAAAGCATCTGAGTAGATGCCCCTTCTAAAGTGTATGTAAAAAGCCAAAACAGACCAGGAAAGGGTGTTCAATACAAGCAGCTACCAGAAAGCTCAAAATCAAAACCACACCCAATAGGATGGTTATGTTCAATAAAGCCCAACCATACCAAGGACTGGTGAAGACGTGGAATGATCTTGTGGGAATGTAAAATGGCACACCCTTTGTGAAAAAGTCTGGAGGGTCTTCAAAAGGCTAACCAGTCTATTTCAGCTCTTCTCTAAAGTATATACCCAAGAAAAATGAAAACCCATGCATACAAAGGTATATGTCCAGTATTTATAGCCACGTTAATATAATAGCTAAAAACGAACAGCCTTAAACAACTACCAATTGAATAAAATGCTGGGTACTAGGAGAAGTGACCTGTAGCTCCAGCACTCAGGAGTCTGGGTGCTGACAAAACGATGTCAAGTTCAAAGCCAGTCTGGCCCACACAAGAAGACACTGCTCAAAAATAACTGAATGATAATAAATACCTCTCCAAATAAGTTCTGTGAATCTTGAAAATTGTAGGCTAGGTGAGAAGAGCCAATCGCAAAAGCCCATATATTCATTTATACAAAATGCCCATTATAGATACAGAGAAACCAAGTAAATTAGTAGTTGCCAGGGGCTAGGTGGGTTGAGAGCAAACACAGAATAATTCCCAATGAGTATGAAGTTCTGAACCGAGATGATGAAAATATTTTAAAATTGATTGTTCTGATAATTGCCCACTTCTGTGAACAGCCAAGAATACTTACACAGGTGAATTGTGAGATATACGATTTCTAAATCAAAGCTATAGAGAGGAGGACCGAGCATGGAGCTGTTCTTGCCCAACAAGCACAAAGCTCTAGCTTTGACTCCCAATACTGCATAAATTAGGTGTGGTGGTACGTACCTGTAATCGCAGCATTTTAGAGATGTGTATGATCTAGCATCCTTGTGATTAGCAGGCAAGGCCTGGAGGAGAGATCTCAGCAGCTGAGGACTATGAGAGAGATTCCCCAGCTTTGCTATAATCTGCCTACTTGCTATTCTAAAAGAGTCTCGATTTGTTATGTTCTTTGGTCCAGTACTGCCCCCCGCCAAAATAAAATAAAATAAAACAAAAATTTTAAAAAACCTTGCATGAAACTGGTACCACATTGGAATACAGAATTTGGGTGACTTAAATCTGTGTTTTCAGAACATGTTCACTGATATTTGTCTCTAAAATAAACTACTTTATATCCTCTTTGAAGTGACAGCTGTCTTTTTTTTATGTCATCAAAAGAAAGAGCCTCGGGACCGGAGAGATGACTCAGATGGTTAATGTAATCCCACCCTGAGCACTTGCTGTTCTTGCAGAGGGCCCAGGTTAAATCCCCAGCACCAGTAAAGGGGCTCACAACCATCTAAAATACTCCAATCCCAGGGTACCCAATGCCCTCACCTGATTTCCTCAGGCACCAGGAACACACATGCAAGAAAAGCATTCATACACATAAAATGTAAAAGAAATCTTTTTTTAAAGCTGTGAATCTAATTTTTAAAAAAGGAAAAAAGAAATTTCATTATCTTCTTCTCCTCCTTCCTCCTTCTCCTTCTCCTTCTTATTGAAACAGGGTCTCATCACATGGTTCTGGCTGGTCTAAAACGTGAGGAGAGAAGGGAGGGAAAACTGTGGTTGGTATGTAAAATAAATAAAAGTTTCAATAAAAAATTTTAAAACGAGAGCAGGATGAAGTGACCGTCAAGCTCTAAGATGTTGGGTCATCTTTTCCAATGGACAATACAGATTTACTGGTTCTTAAATAGCTGTGATTAAGGGCTGAGAACAGACTGCCATTGGAATGGTGGGGACCAGAATTCATTGAACAGAGAGGGACTAGAAAGAAAGGAACAGTAAGTACCGACCTGTCTTCTGAGACTGTGGGTTACAAAGGAAAAGAGAGAATTAAATTTAGCTGAAAAGAATTAAATTAATTCAGGAAAAGGAAAATGATAGTAATTACGTATTTAGGGGATTCTACAATACACATTTCTCTTTCCTTTTAAAAGATTTATTTTTAATTTGTGTGTGTGTGTGTGTGTGTGTGTGTGTGTGTGTGTGTGTGTGTGCAACAGATACCTGAAGGCAGGTGCCCACAGAAGCCAGAGACAGTAGCTCTTCTGGAACTGGAGTTATAGGTGGCTGGGAGCCAGCTGACATGGGTGTTGGGAACCTAACTCAGGCCCTCTGGAAGAACAGCATATGCTCTTAACCGCTGAGCCATCTCTCCAGCCCCAGCCTCTATCCCATTTCCCTCCATCCTTTTTTTTATTTGAGACAGGGTCTTATGTAACTCAAACTGGCCTCAATCTCACAAAGCAGCAAATGATGACTTGAACTTCTGATCTTCCTCATTCCACCTGCTAGAACTATAGGCCTGTTGACCACCCACATCTGGTTTATAAGGGTCCAGGGTTTTGTTTGTGTTAGGCCAGCACTCTGCCAACTGAATCCCACAAAGATACACATTTGTTTCGTGTTTTTAATTTCTCTGAAGCTCCAATCCATCCTACAATTACTGGAATCTTAGTGTCTGCTGCCAGGCAGCCGTTGTCATTGCCTGACACCTTCTGGTAAGACAAAGGAAACAGCAGCATCAAAACAATGAATGTGAGGACATGAAAGAAACGGATGTGACCCGTGCTGTTTTCCCGTAGAAAATCATCCTGTTCTCAATGGCAATAAGTATGTTAAGAAACAGCTAATGGCAGGGTCCAGTAGTAATTCAAGGTATCAGACTTTCAAGTCTAAAAAATGCTCGTTAACACCTTAGCCATATTTATTTCATTTAATGTTTTTTGTAACAGTATGAGAATGGCCTGCCTTAAAAGGCCACTCCCAAGATGAAGCATGCAGGAACGCAATCAGCACTCAAGAGGTATATGCAAAAGGATTTGGGGGAGTCCAAAGCCCAGCTGGACCACATCAGAGCCTTGTCTCAAATACAAAACCATTAACAATACAACATGTGTATGCATTCAATATATGTGTGGGCATACATAAACACACACACATACACACACACACATATACACAACACACACATACACATATATATCCATTCTAAGTGAGTCTTAAAGAAAATCTGGAAACCTGCTGGGCGGTGAGCGCAACGCCCGAGGGCCCGGGTGGGAGATGAGGGAGGTCGGGGAGGGGAAGGAGCCTGGACTACCGAGGCCAGCAGGGGACCACCAGCTAGCTGTCTCAACTTCTCCAGAGTCCCTGACTCAATCTCTTCCCACTGAGGACAGCTTGCTGTCAAAAGGGAATGTGGAGGAGCGCTATGAAATGTTATGTCCTGCGTTGCTCCTTTCTTTATCATAGTCCTATGGTCTCTGTCAAATGCTGGTGCAACTGGGACTTGATTAGCAGGCGTTACCAGTGATATTGCCTTGGAGCACCATGCGGACCGTTTTGCCTGGGTTTCCCAAACGCTTTGGCAAAAGGCTCATCTTGAGACTCACCTTATACACTTTGTCAACTGCTCCCTGGTGCAGCCTACCTTCTCCGATCCCCCAGAGGATGTGTGCTTAGCCAGACCATTGCTCCCATCTGCCTCATCCCTTTCCTGGTCACTTTGTGGGTGTGGAGGAGTAAAGACAGCGCCGGCCAGGCCTAGGGGGGTTGGGGGGTTGGGGGCTGGTCCTCGGCAGCCATTTTTTCCCTTTCCTCTGCTGGAACCGGGAATCTCTCCTCGCCTCCCTTTCCCTGTTTCTCACTCTCACCTTTCCCACAGACCTTTGGATTGATGGAAATGGAAGCCAAGTGCAGTCACGGCACAATTTCTGTCGTCCTTTGTAAAAAAAATAAAATTGAAAAAAAGAAAAAATCTGGAAATATTTCTCAGTGGTTCAAGTATTACTGTGTTCTCTTCCAAAGGACCCTAAGTCAATTTCAACACACCATCACGGACATGCTCACATTCATCTGTAACTCTGGTCCCGGAGTGCTACCGCCCTTCTTCTTTCCCTCCTTTCTACACTATGACACGCATTTGGTACATATATATACATGCAGGGCAAAACAACCCATACACTAAAATAAATATAATTAAATAAAGAAAATTAAATCTTTAGGCCAGCAAGGGAGCTCAGTGGGTAAAGGCATTTGCCATGCAAGTCTTGTGACCTGATCCCAGAACCCACATGATAGGAGAGAACCAACTCCCGTACGCTGACTTCCATACACATGCTGTGGTACACACACATATAGTAATAATAACAGTCTTAAGAGAATAAAACCTTCAACACTTATAAAGTATAAATTCTAGCCAGGCAGTGGAGGCTCGCGCCTTTAATCCCAACACTCAGGAGGCAGAGGCAGGTGGATCTCTGTGAGTTCAAGGCCAGCCTGGTCTACAAGAGCTAGTTCCAAGACAGGCTACAAAGCTACAGAGAAACCCTGTCTCGAAAAACCAAAAAAAAAAAGGTATAAATTCTAAATGATAAAATTGTCTGGTGTGGTCATTTGATTAACAGTAACTTGCTCTTCTGTAGTAGCACATAAAATGAGGGTTACTTTTTGCTTATTGCTTCAACTTAGATAAAAGATTGTAATACCACATGGTTATCTTACCACATTAAAAAAATTATGTGTTGCCAAGTGGTTGGTGGCGCACGCCTTTAATCCAGCACTCAGGCGCAGAGGGTAGGTGGATCTCTGTGAGTTGGAGGCCAGCCCTGATCTACAAAGTAAGTTCTAGAACAGCCAAGGTACACAGAGAAATTGCATCTCAAAAACTTTTTTTAAATGTGTATAAGGTGCCTAGCCTGTCCGGTTTTTTCTAAGCACTATGTATGCATGCAGTGCCCTAAGGGGTACCAAAGAAGACACGGATGCCCCTGGGACTGGAGTTACAAATGATTGGGGGTCACCACGAGAGTGCTAGGAATCTAACCCAGGTCCTCTGCAAGAGCAGCCAGTGCTTCCAACCGCTGAGTCTCTCCAGCCTCAAGACTACACCTCACACCATGTCCATCAGAGTACCACACTAAGAAAAATGCCTAATTTATTAGTTATTAACACATTAGTCAACAATATTTGCTGAGTGTGTTACTATATGGTAAAGTATATGGGTACATAATGGTGACTGAGACAGACAAAGGCCCAGACTTAATGAGTTTATTATTAGGTAGAACTAGATAGACCAGGAGAAATGTCCTTCAGCATTAGTTCCTCATACAAGAACAGATGTTTCCTGATCACACTAGTGTTGCCTGAGGTTCCTATTGACAGAGGTTTCTGTCCCACCTGGTCCTGCAGTCGTTTAGTCCCAAAGAAATACACAGAGGTCTACATAAATTATAAACTGGTTGGGCTAGTAGCTCAGGCTTCTTAGTAACTCTTTTAACTTATATTAGCCCATAATTCTTATCAGTGTAAGCCACATGGCTTGGTATCTTTTTCGGCAAGGCAGTCACATCTTGCTTGCTGTGTCTGGCTTCCTTTGGGTCTGGGTGTCGACTGCTGACTGAATGACTCTTTCTCTTCCCAGAATTCTCCTGTTTTCCTGGCCCCGCCTCTACTTCCTGCCTGGTCACCCTGCCTATACTTCCTGCCTGGCTACTAGCCAATCAGCATTTATTTAAAATACAAGTGACAGGGTACAGACCATTGTCCTACAGCACACTAGTTTGAGAAATGTTGCATGGTAAATTCACACCTTCATAATATGTATTACTACATTAAAGACTAAAGTCATATAATAAAGAAGCTCACTTAGAAGCCAGGATTGGTGGTACATGCCACTAATCCTAGCATTGAGGAGGCTGTGGCAAGAGTACAGCCAGTTCCAGGTAAACCTGGGTTATTAAATAGCAAGATCCCGTCTCTAGATGCTGGAGGAAGAAACAATGTTCTTGAGTTTTGTTTCACCCTATATATTCCACATATACTTATTTCTTCATCATTTTGAGACATGATATTGCTACATTGCCCAGAGTGGCCCTGGCCTCCAGAGGCCTCGTGCTCCAGCCTCCCTAAGATCCCTGGGTTTACACGCATGTATTATCCTACCTGGCTTCCAACGTTACTGGTGATATAAATCCAGAGTCCGAATTGTGATGTCTAATGTAAAAAGAGGTTCTAGTAGTTTTCACAATTATTTTTATGTAGGCGTACATGTCTGCATGGGCATTATGTGGCACAACTGTGCAGGTGTCAGAGCAAAGGCCCAGAAGAGAGTGTTAGATCCCCTCGGAGATGGAAGTTACAGGTGGTATGTGAGCCACCTGAGGAGCGGAGTCGGTGAGAACGTAGAGATTCTCAGGTCCTCTACAGAACACAAGCGCTCTGAACCTCTAAAGTCATTTCTACTAGCCCCAAGAAGCTCGTTAAATCAGAACAAGACAAATGTCAACTCACAAAAAGAAAACTGGCTAATGGAAACATTTTCAACACATCACTTAGACTTGCAGAAACACAAAGGGAAAACATATGAAAAAGCAAGATCTTTTGGGCGATTTGTTGCAAAGATGATAGCAAAGATTATTTTTTGCAGTGTTGGGGGACGATGTTAAGGAAGGAGCTAGCCCATTCATGCCAGTTGAGGTAAAAAAATGGAAACCAATGCCTTAAGAATGCGATTGGGTGATAGCTACCAGTTTTATTTCTATGCATCTATCCTACAAAAATAATTGTTCGAGTGTCCAAAGATTTATCTACAAAAGAGGCTCACTGCATTATTCCTTAAAGAGTGGAAAACTGAAAATAACCCAAATGTCCATTACTTGGACATTTGATAAACTATATTACATTCATGCAAAAGTCTGCCATTATGCTTTTTATAAAGATGCAGGAGTTCTAATTGAAGATGCCTGTCTAAAGGTATGTGCTTATCTGTCTCCTCTGGCATCCCATTAAAATGCTAATAAAAGAATAAGCCCCTAAGAAGAAAATGGACTTAACAGACTTCTGGAAGATTGGAAATACATCAGCCGATGAAACAGAATGGATGGGTAAGTATGTCTGGAAAAATCCCAGAGAGGCTGCCACTTCAGAGCTGGCAAGTACTCAAGGTCAAATCAAGGGAGTCTGGAAAAGCAGGAAGTGAAATCCTGCCCATGCTCCCTGCTACCCCACTATCCACATATTTCACACAGGGAACCAAATTATTACCTAGCTTTTTAAAAAGCAAACAAAATAAACGGGGCATGGTAGCACACACTTGGGAGGCAAAGGCAAAAAGCCCCCAAATTGTGGCCTGCCTGGGTTACATAACAAGACCTTGTTTTTTTTTTAAAAAAAAAAAAAAGTAAAAGCCACCTGGAGGTCCTAGGAAAAGCTAAGGCAGTGCAGGGGCAAATGTCCCACAGCTAATGTGACATTTTTGAGGTATTGTATAGAACTATCCTGCTGTGGAATAAATGCTCTTGTACACTGTAAAGATTTCTCACTCCATCTTGAAATTTGCAGGCAAATGGATGGAGCTGGAAAACATCATTTTGAGTGAGGTAACCCAGACCCGGAAAGACAATTATCACATGTACTCACTCAAGTGGTTTTTAAACATAAAGCAAAGAAAACCAGCCCACAAATCATAATCCCAGAGAACTTAGACAACAATGAGGACACTAAGAGAGTCTTACATAGATCTAATCTACATGGGAAGTAGAAAAAGACAAGATCTCCTGAGTAAATTGGGAGCATGGGGACCTTGGGGAGGGTTGAAGGGGAGGGGGAGGGGCAGGGAGGGGAGCAGAGAAAAATGTAGAGCTCAATAAAAATCAATAAAAAAGAAAAGAAATTGTCCACTCAAATTGGTTTAAATAAAACGCTGATTGGTCGGTAGCCAGGCAGGAATTATAGGGCGGTGGACAACCAAACTAGGAGAATGATGGAAGACGGGTCAAGTCCAGAGGAGGCAGCAGCCAGTCACCAAGGAAGCAGGATGTATAGAAAATGAGGTAACAAGCCATGAGCCATGTGGCAAGGCATAGATACAAAATATGGGTTAATTCATATGTAAGAATTAGGTAGTAACAAGCCTGAGCTATCGGCTGAGCATGTATAACTTATCTTAAGTCTCCAAGTCAGTTATTTGGGAAGTGGCTGCCGGTTATTTGGGAACAGGTGCTTGGGACAGGAAACATCTGCCTGCACTATCCAAATAGCTACCATCTTCAGGAGTTCTGCGGGGCCGGCTCTCAAAAGATCACAGCTGGTCCAGTTTACTGTTTACCTGACCTCACAAAAGGAAGGGGTTAAGGTGGGTTATTGGGACCCTCACCTGAATATCCAGTCAGTCCTGCCAACCAGCTCTATGCAGTTCTCCCCTTGCAGCACAGTGGTCTCTAGGTCTTGGAGATGGGCTAGAGGAAGTAGGTGGAGTAGGACAAGGGGAGGGGCCTATGTAGCTATGGAAAAGCAATCATCCCAGCTAGATAAAATTCCCAGTGCAGTTTGTTTGGGGCAGCAGAGCTCCCACCCTCCTGTAAGTAATCTCTTGCCTATGGAAGGAAGCCCACTACAGGCATTGGTTCCCCACAGTGAACTCTGGTAGAATCATACCTCAGTTTGCAATAGGAGGAGGGGTGGGGAAGGAATTTCAGGAATAGGGGAGCTCCTGCCCAAAGGCAGCTTCCCTAAACTAAGTCAAAGGAGAAGTTACTTGGCACAAGCCCTGACCTGTTATGCAACCATCTTCATTAGACTTCCTATTCAGGGAGAGACCTGGCAAACAAATAACTCACTCCCAGACAAACGAAACTTCTTTCTTTCTTTCTTTCCTTCCTTCCTTCCTTCCTCCCTCCTGCCCTCCCGTCCCGTCCCTCCCTCCGTCCCGATCCCTCCCTGCCCTTTCTCTCTCTCTCTCGTCTCTCATCTCATCCTCTCATCATCTCCGGTCGTCCTCTCTCTCACTCTCTCTCTCGTCTTGCTCAGTAGTTCTGGCTGGATTTGAACTCAGAATGTTCCTTCTTCAGCATTTTTTTTATTTTCAAAACAGGGTTTCTCTGTAGTTTTTGGTGCCTGTCCTGGAACTAGGCCTTGTAGACCAGGCTGGCCTCGAACTCACAGGGATCTGCCTACCTCTGCCTCCCGAGTGCTGGGATTAAAGGCATGCACCACCACCGCCCGGTCCTTCTTCTACATTTTGAGTGTTCAGATAACAAGCCTGTACCACAACACCCAGGCTTTATATTTCATTTTTAAATATAGAGAGACAATTCCAGATCATTGGACACATAATGATAAAGAGCACCATGGAAAGAAGGACAGAGGACACAGAATTAACCACAGAAAGAACAGAGACTTTAGAAAGGAGACTAGCATTAGGGCCTACTAAGCTCAACAGGGAGAGAGATGACCCATATGCAGATATGATATGATATTATACTACCAGTCAGCATACCACAAACTATTTGGACACATCACTGCACTGTTTGTGATAGCCAAGAAACAGAACCAGCTTAAATGCCCATCCACAGATGAATGGATAAAGAAAATACAGTACATATTCACAATGGAATTTTACTTAGCTATAAAAAGAAATGAAATCATGACATTTGCAGGTAAATAATAGAACGGGAGATTGCCATGTTTAGCAAAATAAGTCAAACTCAGAAAGACAAACATAACATGTATTCTTTCAAACTTGGATTGGTGTGTGTGTGTGTGTGTGTATGTGTGTGTGTGTGTGTGTGTGTTCTGAATTAGAAAAGGAGTCAAGGGAGGAGAGGAAGCTCTCTTAAGGGACAGATGAGGCAGAGGGCAAGGAAGCCAGAGGGGATAGGGAAGACATGGATTAGCATCGGGAAGGAGAAAAATCAGAACAAAGGAACAAAGGACATCTACAAGTGTTAGGTGCATGAAGATGCAATGTTGAAACCTGTCATGTTATATACTAACTTAAAAGTAATTTTTTTAAAAAAATTAAGGACTGGAGAGAAGCCTTAGAGTTAAGAATATTTGCTGCTCCGGCCTTGCCTGGGCAAAGACAGTAGAGCGGCCCCTAGTGGTGTGGGTGAGGGGACCTGGCCCTCAAGGGCATGAGAGCAGGAGAGCTAGTCTTCCGCCTTGGTGCAGGCTGCATTGGGTAAAGTAGCCAGGTAGTGAAGATAAGAGACAGCTGGTGACTGACCAACCCAGCTACCATCCAGGCCCACAACCAGGTCTATGAGGCAGCCTACCCCAACATCCACCTCATCTACGAACTGCTGGAGCATGGAAAGGAACCAGCCAGCCCTGCAGATCCAAAGCTACAGGCTCTCCATGACACAGGATAATAACAGGATGTCCAAGAGGAATCCTAGCGAGAGCTTATTATCAATAGTGTAGCAGAAGGCAGAGGCTTGAGCCAGACTGATGACTCATTGCAATGAACACTTACAAGACGTCTGCACTAAAGGGTCTACTGTGTGACTCACTGGGCCACACTACCGCTTCCACGATGAGCTAGTCTTTGTTTTGTTTTTGGTTGGTTGGTTCTGGTTTTTGGTTTTGGTTTTGAAGTTGTATTGTATTTTTGAGGGGAGGTTGCAAAGGCAGAGTGGGGATGCGAAGGGACGGGGAGATGAATGGGCTCAGGACCCATGATGTGAAAAGCACAAAGAGTCAATAAAAAGTGAAAAGATGCTTGCTGCTAATTTGTAAGAGTTTAGATCCCAGCAACCCCACAGGTAGTTCACAAATGCCTATAATTGCAGCCCCAAACGACACGCACTTTAAGTCACCATAGACACCCTATACAAGCAGATGTGCAGACAGGCAGACAGATAAATAAATAAATAAATAAATAAATAATTTATAGAGTCATTTAAAAGATAACAAAAATGTTTTACAAATCAAGAAGAGAAACTGTAATTACATTCAGAAATAAAAAAGTTGATTACCCCTAAAGAAACAAAAATCAGGGGTTGGGCATATGGCTCAGTAGTAGAATTCCTGCCTCGTGTATACCCAAGTCCCTGGGTTCAACCCTCAGTACAACAAGAAAGATGAAAAAAAACATCAGAATTCCCACTGGCAACATTGGACGCTAAAACATTTTAAAACTGTGAGGAAAAACTACTCTGAACAGTTGCATGGCTTTCCCTGGGGAGACATGAACAAACCTCTCTTCTCCTCAGACGGGGCGCCAATGACAGATCAGAGTGGCACTTTCATGGAAGTCCAACTTGGTGAACCAGTGAGCTTATTGGGGTTACTTAAAGGAGCATAGGTGACTCAAAAATAGCTGCCTTGGGGCTGGAGAGATGGCTCAGTGGTTAAGAGCATTGCCTGCTCTTCCAAAGGTCCTGAGTTCAATTCCCAGCAACCACATGGTGGCTCACAACCATCTGTAATGGGGTCTGGTGCCCTCCTCTGGCCTGCAGGCATACACGCAGACAGAATATTGTATACATAATAAATAAATAAATATTTTTTTAAAAAGCTGCCTCGCTGAAAAGTCTCGCCTCATCATGAGTGCTGATATCAAGGAAGTGACGGTGGCAGCCCACCTCTAATCTGCCTGTCTACTCTAGCACTCCCTTCTTCGGGTCTCATGCAGCTAGGAGGCAGGATGGAAGTGTTAAAAGCACCATTACCTTTACTACAGACCTAGCGACCGCAGAATTTGCTCTATTTACTTCCCTGCCATGACTGTGGGTCCCAAGTTATCTCTGCTCCATGGTAGTAATAGGATGGTCATGCATGCCCAAAGGAAAAAGCTATGCTTGTGAGAACAGGCAGTTTTATAGCAGGGACCTCAGAAACAAGCCGTGCCATCCTTGTCTGTGGCCAGAAGCCAAAAACATCCTTGGCCAGAAATGCCACACGTGTTTGGGGGCTCTAGTCTGTGGTCTGGCCTCTTCTTATGTTTCTTCTCCTTTCCTTTCACAGAGTTGCCTGGAAGCCGTGTGAGTGTGGCTGGAACTCCAATGTAGACACTCATCCCCTCGGAGAACTTTGGAACTGGATATCTGAATTTGCATGGTGGAAATGGGCTATATCTATAATAATCTTAGTAGATATGCTGCTCATCTTTGGACTTTGTTTTCTTAGTTGGGGTTTCTATCGCTGTGAAGAGACACCATGACCATGGCAACTCTTCTAAAGGAGAACATTTCATGGAGGTGGCAGCTTACAGTTCATAGGTTCAGTCCATTATGTCATGGGCAGGAAGCAAGGCAGCTTGCAGGCAGACATGGGGCTGAAGCTGAGAATTCTTACATCTTGATCCAAAGGGAACAGGAAATGAACTGAGACACTGAGTGTGGCTCAAGCATATATGAGACCTCAAAGCCCGCTTCCCCAGTGACATTTACTTTTCCAACAAGGCCACACAAACCACACCCCCTAGTAGTGCCACTCCCTTTGGGGCCCATTTTCTTTCAAACCATCATGCTCGTGTGCTCAATTGCTGTCTTAATTTTATCTCTTTTCCTCTGCAATGTAATTCCTTCATCATCGTCCAAGGTCTAAACGTCAGCAAGACTGGATGGAGACCCTTCAGTGATTCTCAACCCGTAGGCCGAGACTTCTTTGGGGATTGAGCAAGCCTTTCACTGGGGTCACCTCAGACCATCAAGAAACACAGCTATTTACACTACAACTCATAACGGTGGCAAAATTGCAGTTATGAGGTAGCAATGAAATGGTTGTATGGTTGGGGGTCACCAGGATATGAGGAACTGTATTAAAGGGTTTGCGGAAGGAGGAGAACTGAGAACCACTGCTCCTAAGCCCTTCTGTGTCCCAATTTCAGCCTATCCCTTAATAATTTAAGGGCTGGACTTTGGTCGAGAAGAATGTTGCAGGGGATTAGCAGAGTAGCAGATTTAGAAGCCATTAAGTGAAGATGGACTGCTCCTCTCACAGGTAGCGACAGAAGGACAGAGTCACAATTGTCCCTTCTTAGGATATTTAAAATACCATACAAATAGATGAAGGGTGTTGGAGCTTTGTTGAGACCCATTAAGGGAAAGTGACTTCCTCCTGTTTCAAAAATAAGGGACTCTGAGCTCCATCTCTGCTCCAAAGACTAGACCATAATATACCGTCACCTCGTCCCTTACGTGTTAATCTAGCGGGGCCAGTCAATCCACTGACTAAAAGACTGCACCAGGAGAAATCTCATTCACCTGAAGACAAGCTAGGGAGACGGGAGAAATAATTACCCTCCTTAATGATAGGCCAGAAGTCTCTCCTGGATACATGTGTTTACTGTGTACAGAGGCTTCTGCCACGTGGCATTGCTAACCCTGCCTGCTTGCCTTTCCGAGTTCTAACTAAAAGAAGCACACCTTTTCATTTTCCTGCTTTCATTTGTTTGGAAAGATTTCTTTATTTTAATGTATATGTGTGCTCTATTGAGTTTTTGCCAAAAGAGGATATCTGATCTGACTATAGGTGGCTGTGAGCCACCATGTGGTTTAGGAATTGAACCCAGGACCTCTGGAAGAGCAGCCGGGTACTCTTAACCACTGAGTCATCCTCCAGCCCAGTTTCCTTCTTTCTGTCTCTTATAGCTACCAGCCAAAAGCCTGCACATGCTCAAATGGGCTGCTTTCCTGTGACCCTAGCTCCAAATACATAACCCTCTCCTTGCTGAACAACCCTTCTCCTGGAAGGCTGCCAAGATTTCGAGCTTGCCTGATCTGCTACTTGCCTTTCAATTCTAGTATAATGATTTCCAAGCTTCCGAGTCCATTTAAATCATTTTTTTTAATATTATTTATTTATTATGTATACAATATTCTCCCTGCATGTATGCCTGAAGGCCAGAAGAGGGCACCAGACCCCATTACGGATGGTTGTGAGCCACCATGTGGTTGCTGGGAATTGAACTCAGACCTTTGGAAGAGCAGGCAGTGCTCTTAAACCGCTGAGCCATCTCTCCAGCCCCCATTTTTAAATCATTTTAACAAGATTAAGAACCCACAAAGGAAACCACAAGACCAGCAAGATGGCTCAGTTGGTAAGGGGAGCTGCTTGCCATGTAGCCTGGTGGCTTGAGTTTGAGCCTCAGAAAGCAACCCCAAAAGCTGTTCTCGTACCTCCATGTATATGACAAGGGATGCAGGCAAATACAAGCGCGCGCGCGCGCGCACACACCAGCACACACACACAACGCACACACAAATACATACACGATGATGATGATGATGAATTATGATGATGACGATAATGATGATAAAATGGAAACCCCAGGCCGGGCTATGGTGGCGCTTTAAATCACAGCACACAGAAGGCAGAGGGAGGCGGATCTCTGTGAGTTCAAGGCCAGCCTGGTCTATAGAGCAGTTCCGGACAGCCAGGGCTAACAGCAGAATGAAAGACTGTCTCGATCCCCGCGACTCCCCCACACACAAATAGGGGCTGGAAAGATGACTTCCAGAGGTCCTGAGTTCAATTCCCAGGAACCACATGGTGGCTCACAACAATCTGGTGCCCTCTTCTGGCCTGCAGGCATACAGGCAGACAGAACACTGTACATAATAAATAAATAAATCCTTAAAAAGAAAGAAATCATAGCCAGGCGGGGTGGTACACCCTTTAAGCTCAGCACTCAGTAGGCAGAGGCAGGCAAATCTCTGTGAGTTCAGGACCAGCCTGTCTGCGGAATGAGTTCCAGGACAAACCCTGCCTCAAAAAAAAAAAAAACCAACAACAACAAAACAAAAAAAAGGAAGGAAGGAAGGAAGGAAGGAAGGAAGGAAGGAAGGAAGGAAAGAAGGAAGATGAACTCACAACAGCTACGGTGAAATTATCAAAGAATAAAACTTATTAATAAAAACTAATTTAAGATGGGCAGTTGTGGCGCATGCCTTTAATCCCAGCAACTGGGAGGCAGAGGCAGGAGGATCTATGTGAGTTTGAGGCCAGCCTGGTCAATAGAATGAGTTCCAGGACAGCCAGGGATATAAAGGAAATTCTGTATCAAAAAAGAAAAAAATACCTAACTAAACAGTAAAAAAAACTAATTAAAAAGATGGAACCACAAATTTCTTATTGACAGTACTACAACTTGAACTTAAAATTTAAAATTCAACCAAATTATTAATCAAGTTGAGTACAAAAGATTATTTTCCAAAGTGTAAATACATGGCCAGGTGGTGGTGGCAGATGCCTTTAATATCGTTACTCGGGAGGCAGAGGCAGGTGGATCTCTGAGTATGAGGCCAGCCTGGTCTACAGAGTGAGTTCCAGGATAGCTGCGGGCTGTTAACAGTAAAAGAAAACCTGTCTCGAAAATGAGCTAACAACAGGCAACAAAAGGTAAAGACACTCAGAGCATCTATTTTTCTGAGTATGTTACTCAAAGATGCCACTCTTTTGTGTTCTATTGTTTTGTTTTTGAGACAGAGTCTCTCTGTATAACATTTCTGGCTGTACTGAGTGTTGGGACTAAGGTGTGTGGCTACTACACCTGGCTTAAAGAAACAAAAACCAGGGTAAATGGCAGAAAGAAAAATATATGGGTATAGCACGAATGATAAAAACCCAGATACAGATACTGGGGTACAAGCTGAAGATCAGAAAGCAAAATGGCCAGTCACTGGAGAGATCTTTTTTTTTTTTTTGATTTATTTATTACACAGATTCTGCCTCCATGTATGCCCGCATGCCAAAGGAGGCGCCAGATCTCACTATAGATGGTTGTGAGCCACCATGTGGTTGCTGGGAAATTGAACTCAGGACCTCTGGAAGAGCACCACTGCTCTTAACCAGTGAGCCATCTCTCCAGCCACCCCTGGCGAGATGTTTTACCTCTAACAAGTCTTCAGACTGAAAAGGGCAAGATCCTCTCTCCACGGATCCTCAGACTCCACACTCCAACTGAGCTCCTGTCTCTTCTCCTCTATATTCCTCTCTCCACCCAGCCATATCACGTCCTGTCTCCACCCCCCTAGTGCTGGGATTAAAGGTGTGTGACTCACCAAACACTGGGATGAAAGTGTGAGTCACCCACCACCTGGAATCTGTTTCTGGATTCAATCTCAGTTAGCTCAGGGTGGCCTTGAACTCACGGAGACCTGTCTGCCTCTGTTCCTGGGATATAAAGGTGTGTGCCACACGCCGCCTGGCCTGTAGGGCTGACTAGTAGGGCTGCTTTGGCCCTCTGATCTTCAGGCAAGCTTTATTTATTAAAAACACAAATAATACACCACTGTAAAATGGGGAATAAGAAAATGTAGACTTATATCCAGTGAGAAAAGCAAAACTTCAGGGTGACAGCTCTGAAGAGAGCATGGAAAGCCAAAAGAATGCATCAGAAGAATGAAACAGATTGGAGGCAGGAATGGTGGATCAGTCTACAAACCTCAGGATACTGAGGGAGGAGGACTGTCTGACTATAGCGAGTTCCAGGCCAGCCAGAGTTCAGTGAAACCCCATCTCACAACAGATGAACGGAAAGAAATGAAATAGATTTCAAACCAACGGATATACCGCGTAAAAATTCAAGCTTATCCAAGGTTTGAGACTGAATGCCGAGAGCTGCAGAAAGGGGAACTTAACACATATTCAGAACATACTGGCAACATGGTTTCTCCTCAAACAAAAAAAATACCAAAGGCAATCAAACGCTTCAGTTAAAAAGAAGCAAACAAGGTGGGCAGCGGTGACGCATATCTTTAATTCCAGCACTTGGAAGGCAAAGGCAGGTGGATCTCTGCATGTTTCAGGCCAGCCTGGTCTACAGAGTAAGTTTCCAGAACAGCCAGGGCTACACAGAGAAACTTGTTTTTTGCAGTATAGCATGCTTAAAACAGAGATTCACAGTTGCTCAAATCACAGAGAAGAAGACTGCAAAGTGCTCAACCCTAATGAGACATGGACAGCAGCACCTATACCAGCACCACCACCACCACCAGCACCAGCACCACCACCACCACCACCACCACACCACCAGCAGGATAGACTTTGATCAAAACATTTGTATACATGTATGAACTCAAATTAAAAAATGAAGGTGATATGAATGTGAATGCGAGAGGAAGAACGGCCTTGCAAAAAATCCCTAAAATATTAAAATAAAAACAATGCAAAACCCCTCCAAAATAAGAATAAAATTTCTTCTTTTTGAGGTGTGGGGGTGTGTGTGTGGTGTATGTGTGTGTGTTTTTTTGCCTGTCGTCAATGGGCTTGTACTACATACATGTCATATACCCAAAATTGCCAGAAGAGGGCGTCGATTCCCGTGAACTGAGCTATGCAGAAACTAGAATTACAAAGTCTCTCTCCAGAGATGAGCCATCTTTCCGTTCCTACTTTTTCCGGGAGGTGGGGGGAGAAAGACTGGAACTTGCTACTAGTCCAGGCTAGCTCTGAGCTCACAAAGATTCACCTGCTTTTGCCTCCTGAATTCTGGAGTTAAGAGAGGATTTTTTTTTTTTTTGATTTTTCGAGACAGGGTTTCAAGAGAGGATTTTTAAGAGAGCTTCTTGCCATGCAGCCCAGGTCGGCCTAGAACTTGCTATGTATCTGAGGATGACTTTGAACTTCTGATTCTCCTGCTTCCAGCTACTAAGTGTTTCTATTATAGGTGTATGTTACCCTCCCTAGGATTTTTTCTTTATTACCAGTATTTTTTTTTAATTTTGAGATAGGGTATTATGTAACCTAGGATAGCCTTAAACTCGCTGTGTAGCTGAGGATAACTCCGGAGCCTCCTCTCCTGCCTCTGCCTCACAATTGCTGGGATTATAAGAATAAGCTACTACACTTGGATTTCAAAGTCTATTTTTAAAATATTTAAAATTATAAATATAATATTTCAATTAAATAAATGGATGGGAAGGTTGGCAGCAGGTTTATGGAGGTAGTATAGTTTTTAAACTATTCTCACTCCTCAATGGCTTAATAAATAACAGAGAGCAAGTTAGGCACCGTGATGCACACCTGTACCACAACACTTGGGAGACAGGCAGAAGTCTCAGGAATTTGAGGCTAGCCTGGGTTCCATAAAGAAGCTCTGACTGAAACATGCAACAACCCAAACAGAAAATCTGCTATAGAAAACCCCAAAACCCATGGACCCTAACTTTCATAAAGCTAGATAACAAGATTATTAAGCCCAAATATTGCGAAGGGTATAAACTAGCAACAGCTGTGGAACAGATGTGTTCTTAGGAGTGTGTGAGTGGGAACAAGGAGGAAACGATGCTATACATGCAACAAACCACAGCGGCTAAAATTGAGAGGATTTTGCATATTCCAGTAGCAGGTGAGGCCTAAAGGGTTACAGGGAAAAAAAAGTGTCTGCAGCAGTGTGGACACTATGAGCTCTCCACACTAACCCGCCAGGAGCAAAAGACACGGCTGGAAACAGAATCCAGATTTGGCAATATAGTAAGAGGCCCTAACGACTGGGACCGGAGAGCAAGCGCCCAGGTCTCGGAGAAAGGAAGTCACTGTTTTGAGAAGTACACGAGAGCAACAGAAGAGGGAGCTAGAAGCCACGAAAACGGAAGAGCTATTGGGACCCTCGCCTCCATTCTTCTAAACATTTCAAGAACGATGTGGTGACAGGAGCCTCACATTCTGGCACCCAGGAGGCAGAGGCGGGGGACCCGCAAGGTCAAGGCCAGTCTGGACTGCAGAAGAAGACCTTGTCTCGAAAGATCGAGATAAATAAACACATGAATCTATAAAACTCATTCGAAAACGAGCAACAGTATTTATGAGAAGAAGAAAAAGGACAGCGAGGACGGTTCACTTTGACAATCAACAGCACAGGGGAAGCACGTGATTCTGAGGCACAAAAGCTACAGCCTCCCACCTCAGACAAGTCCCAGAGAGACAAAGGACAGATGATGAGGAAGAAGTCAGGGTCTGGAAAACTAAAGCATGACGTAATAGGGCCAAGGAAAGAATTGGAAGTAAGGGAAAATAAAAATGAATTCTAAGCCAGAAAGAGCAAATTAACCCAAGCTGTGAACTAGAAGCTAGGAGTTCAGATCTGTAGCACAGATCGGAAAGGAAAGAGTGAGTAATTGCTGAAAAGGACCCGGAGGGGCAAAGACCATCTCAGCACGTGTCAACCTGGAAGCCCTTGTCTCAAATCCTACAGCCTCCATCCAAAACTGAAGAGGAAAAAGGAAACCAAATATATAGAGGAGAAAAACAACTGAAAAAGGAACAAAATAAGCTCGTTTGTATAGAAGAATCAATATTGTGTTTTGTTTGTGGATCCCAGAACCCTTTAGAGAGAATATGGTGTGGCCTCTCTCTCTCTCTCTTCTCCCTCTCTCTCTCTCTCTCTCTTCTCTCTTCTCTCTCTGTCTCTCTCTCGTCTCTCTCTCCTCGGTGGTGGTGGGTAGTCCTAGCTATGAGTTATTAGGGAAAGCATTCATATATACGGCACAAAAGCAGGCTGGAGATTAGGGGAAGAGAGAAAATGAATGTGGCAGGGGTAAAGAGAAGGGAGCCTTAGGGGATGGAAAGGGGGGCTGAATATGATCAAAACCCCTTGGTGTAGCTGAAAGAAATTGCCTGTACAAAACACAACATTACGCACAATGGATGCACACCCATGAAACATGAAAACAGAGCTGGTGTGGTAGCCTGGGGTTGCAATTCCAGCACTTGGGAGGCTAAGGCAGGAGAGTCAACACAGGCTTGAGGCCAGCCTGGGCTATATGGTAAATTCCAGGAAATCCTGGACAACAGAGTAATCAATCCTGTCTCAAAAAAATAAAGTTAAAAGTTTAAAAAAGGCAGAAGAGTAAAGACTACAAGAAAAGTTTCCTGAAATAACTCAGAACAAAGACTTGAAACAACATATTTAAAAAGCAAGGACCTGATCTTTTAGGGGGAGATATTCTATCTGGGTGAGGAGAACAAAGAAAAAGAGCCAGTTATCAGATATATTGGCAACGTTACTTAACGCTGGAATAAGAGAAAACAACAGATTCATGATGTAGAGGAAAAATGTAACCCAAGCAGTCAAACTTCTGTCTTGAATAGGGAAGCGGTTCGGAGCCCTCCCCGCTCTATTGGCGGCTAATGGTCGCTTCTGGGATGCGACCACTGATAAATTGTTGGTGATCCAGTAAACAGCCCCATCCGTGCTCTTGCAAGCAACCCCAATAAACCTCAGTGGGTCACACACACACTAAATAAAGCATGGCAAAACAAAAGACATGGAAGGAAGTAGGAGGGGAACTTGTTGGGTAGAAGGAAGTGGGTGAAATGGGTGACTGGGTATGAAACGGACCAAAATACATTACACACATGCTTGGAATTCTCAAAGAGTACAAAATCAATTACTGACACGAAGGTTAAAAAAGTAACAATTTTCATTTGTAGCCAAACGGTTATGAGCTGAATCGCACCCTTTCACAAACCAAAAAAGTTCCCTTCGAAGCCTTAACCGCCAGTATCTCTGAATGCGTGAGTATCTGAAGGCAAGGCCTGTAAACGTGGTGGTCCCGCTGGATGAGGCCATTTCTTCCTCCTGCGGTATGGAAGAACAGGAGGCCTGGGGTGGAGCTCAGTCGTGCAGTGCTGGCCTAGCGTTCCATAGCCTCTAGGTTCCATCCTCATACTGTTAAAGCCATTTTAAAGGAGGTGGTTCGTACACACCAAAGGCCTGCCAGGGCAGCATCCAGTTGAAATTTCAAGGCCAGCCTGGGCTACCCAGCAAAGTTCAGTCTCAAACAATAGTAGGCAAAAGACGTCTATCAGGGGAAAGGCTGTGTGAGCGACCACAGTAAGACGACAGCCATCTGCCAACCAAGGCTAGATGCCTCAGAGAAATCAAACCCGCCAACACCTGCCCCTGGGCTTCTATCCTCCAGGCCTGTGAAATACATTTCTGCTGTTTATGCCACCCAGTCTCTGGTGTTTTTTATGTCGTCCCTAGCTAAATAATCTTCAAGGATAGAGTCTACAAGCTTGTCAATATGCATTCATTCAGCAAATACCGCTCTTGTGACCCCTTCCTAAGCAGTCTGCTACAGAAAAAATTCTAGAAAAATAAAAGCGTGAGGCAAACATGGATGAAAGGACTGTTTGTGAGCATTAGATAAACAAACTAGATAAACACACACGGATCCATGTCGAGCTGAGACTCAGTGATGTCTCTCAGCATGAAAGCACAGTCTGCAACCATCGCAGAGGGAGTGCACACGCAGCAAGGGCACCAACAGGTCCTGTGGGCTTGCTCTCCTGTGAGTGGTGGGAGCATTAATATTCTGTTGAGACAGCTGTGTATGGCATGGCATATAAAGCCAGTGCATAATAACATGGTCAGCTAAGCCTATTAGCTCCTATAGCTGTGGATTCTCGAGTCTGAACGAAAAGAGATGGAGAGGTGAGACAGTTCAGAGAAACCCCGAAGACCTGACTTTGAAAACAACAGCAAATCAATATCTCCTGTACTATTTTCCCTCAAAAGGTCTGAAACACTGATCAACTCCGTACCTACAAGGGTTGCTGCTAGCATGCAGACAGACAATGGCCTTCAGATGCCATTTCCCACAAAACAGAAACCAGGCCTTTTTAGAGAAGTGATTTCAGGTCTATGCCAGGAAATGTATAAAATGAGCCTGAAGCATCAATTTTGCTCCATTTCCAAGTTCATTGTGACTGCATTTTATATTGCTGACATTTTAGAGTAAAAAAAAAAAAAAACCAAATAACTATTTTGAAAAAAAAATACAGAGAAAAGGCAAACATTTACATTGCTTTCCCTTAATAAACAATACCATTGGCCAACCAGATAATAGATGTTTTTCTTTATCCAAGAAGATAAACAATGAGTAATAGACTTCGAATGTTACCATGCTACAAACCTTAATTAATAAATGGATTTGGGCTTAAAGCAACAAATGGCTACTAATAGCAGAGAGGGATGAGCAAACATCGTGCGCCTTCTGCTAAGAGGATTCAAAAATCACCTACGCACTAGTCTTACCCAACCCCCTACCTGATCAAATCAACTACAAAGAGAAAGACAAAAACACAAGTCAGGCATGATGGTGCACGCTTGTAGTCCTAACACTGGGGACGTCGAGGCAGGAGGATCAGCTCAAGGTTCTCCTGGGCTACTTACACTTGGCAGCTAATCTGGGCTACACGAGACCCTTTCTTAAAACAATAACATAAAAGAAAATAAAGGACAGGAGCTGCCAAAGTAGCTCGCAGGTAAAGGCACTTGCTAAGTAAGCCTGCCGACCTGCATTCGGGTGCCCAGAACGTGCGGAGGGGAAAGGAGAGAACTAATTCCATAAAGGGGTCCGCTGACCTCCACAAGTGCCACGTGGCATGTATGCCCGCCCCCCCCACACACACATCATGTACACACGCCATAAGAATAAACTTAGAAAATATTTAAAGAAAATACAGTTCAGAGAATATGATAATCTAGATCACGAAGAGGCAATCAACAAAATTCAGACTTGAAGAAGATTCTACAGGTCCAATATCCCAGTTTCTTCAGTAAACAAACTGTAAGAAAGAAACAACTAGAAAGGGCCAGGCAGTGATGGCGCATGCCTTTAATCCCAGCACTTGGGAGGCAGAGGCAGGCGGATCTCTGTGAGTTCGAGGCCAGCCTGGTCTACAAGAGCTAGTTCCAGGACAGGACAGCCAAGTCTACATAGTGAGACCCTGCCTCAAGAATAGAGTCAGGTCTTAGGGGAAGAAAGAATAAAATATATTAGCTAGTTAGGTGAGTGTAGGGGTGGCCAGAAGGCTAGGACAGGGGACATTGCCGGTTATTGTTAATATCTTAATTTACAAATTAGATCTAGGCTGGAGAGACAGCTCAGCAGCTAAGAACACTGGCTGCTCTTGCAGAGAACCAGAGTTAGGTTCCCAGCACCCATGTGGTAGTTTAAAACTGCCTGGAATTCTAGTTTCAGAGGGGTCTGATACCCTCTCCTGTGTCCCCAGCACTAGACACTCACATGCTGTATAGATAGACATACATTCAGGCACTCGCCTATACACACACAAATGCTAAAAAGTAATCTTTTAAAAATTAGATCCATATGGACTGGTATTGGAAGATGTCCAAATCCTATAGTAATTAAAAAAAAAACATCAGAACACTATGTTCAGTATGCTCAAATTTTGATTTAATAAAATAAATAAGACTATACATATTGGGATTGTGCAGAGCCTGCATTTAAATATGCAGCCGTCAACAGAGCTATTCTCAGGGCTGCCGTTACAGAGGAGCGCTCCTTCAAAGCGCGCCTCGCTAAAAGGCCTGTTTGAGAGCTAACGAGCGTGGTTTACTTTTGTAATTAGCAAAAATGCTGAAGGACAGACAGATAGAGGAAGATGAGAGAGCGAGGGAGTGGAAGGAGGAAAAAGAACGTTTCTTAGCTCCTAAGAACCCTTCAGATTAATAGCTGGGGGTGGTGGTGCACACTTTTATTTAATCCCAGCACTCAGGAGGCAGAGGCAGGCAGATCTCTGTGAGCTCGAGGCCAGCCTGGGCTATAGAAAGAGTTCCAGGACAGCCAGGGCTGTCACACAACAAAACAAACAAACAAACAAAGACCGCTTCAGATTATAAACTGAGGGATTTCCCTGACCTAATCACAATCAATGAGTACATAGTAAGAACCACTTCCTAAAGTGATTCTCAGCATCTATGTACTCAAATCGTATCTATGTTTCAAATCGTAGCTCTGACTAGCTAGCCCACTACTGTTGCCCATTAAAATTCCCAGCCTGAGCTGGGGATTGCAGTCCTGTGAGAGGTGCTTGTCTAGCGTGCCTATGGCCTGCGCTTTGATCTGGACACCACAAACACACTCTTAAAAACACTGAAATCCACACGCCTTTCACACATGGACTCCTGATAGGGCCGGGATAGGGGGCACCAGGACTTAAAAAAACAAGTCACTGCTTCAAATTTTAGCCACGCTCCTCTTTACCTTTGATGCTCTGAGGGAGATAAGGCAACACCCTTATCTTTCTGTTTATCCTATATGCCAAGGGCTCTCAAAGAGTCTAGTCCCCAAACCAACTTAAACAGACTCTTAGGCCCCATCCAGATCTACCAAGTAGGAATTTCTGTTCTGATAAGCTCTCTAGCAGGATTGCCAGGGAAAATACAGGATTTTCAGTTAAGTTTGAAATTCAGATTAGTGAGAAATGAATTTCTACCAAAACCCAAAAATATTTGTAGCAACTGGGATACACTTACATTCGAATTTAATAGAACATCCTTGCTTTTTTTTTGTTTTCCTGTTTGGTTGTTTTTCTCAGTTTGGCAATTTGCCTCCGGGGGTACTGTGATTACGTTTGAGGACTAGGGTAGAGGGGAAACAGGAGGCTTGAGTTCAGACGTCACGAGCGCACTGTTTGTTAGAGACAGATGGAATTCCACAAATATGACTGCCATATCCTTGAGACAGAGATGACCCATGACGAAGAAACAGAGATGTGGGGACAAAGTCACTCAGCCTCGGGGCCTAGGGTAAAGTGTAGTAGCAGAAGACATCTGGATTTTACCAGAAAATTCAAACGTACTGAGTGACTTCAGCTCCCTACCTCATAAAGTTCCGCACCAAGACTACTGTGGGCGATCTAGGAGAAAGGGCTAGGGTACACATTGGGGTTTGGGGGACACCTGAGGAAGGGCAAACTATCTGTTTTCAATTTTTGCTTGTTTGTTTATTCATTTCTTTCAGGGAGGGTCTTGATATGAACCCAAACGGGCTTCAAACTCATTATGTAGCGCAGGCTAGCCTTGAACTGGAGACCCTCCTGTATCGACCTCCCAAGTGCTGGCATTGCAAGTGTGCATCAGCACACCTGTTTGGAAAACAGAACTTTTTACAATTTATTTAACGTGCATTGGTGTTTTGCCACGCGTGTTGGCCCCTGGAACTGGAGTTACAGTTTTGAGCTGTCATGTGGATGCTGGGAATTGGAGCCAGGTTCAACTGGAAGAACAATCAGGGCTCTTAACCACTGAGCCATCTCTCTGGCCCCAAGAAAACAGAACTTTGTAACAGAGTTAAAGGATTATTCAGGGCCCAGGGAAAAGGCTAACTTAAAATTGGCCACGGTCAGTTGGTGTTCATACCAGGCTGATTATCACTGACTTGGGGTAAAAACTGGAGAAGAGACACTCTCTTGGAAGGTCAAGAGGCTCCTGGGCAGTGCCGTCCCTGTCCTGTCACTGTCTAAAGCCATAGTTGCCAATTGGGAGATTTTAACCCCTGACAAGGTCTGGAGACAGTTTTGGTTGTCATCTTAGAGACAGCCTGTGATGTTGTACAACATCACCCCCAGTGTCCCCCCCCCCCCCCCCCCGCCATGAGAGCCCCTCTACAGAGAATTATCCGGCTTCAAAGCTCCAAGTTCCAAGTTCTGGAAACTACTCAAAAGCACGGTAACAGGGACAAAGAGCTGTCCTTTTTCCCACTGCCCCATCTCCCTCATCTCTCACCCCCAGCCCCGGGCGGCCTGTCCTCTCCCATGAGGATAAGCTGTGTGTGCACATTCCTGTGAATCAGAAGGGAGGTGATGAACTCTCTAAATCTTGGGATTTTCATCTGCAAACTGCGGGTAAAAATACTTACTTCATAGGGTCGTTACAAAGATGAAATGAGTAACGAAACAGTTGAAATTCAGATATTTATTGGGCACCTACACAGTGTGCCCACACAGTCTTTGCTAGTGAGGACGTTAGTGAGTCCTACAGCACACAGCAGATTTTCAGACAGAAGCTAATCCCATTGCCCATACTCTTCCTCTCCCTTATTAGACGGAGGGAGGGAGACCTAATCCTCTCGCTTCCTTCCCAGAGATGTAGACGGAACAGTAGAATTAGTGCCTTATTTAGAAGTGCTACCTGAATCAGTCTGTGCCGTTTTGTTAATGCCCCTGCCGTTAGTTCCAAATGGCACCAAAGCTAACATTGCCAGATTTACTTATTTCATTTGTCGGTTTCATATGTATCCATGAGTAGTCGCTATATATGTGTCATCTTCACCCCCAGGACTCTCTCGCGCCTCCCAGACTGAACCCTTTCTTCTTCTTCCCTGCAAGTTTCCCAGACATTGCTCTGATTTAAAAAAGGAATAATTTAATTTAAAACTTAGGTCTAGGCCAGAGAGATGGCTCAGCAGTCAATGGCTGCTGTCAAAGGCACACTGACTGCTCTCTCAGAGGACCAGGGCGTGGCTCCCCCACCTACTGTCAGGTCTTGTGGGGAAGAGGACTCAGCCATCAACAGACTGTTCTTAGTCACCAAAAGAAGCTCAGGTCCGGGGGTGTGGCCAGGTGTCAGAGCACCTGGCCCTGGTTTGTTTTGTTTTGTTTGTGTAAACAGCGTCCCTCCAGAGCCCTCTTATCAAATTAACACTTTCGCATGGTTTACCTTTTAGCAGTTTGTTCTGGTGTGCTTCTGATATCAGAATCACCTCAGAAAAAGAAAAACAGTCATTTTACAATTCCCTCACCTGCAGCTGGCATTCGCATTTCCCTACAGCGGCTACACATTCCTTAGTGGGGACAATGATCGCAGCAGCTGCGCTGTCACGCGTCTCGTGATTGCTTAATGATACTGAGACATTTGCCATCATGTGACCGCAGCAGATGATCTATAGTAAATCAGACCCGTGTCATCACCAGAGTTTAGAATACCATAACTAGGGAAACAATTAGGTCTGGGGACACAGCCATGATTGAAGCACGGTCAGTGTTTAGCCTGCCCAGAAGCCTAGCAGACCAGAAGAACGAGGGGGTTTGCAGTCGGTGTTTCCAATGAGTTCAAGCCTTTCGGCCCTTGAGACGTCCTTCCACAGCCACGGTTGTGCCAGTGTCTGCCTCTCCTTTAAATGTCCTTATCTCTTCAGTCGCCATTGATTTCCTGGCCCCATCCTCACACGAGCTTCTTTAGCCTATAATTTTCAGTCCCAGTCCTTACCATAAACTCAGTTGTGTTCTAAATCAGTTCTGAAACAAGGTCATCTACAGAAGAAAGTTGCCAAAGGTTGCAGACATCTGTCCTACTAAGGAAATAGAAATAAAGCAGTAGGCAGTGCTCCTCACAAACTTAACGAAAGTGATAATATCCGACATTTTTACACTGGTGATAGAAATATGAGCCTTTGTACCTTTTTGAAAAATTAATCTGGATAATTCCCATTAAAGTCTAAATGCATTACATATGCCAGGCAGTGGTGACACATGCCTTCTAACCTAGCACTCAGGAGGCAGAGGCAGAGGCAGGCAGATCTCTGAGTTTGAGACCAGCCTGGTCTACAGAGTGAGTTCCAGGACAGCCAGGGATGTTACACAGAGAAATAGTCTCAAAAAAAACCCTAACTAACTAAATAAAAATGCCTACATATATCCCTTACAAACTTGCACATGCTTACACATACTTTCACCTCAAGCATGCATGTACCAAATATGTTGTGCAACAGGAAACGGAAGGTAATATAATACTATGCTATAAATTGAGGGATATGATTAACTCAGCCTGCATCACTGGGAAATGCTCCAAATTAATAACATGTTATCTCTTTTTTTTTTTTTGGTTTTTCGAGACAGGGTTTCTCTGTAGCTTTGGAGGCCTGTCCTGGAGACTCTTGTAGACCAGGCTGGTCTCGAACTCACAGAGATCCGCCTGCCTCTGCCTCCGGTGTGCTGGGATTTAAAGGCGGTGCGCCACCGCCGCCCGGCTTATAACATGTTATCTTTGACCCTACAGTTTATTTCAAGTTTTGTCATTGACAGTGACTGCTGCCATCAATATCCTTTCTACTGGTAATTTCTTTCCACAGCACGTATGTTACATTGTGGATCTTCACTTATAATACAGTGCACAATTACTAGAGAGCCCCATGAGCCTGCAGCTATGGCTCAGCTGATAGAGAGCTTGTCTAGCATGCAGGAAGCCCTGGAGTTGATCTCTAGTACCGTATAAAGTGGTAATGGTGGAACATATCCCAATACTCAGGAGGGGAAGGCACTAGGATCAGGAGTTCAAAGTCATCCTTGGCCTCATAGTAAGTCTGAAGCCAACCTGGGTTACATGAGACCTGTCTCAAAAACAAAAACAACAAAGAGAGGCTGAGACGTGGGGTCAGTTGGGAAGAGGGCTTGTTGCGCAATCGTGAGGCCTGGGGTTTGGATCCCATATAACAAACCCAGCATTAGGTGTATGCCTGTAATCCCAGCTCTGAGGCAGCCGGGACAGGAACATCGCTGGGGCTTGCCGCATTCCAGCCCTAGGACAAAACGTGAGCTGTAGGTTCCAGGAGAGACACTACCTCAAGAAATATGTAGGACAACAGAAGAGAAGCCTCCATTGGCCGCAGACAACTACATGGACACACTCACAGGGACACGTTTACACATACATAAAATAAGTGAATGAAAGAATCTTTTTAAAGTCAATTTTAGGGGCTGCAGAGATGGCTCTGTGGTTAAGAGTACTTGTCCTGGCAAAGGACCTGGGTTTGGTTCCCAGCAACCACATAGTGGCTCAAAACAGTCTATAACTCCAGTTCCAGAGCATCTCAGGCCCTCTTCTGACCTCCACAGGCACCAGGCGCACTGTGATGCACATACATACATGCGGGCAGGGACACTGATCCACATGAAATAAAAATGAATAAATCTAGGCTGGGTGTGGTGCTGCAGGCAGGCAGATATTTCTGAGATCCTGGCCAGTTAGGGCTACGCAGGGATACCCTATCTCCAGCTGGTACAGAAATAAATAAAAATCTTCAATAAAGGTTTTATTACAGGAAACACATGTCAAGCCACATCGACATGAATCTTCACAAAACAAAAGACACAGTCTTGAAGTAACACAAAGAGAAATACTCACGGAGCTCCCCCATCTGAACAAGCGCACGCTTCTCACCTGCAAGCCACGCAGGGACAGAAGGAAGTGTGGATGTTTTTCCAAGCGCCGGAGCAAATGAACTGTCAGAACACAGCAGAAGACCACACGATGAACTTAGAACTGTGGCCCAAATACAGGAAACTACACCCTCAGAAAATGAGAAGGGGAGGTGAAAAGGGCTAAGAGCGGCAAACCAGAGCCCCCACGGCAAACTGGAACGATCTGAGCAAGAAAACAAAGGCTGCAAAATTATAACCCAAAGTATAAAATACATACCCATGAGTCCCTGCTGATAAAAAAATAAATGATTGTTGTCCTGAACAGACAAGTGGACAGACAGACCAACACATTCATACACACATACATGCACGAGGGAGAAGAGACAAAAGTTCCATTCTGATAATATCTAGAGATTCCCCTCCCTCAAAGAAGCGGTGGCGACTCTATTCCTTCACTTGGGGTGTACATACTGGCTTCCAAAAGCCTTGGTACCGAGACGGGGGTAGTAACTTACTGTGAAGACAGTAAAGTCTGGCAAGCACTACCTCGGCCAGGCCTAGAAAGATCAACACTGACAGCACTGGGGTGTTGGAAAGGAGGTATCCTTGACACGACATGGTGAAAATTTTGTCTACCTCCGTAGTCTTCCCCAAGTCTATAACTCAGCTGAATCGTGACAAATGCATCAGACAAACTCCATTATTTCACAAACCAACTGACAAGAAGTCACTGAAAGCATCAAGGTTTTAAAAATAAATGTGTGAGAAACGGTCACAATCCAGAGGCGCCAAGGAAACACGAGGACCTGACGGTACTGTGCTGTTCTGGATAGCATCTCAGAACTGATGGAAGACAACAGATAAAAGCTACGGGACCCTAGGGGCTAAGGAGATGATGGTTCTGCAGGTAAAAGCGCTAGTTCCACAAGCATGAGAACACGAGTTCAAGCCACCCCAGGAAAAGGCCAGTCTGTACAGGCCTGTAACCTCGGTGCTATACGTGGTGGAATCAGGGTTGCTGGACTCCGCTGGCCTCCGGCCTCGCTCTAGGTTCTGGGAGAGACCCTGTATAAGGGGAAAAGGTGGAGAGTGAACACGACTTAGGACAACCACTGCTAGTCTCTGGAGAAAGCTGTCCTCTGGCCTGTACTTCTGGCCTGTGGCTTGCACGTATCCTCACTCCAGCACCCTATCGCCTACACACCAATAATTCATTTTAAATTCCAATTAAAACCATCATACATAGGCGAGATGGAATGATAGATGCCTGAAATCCAGCACTTGGGAGGAAGTTGCAGAAGGTTCTCAAGTTTGAGGCCATCTTGGGTTATGTAGTAAGACCCTGTATAAAATAAAAATCCACAGGAAAATAAGGAAATAGAAACAGAAGAAACAAACAGGAAATGAGTACAAAAATGCCAGACTCCCGACTTACCATACTGACAATTACCTCTGTGAGTTCGTGTTCTCCCCAAATGGAAGAATGTTGAAGTCCTAACCTTAGAACCTTTAATAGGGGCCGCTTGCAGAAACAGAGTCTTTGTAATGTAGTCAAGTTACAGTGTAGCGGTTGCAGGGCTGGAGAGAGGGTTCCGCAATTAGGAGCACTTGCTGCTTTCATAGAGGAGGACCCAGGATCAGTTCCTGGCACTTGTATGGTGGTTCACAACAATCTATGATTCCGGTTCCAGGGGCTCCCGTACCCTCTTCTGATCTCCATTGGCACCAGGCCCACAGAAGGCCTACAAACACACCTGCGGGCAAACACACATGCATAAAATTAAAAAATAAAATAAAATAAATTTTTAATGAAGCCATTAGGATAAGCTGATTTCTTCCTGAGAAGGTGGCAGTCTGAAGAAAGTCGTAGACAGGAGCGTCCCATGTGAGGACAGCCGGCCTGTGAGGACAGGGGCAGGACTGCAATCAAGCTGCTGCGAGTTGGGGAACACCTGGGGTTACCCCACCAGAAGCAGTGACCAGGCAGAGAAAGGTCCCCCTTCAGAGGCTCGGGCTCTAGAACTATGACAGGATAAATATTTATTATTTAATGGCTCTTGTCTCAGCAAGCAATACGGTTACCTACAATGCAAATGGTCTGATTAAAATACAGAATCGATAGACTAAATTTAAAAAAAAAATCACAAGCCAAATACACCATTTGCTGGGAAGTCACTTTAAAATTCAATATAGCTAGTTTGAAAAAAAAGAGAGACAAAAAGCTGTATCCCACAGAAAAGTGGGGGTTAACTTGATATGTAATGACCTAGAGCTCACCCACTGCAGTATGGTCAGCTGAGGAAGTCAGGCTGCAGGCTATTTTACATGTGTATATAAAAGAAATAACCTCGTTTTTATAAGAGAAATCTCCACTGTTGGGACTGAAGAGATGACTCAGCAATTAAGAGCACTTGACTGCTCTTGCAAGGACCGGGGTGCCTACGTAGCTCACTACTAGTTGCCTATACCTCCATGGTTCCAGGGGAACCATGCCTCGGGCCTCCATGGGCACCTGCACTCACATGCACACACACAAGCACGGAAATGAAAAGAAAGCAAACCTTTAAAAAAGAAAATACCCATTATCAAGATCACAGACTTTTTCCATATGCATATACATACTCGCAAGGACTATGTAAAAGGCCATATATGCTAGCCCCTAGATGTCACAAGTGGACGGCAGGAGGATGTGAAAGGGAAAACATCATGGTGACGGTGGCAATTGTGACTTTTGTCGCTCTGTAAGCAGGAGCACACTAGCCATTTTTTCGTTTGAGACAAGGACTTATTACATAAAGCAGGCTGCCTGGAGCTTGCAGCAATCTCTTACCCCTGCCTCCTGAGTGCTGGAATTGCAGGCACGTGCCATCATGACAGGCCAAGTCAAAGAATGTTCTGAATTTCCAGTGGCTTGTATCAGGATAAATAAACTGAAGATAATGCCAAGGAGATTCACATCGAAGTAGAGAATGCATTTCTCAAGCTGCTGCTTTGCTGAGCTTTTTGCTTGTTTCTTTGTTGTTGTTTTGGTTTTTCCTGAGACAGGGCTTCTCTGTGTAACAGTCGTCCTGGAACTAGCTCTTGTAGACCAGACCGGCCTCCAACTCACAGAGATCCGCCTGCCTCTGTCTCCCAAGTGCTGGGATTAAAGGCATGCGCCACCACACCGGGTTGCTTTGCTGAATTTTTGATAAAATTCTTTCTGTCCTTATAAAGATATTGTAAGTTGTTAGTGAAGTCTTAAAAGTAGTTAAAAAGTCCCTGGGGTTGTAGGACTCCTTGTTGGAGCCGCTTAAGGAAGCCTAACCCAGCTGTGTTAGGCACAGTTATGGTAAAGCTGTCTACTTCCTAACATCAGGTGTTCAGGGTTACCCTCAGCTACACTGGGAGTTCAAGACCAGCCTAGGCTACATGAGACCCTGTCTCAAAACCAAATAAAATAAGAGACATCATGCTAAATGAGATAAACCAGACTCTTCTAATCTTCTCTGTTTCTATAGTGAAACCTTCATAAAGGTGTTATACTATTTTATTTATTTGGTTATTCACATATTTTCCTGGTTCCTGTCCCCTTTATGCACTGAAATAACTGTGGGAGATATTTTTTTACACACGAGCTGTCTTTTACATGTCTCGCTCTATATATACAAGGAAGGAAAGAGAATATTAATTCAATCATCCTGTATCTTTGTGTTGTTCTGATTGTTACAGTGAGAATATGCTGGATTTTCAATCAGAAATAAAATCAAAACGAACAAAAACAAACAGAAACACCTACCTTTCCTCACAAACACACTTTTGCTCTTTTCTGCTTTAGTAATAGTGTCACCACTTGTGCCGAGGGACCTGTAACTCTAGGTCGCCCTCCTGTAATCTTCCACCCTTCTTAATTAGTCACCAAATCCCGACTCCAGTTAGAAATAGCCCTACCTTCCTCTAATTAATCATAAATCCTATCCTAAATCTCTTTGAAAATCCCTTCCCTTCTTCACCGCCCTTGCCAATAAAGCTTTTTTTTCAGTTTAGAATGTTGTCGTCTCTGAGTATTTCAATAGCCTTTAATGTATGTAATCTCCTGTGCTACTCCCCCACATAATCTTTCAATAATGCACTCAGTACTAGCTTTCTAAAAAATGTCAGTGTATATGAAGTATAGCAATACATATACTATTATTATTTTAATAGCTTCTCTTTAGTGTTAATATAAATAAAACATATCGTAAGTTCCTGGCTCCAAAGGTACGACGTGAAACTGTAGAGGCAAAAGAGAGTGGGTGAAGTTGGAAAAACATCGCTTGACGGTATAGGTCAGGAACTGCATGGTAGCCCAGCCTACCTTTGCACTGCGCCTTCAGGGGTGTGCCCTGTAGTTAGGAAAGCCTTCAGACTGCCCCAAACATCCCGTATTCTTTCCTCCTTCTCTCCCCTTTGTCCTCATGTTGCTTTCTCCAATTTCTGCCTACCAAATAGCTTATGCTTTAGTGTTCTGCTCAAAGTCGAGCCTGGGGACACAGGCCTGTTAATCTAGTTACCCAGGAAGCAGAGGCAGGAGGATCACAAGTTCAAGACCTCCCCAGGGAACTTAGTAACACCCTGTCTTAAAGCCTTTTTTAAAGGCTAAGGACATAGTTTGGTGGTAGGGAATTTGTCAAACATGCATAAGACCCCAGGTTCTATCCCCACTATTGACTGCTCTCCCCCCCCCAAAAAAAATTAGCCCAAATATTTTTTTCTCTGAGGATTTTTAAAATCTTCGGACACTCTCCAGCTCACCTGCTGCTTCCTTCCCCATAGCACCCCTGGTCTAAGGCTTATACTTCATAACGTAGTCATTATCTGTGGACACGCGCCCCCTCCCCACAAAATCACAAATTCTTCCTGGACAAGGACTACATCTTGTTCAACTTTTATCTTCAAGTCTTGCAACATCCCTGGCAGAAATTCTTAGCACCATGCAGCGTAAAGTGCTATTTCAGTCACTGATAGGTGTGATGGATGTACGGCACATCCTGCCTCCGCAGTAGGCTCTGCAGGGCAGGAAGTAGACAGAGTTACTATAATGATAAACCTACCTCATGACGTGTTTCTCAGATTGCATTACTATTGTTAATTGTGACATGACTATACTCTCAAATTTTAAGTTGAATGGAAAGATCAAAGTGTGAAACCTAGAGCCAAGGACAGGATGTTCACTAAGGGCAATCTGTGTTGCATGTTACTATATGTTCCTTTCTTGTAGGTATTACCCGTGGTCCCCTGGAAAAGAGCATAACACTCTACAGGACGGTTTCAATATAGAAACGGGGCAGGTTAGAAAGGCCTGGTTTATCGCATTTAGCACGATGTCTTTTTGTTATTTTGTTTTGAGACAGGGTCTCATGTAGCCTAGGCTGGTCTTGAACTCCCAGTGTAGCTGAGGGTAGCCCTGAACAGCTGATGTTAGGAAGCAGACAGCTTTACCATAACTGTAGAGCTCCGCTGTTCTAAAGGCCAACCACAAGTAGGCCAAACAAAATCGACATTACAGCTCAGGGGCGAGTGAGATGGTGATTGCTGCACAAAGCTGGCAACCTCGGCTTCATCCCCAGACCCACAGAAGCTGAAGGCCAACTCCACAAGGGAACCTGGCATGCGCACTCCTCACAACAACAAGGAGGACCCTAAGAGAGACTTACATGGATCTAATCTACATGAATAGTAGAAAAAGACAAGAGCTCCTGAGTAAACTGGGAGCATGGGGACCTTGGGGGAGGGTTGAAGGCAGGAGGGGAGGGGAGCAGAGAAAAATGTAGAGCTCAATAAATATCAGTAAAAAATGTATTTAAAAAAAACTAATTCTAGCACTCTGAAGGCAGAGACAAAACAAACAAACCTGTTCCAATTCTTGGATTTTAATTCTAAAATATAGCTGAGAAAACCTTTGCTTTATGTTTAAAAACCACCTATGAGTGAGCACATGTGATATTTGTCTTCTTGTTTCCAGGCTCTGGCTATGACAAACAAAGCTGCTATGAACATAGTTGAGCACATGTCCTTGTGGCACGATTGAGCATCCTTTGGATATAGACCCAAAAGTGGTATTACTGGCTCTTGAGGAAGGTTGTTTCCTAATTTTCTGAGAAATCTCCACACTGATATCCAAGGGGACTGTCTGCAAGAGCTCTTAATCCCTGAGCCATCCCTCCAGCTTCATAAAAAGATTTTTAAAAAGTAATTTAACCCCAGTGAGATGACTCAACAGATAAAGCTACTTGACACCAACCCGATGGCCTAAATTCTGTCCCTGGAAGCCACATGGTGGAAATAGAGAACCAGCCCCTGCAAACTGTCTCCTGATCTCTATACACGTGCCTGACAAAAATAAATAAGTGAAAGGCTTAAATTAAAAAATAAAATAAAAATCAATTACTTAATAGCAAAGAGGGGGAAGTAATTTTAAAAGTAAAGGCAGGTCTGCTTGCTCGAGTCTAGAATCATAGCTACTCAGGAGGTTGAGGCAGTAGGACCACCACTTCAAGGCTTGCCTGGATAACCTGAGTAAATTTAAGACTAGGCTGAGTGATGGAGAAGAACCCTGTCTTAAAGTCAACATTAAAAATATCTGAGGATGTAGGTCAATGATAGAGTACATGCTTAGCATACATAAGACCCTAGATTTAATGCCTGGTAACACACACAAAATATTACTATATAGGATCCGAGAGATGCCTGAAAGAGTAAATGCTCTTGCCAGCAAGGCTGAAGACCAGAGTTTGGTCCTTGGGCCCCACATGGTGGAAAGAGAGAAGTGATTCCCACAAGCTGTGGCACAATTGTCCTCTGACCTCCACATTCATGCTCCTGCACACACACACACACACACACACACAAAATAGATAGATAAATGTAACAAACATTTTATAATATTAGCATATAATTATTATATAAAATAATGGACTTCATTATGACATTATCATATTGCATATAATGCAATTTGATCGTATTCACTCTGAGGACAGCGCAAGACTCCCATGTGAGAGAAAGCATGTGATATTTGCTTTTCTGAACTTGGCTTATTTCATTTAACATGATGATCCACCCAATTTCCTAAAAATAACAACTTTTTCTTTGTAAAAAAATATCATTTGGAGAGATGGCCAAGAGCACTTGCTACTCTTGCACATCCCCAGCACCCCCTTGGTGGCTCACAACTCTCTGTAACGCCAGTTCCAGAACATCCAGTGGCCTCTTCTGTATTATGTGGTACGCAGACATACCTACAGGCAAAACACTCATACACATAAAATAAAAAGTATAGCTATTTAAAAGGATTTATTTTTATGTATGTATTGTTTTGCCTGTGTGTACATCTCTGCGCCATGTAACACAGTCCCCCACAGAGATCAAAAGAAGGTGTTGGAGTTACAAAGGGTCATGAGATGCCATGTTGGCGCCGGGAATCAAACCCATGTCTTCTGCAAGAGCAGCTGGTGTTCTTAACTACTGAGACTTTCCTCTAGCTCCCTTAAAATGTTTAATTTAGTGTGCATGTGCCTGTGAGTGTATGTTCCCATGTTCATACATACGTGTGCATACGCATGTAGAAACCAAACGTCACCGTCAGCTCTCATTCCTCAGGAGCTATTCATCTGATTTTTTGCAACAGGACCTCTCCCCTGAGGCTTGCTGATTAGGTTAGGCCGGATGACAAATGGACCTCAAGGATCCTCCTGTCTCTGCCTTTCCAGCACTGAGATTACAAACCTGTGACACTATGCTCAACTTTCTTTTTTTTTTTAACATAGGTGCTGTGGCTGGAACTCAGGTTCTCAGGTTTGTGTGGCAAGTACCTTACGAACTGAGCAATCTACTTAGTCCCTTGCTTTTCTTTATAGCTCAATAAATTAGAACTTCATTGTGTATGGGTATGACATTTTTATTCATTCATTTGTTAATGTGTACCAAGGCTGATTTCATATATTGGCTATAGTGAATAATGCTACAAAAACACAAACACAAAAGTAATTCCATTGTGCACTGACCTGAATACCTTTGGGTATATACTCAGTGCTGGTGGACACCGAGTAGACAATGTGGTAGGTAGTTCTTTCTGAAAACATTTTCCCCTGTGTTTTTGGTTATCTTTACTGTTTCGTTTTTTTTTTCTTTTTAATTATAAACTGGTTGGCTTATTAGCTCAGGCTTCTTATTAACTCATAACTTATATTAGCCCATAATTCTTGTCTGTGTTAGCCACGTGGCTTGGTACCTTTTTCGGCAAGGCCGTCACATCTTGCTTCCTCTGTGGCTGGGTCACGACTCTGCCTTTACTTTTTCATTTGAAAACTTATTTTGCCCATTTGTCAATGGAACGATCTGGTTGGAGTTTGGGTGTGAAATTCCTCGAGTTCATTATAAACTCGAGATTTTTGTTCTGTCAGACGTGTAGCTAGCAAAGCTTTCCTCCTATTCTGCGGGCTGTCTCTTCAGTGCTAATTGTTTCTTTTGTTGTGCGGAAGCTTTTTAGTTTCATGCAATCCTATTTTGGCAATTCTTGTTAATATTTCCTGAGCTATCAGGCTCCTATTCAAAACGTCATTGCCCATGCCTAGCTCTTGAGAGCTTCCCTTATGTTGTCTGGGCATTTCAAACCCTTAGATATAGTTAGGAATGTCATTATAGTATGTGTGTTTTGCTTGTAAACATGGCTTTGCACTATGTGCCTGCCTGGTGGGTGCTCATGGAAGCCAGAAGAAGGTGTTAGATCCCCTGACTGGAGTTACAGATAATTGTGAGTTGCTATGTGGGTACTGAGAATTGAACTCAGGTCTTCTGAAAGAGCAGCTAATCCTCCTAACCACTGAACCATCTCTAGACCCAGGAATTTCCATCTTAAAAGGACCATTTAGGAAAAACAACTAACTGGCAAATGTGATGATGTGTTGTACATGTCGCTTTTGCATTTAGCTCGTTTGGAACCACCCTAAACTGGTATGAATATTGGAATGAGGGCTAAGCATCAGTCTTTGTTGCTTTCAGTGGTGTGCCCCTTATGAGTATAGATTTATATGTCCTAAAATAAGAACTTAATAAAGAAAATCCCTTTTGTCTATGCATAAAAACTTTCAAGCCTTACATTAAAGTATTTGATTTATTTTGAGTTGATTTCCATACAGGTTGAAAAATAGGGATCCAGTTTCAATTTTGTACTTCAAGTCAACTTTCGCAGGCAATTTTTTTTTCTCCAGAGAAGATATAATAACATTCAAGAAATACATGAAAAGATACTTAACACATCTAGCCTTTAAGAAAATGCAAATTCAAGGTACAAATTACAGACTGCTCATGTCGACTAGGGTGGCTATGCCCAGACAGATGCTAAGAGAGACTGCAGAGAAATGGGACTCTATAAATAGCTGGTCGGGTGTAAAATGCTACACTGCTTGGAGAAAGACTTCTGCAGATCCTCAACAAGTTACACCAAGAATTATCATTAAGACCTGGCAATTTCATTTTATGTGTATAAACAAAAGAATTAAAAGCAGATATTCAAAGAAGACTTTAAGCAAATATGCTCAGAAACAATATTCACAAGAGCTGAAAGGTAGAAGCAAGCCGAACGCTGCAGTGGGGACATGCCATGTTGCTCATTGTGAGCTGGTTGATATACACTATAGCGCAGGTGAACTTTGAAACCACCATGCTAACAGAGAAAAGCAAAACACAAAAGATCATGTATTGCATGATTCTCTTTATACAAAATATCCAGAATAAGTAAATCCATAGAAACCGAAAACAGATTAGTGGTTGCTAGGGCCCAAGGGCAGGGTGAAATGAGGAATGATATAAAGTTTCCATTTGGAATGATAAGAAAATGTTCTACAGCTAAACAGAGATAATGATCCTACCGCATCGAATGTATTTTTTATGCTACTGGATTGTACCCTTTAAAACAGTTAAAATGGTAAATTTTATATTAAGTTTACTTTATCACAAAAAAAGAAAATTCTGACCTGCAAAAAAGAAAGCGTCGACTGTAAAAATTTCAGCTTAATCACGGCACAGTGTGGAAAATAACTACCTGTAGGATCTAATTAGTTAGATATGAAACATACTCAGCATGACTGGAATCCTATAAGAATAACTGACAACTGGAAGCTGGTATGGTAGTGCATACCTGCAATCCCAGCACTGAGCAGTTCAAGGCTAGCCGGGGCTGGGGAGATGGCTCAGTGAATGACAATGCTTGCTGTGCAAATATGAGACTGAGTTCGAATCCCTGGTACCTAGGTAAGAAAAAGCTAGGTATGGCTTCCAGACACTCACTGTCTGGGCAGCCTAGCCAAGTCAGCAAGTTTATGGTTTAATGAGAGACCCTGCCTGAAGACAATAAGGCAGAGAGCAAGCAACAGAGGAAGATATCCAAGGTCTTCTTCTGGCTTCCAAATGCGTTCACCACATTAAACAAAACACTACACACACACACACAGAGAGAGCGAGACATACACACACACACACACACACACACACACACATGAAACAAATAAATTTAAAATAATAAGAGGTCAAGGCCGGCTTAGGCTACATGGTAAGAGCTTGTCTCAAATAAAAATTATAATATTTTGTAAAAATAATATGTATCTTAGACAAAGTCTTAAATGTCAACCCACTCTTTCCTTTAAAAAAAGAACCTACACTGAGGTATACCATATTCAGACTCAGAAAACCACAGCAAAACAAATTTTGAAAGAAATTATTATTTTAATGTAGGAGCCAGAGGGTTCAAGGACACTAGAAGAAAACCCACAGAATCAACTAACCTGGGCTCATAGGAACTCCCAGAGACTGGAGCGACAACAAGAAAGCTTGCATGGGACTGACCTAGGTCCTCTGCATAGAAGTTCCAGTGTGGGACTCCTAATGGTGGAGCAGAGGCTCTCTCTGAGCCGTTTGCCAGCATTTGGGACCCTGCTCCTCCTGCTGGTTCTCTTGCCCACACTTAATACATGGGGAGATGCTTAGTCTCACTACAACTTGTTATGCCATGTTTTGCTGAGATCCATGGGAGGCCTGCCCTTTTCAGAAGGAGTGGAGGGGAGAAAAGGGGAGTGGGGAGGACTAGGAGGAGAGGAAGGAGGAGTAACTGCGGTAAGGATGCAAAATACATAAATACTTATTTTTGAAAAACCTCATCCGCAAAGGAGCAAGGATTAAAATCATACCAGACTTCTTAGAAAACAGGCACTAAAGTATTTAATAGACTGAAAGAAAAACACACCAACACAGAATTCTCTATTGAAACTGTCTTTTGAAGGTAAAGATCACAAGCATGTCAACACACCCATTTGTAATCCCCAGCACTCAGGAAGTAGGAGCTCGAGGATCACCTCAAGTTTGGAACTACCTGGTGCACACTCCAGCCCATCCAGAGCCACATGGCCAAAGATCAACCATAATAAAAAACAAACGGTGGCTGGAGATGTTGTTTACTGCTTAAGAAGAGCCCTTGTTGCTCTTACAAGGGATCTGAGTGCAGCTCACAGCATAGGGTGGCTTAAACCATCTGTAACTCCAGTTTCAGGGGATCTGATACCCTCTTCTGCCCTCCACAGGCACCAGGCACACATCGGATGCATAGCCACTGCATGAAGGCAAGACACCCAGACATATAAAATGAATCAATATGCACTTTAAAGCAACAACAAAACAAGCCAATTTACATAGGAAAGGACTTTAAGCAGACACTTCTGCACACAAGACATGGAGACAGCCGATAGGGACATAAAAAGAGGGCCACCCATTGCTAACTATTAGAGAAGTGCAAATTCGAAACCACTTCATATCCAATGAGCTATTTTAAAAAACAAGATATGATAAGTGTTGGCAGGTCTGTGGCAAAACTGAAGACTTTGCCCACTGCTGGCAAGAAAGTAAATGGTACAGTTCTGTGAAAACCAGCGTGTGGTTCTGAAAGCAATCCCTCCGAATCACTGTAGCAATTCCACCCCTAAACATATACCCGAGATGAAAACAGCAGCCTTCTTCACAGCAATCAAAAGGCGAGAGGAGCTCAGATGGCCTTGACAATGAATGACTAGAATAAATGTCCTGGTTAGTTCTTGTCGACTTGACAAGAACTGCGAAGAGGAACTTCAATTGAGAAAAAAAAATGCCTTCATCAGTTTGGCCTCAAGGCCAGCCGGTAGGGCACTTTTTTCGATTAATAATGGATGTGGGCGGGCCCAGCCCACTGTGGGCAGTGCCACCTCTGCTGGTCCTGGGTTAAAGAAAGGTTGAGCAAGCTAGTCAGCATCGTTCTTCCATGGCCTCCACTTCAGCTCCTGTCTGTAGCTTCATGCCAGGCTCAAGTTCTTGCCTTGGCTTCCCTCAGCGATGGACTGTGATCAGGATCTGGAAACGAAATGAGCCCTTTCATCTCCAAACTGCTTTAGGTCCAGTGTTTATCACAGCAATAGAAAGAAATCCAATTAAGACAATAAAAGAGGCACATCTACGGTTGAATGACATATGGCTTTGAATTCTTTTCTTAATTTGTTTTTACCTTTATTTATTTATTTGTGGAGGGGGACCATGTATGACCCACAGTGCACACGTGGCAGGCGGAGGACAATTTATGAGAGTCGGTCTCTTTTTCCATTATGTGGGTACCAGAGATCAAACTCAGGGTTAGGCTTGGCTACAGGCACCTTCACCCCCTCAATCTTCTCATATACTTTTTAAAGCCTTTTCTTTAATGAGGGCTAGAAGTAGGTTGGCTCGGTGTGGACTCCTCGCTAGCATATAGGAGGCTCTGAATGAGACCATCACTAGGTTAGCACTAGGTAAGAGGGGAGGCAGGAAGGGGTGGATATGGAGGAGAGGAGGAGGGGGAGAGAAACAGACAGAAGGGAGGAAGGAACTCTAGGGCAGCAAGGATAAACATTGAAGATACTGAGCTAAATGAAGCAAACCAAATACATAACCCAGAACAAAGGATAAATGTTGTATGATTCCACTTAAATGAGTAACCAAAACAGTCCAATTTATCCCACAAAGTTGCGCAGTACTTTCTGCAGCTGAGAGGAAACGGGAAGTTACCGCTGAATGGCTAGAAAGGCCCTGCAGGTGTCTGCTCTGCCGCCTGAGCTCATGAAGGACCGGCTGTAAAGTTTGGAAAGAACAGTGACCAAGCTCTAGAGAGAGTGATTCCGGGCTGTACCACAACAGAGAGCTCTTCAATGCCCCTGAACTGCACACATAAGAATCTGTTCAAAGGATACACCTTATTTGCATATCCTTACCAAAAGAACCATAAAGTTGAGAAATTTGTCAATGTCATATTATCACAAAAATTGAGGGAATCCCTATATATACTGACATGAAATTATTCCTATACACTCTTTTTGTAATACACAGAGTGGTATCATATGCTTGTAATATAAAAGTTGAGGCAGGAGAACTATGAGTTTCAGATCAGCCTGTACTATACTCAGTGAGACTGTATCAAAAGTAAATAGACAGGGGCTGTTGAGACGGCTCAGCAGGTCAGGGAACTTGCTGGAAGCCTAAGAACTTGAGTTTGATCCCGAAAACCCATACGGCATAGGGAGAGAACCAGCTCCCAGGAATTGCCCTTTAATAGCACCTGAACCCTCCCCACCACACACACACAATCAATCAATCAACACGATATGGGTTTGGGAGTCAGAGGGATGGCTCAGTGGTTAAGAACACTTGTTGCTCTTGCTGAAGACCTGGGTTCAAATCCACCACCACATAGCAGTTACAACTGTCTGTTACTCCAGTTCCAGGGAACACAACACCTTCTAGTCTCTACAGGCACCAGGCATGTGCATGGTGCACATACATACATGCAAGCCAAACATTTATACATGGAAAACAAAAATAAACCTACAGATAAATAAGTAAATATGGGATTTTTCTTTGGGACGGGGTCTCACTATGTACCCCTGACTGGCCTAGAACTGACTATATAGACCAAACTGGCTTTGAACTCACAAAGATCTACCTGACTATGCTGGAATTCAAGGCCAGTGCCACCATGCCTGGTTCATAAATAAACGTTTTTGTAAACCACAAAACTTCTAAGTCTAAAGTTCTAGTTTAGCTTGTTTTCCAATTATAATTAAAAATCACTCCCTACCCCCTCACTGTTGAGCTATTTTTCTAACAACAGAGTCAGGGAGAAGGGAATCGTGGCCTTTCAGTTGTGTACTCGATGATGAATTCACCCGGCTGAAGTACAGCCCCAGTGCAGTGGTCAAAGACGGCCCTGGTTAAATTAAATAGGTCATAAGACAAAACAAAAAGTCGTGATTCTTGGAAAGGGACGGGGTGGGGCGTAATGACAGGGCGATTGGGAGCCAAGAGTGTAACAGGATGCATTACGTACACGTATGAAATTGTCAAAGAAGAACATTCGCCAAATATAAACTCTAAAAATCACTTCTACGTAGCTGGGTGGTGGTAGTGCATACCTTTAGTTCCAGCACTAGGGGGGCAGAGGCAGGCAGATCTGTGAGTTTGAAGCCAGCCCAATCTATAGAGCGAGTTCCAGGACAGGACAGCAAGGACCACACAGAGAAACCCTGTCTCAAAAAAGCAAACACAAAACAAAAAACCAAGCAAGCAAAGAATAAAATTGCTTCTACAGATAGTTAATCTCAGCTCTTAGCTGACAGCTGATATTAAAATGCCAGTAAGTGGTTCTTTTTCCAAGTTCTTAGCTTCCTGCCATACTCATTGGCGCACCAAGCAAGCTCCATGCTGCTCATTAAACAGTTCCCAGCAAAAAGTATTAGGCACTCAGATGGAGTAGCAAGAAGAAAAAAGATTAAACCCTTGAAACAGATAGCTGTAGCTATGCTCTCAAACCTAGGGAGATGGAAAAGGAAAGTGTGAGACTTCTTGGGGAATCCCATGGTAAATGCTATTAGCAGTGATAAATCTACTCTTGGGACCACCAAACAAATGCTGCTAAAACCTCAACTTAGGAAACGGATAGCAGTCTTTCTGTCTCCCTGGCCTCCCCTCTTTCTTTCTTTCTTTTTTTCTTTCTTTCTTTCTTTCTTTCTTTCTTTCTTTCTTTCTTTCTTTCCTTTTCTTTTGTGCCAGGACTGTCTGAAACCCAACCCACCCATCTCTGCCTCCCAATTGCTGAGATTACAGATACGCCCACTAAACCTGGATTCTTTTCTGTCATGTTCCCCAAATTTTGTAAAATAAATGTGATAACTATTACAACAGGACAAATCTAAACAGTTAAAGTTCCCCCAAAATGGTTGTTTCTGATGGTGCATAGCATAGCTGCATTTTCCGCTAGGCATGGAAGTGAACATCTTTTAGGATGCAAGGAAGGGCTCTTCGTAGTGCACCGGAACTATTCTCTAGCATGAACGGGAACACAGACTTGTTCCTTTGTATCTCCTTCCCTTTTGCTTACTTCCTGCTTCCATTCCATTCTCAACCATCTAAGGCAATTTACTCATGGTGATCTCCAGAAGAATCAATGAGGAATCGTCTTCCTGCACTTGGATTTCAGCCATCATCCCCTTTCTCTTGGGTCCTCCACACCTTCCTCCCTACCTACAGACATACTTCACCTCTTACTACTTGAAACTTAAAATGGGATTTGCACGCTATCTCACTTCAGACTGCTCTTCTTTCCCACCCTTTCCTCGGAGTCAGGTGTCTGGAGTGATTGGTCCGTACTCACGGGCCTTTCTCTACCATTTGTCCTTCTCCTTCTTCCATTGAGTCACTTCACTGCAGTCTGGCTTCTGGGAGAATGTTATCAAACTATAATGCAAGCCAGACGTGGTGGCACACACACCTGCAATCTTAGCACTTGGAAGATGAGGGCTGGAGGATCATTTTAAGTGATCAAGGTCAAGCTGGGCTATAAGAGTAGTTCTACTCTGGCCTGAACTACATTGTGAGGCCCTGTCTAAAAAATTCAGAGAGAGACAGAGAAATAAAGAAGGACAGGAAGGAAGGAAGGAAGGAAGGAAGGAAGGAAGGAAGGAAGGAAGGAAGGAAGGAAGGAAGGAAGGAAAGCAAAGACTTCCTAGGGCTGAACTCACTGTCCCACATTTATAAAGTTTAAGGCAACTGGTTGATCCTGTTTCCCAAAACTACTACTTCTTTTTTTTTTTTGAGACAGGGTTTCTCTGTAGCTTTGGAACCTGTCCTGGAGCTAGCTCTTGTAGACCAGGCTGGCCTTGAACTCACAGAGATCCGCCTGCCTCTGCCTCCCAAGTGCTGGAATTAAAGGCGTGCGCCACCACCGCCTGGCTCCCAAAACTTCTTACTGTCTCCTCATTCTCCTACCTTTCCTTTCTCTCCCAGTCCAAATGTCTCTGCTCAAGTCTTACTCATTGGGATTTGCTAAGATTATGCCCGAGACTTTCTTATCTTCTCCAAGCACACGGGACAAAGTTCAACTGCTTACACAGCTTCAACTGTCGTCTAACACTGATGAATTGCAAAATGTTTAATAACAGCCCCAAACGCTTGCTTCACTTCTAGACATTTCCAAATAACTGTTAAGCATCTTGACCTACAGGCTACAAAGGTAGCTCAAGCTCTACCAATCTGAGATCAGCTTCATCTTCTCTCTCCATAATCCATGAGATTTCTAATTGCGTTCTTTTTTTCAAGCTAGGTTGTGGGTTTGCCTCAACTACCCTGTCTTTATAACCCTGCACATGCAACAAATCAGCATACCGCCCTAATTATTGGAACCCGAGCCATTCTGTCAAGCCTGCTCTGTGCCCTGGTTGAGACTCTGAACTTGGACAACACCTGCTAACTAGCAGTCCTACCCATCAAGCTTCTCCCAGGCAACTTCCACAACTGCTTTCAAAATTATCTTTGATTTACTTATTACACAACCAAACCCACCCTTTTGAATTCTCGGTGCCCACCAGAAAACAGACTCCTTGCTTTAGCATATTAGGATCCAGCCATGTCTGTGAGCTTCAAACATAACGGCTATCGGTCCCTGAAGCCCAACTTCCCAACCAGTGCCCAAACACTCCACACTCTCCAATGCCTCCCTGTCTCCACATAGGGCATCCCTGCCTCTTAGAATGACCTTCTGCCTATTCTTCACTCATCCTTTAATATGTGCCTTCTTGACAAACAGCCTAGCTGTCATCAAGCAATCTTTTCTAAGTAAGTTACGCTCATTAACTTATTTAATCTTCAACCAGTACTGTGAGGTAATTACCGTCGTGGTGGCCATTTTACAAATGGAGCCAGAGTGTTAGGAGGCTAATTAAGTTTCCATCTAGTAAGTGGAAGGATTTTTACAGCTATCTTGAAAACTTGAAGCTTTAGCCAGTGTGCCACAGGGAAAGTGTACTATGTGCAGTGGACTGCCCTGCTTTCCGCAGCCCCTAGCACTCTGGTCACTTTTTTTTTTTTTTGATGCTAGGGATGAAAATTAGGGCCTTGTGTGTGCTAAGCAAATACTCTACCACTGAGTTACATTTGCAGCAGAGAATGTACTGCTTCTGTTTATATGATAGCAACCCCCACTACTCTGCAAAACACAGTAATAGAAAAAAGTCTTACTAATGCTTTTAGCCTAATGCATTTAGTTCATAAATGGTCATCATAGAAATGAATTGTAAAACCATTCTCTGCCAGTATGTTTGCTTGCTGCCTTGCTTTTTCCTCCTGCTAGCTGTATCCTTTCAATATTCATTCACCTATAGGCACTGTCTGACAAAACTGAGTTCCTATGAAGGGATCATCAGAATGGACCGGGGTCTTTTCTTTAGAGCCTTGCTTCTTGAACTAACTTCAGCAACCTAGCCTGCTGACCCCTCCTCTTCAACCTACTTATGTTCTCAAGCCTTTGCCCAGCTTTTAAAAACCAGTGCTCTTTCAACCATGCCCTCTTGTCTAGGCACTCACTGCCTGCTTCTCCTATCAACCTTTCCTTTTACCAAACTTCTTCAAAGGTTAATCTGTAGTTTCATACCTCCCAATTGTTTCAGAAGTTAGAAACACTTTATGAACAAAAAGGATAGCAAAGAATATAATAAAAATACTCATGTGCATACAGTTTAGTTTGCCAATAGTAACAGTTTACCAAATTTCATTCCTGTTTTTTAAATTTTATTTACTATTCTTCATTTATTTTACATAGTGACCAGTTTCCCCTTAATTCCTGTTTTTTTAAAGATTTTTTTTTTTTTTGTTTTTTTGTTTTTCGAGACAGGGTTTCTCTGTAGCTTTGGAGCCTGTCCTGGAACTAGCTCTTGTAGACCAGGCTGGTCTCGAACTCACAGAGATCCGCCTGCCTCTGCCTCCCGAGTGCTGGGATTAAAGGCGTGCGCCACCGCCGCCCGGCAAAGATTTATTTTTATTTCATGTGTATGGATTCTTTGCCTGAACTATATATGGTTTGCGTGTGCATGATGGTCATCCAAAGGGGCCAGAAGAGCCTCCAGATCCCCTGGAGCTGAAGTTACCGACAGTTGTGAGCTGCCATGTGGGTGCTGGGAATTGAACGCAGGGTCCTCTGGAAGAGTAACCAGTGCTCTTAACCACTGAGCCATTTCTTCAGTCCCTTGCTGCTATTTTTATTTAAATTAAAACAAAATTGAGACTGTAGATATATTTCAAAGATAAAATGCTTGCCTAGCACATGCAAGGCTCTAGGTTCAATTCCCAGCACCACTAAAAACGTGACAGTCTCCCATGAACTTACCCTTTCTGATCCTCTTCCCTCCCTCCCCAGAGAGTACCACTCCCAGGCTTTCACTTATTTAAGCACATGTTCTGTGTTTAAACTTCACCTGTGGTACATATGTCTAAAACAATATGTAGTTATGGGAGACATGGAAGGCTCCCAATGAATTACAAGTCTTTGAATCCGTACTTTTGAGTAGTCTAGTTCCTTGCCAGCGCTGGAGCTGGTCATGTGATTTGCTTCAGCCAATGAGACGTCTGCAAATGTGAAGCATGCCTAGGCTGGAAAAGCACTTGTCAGGACTTGCCCTTTTAAAACTCCATCGTAGGAACAGGTTCATACAGACAAACGAGGTTCTAGTAAATCGTTCGGCCTCCATCTGACTGTCATGGCATGAGCAAGCCTAGGCAAGGCAACAGAAATGCTCAGATGGCTTTACTTAAAATTGTCTGCAGAATTTTGAGCAAACGAATGTTTTCTGTGGCTAGATTCAGTGGTTTAGCTCTATCCCGTAGACTCATACTAAATAGATCATGTTGTGATATGGGTTTTTGGGGGGTTTTTTGTTTTTTGTTTTTGTTTTTGTTTTTTTTGTTTTTTTGTTTTTTTTTGAGACAAGGTATCACTGTATAGCCAGCCCCAGCTAGCCTGGAGCTCCCTATGTAGACCAAGCTGATAGCAATAGAGGTCTGCCTGCTGGCTCTAAAGGTGTGCGACACCACGCTAGACATTTCATGATTATATGTGCAGCTGTAGTTCAGGTGACACTAACTTTCTTCATTTGACTATGTCAGCATTTGTTCACCGTCTAATGAACATTAGTGTTTTTAGTTTCTCCCTGGCACAAGTGGTGTTGTCACGAACACTCTTCTATGGGTTCTTTGGCACTAGGAATGGAATTAGTTGGTTGAGAGGGTGAAGACATAGTCAACTTTTGTCCCAGTAGGTGTCAAATTGCTTTCTCAATTAGTTGTGCAGGACCCCAAAGTCTTTATCAGTAATTTTGAAAACCTAAACTTCTTTGAAAAATCTAAAGTATTTTTCATAAGTTTGACCTTTTGACTTTGTGTATAATGGTGAACATAGTCCAGGGCTAGAGATGGAGCTCCGGGATAGAACGGGCAGAGGTCCTGAGCATGACCCCGGCACAGAAAAAGCACTTAACACAATCGAGGCCATCGGTCTCCTCTTTTCCGGCTGCTTTCCACCTTCCTCTTCGGCACACGTAAAGCGGGCTCTAAGGCAAACCAGTCCAATAAAACTGCTCCATAAACTCACCAACTTCTCTTTTGTTTGTTTGTTTGTTTGTGAGACAAGGGTTTTGCTGTATAACAGTTCTGGCTGTCCTGAAACTCACTTCGTAGATCACATTGCCCTCGAACTCACAGAGATCCACCTGCCTCTGTCGCCCCCCCCGCCCCCTCTGCCCAGTGTTGGCATTAAAGGCATATGCCACCACTGCCCGGCTAGTCACCAACTTCTTATTGTTAATTTTTCTTATGATTTTTTTATCAATAACTGTTTAAAAGGCCAAGCCTCTTGGGCATTTCCCAGTACAGTAGACTGCCTGCTAGCCTCTACGGCAGCCACCCTACTCCTTCTGCCTGCCTGAGAACTTCGGTCTCCCTTAGCTTCTTTTCTTTGCACTGGGTATGGTGTGAGGAAGAGAAGGCACGTGCCATAGCAACACAAGTGGAGCTTAGAGGACCACTTTGTAGAGTTCTGCATACATGGGCTCCAAGTATCAACCCAGCTCACCAAGCTTGAACACCAAGTGCCTTTATCTGAGGAGCCTTCTCCTGACCCTATAGTTTTCTATTTCCTTGCCTTCAAGTTGTCCATCTTTATTTCAGTAGCATGTAATCTGCTAATCCCACCAAGTATATTGCTTTCCTCAGACACGGTATTCACTAGCTCTAGAAGTTGATTTTTGATTGTTTGGTTTGGTTTTGATTTCTTTTGTTTGTTTGTTTGTTTTGACACAGGGTTTCTCTGTAGCTTTGGTGCCTGTCCTGGAACTAGCACTGTAGACCAGGCTGGCCTCAAACTCACAGAGACCCACCTGACTCTGCCTCGCTTGTGCTGAGATTAAAGGTGCTCTCCATCATCACCCGGCAGGTTTTGATATTTTGAGACAGGGTTTCTTATGGCTCACAGTGACCTTGAACTCATTTATGTAGCCAAGGCTAGCCCTTCTGCTTCTACAGGTGTATACCACTGTGTACCTTTTAGAAGTCTGATTTATACTAATTTATATTTTATATCTTCCATGTCTCTCCTCAGTATGATCTCATGATCACTCTCCCTGTACCTTATTAACATATGGAACACATTCATAATTAGTTCAATGTTATGGTCAGCTGATTCCATCATGAATTTTCTTCCTGGGTAATTTATTAATTTATTTGACTTATAATTATGGAAACATTCCCTTGCTTTGCATAACTAATAATTTGTTACTGGATGTCAAACAGTGAATTTTATGGTTTTGGATGCTGATTTTTCTTTACTATTTCTTTACGTATATTTGAGGTTGGTTCTGAGATGCAGTTAGGTTCCTTGGAAACAGTTTCTTCTGAACTTGCTTTTAAGTTTTGTTAAATATGGCCAGAGCAACCTTTGGCCTAGAGCAAATTTGTCCCCACTCTTAAGGCGACAGACACCCTTCTAAGTACTCAAACTAATGCCCTGTGCATTCCACACTCAGCTCTGCTCGGTTCTGGTTCATTCCCTGCTCTTGTGTTATTACCCCATGTGTTGAGGCACTCCCTGCTGAATAATACTGTAGATCTCAGGAAGGCATATTTGATCTCCCCTTCGAATTCTAGCCAGCAAACTTAACTGAATGAATTCTGAAACCTGTCTTTCAAATCAAAAATGGTAGATCTTAGCCAGGTTCCCCTGAAGGAGTGTGGTCGATCGGCCGTTATGATTAACCAGACTAGCTTTAATATATAATATTCAGCTTTAATCAAGGAAAGAAAAGGGAACTTACAAAAACCAAGGTTCCAGAGAGGAGCACAGGAAAACAAAGAAGCAGCAGGAAGCACACCCGCAAGTTTTATAAGTAAATCTTAGCCTAAGGGGAACACACCCCACAAACAAGGTGATTGGCTGAGGTTCCCCTTCATTCCCCTTCCCTGAATTATGGCTTCATGTATTTTGTCCAGGTTTAGAGTTAAAAGTCAAAGAGTAATTCAGTCCTTGTTACTTATTCCATCATAACTGCAAGCATCAGTTCATACCCTTCTGAAAGATGACTATATCCACTGCAGAAAAACAACGGATTGGAGAGGTAAAGGCGGAAGCAGGAAGGGTGGGCTACAGTAATCACCCAGGCAAGAGATGGGTAGCTCAGTGGCGACAGTGGAGACGGAAGGAAGTGGATTTGAGATACATTTCTGTGTGCATTCTGAGAGTGCCAACTGTGCCCATTATTTACCACATAACATATGGCCACTGTCCGTAAGGAATTCACAATTTCGTGCTGAACAAAGATCTGATTGTGTTCCCCTCAAAAGTCTTGTTGTAGCTTGTCATTGCTTAAAAAATAAAGTTAAAACACATTACTACATCATTCAAGATTCTCTATGTACTTTAAAACTATTTTATGTTGTGTTTTTCTTTAGGTATGTATATATGTATGCTTGTGTATGTGCACATACCTGTGAGATGCATGTGAGTATGTGCATGTACACACGCATGTGCAGGCCAGAGGTTAACACTGGGCATCTTCTTCAGCTGCTCTTCACCTTCAAGTTTTACTTTAAAGAAATGTTTAAACTCTTTTTTAGAATTTTAAATTTATTGTTCGATAAGGGAGATATGATAGTACATACCTTTAATCCCAACACTCAGGAGGCAGAGGAAGATGGATCTCTATTATTTCAGTGCCATCCTAGTCTACAGAGCAAGTTCCCAAGCCAATCAAGACTATATAGCGAGACCCTTTCTCAAAAGAACAGAAAGACGTGTTCTTTGACAATTTTATGCTTGTTTTCTTTTCTTCTCTTTCCCCCAAGACAGGGTTTCTCTGTGTAGCTCTGGTTGTCCTGGAACTCACTCTGTAGACCAGGCTGGCCTCAAACTCAGAGATCACCTGCCTCTGCCTCCCGAGTGCTGGGATTAAAGGTACGTGCCACCACCACCCGACCTTCAAGCTTATTTTTTCAATGTATCTTGATTGTATACAACCAGGATACCCCTTCCCACTCTCTACACCCTTTCCCCAATAATTCCTCTTCCCACCTTCATGTCTTCTCCTTTTTTTGTATAACTTACTGAGTCCAGTTAACGCTACCTACACGCACATGGGTATGGGGCCATTCAGGGCACGAGCAACCTACAAGCAGCTACACCCAAAGAAAATTAGTTTCTCTCCCTCAGCAGTCATCAAGTGCTAATGTCTCCTCGGGGGTGGAGTCTTTCCCACAATGGAACACCGACTGGCTTGATCTTGTGTAGGTCTTGTAGGAACTTACAGCTATTATTGTGTATTCCTAAACGCAACAGCCATGTTATGTTCAGAAGACAGCACTCCTTTTCAACCTCTGGCTCTGTCATTCTTTCTTCCCTCTCCTCTGTGATGTCACCCGAGTCTTGGGGGGTTGATACAAATGTCCCCTGTAGGGCTGTCTCAGCACTCCAACTAGTTATGAGTCTCTACGCTGACCATCGCGCACTTCTCTGAACAGTGTTGAGAGCAGAACTAAATATACGGGTGTTACAGTTTGAGTAAGAATGCCCCCATAGGCTCATAGATTTGAATGCTTGGACACTAGGGAATGGCACTATTTGAAAGGATTAGGAAGTGTGGCATTCTACCACTGGGCAACCCCACTGATGACTGTAGCAGCTGGGGTTTCTATTGCTGTGATAAACACAACCATCAAAAGCGAGTTGGAAAGACAGGGTTTGTTTTACTTACGTTTTCACAGCACTGTTTATCACTGAAGGAAGTCAGGACAGGAACTCAAACAGGACAGGAACCTGGAGGCAGGAGCTGATGCAGAGGCCACAGAGGGATGCTGCTTACTGGCTTGCTTAATGTGACTTGTTCAGACTGCTTTCCTATACACCCCAGGATCACCAGCTCAGCACAATGGGCTGGGCCCTCCCATAGCAATCACTAATGAAGAACATTCTCTACAGGCTCGGGTACAACCTGATCTTATAGCACTTTCTCAATTGAGGTTCCCTCCTCTCAGATGACTGCAGCTTGTGTCAAGCTGACACCAAACTAGCCAGCACAATAACTTTCTTCCCCTCGGAGTTCACGTAGCAACCCCCAGCACTAGGAAAGCTTGCCAGCAGGAAGGGAGGTTCTAGGTCACTTCCGGTTGATTCCTCTATGTTCTACAACCGAAGTGTGTTGTGTCTTCAGCAAGTAGGTGGCACCATTTGACGATGGGGAGCAATCAAGAGCAATGCCAACAGCCTGTATGTCACATCCTGCTCACCTCCAGGGATTGACCTAACTTGTAGCATGAATTCTAATAAAAACCTAGAGTCAGATATTAGGGGGGGTGAAAGCTGAGAGATCAGAGAAGCAGAGCCACTAGAGAGACCTTTTACCTCTACCAAATGGTCAGACCAAAAGGGCAATCCTGTCCTTAGACTGCGTTCTCAGACTGCATCTCCAGACTGAATCCTCGGATTGCAACTGTCTCCACCAAACCTCAAACTGCATCCGAGCTCCCGTCTCCTCCCACATTATATTCCTCTCAGTGCCCAGCCATATCACTCCTGACTCCATCTCCCCAGTGCTGGGATTAAAGACTTGAGCCACCACTGCCTGGCCTCTAGTGGCTTAGCTCTGCACGCTGATCGTCAGGCAAGCTTTATTTGTTAGATCACAAACAAAATATCACTACATAACTGGAGCAGCAAGGGCACGGAGAAATAACAAACACAGAAGAGCTGAGCAGAGTGGACTGAGCTCTCTGATGGAGAAGCTGCAGTGGCGTCTGCCCTTGAGAGCAGCATATTTATCACAGACAGCTGAACAGGGAAGCAGGGTTTTTGCATACAGCCAAACAAGGAGGCATGTTTTGCTAATCTCGGTATGAGCAGTCTAGAACGTGGGGCCATTAGCATGGGGGTAGCTACACTGGACATTTTATGCACATACTATCAACATTTGTGCTCGGACCAGGACATCCATTTCCCCGAGGCTACCTCAGGAAAAATTTTGTCATTCCTATGGGTTGAAAGCCCCGGGATCCTTGCCCTGGCCAAGCCCATGTCAACACACATTATTCACTCAGGACTTTTCTCCCTCAGAGCGCCATCTGTTCCCCAGACCTGTGTTACTTTGGTGCTCTCTGAGGCCTATCTGATGAATGCACAATGGCACTGAGAACTTCATTCAAGAACCCATGTCTTCTGGGGGAAGCAATGCCCGTCCAGGCATGGTACCTCCATTAAAACTCCTTCTGCGGGTGCTAGGGATAGACCTGGGTCCTCTTAAAGGTCAACCCATGCTTTTAACTGCCAAGCCATCTCTCCAGCCCCCAAACTCCCCTTCTAAACCATATTTTTAAAGATGTATTTTTCATTATGTGGCGGTGCCGTGGGTGCGTGTATGCGTAGGCGACCATGTAGGCCAGAAGCACTGCATTTCCTGGGGCTGACGTTAGAGCTGGCCGCTACCTGAGGTGGCTGCTGAGACCGGAACTGGGGCTCTCTGGAAAAGCGCCAGGTCCTTCTAACCACTGAAGCACCTCTCGAGCCCCTTCAATTGTAGTTTTTAATTAGCTTACAAAGCACTAGGTTTCTTTCTTTTGCTTTTTTTTTTCTTAATGAGGCATGGTTTCTCTTGAACTTGCTCTGTAGACCATGTTAGCCTTGAACTCGGAGATTCGCCTACCTCTGCTCCTGAGTGCTGGGATTAAAGGCATGTGCCACCACCACCCAGCTTCTCTTTTCCTTTTTTAATAAATAAAATTACTCTTTTTCTAATTAACTTACAAATGAAAACATCACACAGCTAGTTAAGTGAAACCTCTCAAACACTTGCCTGATCCCAAACTCCATAGATCTCAGGAAACTTCCATACTGTTAGAATGGCTATTGAACTTCGCTTAGGGTTTTACGCATTCATTTTTAATTTTTATTCACTTATCCACCACCACAAAAGAAAAAGTACAATGGAACTAAAACTAGAAAAAGCAGTTCCTATAAGGCTTTTTCATATGTCTGGTTTTAGTTAATCAATCCTCTAATTTCTCCCCTACTGCCCACCCTCCTCCCCATTTAAACCTTGAGCCCCCAGGAGTTTCCCCCTTTCATACCACGTGTTCCACTCTCCTGTCTCCCAGTTAATGGCTCTTCCCATCATTTTCTAGTTCCCTGAACCTACAGACACTACAAATTAAACACCCAAATATAAAAATGTGAAGCTAGGACCCACATATGAGAAAGAACATGTAGCATTTGTATCGCTAGGCCTGGGTTACCCCACTCAGGATGACTTTTCTAGTTCCATCCATTTTCCTGCAAATTTCATTTTTCTTTATCGCTGAATAAATTTCTGTTGTGTACACATACGACATTTCCCCTATCCATTCATCAGTTGATAGGCATCTAGGCTGACTCCATTTCCTACCTACTGTGAGTAGATAGAGCAGCAATGAACGTGGATGTACAAATATTCCCTGTTATAAGGCTCAAAGTCCTTTGGGCATATGCCCAAGTATATCTGGATCATATGGTAGTTCAATTTGTAGCTTTTTGAGAAAACTCCATGCTCATTTCCATACTGGCTACACTAGTTTACACTCCCAACAATAGTGTATGTGCCTAGTAGGAGGGCTTCGGGTTTTCTCCATTCAGTATGCTGTGGGCTGTATGTCTGTCACATATAGCCTTTATTTTTTTATTTTTATTTCTTAGTTTCTCAAGACAGTGTTTCTCTGTGTAACTGCTGTGGCTGTGGCTGTCCTGGAACTCGCTTTGTAGACCAGGCTGGCCTCAAACTCACAGAAATTCGCCTGCCTCTGCCCCCTGAGAGCTGGGATTAAAGGTGTGCGCCGCTACCACCGGGTACACATAGCATTTCTTTTTTTTTTTTTTTTTTTTTTTTGATTTTTCGAGACAGGGTTTCTCTGTGGCTTTGGAGCCTGTCCTGGAACTAGCTCTTGTAGACCAGGCTGGTCTCGAACTCACAGAGATCCGCCTGCCTCTGCCTCCCGAGTGCTAGGATTAAAGGCGTGCGCCACCACCGCCCGGCAGCATTTCTTATGTATATAAATATATTTTTTATTCTGAGTTTCTTGAGAGTTTTTAGTATGAGAGAATGTTAGACTATGTCAAAGAGTCTTTTTTTGAACTATCAAGATGACCATGTGATTTCTTTCCTTGAGTTCATTTATGAAATTTATAACGTTTATTGATTTACATATATTGAACCATACCTACATCTCTGAAATATAGCAAACTTGATTATGGTGAATGCTCTTGGGGTTTTATGTTGTTTGAAACAGGGTCTTGCTATGCAGATGTCCTGGAACTCACTATGTAGACCAGGCTGTCCTTGACCTCACAGACATACCCCTACCTCTGCCTCCTAAATTCTGGGATTAAAGACGTGCACCACCGTGCCCAGCCCATCAATATCTTTTTTTTATGTGTGTTATTGAACTTTGTTGGCACAGGGTGTCTCGATGAAGCGAGAACTCACTACTTCAGCTGTATTGGCTAGCCAACAAGCTTCAGTCCCATCTGTCTCTTCTCCTCAGTGCTCATTACCAAGCCTGGATTTTGACACGGGAGCTGGGGATCCAAACTCGGGTCTTCATGCTTGCATGGCAAGTACTTTATCCTCTGAGCCATCTCCCCAGTCACTGAAAGATTTTAATAACATACTTTATTTAACAGAAAATTCCCCAAGTACTGTAATTTTAACATGGAAGCAATATAAATAGTTACTTTCACATTTCCAAAGGTCTTTGAAATGCTTTGCATTGAAATTTTAAAATACATTCAGTGTGAAAAGTAAGAATAAATTACTAATCTTGCATTCTCTTTTCTAAGTCATTGAAATGTTATATTATCAAGGAAATACTGCATGTAAATTATACATTAGTTATTTTAATGTTTTTTCTTCTAAATTGAAATACAGCTTGTTATCACTAAAAATAGAAATAATAAAATTGTTTTTCTAATTTTTGATTCTTTTCTCTAAGCCTCTAAAGTATAGTTTATCATTTTAATGAGTAAGTAATAGAAACAAAATTAAGTTAAATTATTCTTTAAGTCAGCCTGAAATGTCATATTTTACCATTTCAATCTGGAAAATTATAAATATATTATTAATCACCTTTACATTTTTATTTTTTATTGTCTTCAAAATACAACCTTTACTTCAACAAGAGAACACTATATACAAATTATTACTTGTTTTCAATTATTTTTTGCTACTAAGTCATGGAAATACAGCATTGATACCATTTAAATATGTGATAGTAATATTTTGCATTTTTTGAGGGGATTGAGACAGGGTTTCCCTGTGGCTTTGGAGCCTGACCTGGAACTAGCTGTTGTAGACCAGGCTGGCCCTGAACTCACAGAGATCCACCTGCCTCTGCCTCCCGAGTGCTAGGATTAAAGGCTTGTGTCACCACCACCTGGAAAATCAGATTTTCAGAAGCTTCATGGCTTAGTATTTTTTTGTTTTGTTTTGTTTTTCGAGACAGGGTTTCTCTGTAGTTTTTGGTGCCTGTCCTGGAACTAGTTCTTTTAGACCAGGCTGGCCTCGAACTCACAGAGATCCACCTGCCTCTACCTCCCGAGTGCTGGGATTAAAGGCGTGTGCCATCACTGCTCGGCTGTGATAGTAACATTTTAAATTCAACATTTCAATGTGCAAACAGTATAAATTAGTTAACTAATGATTCTATATCCTTTGCTGCTTACTAAGTCTTGCATATAGCATGTATCTCTTACACGTTTTGGAGTGGTCAGAGTCTAGGGCTCCCTAGTAAACAGGACAACAATCTAGTGGAAGAGAAAGTACACATGAAATGACTCGTGCCATGAAGAAAAATCACAGGATACATTACAAGAGAGCAGATGCAAGAAAAAAAAGAAAGTCAGGAGGTGGTGGCGCACACCTTTAATCCCAGCACTTGGGAGGCAGAGACAGGTGGCTCTTTATAAGTTTGAGGTCAGCCTGGTCTACAGAGCAAGTTCTAAGACAACAAGGGCTGTTACACAGAGAAACAGATACAAAAAACAAAAATAAATTTTAAAAAAGAAAAGAACGAGAGCTAGGAGAGATAAAGGAAGTGTTAGGGTTAGACCATGATGCACTACTGTTTCTTCTTAACACATCTGGTGACCCTTTCTCCCTTGCACAAGGAGCCCCAGCAGCTCTTTAGCTTCACTGCGTCAAAAAATCCTCAGCGTGGCTTTGAGAGGCGCCCATCATTTGCTCTCCCATCATTCTCCCCTATTTTCTGTTCTTCTCATGCTTGTAACTGTCATTGCACTTAAACTAATCCTTCATTCTTCCTGGATCACACGGGACACATTCCCATCTCCAAGCCTTTCTCCATACTCTTTCTACTTCTGAAAATGTTTGCCTATGATGGACCTCTGAGTCTTAATCAAGTCCTAGCTATTTACTGTTCTTCTAATTAATACAACCTTGAGGACAGAACATATCTCAAATTATAGCTGGCCCCAAATTACCTTGTTGAGCACCGTGCATAAAGAACCCAAGTAAATATTTTCCAAAACTGATGAGTATATAAATTCATATTATTTAATGGACATGACAATATTCCTTTACTAGCTCCTTGATCTGTGCCAATTTCTTTAATTCTAATATAAAAATGGTGATCATTTACCTATGTCACTTGAAGTTGTGAGAAGAAGGTTCTCAGCATCAGCATCATCACCTCCTTCCACACTTGTTTGGCTGTTGGTAATCTCATTATAGGTTAGTGGTGTCCTCATTGATCTATGTTCCTAACTAGAGCCCTTTAAAGTTTGAAGCCATTTCAACGCTATCCAGCAGCTTTAAGGTCTTCTCGACTCCATTTGCCTTCCCCATGCTCACTTAGCAAACACCCATAGATTGCCCCTAAGCACTACCTCTGTGGATTGATCACCTGCTTTTTGTTGTTGTTCAGGCCCACCGTTCTTCCTTGAGAGGCCACTGTCTAAAATCTCTACCTCTGATGCTTCTATTCCCATTCTTTCTTCACACCATACCCAAACATCTAACATGTACTTCATCTTTCCCTTTAAAACACCTTGATGGAGGGAGCTGGAGATGCGGCTTAGCAGTTAATAGTACTTGCTGCTCTTCCAAAGGACACAAGTTCCTAGTAGACATGTGACTGCTTGCAGCTGCCTGTAGCTCCAGCTTCAGGGGATCTGGCATATTCCTGAGGCCTCAACAGTCACACACTCTGCAACAGCTACCAATTAGGTACGCAGCACAGTAAGGCATGTGACACTCTGTGCTCTGCCCTCTGGCTATCCAGTTGTACATCTGCTAGTGTCTTGCTCGCTTCCTGTAGTGAGCTATAGCAGTGGAGGTTCAGTTACTGCGCTGGAAGAGTAGCACAGTGGTGGAATATTCACCTAGCATGTGCAGAACCTTGACTTCCATCCCAAACGTGGCAAAAATATTATAGCCAGGTACTGATGGATGCCTTTAAGGACAACAGAGGCAAAGGTAGGAAGATCTCTGAGTGTGATGCCAGCCTAGTCTACATAGAAAGTTCCAGGGCAGCCAAGGCTACACAGTAAACCCTGTCTAAATAAAGCAAAATAAATAACATATTCATGTACATACATAATTTTTCCACAGGCACCAGGCATGCACATGGTGCACAGATGAATATACAAGCAAATCTCTCATCCACATAAAAGAAATCTGTTTAAAAACCATTAAGGCCAGGCATGGTGGGGCATGCCTTTAATTCCAACACTTGGGAGGGAGGCAGAGGTGGGTGAATCTCTGAATTCCAGGACAGCCTGGTCTACAGAGCGAGTTCCAGGACAGCCAGGACTGTTGCACAAAGAAACCCTGTCTCAAAAAAACGAAACAAAAAAAATTAAAGAAAACAAAAGTAAGCCAAACATGACACTGTACTTTCTAGCTTAGAAAACCAGAGAGGGCTAGAGGGATGACTGAGTGGTCAAGGACATATTTTTGGTCTTGCAGAGAACCTGGGTGTGACTCCCAGCATCCACATGGTGGTTCACAGCCATTCAGAACCCCAGCTCTAGGGGATCCCATACCATCTTTTGCTCTCCATGGGCACCAAGTACACACCTGGTGCACATGCATAATAAAAATAAATCTTTTTTAAAAAGAAAAACAAAACCAAAGAGAGGATTAAAATAATGAAAACTGAGAACGTGGGGTGGTAGAGAAGGTGAAGGTGGCAGATATGGTGGTACTTGCCTACAATCCCAGCTCTTGGGAGGTAGAGATAAAAGAATCTGGAATTCAAGGTCATCTTTATCTATACACCAAATTCAAGGCCAACCCCTATATTTAAAAAAATACAGGTTTTCTTTGCTTTTTATGTTTAAAAACCACTTATGAGTGAGTACATGTGATAATTGTCTTTCTGGGTCTGGGTTACCTCACTCAAAATGATGTTTTCTAGCTCCATCCATTTTCCTGCAAAATTCAACATATCGTTTTTTTTTTTCCTGCTGTGTAGTACTCTGTTGTATAAATGTACTACATTTTCCTTATCCATTCTTCAGTCAAGAGCTATTTAGGTTGTTTCCAGGTTCTGGCTATGACAAACAAAGCTGCTATGAACATAGTTGAGCACATGTCCTTGTGGCACAATTGAGCATCCTTTGGATATATACCCAAAAGTGGTATTACTGGGTCTTGAGGAAGGTTGTTTCCTAATTTTCTGAGAAATTGCCACACTGGCATCCAAAGGGGTTGTACCAGCTTGCATTCCCACCAGCAATGCAGAAGAGCGTTCCCTTTACCCCACAACCTGTCCAGCATAAATTGTCATCAGTGTTTTTGATCTTACAGGTGTAAAATGGAATCTTAGAGTTGTTTTGATTTGCATTTCTCTGGTGACTAAGGATGTTAATACTTAAGTGTCTTTCAGCCATTTTAGATTCCTCTGTTGAGAGTTCTCTGTTTAGGTCGGTACTCCATTTTTTTATTGGATTATTTGTTCTTTTGATGACCAATCAGAAAACCAGCCTACAAATCACAATCCCAGAGAACCTAGACAACAATGAGGACCCTAAGACTTACATAGATCTAATCTACATGGGAAGTAGAAAAAGACAAGATCTCCTGAGTAAATTGGGAGCATGGGGACCTTGGGGGAGGGTTGAAGCGGGAAGGGGAGAGGTAGGGAGGAGAGCAGAGAAAAATCTAGAGCCCAATAAAAATGAATAAAAAAGGCAACCGCAGGTGACATTCCACAATTGACATCATCTCGTTTGGGGGTTTGTTTTACTTTGTTAAGACAGGCCTCTCATTGGTCTGTAGTTCAGCGAGTAGGCTAGACTGGCTGGCAAGCACTTCTACTGACTAGGTTATCTCCAAAGTATTGTAATTAGCTTTATTATTTAGCTGCTCAATCTTTATGCTGAAATAGTCCAAAAAGATGAGAACTATATATGTGTAGTCATCTTTATACATGTATCAGATAGTACTGAGTGGTTATATATAAATAAATACATACATATATTATATAAAAAAGAAAAAAGGTAACAAAAATAAATAGGAAAGGAAAGGGAAGGGAAGGGAAGGGAAGGGAAGGGAAGGGAAGGGAAGGAAAGGAAAGGAAAGGAAAGGAAAGGAAAGGAAAGGAAAGGAAGAAAGAGAGGGAGAGAGTGAGGTATGGCAAAGAAATAAACACAGTGGTTAATATTCTTGCCTAATAAGCACTGGGCCACACTGCTTGGTTAAAATCTGGGCATAGTCACTTCATAGCTGTGTGGTTTCAAGCAAATTATTTACCTTTCTATGTGCCAATTTCCTCATCTGTAAAATGGAGCTAACTATTGTAACACTTAATGAAAATAAATCAAAACATGTAAGCACTGAGAATAATGGCAAACATATAACAGATGTTCAACAAGGCATTTGCTGTATCTTGTCTTGAAGATGTTGGTATTTGGAGTAGCTGAAGCACTGACTTTCATTTTAAAAACTTAAGCTGGTGTGGTGGCAACATACCTTTAATCCTAGCACAGGGGTGGGCCGGGGAGAAGGGCAGCTCTCTGAGTTTGAGGATAGCCTAGTCTACAGATGGAGTTCTAGGGCTACACAGAGAAATCCTGTCTCAGAAAAAAGGAAAAGAGAAGAAAAGAAAAGAAAAGAAAAGAAAAGAAAAGAAAAGAAAAGAAACTTAGTGTCGATATTTAGAAAGCAAGAGTCCAGTTGGTCCTTAGAAATAATATACTGAGACTCTTTTTTTTTTTGATACCGAAGCTGGACCCAGTGCCTTGCTCAGGCAAAACTCTACTACTAAGTAATACCATGTGCCCCTAAATTGAGTCTTAAAGGAAACACTCAAAAACAATGAGTACAGAAAATCCTTCCTATGGAGAATACTAAATGAGACAACAAAAGAACCAAAGACAGAGGTCTCCTTTAAACATTAGCCTCGGATTCCAATCCTTGCCTTTTCCTCCAGGTAATCCGTAATCTCTATGTCCCCATCCGTTTAACCGTCACCTCAACACTGACCAGTGATAGAGGCCTTCAAGGATATTTTGTCTTAACAAAATGTAACTACTTTTTGTTTTTATTCTGTCTTTAAAATTTTTTACATTTTGTGTGTATGTGTGTGTGGGGGGGGGTAGGGAGAGAGAGAGAGAGAAAGAGAGAAAAGTTGTACTTGAAGCCCAGGACATATCCACATGGCCACCCCTGAAAATCCCTGATCAGGCATATACATGGTACACAGACATACACGCGGGCAAAACAGACAAACACATGAAATACAATTTAAAAATTTTTAAAAAGAAAAGTCAGGATATCTGCTTCCGCACTGAGGGTGTGCGTATATTTGTAGATATGGGGGAAAGTAACAATAAAGAGGAAGGAGATGAAGATGAAGGGGCTGGGGAGATGGCTCAGAGGGTAAAGCACTTGTCACACAAGCATGAAGACAAGAGTTCTGATGGCCAGAGCTTATGCAATGCCAAACATGGTAGCACATATGGATAATCCCAGCACACGCACACTGATACGAGAGGTGGAGACAGGAGCTTCCTCGAAGCGTATGGACCAACTAACCTGTGGTACACACACAGTGGTGAAAACAAGAAACTCTGCCTCAAACAAGGTGGGAAGTGACAACCAACACCCAAGTTTGTCCTCGGACCTCCATATGTATCTGTGACATATGTGCTCACACTCACACACATGAACATGTACACATATGTGCCATACAGACAAACACACAAGCCAATTTGATGGAAGTAATTCATTAACTGAAATTCCCTCTTCCCAGGTGATTCTAGATTTGTGTCAAGTTGATAAAAACTAGCCAGCACGGTCTCCATAGTCTCTCAGTAGTAGATAGATGTAAAGGAAGAGGTGAGCAAGAGCATGAAAAGATATGATAAAAAGAAGCAAAAAAAAAACCCAAAAACAAAACCCAAAGCAGCCAGGCGACAGTGGCGCACGCCTTTAATCCCAGCACTCAGGAGGCAGACAGGCAGATCTCTGTGAGTTCAAGGCCAGCCTGGTCTACAAGAGCTAGCTCCCAGGACAGGCTTCAAAGCCACAGAGAAACCCTGTCTGGGGGGGGGGGGGGAACCAAAGCGCTGAGGTGGTAGCACACACCTTTAATCCCAGAACCTGGGAGGCAGAGGCAGGAGGATCTCTGCGAGTATGAGACCACCCTGGGTCTACATAGGGCATCTAAGGATACATAATGAGATTGTCTCAAAGAAAAAAAAAAGGAGGAAGAGAAGAAGATCCCGCAGACCAGCAGAACAAACATACCTGAGATTGGAAACATTATTCTGAAGTCCAGACCTGCAGAAATACATTTGTTTGAGCAAGGTTGGCCAAATCCAGAAACAAGGGAACAAAAACAGATAGTTAAATTTGCCCCATTACTGAAGGCATGCTGAACTGCTGTACAGAAATCTAATTTTCCCGTAAGATACACATTTATTTATCCCTTCTACTACCTGTACCTTATTGACCTTCATAACCTTTACAGCCTTCCACACACTCTGCTTTCAGTGCTGTGTTCTCAGGAGGCAGGTTCTCGCTCTGCAGTCCTAACTCTGTCCTCCTACTTGCCACTTTCTTCCTACCCACTTCTCTTGAGTGCTAGAACTGCAGGTATGTAATTTCAAATGTTTTGTAAGGATACACACTAGAGGATTTTCATACAGGAAGAAAAGAGAACCCTGCCTTCTTCTCCCATAGCTCACAGCCCAGTTCTTCAGAATGATTCAGGAGCTGGAGAGCTGGCCCAGTGGTTAAGAGAACATCTGGGCCTTCCAGAGGACCTGACTTTGGGTCCCATATTAGATAGTTCACAGTGGCCTATAGTTCCAGCTCCAGGGGGATCCAAAACCCTCTTCCTGCCTCCATGAGTATCTGCAAACACATGTCATATGAATGGAAAAAACTTTTAACAGTGTGGTAGCACACGCCTTTACACACTCTCAGCACTCAGGAGATAGATGCAGGGAGATCTCTGAGTTCAAGGCCAGCCTGGTCTACACAGTGAGCTCCAGGAGAGCCAAGGCTACATAGTGAGCCCCTGTGTCAAAAAAAATAGTAGAGGGTGGGATACTTGGGATATAGGAAGGGTGGATATGGGAGCAGGGAAGCATATATCCTAATTAAGGGAGCCATCTTAGGATTATTAAGAGACTTGACTCTAGAGGGGTTCCCAGGTATCCAGGGAGATGCCCCAAGCTAGTTCCGTGGGCAGCTGAGGAGAGGGAGTTGGAAAAGGCCAGATCCTATAGCCATACTGATGATTATCTTGCATATCTCCATAGAACCTTCATCTGGCGGTGGATGGAGATAGAGACAGAACCCCACATTGGAGCACCGACTGAGCTCCCAAGGTCCTGACGAGGAGCAGAAGGAAGGAGAACATGAGAAAGAAAGTCAGGACCGTGAGGGAACCTTCATCTGGCGATGGATGGAGATAGAGACAGAGCCACACACTGGTACACCGGACTGAGCGCCCAAGGTCCAAATGAGGAGCAGAAGGAGGGAGAACATGAGCAAGGAAGTCTGGACTGCGAGGAGTGCTCCCATCCACTGAGATGGTGGGGCTGATCTATTCGGAGCTCACCAAGGACAGCTGGACTGGGACTGAAAAAGCATGAGATAAAACCAGTCTCCCTGAACATGGCAGACAATGAGGGCTGCTGAGAAGCCAAGGACAATGACACGGGATTTGGACCCTACTACACATACTGGCTTTGGGGGTCCTGGCCTGCTTGGATGCTCAACTTCCTAGACCTGGATGGAGGGGAGAGGAACTTGGACTTCCCACAGGGCAGGGAACCCTTACTGCTCTCTGGACAGGAGAGGGAGGGGGAATGGAGGGGGGAGGGGGTAAATGGGAGGCGGGGAGGAGGCGGAAATTTTTAATAAAAAAATCAAAGAAAAAAAAGACTGACAAGAAAAAAAAAGTAGTAGAGGGGAGCTAGTTGAGAAGAGACAGGGGATCAGAAGGAGTGGGAGGTGAGCAAATCAGGACAGCAGGCAGATTAATATGGTTAAGATATTTATGTACATGCATTAAATATAATTATGAAACCTATTACATATAACTAACATATGCTAATAAAAATATTTAAAATATCAGATTAACACCATGGAAACAGGGAAGATTAGTAGTTGTAAGGGCTTTAGGAATAGGAGTTTTTTGTTTGTTTGTTTGTTTTTCGAGACAAGGTTTCTCTGTAGCTTTGGAGCCTGTCCTGGAACTAGCTCTTGTAGACCAGGCTGGCCTCGAACTCAAAGAGGAATAGGAGATTTTAAGGGTAGTGTTCCATCCGTATACTATAAAGTTGGATATATGTCACTAAACAGTGTCCAAATCCATGAAGAGCATGACATCAAGCAGGAAGCCTAATGTAAGCTATACACTTGGTCTTGATAGTTCATTCATTGTACTGAAATGTATCACTCTGGTATGGGATGTTCACAGGGGAGAGATTATGCTTATGTTGGGAAAGAATGCAAGAGAACTGTTTCTGCTAACTTTTGCTGTGAATCCAAAATTCCTCTAAAAGAGACTGTTTGTTTAAAAACAATTTTAAAATCCCAGCACTCAGAGAGGCAGAGGCAGGTGGGTCTCTGTGAGTTCGAGGCCAGCCTGGTTTACAGAGCGAGTTCCAGGACAGCCAGAGCTAGACAGAGAAATCCTATCTCAAAAAACAAAATAAAACAAAACAAAAAACAGTTTTAAAGCAGATTTTTTAAACTGAATGTAAAATAACAATAAAAATCCTTCTGGGATTTTTCTTTAATTTTTATTACATTTATTTATCTCTTTGTGTGTATATGAGTTTTCATGTGTGCGTGAGCGGGTATATCATTGAACACATGAAAATCAGAGGGAAACCTGTGGAAGTCAGTTCTGTCCTTCCAGCCTGTGTGGCTCCTGGGCACCAAACTCAGGTCATCAGACACATTTATGTGCTGAGCCATCTTGCTGGCCCTTGTAGTATTTTAAATATCACTCTCATAGCTCTTTTTAGGTATAATAATAAGCCAGGTGGTAGTGGTGCATGCCTTTAATCCCAGCACTCCGGAGGCAGAGGCAGGAGGATCTCTGTGAGTTCGAGGCCAGCCTGGTCTACAAGAACTAGTTCCAGGACAGGCTCCAAAGCTACAGAGAAACCCTGTCTTGAAAAACCAAAAAAGTTATAATAATAATATATTATAATATAAATAATATAAATAATATAATTATATATCTAATTTCACAAAGAAAATGCAGTTCAGTCCAGTGTGGTAGTGCACACCTGCAATCGTAGCATTTACTAGAGAGAAGCAGGATTCCAGCAAATTCAAGGCCAGCTGGCGCACACAGCAAGACCCTAGCTCAAAGCTACCAAGAAGTCGCAGTTCACCCCTCCATTGCTCCAGTGCAGTCTAGCTCTCCCTCCCGAAGTTCAGTAAGCTGCCCAGAGAGCCTCTTGAGGATTCCACCATTTAGGCTCACTATGATGATTCTAAATAGCCTACCCTCTGTTCAGGCATGTGGCCTCGGGAATTCTAGCCAAAGCGTGATCTGTACTGCCTATTGAGGAAATTTGACTTTGTATACTCTAATAATCACCTCTGTTTTCAACCAGTATCATCTGGCTACTTAACCTGTCCACCACTTTGTCATTTTCTCAAAAATTCAAGCTCTGAGAAACACAAAAACATTAAAAGACACAGTAAATGCTAACTAAAAATGTAAGCCTTCAAAATATGATTCTGGCAGTCATAGTGGCACATGCTTTTAATACTACCATTCAGGAGCTAGAAGCAGGAGGTTTAGGCGTTTGTGCTAACCTTGGCTACACAGTGTGTTTAAGGCCAGCCTGTGTTATATGAGGCTCAAAAAAAAAAAACTACCATTCTGGGACTGGGAATGTAGCTCAGTCGTAGAGATTGTGTTTAATATACAAGAGACCCTGGATTCAAGCCACAGCATAAAAGAATATTACCATAAACGATCTAATTTCTTGTTTTGTTTTGTTTTGTTTTTTGAGACAGGGTTTCTCTGTAGCTTTGGAGCCTGTCCTGGAACTAGCTCTTGTAGACCAGGTTGGCCTCGAACTCACAGAGATCCACCTGCCTCTGCCTCCCAGGAGTTCTCAGATTAAAGGTGCACGCCACCACTGCCTGGTCCTAATTTCTTTTGTTTTTTCAAGACAGGGTTTCTCTGTGTAGCCCTGGCTGTCCTGAAACTTGCTTTGTACACCAGGATAACCTCAAACAAAGAGATCCACCTGTCTCTGTCTCCTGAGTGCTGGGATTAAAGGTTTTGGCTACACTTTTAGCCTAATTTCTTACAAACACAGGAAACAAAACTGATTACCTTCTTTCAAATGGGCCAAATTCGCTGTAAGTGTAGACCAGTCTGCAAAGTGGTTCTGACCCTAAAAGCTCCCCAAGCTGCTCCAAGAAGAAACAGCTAACTGCATATCTACTTGTGAGTGGTTTATCTTCTGACAGGTCTACTGTGCTTATTCTTTCCACCACCTTATGATAGTGCCGATGTTTTGAGCTCTGAGTATGTGTCGGGCACAATGCAATATGATTTACATGTTTTTTATTTAATTATTACAACCATATAAGCCTTATCAATGATAGGCAAAGAAACCTCAGTAATTTTTCTAAGTCTTAAAGACAAAATTATCATCTCTAGCTAGCATTTCATGAGAAAAAGAGACTTCATTATAATTATTAACTTCTGCTCATTTTAACTTCAAAGCATATTTCCTTTCTATTTAACCTTGCCTTCACAGATATTTTTATTACTGTGCAGCCTAGTTTTCTTCATTCTTGAAGTCCAGCCAGATTTCAAAACAGATTCAGTTCTCCCAGTTCTCCCAGTTCTTACAGCGCATGAATACCACTCTGCTGGATTCCCAACAAACCTCAGGGCTGTTGGGGAAGCTGACCAAGACATTCCTCCATCACAGGGCCCTCTCCCTCTCCTTCTGCTCTGTGTCCCAGGCCTTTACTTCTCCTCTGAGGCCTAAGATTGCTATCTGTATTTTCCTATATGTTCCTTCTTTGCTTTTTTCTTTCTCATCCTTTTCAGAGAGTCGAGTCCTATGTAACTAGTCCAGAAAGACTACTCACCTGGTGCCACCAGGTCCAAACAGATGGGGGAAGGACAGAGAGGGAGAGCAAAGAAAGAGATATCTTGATTGTTGGAGCCATTATAGGGCTAGGGAGAAACCTGGCACCAGGGAAATTCCCAGGAATCTACAAGAAAGATCCTAGCTAAGACTAAGCAATAGTGGAGAGGGTGTCTGAACTGGCCTTCCCTGTAATCAGATTGATGACTACCTTAATTGTCATCATAGAACCTCCATCTAGCAACTGATGGAAGCAGAGGCAGAGAACCACAGCAGAGCACTGGGCTGAGCTCCCAAAGTCCAGTTGAAGAGAGGGAGGAACGATAATATGAGCAAAGGGGCGAGACCATGATGGGAAAACCCACTGAAACAGCTGATCTGAGCTAGTGGGAGCTCACTGACTCTGAACTGACAACAGGGAACCTGCATAAGACCAAACTAGGCCCTCTGAATGTGGGAGACAGATGTGTGGCTGGGGCAGTGTGTGGGGCCACTGCAGTCAGACTAGGATTTATCCCTAGTGCTTGAACTGTCTTTTTTCAAGCCCATTCTCTTTGGAGGGATCTCTTGCTCAGCCTAGATATTGGGGGGGGGGGGCTTGGTCCTGCCTCATGTGATGTGATAGCCTTTGTTGACTCCATATGGGAGGCCTCACCCTCTCTGAGAACTGGATGGGGGGGTGGGGTGAGTGGGAGGAGAGGAGGTAGTGGGAACTGATGTATGTAAAATGAGAAAAGATCATTTAAAAACATTAATTTAAAAAAAAAACAGATTGGCTCATGAACTGGAATTCTAACTGCCGAAGAGTTCAGTATCACAGCTCAAAAAGAAGAGACGGATGCATAAGGCACAGGTTTTTGCTAGCTCTTTCTCTGATGGCTGCTAAAATAAAAAATGAATATTACATCAAGAAAGGTAACCATCAAATGCCTCCATATTGTTTTAGAATACAATAAGTCCCCAACATGGTAGTAAATATTTGTTCTGCTGTTGTGAACCAGCACCAAACATACAATATTAATACAGAAAGAGTTACAAAGCTCTTTTCCAGAAAACCAACTCCCCTCATGTTCTCTATTGCTAACAATCATGCACCTCAATATCAAACTATTCCAATGTTTATCCAGCCCGTAATCAATGGTGGCATGGAGAATAGAGATATCGGAACCATCATGGCGGTTTATCATCTTAAGGCTTTCCTAGCTGGGGCTCTACATCAGTCTCATTATTGTTTTACATTTGGTCTCCTTGGCTTCTACTTATGTATCTTATTTACGTATGAGCATCATCACAGAAAATATAGTTAGGGAGATTAAGATCCAAACAGAACCCTACACAGCCCTCTATATATTGTGAGTTGCAAACAGCCTTGGAAAAAGGATAGCAAAAAAGATTATTCCAAAATATCAATATGTTCTAAATATTTATTTATTTGTTTATTATGTATACAGTATTCTTCCTGCAGGCCTCATTACAGATGGTTATGAGCCACCATGTGGTTGCCGGGAATTTAACTCAGGACCTTTGGAAGAGTAGGCAATGCTCTTAACCGCTGAGCCATCTCTCCAGCCCATCAATATGTTTTAAAGTTCTAATTTTCAAATTAAATAGATCAAAATTCATAGGTCTTGGGGACACAATCCAGGAATAACCAAATTTTATACTAGACTTAATTCTTTCCAAAATTATATTAATTTTATGTTAGCATTAATATCATCAATTATATACTTTTTGTTATACAAGATGGCACATGCCAGTAGTAATCCTAATACTCATAAGGCTATGGCTAAGAATCACCTACAAGTTTGAAGCTAGCTTGGGTTACACAGACTGAGTTTCAGGCCAGTATAAGCTACACAGCAAGACCCTTTCTCAAAAGTGTGTTTGTGTGTGTGTGAGTGTGTGTGTGTGTGAGAGAGAGAGAGAGAGAGTGTGTGTGTGTGTGTGTGTGTGTGTGTGTGTGTGTGTGTGTGTGTGTGTGCTTTCATGCTGAGAATTGAACTCCAGGTCCCACACATGCTATCACATGGTCTAAAGCTGAACTACATCTGTAGCTCCTAATTTGACATTTATCATAATTACTGTAATCCAAAGTTGTCAAATTACTTTGCAGCCAACATCAGTATTTCCTTGAGCTTGAAACAAAACAGTTTTACAATCTCCATACTATACCACATACCTAACAATGTTTTTGTCTTTTACTTGTGGGTTTATTTTGCTTTTTTGATTGTTGTTGATTTGGGGTTTGGGTTTTGTTTTTTGTTTTTGTTTGTTTTCATTTTGGTTTTTCAAGACAGGGTTTCTCTGTGTAACAGCCCTGGCTGTCCTGGAACTTGCTTTGTAGACGAGGGTGACTTTGAACTCACAGAGATTTGCCTGCCTTTTTCTCCTGAGTGCTGGGATTAAATGCATGTGCTACCACCTAAATTTTTTGTTGTTGTTGTTGGTTTTTATGTTTGGTTGGTTTGGTTTTTTGTTTTATTGGGTTTTTTTTTTTTTTTGAGACAGAGTTTCTCTGTAGCTTTGAAGCCTGTTCTGGAACTCACAGAAATCCACCTATCTCTGCCTCATGAGTGCTGGGATCAAAGGCTTGCATCACCACTGCTTGGCCTAAAATATTTCAACAATAGATAATTTAGTTATAATCTTAAATTCAAACCAATTACATGGATTTTAGTATTACTTTTTATAATATGCCTAACTGTAGCCTAAACTTGAGGGGGACAAACAAACTATCTGCTATTTCCTAAAGCCAGTTGGCCTTTGGTCATTCCCATCCACTCAGCCTTGCTTCTTTTTTTTGTTTATTTTTGGGGAGGTGTTTTGTTCTGCTTTATTTTATTTTTCAAGACAGGGTTTCTCTGTGTAGCTCTGGCTGTCCTGGAACTCACTCTGTAGAGCATGTTGGCATCAAACTCAAGAGATCTGCCTGCTTTTGCCTCTCAAGTGTTGGGACTAGAGGTGTGTGCCGCCATTCTCGACTCCTGCCTCTGTTCTTAAATGAAATTCTGTCATCCCAAAGCATGCTGTTGCCCTTGCAAAGCTCTTTACATGAGGTTTTTTTTACCTTCCTTTGCTCACCTAAGTCAGGATCAGGCTAGTATTTTTATCCCTTCCTTCATTGAATCCCCAAAGTATTATTTTACTATCTTAACTGTTTCTCTGATGTTCATACAACCCAATTACATCACTCTCTCAGTGTTCAATGACAACCTCCAAAACTCCCCCCTATACTCACTGATAACTTTTTCCTTTTCTCTTCTATTACTGAAAGTTTTATTATCCCCCTTGATGATCTAACTTATAAACCTGACATCTCCACAACATGGCCATGTCTTATGACTAATCTTCATTCTATTCTGATTATTGATTTCTGTAGTGACAACGGGGATGGCTCTACTCTAAAACTGAACACTGAGTGTGCTCTCAGCAGTTCTTTTCTGCCTGCCTTTTCTATACGTTATAGTCCTTAAATTCATCATTTAACTTCCTCAAGGTCCTTAATCCATTGACCCTTTTACCTATTCTTTTTTTCCCTAGGGCTGGGATTACAGGCATGCACGTAGTTCTCCTCTTACCTATTCTCTGTAGCCCAGGATGACCTTATGCATGGATCTTCCTGTCTCAGCCTCCCAAATAGTTCCCATTACAGGCCTGCACCATTGGGACCAACACCCACTAGTTTATTCTACAGGTGAACTTCATTTCTTCTTTTACCTGGGAAGACTCCACGGACAGTGGGACTTCGGCTCCTTCCCACCATACCATGTCAATCCCCATCCAAAACTCAATCCCCTATATTAGCCATTCCTACAAAGTGCTGCTAAGGGAATCTTATACCTGTACCTACCAGCTTTCCCTCCACACAATCTATCCTTTACTGCTGTCAAAATGATCTTTTTCTGGGGGCTGATGACGGAACAGCATAAAGGTGTTTACCATAAAACCTGATGACCCAGGTTTAATCCTCGGGGCCCACATGTTGGGAAAAAAATGATTCCTGAAAGTTATCTTCCAACAACCACACACAGGTCATGGCATGCAAACATGTGTGTAACACACACACACACTAAATCTAAATTTTAAAAAATTATATTTTTAAAACCTGACAAAATTATATATTTATGGTATAAATACGATGTTTTGAAATATCATGGAATGTAAAATGGCTAAATCAAGCTAATTGCCAGGGTATTCTCTCACATATTTCTCATTTTTCAGTAGGAACACTTAAGAACTGTCTCTCAAAACATAGATTAGGCAGGAATTCTGGAATCAAGAAAATCCTGTTCCTGAAAAATGATAAAACTATACAAATTTGTCAAAAACAATCATTTTAGGACCCAAAAACAGAACAATAATTAAGAACTGTTTAAGAGGACCTATGAATCCTATGTTTTAAAAAGGGGAGACTATGGTGGTTTAGCCCGGAGGCAGCTCCCATCTCCCTTCCTAGGTACCTGGAGCTAAATGTACAAGAACAAGGCAAGGCAAGGCATGTCAAAAAACAGCAACTTAGCTGCCAGAGGGAATTACTTGACCAGAAATGATCACAAAATGTTCCATTCCCAGGGGAGTTTAAAAGCAACAAACTTAATGTTCTATAATCAGAAAAAGTCAACATCACAGTTACCTGTAGTCACAATACTGGCCTATAGAGCAAGTTCCAGGGCAGCCAGAGCTACATAGTGAGACCCTTTCTCAAAAAGAAGGGGGGGGGGGGAATGTAGCACAAATAATAAAATCCTAGAGGCAGATATTGGGGTTCAAGCTGAAGATCAGAAAAGCAAAGCAGCCAGCCACTAGAAAGATCTTACCTCTACCAAGGCTCAAAGGGGCAATCCTGCAACGCTCTAGACCACAAGGCTCAAACTCCACACTCTTCCCCTTTATATTCCTCTCTCTGCCCAGCCATACGGCTCCTGTATCCCCTCCCTAGTGCTGGAATTAAAGGCTTGTGTGCTGGGACCACCTTTGTGTTAGCTCTGTTTCTCTTTTAGACAGATTCAATCTTGTGTAGCCCAGGGTGGCCTTGAACTAACAGAGATCCCTCTGCCTCTGTCTTCCAAGTCCTGGGATTAAAAGTGTGTGCGACCACTCTCTAGCCTGTATGGCTGACTAGTATGGCTGCTTTGCCCTCTGATCTTCAGGTAAGCTTTATTAAAACACAAATAATATATTTTTGGTTGTGAGCCTAGCCTTTAATGGCTGAAACAATTAGAGGCAGGCAGATCTCTGTGAGTTCGAGGACAGCCTGGTCTACAGAGCAAGTCCCAGAAGAAAAGATACAGAGAAACCCTGTCTCAAAAAACCCCACAAATAATAAACCACTATAAAGGGAGACTCAGAGGAAAGGCAGGAGGAAGAGAGGAAAGAGGACATTAATGGTGGAGATGGTTGTATAGTCTTGTGAAGACATTAAACCTCGCTGAGTGTTATACTTTTTTTGAGACAAGGTTTCTCTGTAGCTTTGGAGCCTTTCCTGGAACTAGCTCTTGTAGACCAGGCTGGCCTCAAACTAACAGAGATCCGCCTGCCTCTGCCTCCAGAGTGCTAGGATTAAAGGTGTGCACCACCAACACCCGGCGTGTTATACTTTTAAATGGTAAATTTTGTGATATGTGCAATATATCTCAATTTAAGAACTTAATGCCAACTAAGAACAGTCATATTTTACAAACTGTATAGTATATAATTCCATTCATGTGAAATTTAGAAGAAAGCAAATATATAGAAAAAAGCATATCAATGGTGACCTAGGTCAAGGAATTGGTAAGGAAAACATGTGGTGATATTTTGTTTGTGCTGTAGCAAATAAAGTTTGCCTGAGGATCAAAATGTGAAGCAAGCCACTAGTTAGCCATACAGGCCAGGTGGTGGTGGCACACACCTTTAATTCCAGCACTTGGGAAGCAGAGGCAGACAGATCTCTGTGGGTTCGAGGCTACCCTAGGCTACACTGGATTAATCCAGTCTCAAAGAGAAACAGAGTCAGGCAGTGTTGGTTCACACCTTTAATCCCAACACTAGGGAAGTGGAGACAGGAAGGGATATTGCTGGGCAGAGAGAGAAGAATATAAGGCGGAAGGAGACAGGCGCTCAAGCCATTCAGTCTGAGGATTCTTGGAAACAGAATCTTGTCCAATTTAGTCTGAGGATTCGGTAAAGGTAAAAGGTCTCTCCAGTGGGCTGGCTCCTTTACTTCTCTGATCTTTCAGTATTTACCCCAATATCTAACTCTGTGTTTTTATTATTAATACTAATTAGAATTCTCTATATGAAGACTGATCAGAGAACAGTCTTTTAGTCTGCTAGAAAGGTTCTAAAATCAGATTATAGTGATGGTTGCAAAACTCCTTAAACTTACTAAAATGTATTGAATCGTCTACTTAAGAAAGGTAAATTTTATGAATTACAAAAAAACTCAATAAAAGCCACTAGAAAGAAAAACTTTGAGAGATTGTTCATCAGGTATAAAACACTTGCTGAGTAAGACTAACAACCTAAGATCAGCCCCTGAAACACATATTATTAAAAAAAAAAAGATGCAGTGGCACATCTGTATTCCCAGTACTCTGATGGCAAGATGAGAGGCAGAGACAGGAGACTTCACCTGAAGTCTAAAGTTCACCTAGCCTGAAGAATACAGCCCAGCCGAGAAAAACAGGAGAAACCCTGTTCAACAAGGCAGAACACAACTGGCTTCTGAAAGACGCTCTCTGACTTCCACACAAGTACAATACCATGCATGCACCCACACTCACACACACATAGACACATGCACTCATGTACACATAAAGATACAAATCATTTTAAAAGGAAGAAAGGAAATAGTTCCATGGCAGTTGGCCTAGATGGTGAAAACCTTTCACACACAATAAAAGCACAATAGTGTGGAGTGATGACTAAGTGTCTGTTCTTCCAAAGGATGTGAGTTCAATTCCCAGAACCTACGTGGCAGTTTACAACTGTCTGTAACTCTAGCTCCGGGGCATCTGAAACCTTCACACAGACACATCTGCAGGCAAAACACCACTACACATGAAATAAAATAAATCATTTGAAAAAGTGGGGAGAATGCTGGAGAGATGGCTCAGCAGTTAAGAGCACTGGTTGTTCTCCCAAAGGACCCGGATTCAATTCCCAGCACCCACGTGGCAGCTCAAAACTGTCTGTAATCCAAGACAGGACACCCTCACACAGACATACATGCAGGCAAAATGCTAATGCAAATAAAACAAAAACAAATTTTAAAAAATTAAAATCACAGCAAAGGTATGTCTCCAGATGTGATTTCAAATAAATTAAACTGTCACCTCAGTAAAAGTTTTGGTCTTTGTTTTATTTTCACAGTGCTGAGTCTGAAACTCAGAGCTGTGCCCATGGTAGGAAAGCACACTACCTCCGAACCGCCATCCTCAGCCTGCAGTGAAGTGTAATTTTTTCCCTTTCATACAGGGTCTCTCTAGACAGCCCCAGCTGTCCTGGAACTCACTCTGTAGACCAGGCTGGCCTCAAATTCACAGAGATCCTCCTGCCTCTGCCTCCTAGGTGCTGGGATTAAAGGTGTGTGGCACCACCACCACCACCACTAAAAACAGGTGTAAACTATCATGCCCAGCCCAAGTACTCTTTTTTTAATTTATTTATCATTTATATAGTGTTCTGGGCACCAGATCTCATTATAGATGGGTGTGAGCCATCATGTGGTTCCTGGGAATTGAACTCAGGACCTCCAGAACAGCAGTCAGTTCTCTTAACCTCTGAGCCATCTCTCCAGACCCCTAGCCCAAGTATTCTTGACCAAAAAAGAAAAAGGAAGCTGAATATCATCAAGCCTATAAAGTCAAGTTCCTCTATGAAAAATGTGGCATAAAATAATAAGTAAATGACAGCATAGAAATGAAAACTATCTAATCCAGAATGAGAGCAACACTACAGTACAGTTGACTACTCTCTTTAACTAGTCAAAGACCTGAAAAAGAAAAGTGAGGCACAGAGCACTCTAGATTAAGAGACGTTACTAAATATAATATACGGATCAGATCTTGTTTGGGTTATGATCTAAATAAATCAACTGCTAGATAATTTTTAAGACAAACTAAGAAATTTAAAAATGACTTGTGTATTAAATGCCATTTAGAAATTATTAAATGTTTGGTTATGTATGTGCTAGTATATTTATATGTTCATATGTGTGCATGTACATGTGTATAATTGGGCACCCATATGTGTGCATGTGGAAGCCTGAGGTCAACCTCAGATGTCATCCTCGGGTGTTATCTATCTTATTTGTGGGGACAGAGTCTCCTCACTGGGACCTGAGGTTTACAAATTCAGCTAAGTCCAGTGAGCCCCAGGAATCTTCCTGGCTCCACTTCACCATCAGTAGGATTACAAGCACATACCACCAGCACTAGCCCTGTGCATGAGTGTGTGTGTGTGTGTGTGTGTGTGTGTGTGTGTGATGCGATGCATGTCTGTAAGTGTGTGTGTGTGTGTGTGTGTGTGTGTAATGCATATGTCTGTGAGTGCAGGTGGGCAAATGACATGGCACACCAGAGGAAGCCTGAATGCACTCTGTTGAGGCAGGGTCTCCCTTGCTTCTGCCACCCCACGTACTCCAGGTTATCTAGCCCATGAGCTTCCAAGAAATTCACCTGTCTCTGCCTCCCAATTTGTTGTAGGAGTACTTACAGATGGGTCCCACCACAGCCATTACAAACAAACCAAACCGGGCGGTGGTGGTACACACTTATAATCCCAGCTCTTGGGGGGCAGGGGCAGGTGGATCTCTGTGAGTTTGAGACCAGCCTGGTCTACAGAGCAAGGTACAGGACAGTCACAGTCAGGGTGGTTACACAGAGAAACCCTGTCTCAAGAAACTAAAATAATAATAATTATAATTATAATAATAATAATAATACATTTTAAAAACCGCAAGTTCCATGGATTTAGCTCAAATTCCCAGGCTTTTGTGGCAAGTGCTCTTGCTCCCTGACCCATCTCATGGGCTCTCCCTCCAGCTTTTAATGTGGGTGCTCAGAATCAACTTTGGATCTCCAAGCTTACCCAGTATATTAGTTGCTTGTCTCATTGCTGTGACCAAGTATCTGACAAAATAAGCTTTAAGAGAGCAAGGGTTTATTTTGGCTCACGGGTCCAAAGATGACAGCAGTCTGTCACTGCAGGAAAAGTACAGTGACAGGAGGGCGGAGCTGGTTACACTTCATCCACAACTGGGAAGCAGAGAGAGACACATGCTTATTTTCAGCTCACTTCCTCTGTTCAGTCATAAGGGGACCCCAGCTGATGGAACGGTTCATCCCATATTTCAGGTGGGTCCTCCTACCTCACTAACCTAATCTAGTCAATCTCACAGACACACCCAAATACTGTTTCCATGGTGATTATAAATCTAACCAAGTTGACAATCAAAATTAACCACCGCATGCGGCAAGCACGTTATGACTGAGGTATTTTCCAGCCTCGGAATTAATTTTTTAAGATAGCATTGTGACAGAGTGGTCTGCACATCTCAGGCATATTTACTAACTATTCAGACATAAAAACAGGATGAAGTCTAGAATTCCTTTGAAGACACTTCAACAAACTGGGCTTGACGGCAAGGACACGCCAGTCCTGCCACTAGGAAGGAGGCAGGAGGATCAAGAGTTCAAGGTCATCCTTATCTAGTTACTGAGTTTAAGGCCAGCCTGGGCACAAGGCCATTTCAAAAAAAAAAAGAAAGAAAAGGAAATTTCAGCAAATATTTTCTAAAATGAAAGAATGCGGTGGGCATGGTGGCACACAACTATAATCTCAGCACTTGGCAGGCTGAGGCAAGAGGGAAGAATGAGAGAGGGAGGGGAGTAGAGAGGAGGGAATAGGAAGGGAGGCGGAGGGAAGGAAGGAAAGGGAAGGGGGAATCGCTGAAATAATACTGCCAAACTTTTTATAATTATTGAATGTGATTAATGAATTAATAAGGGTTCATTATAATATTGTCTTTATTTATGTAAAGTATTGAGAAATGTTTAAAATATATTGTACAAATGTAGCTACATAACTTGCAAGCATAAAAGTTCTTTAAACAGGTCCAGGCAGTGGAGACGCACACCTTTAATCCTAACACTTGGGAGGCAGAGGCAGGCAGAGCTCTCTGAGTTCGAGGCCAGCCTGATTGTGTAGCGCTGGGTGGTGGTGGTGGTGCAAGCCTTTAATCCCAGCACTTGGGAGGCAGAAGCAGGTAGAGTCTATGAGTTTGAGACCGACCTGGTCTATAGAGCGAGGGCCAGGGCTGGCTCCATAGCTACTGAAGACCCTGTCTTGAAAAACAAAAACAAAAAAAGTTCTTCAGATGGTTCCCCAAGATCCATAGAGAAAAATTCCCAAACTATAAACTGTTCTACAAATTCTTCCACTCCCTAGATTCCAGCACTAACCTTCCTATTTTATACCTCCATGCCTCTATAGTTGTCTTTGCTCTACACTTCTCACAGTGATCCGCCTGCCCCTGCCTTCTGAGTGCTGGGATAAAGGTGTGCACCACCCCCACCGGCTCTACCATATGCTTTTGGCCTAGAAATTGTTTTGAAGTTTATCATTTAGACTTCAACATGCTCTCTTTAGTAAGCCTTTCTTGATCTCCAATATTCCGTCTATTTTGATTTTATAGAGACTCTTGATTCATAGCTATAGCTCAAAGTCTGTCCACATTGCAACTCCTGTGCCCAGGGCCTCTGTTACTAGGACTTCTCAAAACTTAACATCTAGTTTTCCACAACTCTCACCGTCCTGTTTCCCACAGACCCCAGTCACTAGTTTATGACACGCATTTCAAAGAAGCGGTCAGGATATGGATCAGTCAAGTACAGGGTCAACACTAGGCCTAAATTGATTTCGTCATGCTAGCTCCAGTCCTAGTCCCCCCTCATACCTAATGTCCCAGTGAGGACATTTTTATTCCTTCCTCTTGTCGGCTATACCTTGGGCTCAGCTGATTTCACTTCACTCGTCCACAGCCACTTCTTTCATTTATATTGGGAAATGTGCCTCTCTCCATTTGTGAGCCAAAGATTATCCTCATCATGGGCCCCAGCTGCTGAATATAAAAAGTGCTGCTAATAGCACATACCAAAGAACTGAAAATAGCTTAAATTTGTAGTGGAATTAGACACAAGAACAGTGCTGTCAAACCCTGAAGCCCTTAAAGATACTCAGCAGATCACTTCAAATCACCCTAAGTATCCATCTACTTCTTTCTCCAATTAAGACTGCTTTTCTCTCAAGTGCTAGCACTCAAGTTAAACTTTAAAACACAGTCTTCTTCTGTTTAATAACTAATATTACAAAATAGTTTTGATTTTTATAACTTTTGTGTAGTGTTTCATTTAACCTGTAGGATTAAGAAAGCTTTTTGTCTGCAGGCATAGCCACTACTTACAAGTGGTTTCTCTGATAAATTTGTCCAAAGCTCTGAATTACGAATTTAAATAAACTTTTAGGGACATAATCACAAAAGAATTTAGCATTTACCCTGACACTGATGTACACACTGTTATTTTAGGCAAACCAATAAGCTGGGCCAGTAACAGAAAACCCTTTAGAAACACGTTTCAGCTAATAGATGCAGAAGGAGGGACAGAACTAGAAGGAGCAGCATTTGGGAGCACCTTCTGTAATAAATGATTCGAATAACGATGGCTAAAGGAGGATAACCAGTAGGAGAGGCACGGTGAGGGATTTCTAAATGGGAGGATTAAGTCGTCACAAAGCTGTCCTCACTGCTAAGCCGCAACGTAAGTAAAAGTGGAAAAAGCAGACATTGACTACTAGCATGTGCGAAAGTTTGGAGTACACAAAAGGACAGCAAAGCATACTCTGAGAAGGGAAACTGAGGCACATAATTCGACATAAAGAGTGGTACACCATGACAGTGGTGTGAGGGAGCAAAGCTACAGGACCCTGTAAGCCACTTCAGGAACTATGTAGAGCCAGGCATGACGGCTTACTCCTGTGATCCCAGTAGCATTCAGCCATAGAAAAACGAAGTCAGAAGTAAAGGATATATTTGTGGCACCGCAGCAGTTGAGCGTATGATGGTCAGTGAGCCAAGCTAGCCAGTTCCTAATTGACATATAATTAGCTGAACTATATGCCAATGTATTGGACTATGAAAGGAAACAAAGATATCTAGGACTGGTGCCAGGTCATATATACATAGCAATCACTTGAGACAAGCAGGCACACTTGGCAAGACAAAGTACATATTGAAAAGGTTGGTTTGTAAACATATTTTTAAAATAAAGACAGGGTTGGAGACATTGCTCAGTGGCTGCTCTTGTTGAGGACCTGGGTTTGGTTCCCAGTACCCACACGGCAACTGTGCTGGGTACTTTTGTGTCAACTTGACACAAACCAGAGTCATTTGAAAAGAGTTAACCTCAATTGAGAAAATACCCCCACCAGAACTGGCCTGTAGGGAAACCTGTGGGGCATTTTCTTGAGCAATAATTGATGTGGAAGGGCCCAGTCCGTTATAGGCAGCGCTGCCCCCAGGCAGGTGGTCCTGGGTTTTTTAGAAAGGCAAGTTAAGCAAGGTCCTGCTTTAGTCGCTGCCTACAGGGTCCTGCCCTAGCTTCCCCTTGTGATAAACTACAGCTTTAAGTTGAGCTCAACCCTTCCCTCCCAAGTTGCCTTTGGTAATGATGCTTTATCATGGAAATAGAACCCCTAAGACAGAAATTGCTACCAGGTTATGGGGTGTTGCTGTGACAGACCTGACCACGTGTTTGGGTGTGGTTGTGGTGGCATTTGAACTCTGGGCTGGCAAAGCCATGGTGTGCTCGGAGCTCAATAAATGGTTCTTTGTGAGCTTAGAAGATAAGAATGCTGAGAGAAGAGCAATGGCGGCCTGGCTTGTGGCGTTTCAGAGGGAAATTATTCTATAGGGGCCATATGTGTGATCTTTTGAATTAAGAACCACTAAGCAGGGGCTGGAGAGATGGCTCAGCAGCTAAGAGCACTGGCTGTTCTTCCAGAGGACCCGGGTTCAATTCCCAACACCCACATGGCAGTTTATAACTGTCTAACTCCAGTTACAGGGGATCTGGTATCCTCATACATGCAGGCAAAAACACCGATGCACATAAAATAAAAAACGAGGAAATACATGAGATGTCCTGGGGAAACTGGAGTGAGGGGTATAAGGGAGGGGATGGGGGATGGAAACATGAGGGATCAGGATGGTCGAGTTGGGAGTGGGATGGAGGCAGAAAGTGAGAGAGAGAGAGAGAGAGAGAGAGAGAGAGAGAGAGAGAGAGAGAGAGAGAGAGAGAGAGAGAGAGAGAGAGAATCTTGATAGAGATGGCCATTATGGGGTTAGGGAGAAAACTGGTGCCAGGAAAACTCCCAGGAATCCACAAGGATGACCCAAGCTAAGACTCCTAGCAATAGTGGAGAGGGTGCCTGAACTGACCTTCCTCTGTAATCAGATTGGTGACTACCCTTATTGTCATCATAGAGCCTTTATCCAGCACCTGATGGAAGTAGATGCAGAGATCCACAGCCAAGCACTGAACCAAGTTCTGGAAGTCCAGCTGAAGAGAAGGAGGAGGGATTTTATGAGCAAGAGGGGGTCAAGATCATGATGGAGAAATCCACAGAGACAACTGACCTGAGTTTGAGGGTAACTCACGGACTCTGGACCAACAGCTGGGGAGCCAGCATAGGACTGAACCTCTGCATCTGGGTGACAGTTGTGTAGCTTGGTCTTTTGTGGGGTGCCTAGCAGTGGAACCAGGACCTGTCCCTGATGCATGAGCTAGCTATCTGAAACCCAGCCTTGATGCTGGGGGAAGGAGCTTGGTCCTGCCTCAAGTTGATATGTTGATATGCCATGCTTTGCTAATTCCCATGGGAGACCTGCCCCTTCTGAATGGGGATAGAGGAATGGATGGGGGGTAGAAGGGAGTTGGGGGAAAGAAATAAAAGGATGGGGGGGGGAGAGGAAACTGTGGTTGGTATGTAAAACAAATTTAGAATGATGACTAATAAAAAACAAAATCAGCCAGGCGGTGGTGGCGCACGCCTTTAATCCCAGCACTCGGGAGGCAGAGGCAGGCGGATCTCTGTCCGTTCGAGACCAGCCTGGTCTACAAGAGCTAGTTCCAGGACAGGCTCCAAAGCCACAGAGAAACCCTGTCTCGAAAAACAAAACAAAACAAAACAGAAAAAACAAAATCAAACAAATGAAGTTTGAAAAAAGGAACCACTAAGTGAAACCTTTGCTTTGCTGGGATGACTGATGGAGGTCAGCTGGAGGTAAGGAGTTAGGAGTAAGAAGAGAGCAGCATCATTGAGATGAAATCATCTGGAAGTATCCCCTCAGGGGCAGTGCACAGAAGCTGTGGTTCAGAGCAGGTGAAACCTGTACTTCACGCTGGCAGCTGAAAATGCTAATGTGGAAGCATCGCCCAGCTGGTACTGGTTTTGAAGCAGGAAGGGGTCATGGAGAGCAGCTGAGTCTTGGTACTGAGAAGCCAGAAGAGGCCATTGGTGAAGGTGAGCCTCTGTTGCAGTAGAAACCCCAGGATTGAAGGGGTCATAGAGAGAAGTTGAGGCTTGGTGTAGTGTGTGTGGTAAGGTCAGAGTCCCTGAAGAGAGTCTGGGAGAGGCTATTTGTGAAGGTGCATCCCAGTTACAGAAGAGACACCAGCATTTTAGAGGTGCTAGGACCATGGGATGACCACCAAGGACAGCAGCAACGTAGGTGGAGCAGGCTTGACCCTAGCAGACAAACTGAGGAGCTGGAGAAGTAGCACAGACCCTTTTGAGGAGCCCAGAAGATTGTGAGTGGGACCCAGATGTCAAGCACAGAACTTTGTATGTTAAATTTTGGTTTTGCTTTGATTTGATTGTGACTATGTCCTTACTCTTTGATGCTGGAATAAGAAAGTGTATAACCTCTTTTTTTTATTTTATAGGAACCCACAGTTAAGAGACTTTGGGATTTTTTGATGTTGAAATTCTCCAGAGATTTTGGAATATTTGAGAGAGATTTTGAAAGAGGCTTTAGATGTTTTGAAGAGACTGAACAGAGACTGAATTTCTAAAAACTGTGGGACATTTAAGAGTTGGAATGCTCTATTGTGATGTTGGTACTAATATGAGATGGTGGGGATGTACAAGAAAGGTGCGGTTCTAACTGAATAGTGATGTATCTGTGCCAGGCTGAAAAACAGTCAATTGTACTGGCTAGCTTTATGTCATCTTAACACAAGCAAGAGTCATCTGGGACGAGGGACTTCACACTTCACCTGAGAAAATGTCCTCACCAGATTGGTCTGTAGGCGAGTCTGTAGGGCACTTTTCTTTTTCTTTTCTTTTTTCTCTTTTTCTTTTTTTGTTTGTTTTTGGTTTTGTTTCGTTTTGGATTTTTGAGATAGGGTTCCACTGTGTAGCCTGGCTGTCCTGGAACTCTTTATGTAGACCAGGCTGGTCTCAAACTCAGAGATCCACCTGCCTCTGCCTCCCAAGTCTGGGATTAAACGTGTGTGCCACCACTGCCTGACTAGGGCACTTATCTTAATGGTTGATGTGAGAGGGCCCAGATCGTAATGGGTGGTGCCACCTCTTGGCAGGTTGTCATGGTGTATATTTTAAAAAGCAGCTGAGCAGAGGAACAAGTTACAGGAGCAATCCAGTAAGCAGCAGTCCTCTGTGGTTTCTGCTTGGGTTCCTGCCTCCAGGTTCCTGCCCATCTTCTTACATGATGGACTGTCATGTGTAGGACTTTCCTACACAAGCTGCTGTTCAGTAGAAGCCCTTGTAGCATGAATAATAAAAACCCAGAGATGGATATTGGGGCTCAACCCAAAAACCAAAAAAGCAAAGCAGCCAAGCAACTAGAGAAGTCTTACCTCTACCAACGCTGGGTGACTGCAGACTAAGCAGAGAGAGCCTCTCCCTCCTCCCATTTTATATTCTCTCTAGTGCTGGGATTAAAGGCATGTGACTCCCTAGTACTGGGATTAAAGGTGAGGCACCACCACCTGGCAGCATTGGTCCTCCGTAACCCAGCGTGGCCTTGAACTCACAGAGATCCATCTGCCTCTGTCTCCCAGATCCTGGGATTAAGGGTGTGTGCCACCACTGCCTGACCTCTGGTGGCTTAATTTCGCTGATCTTTAGGCAAGCTTTATTAAAATAAAAATAAAATATTATTATAAGCCCTAACTAAGACAGCAGCTCACAACCATCTGTAATTCTGTGGGTTTCTGCACAAGCATGATACACATACTCAGGCACACATGTGTATAAAAAGGGAGGCTGGAGAGATGGCCCAGTGGTAAAGAAAACTTGCTGCTTTCGCTGAGGACCCTAGTTTCAAACCCATCACCCACATGGTGGATCACAGCCATCTGTAACTCCAGATCCTGAGTTCTAGAGAATTCAACACCATCTTCTGACTTTCTGGGCACCACATAAACACGACGTACTTCTATAGAAGCATACAGGCAAAATATTCATGTAGATAAAATATAATAAATAGCACTTTAAAGTATTTTTAAATGAAAAATAAAGGGAATTCATATCCAGAAGGATATGGTAATATCAGATTATGACCCTGGTAACCATTCTCTACTAAATACAACTATATTAAAAGCCAAGTAGTGTGAGGTTTTATGGTGTGTATACCTGTAATTCCAACAAGAAGTTTAAGCAGGAGGATTATGAGTTCAAAACCAACCAGTTAACCAGGAAGAGGGAGTTTACTCCTGGGTTCATGTTTTAACATTTTTTATAATATTTATATATATTCATGTACATATTACCTACTAATTAAAAATAAACTGTGAAAAAGCTAATGAAACAAAATATTGTCCTTTCCATGCTCTTTGCAAAAGATCTCCCTTCGCCCTTCCTTTTATTAATAGATCACAATTTCAGATGGCCAAACCATAAGATAGCTAAATTAGGATTTCTTTGTATTTTAACATTTCATTCTCTTTTTCTGGAGACCATACTCAGGGCTTTGATGGAAACTTGAAAAACATACTGACGTTATTATAAGACTGTCTCTCAGGATGTGTTGGGTATATGCTTTCAGATAGCTGCTTTTATCTGCTGTTTTTATTTTACTTCATCTTCAGGCCTATTTGCTGTGATTTGGATGTGGCTTGAACATTCCTTTCATGTGTTGGAAGGTGGTTCATCAGAATGAGAGTGTTGGGAAATGGTGTGGGGCCTTATAAGACAGGGCCATAAAAGGTAGGTCCTTAGATCAGTGGGATGGGACTTTGAAGGAATCAGGTGTCCATCATGGGATTCGCAAGTTCCTAAAAAAGAGTTGTTATAAAAGGAACAAGAATGTCTTCTCCCCTTCTCTTTGCTTTCTGGTTCAAGTTGTGCTTACTGTCCCACATATGTTCTGTCATCTGCCACTTAGACTTTAAACCTCCAGAAATGTGACTAAATAAACCTTTAGACAGGGTGCCATGTAGCCCAGGATGACCTCAAACTTGCTATGTAAACTCCCTCTTGCTTTGGGGGTATTTATTTAGTTATTTATTTGACATTTAGAGTGTGTGGGAGGTGCATACACACCATAGATGTGAAACTCAGAGTACAACCTGTAGAAACGTTTTCTCCTTCCACCATGTGGGTTCTGGGGATCCAACTCAGGTCTTCAGGCTTGATGGCAAGCCCCTCTACCCACTGAACCATCTTGCCACTGCCTCACCTTACTTTTATAAAAATCAGACCTTCCTGTTTATCTTTAAGCACCAAATCCATGATAACACTAGAAATTGGTTCAAAGGATATTCAACAGCAAAAGAGGGTAGAACAGCAGCTACCCTTATCAGATGGGCTGATTTCAATGGGAGAAAGTTTATAATCAGGCTGGAAAGATTTGAGCTCCACACTGCCCTTTTTAGCATCTTTCAACAGCTATTTGTATGAAAACACCAATGGCTTCATAATCCAGTTTACAGATAAGCTGGAAAACAAGATGGTGCAACTGAGTGACACTGGGATTCAAATACATCTGATAAACAGGAATGATAGATAAATTTAGCAAGATTAAAAAAAACAGATCAAAGTAAAGACTTGTACAAGATCCTAAACCACAGATGTTCAAGCACTGAATGTATAAACATAGCAGAGTTGAAGTCTTAGAAACTTTAACTAACTATAGGCTTGACCCAAATCCACAGAGCTTTTGATGTGCCAGAGAGGGAGGGGGCTAATCTTTGTGTGCATGAGCAGAGGGTCTAGAACAAAGTCATCAGGCCACTCCTCTCCGCTGATTAGAACAGGTACTTGAAATAGTGCACTATTTTCTAGATGGCAATCTTCAAAGCAAGGTATCAATGAACTGAAGTATAAACAGAACAGAAAAACCCAAATGATGAGTACAGATGTTTAGTATTAAGAAAGACAAACAGGTAGAGAAAATCAATCAAATAGAAAGGGACATCAAGTATCAAGGCTGCCCAAAACAGAGGAGACTGTCTCCACAGCAGCTTCCTGAAATAATGAAGTGCTCAAGCACAGACTGAGAATATAGCCCTGGGCCCCACCCCCAGCACTGCATAAACTGGACACTGGCTGGAGTACATCATCACTCAAGAGGTGGGGACAGGATCATCGAGGTTATCCTTGGCTATATAATGAGTCTGAAGCTAGTCCAGGCTACAAATACTGTCTCAAATAAAAGAGAGCCTAGTGGTGGTGGAACATGCCTTTGATTCCAGCACCCAAGAGGTAGGGGCAAACTGATCTCTGTGAGTTCAAGGCCAGCCTGGTCTACAGAGTGAATTCCTGGATAGCCAGGGCTACACAGAGAAACCCTGTCTCAAAAAAAAAAAAAAGGAAGAAAAGAGAAAGTATCAATATTATAATGAGCAAAAATGGCTAGGGAAGGCAGCTCAGGGAATAAAGCACTTGCCACACAAGTGTGAAGGCTAGATCCTTAGGGAAAACACAAGAAAATGAGGCAGGCACTAGAGTCATCTGTGATTCCAGCAGTTCAGAGAAAAAAGCAGGCGATCCCAGGCAAGCCAGCTAACTGGACCAAGTAAAACTAACTGGTGAGCTCTCAGTTGAGTGAGAAACCGTGCTTCAACATAGAGAAAGCAATCAAGGAAGCAATCAGGAAGATGCCAAGCATCAACCTGAGGTCTCCATACACGCATGCACACACTTACACATGCATGCACACACATACACATGCATGCACAAACTAATACACATGAGGATACATGAATCTGAATACCACACACACATACACAAAGCTTTTACAAAGGCCCAAGAGGCCGGGTGGGGGTGGCACACTCCTTTAATCCCAGCACTCAGGAGGCGGAGGCAGAGGCAAGTGGATCTCCGAGTTCTGAGGCCAACCTGGTCTACAGAGTGAGTTCCAGGACAACCAAGTCTACACAGAGAAACCCTGTCTTGAAAAAGAAAAAAGGCTCAAGAAGTAGTCTAGGTTAAAGTAGACCAAGTGATATAGCAACCTAATTTAATATCAAATTCTGGATTGGAAAAAATTCTACAAAGGATATTATTGGGACATCTTGGTGTGATGCTCATGCCTGTAATTCCAACACTTGGGAGGCTGAGGCAGTAATAGTACCATAAGTTTGAGGCTACCCTGAACTACATAGTAAGTTGCAGGCCAACCTGAGCTAGAGCAAGACCTTGTTTCAAAAAAAAAAACAAAATTCAAGTGTAAGATCTGATTTTGATCATTATTCTGTGATTTCTGTAAGAAAATGTCCCTGTTCTTAGGAAAACCATGCTAAAGTACTTAGCAGTATACTCTAAGAAAAACTATGAAGATAAAATTATATTTAAAAACAAACGTGGTCACATTTTTTAAATTTATAAATCTAGGTTAAAGATTTATGATAATTCTTCATATTATTCTTGCAACTTTTCTTTATTAGTTCAAAGTAAGAAGTTTTAAAACATGTTAAGCTAAGCAGTGGTGGCACACGCCTTGAAACCCAGAACTCAGGAGGCAGAAGTTGGAAGAAGATCTATGTGAGTTCGAGGCCAGCCTGGTCTCAGTAGTCAAAGCATTTGTTCTTGCAGAAGAGCTGAATTTGATTCCCAGCATCAACATGGTGGTTCACAACCATCTGTAACTCCAGTTCCAGAGAATTCTGATTTCACCAGGCACGAGGCACATATATGGTGCACATACATACATGCATGCAAACCTATCAATTTCTAGAAGACAGTCCAAACGTAATCTTTAAGACTTGAGGACCAAGATGTTTTAAAACAAAGAAAATAATGGTCATAAAAACGATAAACTTGAGAGCAGAGGTGGTGGCACATTCCACCCGGCACTCAGGAGGCAGAGGTAGGCAGATCTCTGTGACTTCAAGACCAGCCTAGTCTACAAAGGTCTACAAAGTGAGTTCCTGAGCTGTTATACACACGTCTTGAAAAAACAAAAAAATAAATAAATTTGAAATGGTGAGATAATTGAGCAGGTAAAGTACCTGCCACCAAGTCTGATGACTTGAGTTCAATCCAAGGGACTAGGAACCACAAAGAGTAAATAATGCATACATCCACAATAAATAAATAACAAAATAAATTTGCTGGGCATACTTCTGTAATGTTAGCATTTGCAAGGCTAGATCAGGAGGGCTCTGGGCTACATAACAGATCATACCTTAAAATATATACAGAAACACACACACGCACATGCATGTACATGTGTGAATACATTAGACTTTACCAAATTTAAAGCTCAGTTTACGAAAAAAACACCATTAAGAAAATGAATAAAGTGCATATCTTTAATCCCAGCACTTGGAAAACAAAGACAGGCAGATTTCTGAGTTTGAGGCCAGCCTGGTCTACAAAGTGACTTTTAACAGGTCAGCCAAGACTACATAATGACATCCTGTCTCAAAAAAAAAAAGGACAGAAAGAAGGAAGGGAGGAAATAAAAAGAAAGAAAGAGGGAGAGAGAAAGAGAGAAGGAAGGAAGGGAGGGAGGGAGGGAGGGAGGGAGGGAGGGAGGGAGGAAGGAAGGAAGGGAAGTAGGTAAGTACAGAGTTGGGGAAAATATCTGCAAAACATAAATCTGACAAAGTGTGTAAGACCAGAAAATATTTTTAAAATTCTTACAAATCATTGAAATATTTTGTAGTGCTAGGTATCAAACCTAGGGCCTCACACATATGTTTACAGGAAGACTTGTAAAGGTCTGGGAATTTGGCAGTTAGAGTACTTGCCTGCCACGTACAAGGCCCTGGATTCAGTCTCCAGAAGCACACGAACTGGATGGGGCAGCACATGCCTGGGATCCAAGCAAAATGAGCAGTGAAGGGAGGAGGAGCAGAAGCTCAGGATCATCTCAGTGGTCAGGAAGGTGGTTCCCTGGTAAAAGCACTTGGGGCAGAAACATGAAGACCCGAGTTCCACCCTGGAACCAACATAAAAGACTGGGTGCTATGATGTGCATCTGTAATCCCAGCACTCCTAAGGCAGGGTGAGAGGCAGAAACAGAATCAGACAGAAGCTCGAGGGCCAACTAGCCTGGCATGCTGGGCAGTGACAGAAACAATGAAGGACCCTACTTCAACAATGTGGAGGTGTCTCCTGAAAAGCTGTGCAAATGTTCATGACAGGTCTAAGTGCTCGTTTTCTCTCTCTCTCTCTCTCTCTCTCTCTCTCTCTCTCTCTCTCTCTCTCTCTCTCTCTCTCTCTCACACACACACACACACACACACACACACACACAAACTCTCTCACATTCTCTCTTCTCTCCTTGTGGATCAGGGTGTAGCTCTCAGCTACTGCCCCAGAACCTGCCAGCTTGCCACCATGATTCCTGCCATGATGATAGTGGACTAACCTATGAAACTGTAAACTAGCCCCTAATTAAATGCTTTCTTTCTTGAGTTGCCTTGGTAGAGCCGGGCAGTGGTGGCACAGCCCTTAATCCCAGCACTAGGGAGGCAGAAGCAAATGGATCCCTGTGACTTTGAGGCCAGCCCGGTCCACAGAGCAAGTTCCAGGTCAGCCAGGGCTACACAGAGAAACCTTGTCTCAAAATACAAAACAAAACAAACAAACAAAAAAAGAGTTGCCTTGGTCATGGTGCCTCTTCACAACAATACAAAAGTGACTATTACATATTGAGTTAGAGACCAGCTGACTACATGAAACCCATTTTTTAAAAAAGAGGGGCCAGGAGATGGAGGCACATGCCTTTAATCGGAGCACTTGGGAGGGAGAGGCAGGCAAATCTCTGTGAGTGTAAGGCCAGCCTAGTCTACATAGTGACTTCCAGGACAGTCAGCGCTCCAGACTGAAACCCTGTCTCAAACAAAACAAAACAAACAAAAGCCAGGCAGTGGTGGTGCACACCTTTAATCCCAGCACTCTGGAGGCAGAGGCAGGCAGATCTCTAAGTTTGAGGCCAGCCTGCTCTACAGAGTGAGTTCCAGGACAGTCATGGCTGTTACACAGAGAAACCCTGTCTCGAAAAACCAAAAACAGGAGGGAAGGAAAGAGAAAGAAAGAAAAGGAAGGAAAGGAAGAAGTGGAGAAGGAAAAAAGAGAGGGAAGGAGGAAGGAAACATTGCAAAAGGCATACACCTCAAAGGAGAGGTTTATAATCCAAGAGTTGAAAGAAATAAACTGAAAGCCAAAGTAGTAAAGAGAAAAAACAAAACAGTAACTTTCCTTGTGAAACAAAATTTACCCAAATTAATAAAGCTCCAGTATTGGTAAAATATAAGAAAATGAACACTGCTGCATTCTTGTTAATAATATACATTTAAACATCTATGGTAGAAATGGCAGTAGTTATCAAATACTTTTATTAACGAATGTTGTTCTTTAACAATTTTCATAAATTTATATCATATATTCTCATTAACCTTAACCCCCACCTTCTTTTATCTCCTCTCATCCCTACTTATCAATTTTAAAATGTTCATGCATTTGATTCAGGTGTTCAAATTCCACAAATCTATCCTATAAGCACATTTACATATACAAGAACATACATTTATTTGGATGCTTACTCTGATATTGTTTGTAAACTAAAATGCTGAAAACCACCTAAATGTTTATTAGTAAAGAAGCAACTTAGTATACTTGTGCCACACATCTGTAGACAAGCCTACTTGGAAGACTGAGGCAAGAGAATTGAGTCACAAGTTTGAGCTCGGAGATCAGTTAAGGCATCCTAGTGAGATCTCCGTATCTGAAAGTGCCATAACAATAGGGCGAGTATAATTCTTTGGGAAAATCCAGGAGTGCTGGTTGGTTTTTACCAACTTGACACAAACCCAGAGATCTGAGAAGAGGGAACCTCAATTGAGAAAATGCTCCCATCAGATTGGCCTGTCTGTGGGACTTTGGTTTTGTTTTGGTTTTTGGTTTTTGGAGATATGGTTTCTCTATCTAACAGCCCTGGCTGTCCTGGAACTCACTATGTAGTCCAGGATGGCTTCAAACTCGCAGAGATCTGCCTGCCTCTGCCGCCCTGAGTCACCAACACCTGGCAGGACATTTTCTTAATTGATGATTGATGTGGGAAGACCCAGCCCACTGTGGGTGGTGCCATCCCTGGACAGGTGGTCCTGAGTTGTATCAGAAAGTAGGCTGAGCAAGCCAGTAAGCAGTGGTTCTTCCACTGCCTCGGTTTCTGTTCCTGCCTCCAGGTTCCTGCCTTGAGTTCCCACCCTGAATTCCCTTCATGAGACTGATAGAGAAGTGGAAGATGAAACAAATCCTTTCCTCCTCAATTTGCCTTTGTCTGTGATGTTTTATCACAGTGATAGATCCCCTAAGACACCAAGTTTCTGTTGAAGTAAGCAAGTAGAAATCATTTAAGAGGAAATTTAGGGTACAGAAACTTATCTACAATGCTTTCAGCTTCCCAGGAAAACAATGCAAATACCTGGCAAGGGATGAAACAGTGGGCGAGTGATTGGCAGTAAGGGAAGATGAGAAAGGTAAGAGAAAGCCCAAAGGGATTTAAGAAAGTTAACAAAAAAATTTTAAATTACTCCAAAATCGTGTAGAATAAATAGACTTTCAGAGGGCGGACCAGTCTACCTAAAACGTTCTTTTTCTGCCCTTCAAAATCAAAGAAAATCCCATTTGCTCATTCAATCTCAGGCCAAAGAGAGTATCTGTGGCTATAAAGCTTTCCATGACAGCCTGTGCTTAAAGTATTAAATTGTTCCCTCAAGTTCCACAAAAATGTATTCAACTGCTACTATAGAGCATCTCACTTCTGATTAGGGCACTCAGACCTGACAGATATCAGGCACAGTGTCTACTTATCCCTTGAAATATTATTTAAGAATCTGTGCATTCTTCTATGGGGTGAGTCCATGGTTTTTAATCAAATTCGGAACAACTGCTATAGTGTAAAATGTCCATCAGTTTATGCCAGACATTGTAAATACACAAATGAAACAGAAAATCCAGGAGAGTTTATAGATGAGACAGACAGATGAGTAAACACGGTATTACAAAATATGTAGACGCTTAAAGGAAATGAGAGGCATCAGTAACAAGTCCTGATTAAACAGAAGAATCTACTACAGTCCTGTGCTCAGGACAACTCTACAATGTAAAGATAGCTACTTTCTCAAAATTAAGGTGACAATTCAATAATCTTTTTAAAAAGGCCAGGAAGTGGTGGCACACACCTTTGATCCCAGCATTCAGGATACAGAGGCAAGCAGATCTGTGCCAGCCTGGTCTACAGAGTGAGTTCCAGGATGGTCAGGGCTACACCAACAAACCCTGACTCAAAAAATTAAAAAGAAAAAAAAAACAGTAAGACTTTCTGTGGGATGTTTGGCTGTTTCTAAAAATTATTAAAGAAATGTTTAAAAAACAGAGGAAGACTTTGCCACATTTCAAAATTCATAGCACGCTGGACATGGTGACACATGCTTATCCAGTTTTTAAAAGGCTAAGGCAAGAGGATCATTTGAACACAGAATTTTTAGAAGACCATAGTATACAAAGACTATGTGTCAAAGAAAAAGTAAGAAACCTAAGGTAGTCATTTGAAAAGTGTGATGTTGGCATAAGAACAATAACAGCAAAACAAAATAAAAGATCCAGAAACAGACTCGAGTAGAGAAGATTCAATATATGACATAGGTAGCATTTCAAATCACTGAGAGAAATGTTGGGACAGTTAATTACCTATCTAGAAAAACATTAGAGGGTACAAATATATCATTTACAAAATCCAATTCTAAACAGTTTCAGGACTAGAATAAAACTTAGTGGGAGAGTAAATATGACTGAACTGTATTATAGACATGTATATGTATTATAGACGTGTATATGTATTATAGACATGTATATGTTATAGACATGTATATGTATTATAGACGTGTATAAAATTGTCAAATACATCAAGTATAAAACTAAAATACCACTCAGAACAACCTAGTATTGTATAAATTCTTGATCCTCAGCACTACAAGAGTTTTTAAGCTAATTAGATTCAAGGCCTGCTCTACGGGGAGGAATTCATGCTTGTACTATAAACCTAGCCAAGAATGAATAGCTGGGGAGGTCATAGGCCCTAGGGGGCAAAGCTACTACTATTATTTTCCAAAAACACATAATATCAAACTGCCTTCTAAATTCTTTATACCCATGGATTACTGCAGCCCTCAGCCCTCATCAAATTTTTCTTTTTGTTGTTGACAGCAGTTAATACAGACATTCACAACTGGTCACAGTACAAAGAATAAGTGGCTGTGGGGTGCTTTGCTTTACACACACCCACACACACACACACACACTCCTGGGGGAACACCGTAGAAAGAGAAAGCTTAAAGATTCTAAGAGACAAGTTAAGAAAGACTACTTCTGAAACAATGTCTTCTGGACATAACAGAGCTGTTCCCCACAGAAACTCACAGCAGCCATGGCTGCCTGGGGGACCTGCAGTCAGCATTCCAGCACGGGGTGGGGGGGCTCTGCCTGAGGAGTTAGTAGACTTCCGGGGCTGGGTAGGGAGAGTGATGTTTTGAAAATCTGGCCCTCAGGAGGTTGCCCACGTTTCAGTGAGTACCCTACACCTACATGCACACACATCTGTGCGGCATTCACCGCACTCAGTGGTTATTGTTATAAAAAGAGGGTAAGGGCTTAGAAGGTAGACTTTGGAGGGAGGTTCGGGATGAGATAGAAAGGGGAGTGAACAGTGGTTATAACCAAAGTACATTGTATATGAGCCTCTCAAAGAATAAATACAGATTAAAATTTTTAGTCATGGCTACACACCACACCTTTAACTTCATCACAAGGAAGCAGAGGCTCATATTTCTGTGAAGTCAAGGTCATCCTGGTCTTCATGGTAACTTCCAGTTAACCAAGGCTACATAGTAAAAGCCTGTCTGAAAATAAGCTTTTCCTGGGCTAGGGGTATAGTTTGGTTGATAGCATGCTTCTCTAAACATATATAGTATATATGAAGCCAGGTTTAACACCCACAGGTGTGGTAGCATGTACTTTGAATCCTAGCACTTGGGAAGTGACTACAAACTGATGTCAAGGTCAGACTGGGCTACACAAAACTGTTTATCAAAAAAAATATTTTCATCAATTGTTTTATCTTGTAGTTGAGTCATAATGGCCCCAAAATGGAAAAAAAAGACTAGGAAGATACTCCAGTCAGTATTTACTTGCCTTGCAAGTATGAGGACCCACCTAAAAAAGCCAGGCATGGTGGTACACACTTGTAATTGCAGGGCTACGGAGGTGGGAAAAGGAGGATCCCTTGGACCTGCTGGCTTAGTTGGTTGAGTTTTAGGCCAATGAAAGACCACATCTCAAAAGGATCATCAAGGAAACTTCTTTTTGCCAACAGAGGCCACTACAGAAAAACACAACCAATCAAAATACAGAGTTGTTGAGCACAGTCCTGATGGATACATCTACAAAACACTCCTGCACTTAAGGCTAAGGCAACACCGTGGAAAACTGGGGAGGAAAGACTTTAAGAGCCAGAGAGTATCGGGGGTTTTGCTGCAAGACTGTGTCTCCTAGTAATAGCAGAAGCTACACCTGTAAAGTCTCGCCAACATGACTGTCTAAACATGAGATGAACAAGGATAACAATAAACATGCCAAAGTGGATGGGGGGAAAGCCCACAAGGCCTCAACCCTACTATAGGCAACTAAGGATTTCTGGGAGAGGGAGAAATAGTCTTCCCCAGGAAAGAGCACACCAATTGGTTATTCAATACCAGTGATCAGCCCTGAAAACACACATACAAGTAATACAGACTGAGCAGGTTGTATTTATGTATTTAGGAATATATGTATATATGCATACATACATGTAACAACTATTAATGAAAAAAGAGGTCATGAATTTCAAAGAGAGCAAAAAGAGGATGTATGGGAGGAAAGGCAAGGGAGAAATTATGTAACAATAATTTCAAAAATAAAAAAGGGGGAAAAGAGGGAGGCAACATTGAAGTGCAGACTGACTCATGTAGATATTTTGAGAAGAATCCCTTGATTGGTGAGTGTGGAAATCAAGAACAAAACCTGAGGTCTCTGAGGGTTCTATTAACCCAGATTTACTGCAAAGTGATAGAAAACACCATCACAGCTTTTTTTCTTTTCTTTTTGGATTTTTGAGACGGGGTTTCTCTGTGCAACAGCTCTGGCTGTCCTGGAACTCCTCAGTAAATCAGGCTGATGTCAAACTCAAGAGATCAACCTGCCTCTGCCATCCAAGTGCTGGAATTAGAGGTGTGTGCCACCATGCCCAGCCCTCCACCACAACTTCTACAGGGACTTAAGAAGCCTGAAAACATGGGTGAATTATGTTAAAATTGAAGAAAGCAAAGAATCCAACATTTGAAGTAGAAACTATAAATGTATCAGAGCAGAAAACTTCAGGCAAATCTTGCATTGAATGTCTTCTTCAGTGGAGGCTGACTATAAGGAGAGGAAGTCCTACCAGGCTTGAGTCCCCAGTTAAATTTATTGAAAACACCCTTAATTTGCAGAATAAGGGTTAAACACCTTCTGGAGATACATATCATCACCATCTAAAGTCTTTAAGTTAAAGGTTCATAACTATGACACAGGGAGTAACTTAAGAGAAGGTAAGCCCACAGTTCATTCAGCCAAGTAGCCTTATGTGGTGGGAAAACAATGGGAAACTTTTGAGAGCAGCTTGTATTGTGTTTTTTATTATTTTTTATGTTCATCATCACTTTTCAAACAGAAACATATATTAGGCAGAAGTCTCAAGGAAATATACTTATTTATTAAGCATTTTTTAAAAGGAGAGGGAATCGATTTCTTAAAGATGACAAGGTTGTTCTCTGCCCCCCCGACACACACACATACACGACACATGCATAAATTTTACAAAATGAGGCCTGTGAGACATCTTAGCAGGTTAAAGGTGTTTGCCGCCAAGCCTGATAATCTGAGTTCAATCCCCAGGACCCATATTCTGGAACCAGAGAACCAACTTCCACAAGTTGTCCTCTGAACCCACATACACACTCCACAGCATGCACATGCATGTACACACACACTCATAAATAAATAAATAAGTGTAATTACATTTTTTAATTAAAATAAATGGAAACAATTCAAGTGTCCTCAGCAGATGAATTAGCAAGAGGGGATGGGGAATGAATGGAAAACATGCAGCCTTTAAAAGGATAGGCATTCTGACATGTGCTGTAACATGGATGACCCTCGGTTTTATGCTAAAGTGAAAGAAGCCAGTCACAAAAAGATAAACAAGGGTGAGTGAGATGGCTCAGCATGTAAAGGCACTTGCCACCAAGCCTGACAACCTGAGTTCAATTCCAGTTCCTACGTGGCAGATGAGAGAACTGATTCCTGCAAGTTTCCTTCTGATTCCCACACGTGTGCTATAGCACTTACAAATGCACACATATACAAATAAATATGCAGAGATAGGCGGATCTCTGTGAGTTCAAGGCCAGCCTGCTCTACAGAGCAAGTTTCAGGACAGGCTCCAAAGCTACACAGAAACCCTGTCTCAGAAAAAAAAATGCAATAACAAAAATGTAAGGAATAAAGCCGGGCGGTGGTGGCGCACGCCTTTAATCCCAGCACTCGGGAGGCAGAGGCAGGCGGATCTCTGAGTTCGAGGCCAGCCTGGTCTACAAGAGCTAGTTCCAGGACAGGCTCTAGAAACTACAGGGAAACCCTGTCTCAAAAAAAATGTAAGGATTAGTCCATTTATATGGGATACTTGTGATTGTCAAATTCAAAGAGACAGAAAGGATGGTGGCTGCTAGGAGTAATGGGGTGTTATTGAGTTTAAAGTGGAAAGATGAAAAAATGTATTGAGATGTGTGGTAGTAATGGTTGCACAACAATGCAGACATGCTTAATGTCACTTAAAAATGGTTAGAACAATCAGGCACAGTATGCATATCTGTAATTTCAGCACCTGGAAGGCAGAGGCAGGAGGACCGCTGTATATTCAAGCCCAGCTTGGTCTACACAGTGAGTTACAACCACAAGGGACCATATAGTAATACTCTCTTTAAAGAAAAAAAAAACAAAAGAAAAACAAACAACAAAAAAGTGTAGTGACACATGCCTGTAATCTCAGCACTTAGAAGTCTAAGACATCAGGACTGCCATGAGTTTGAGGCCAGCCTGGTTTATATAGGAAGTGACAGGCCAGTCAGGGCTATATAGCATGACCCAATCTTTTAAGAAAGTTAGAATAGTGAAGAGTATTATATATAGTATATATGTGTGTGTGTGTATATCAATAATATATGTGATATATTTCAGTGGAAACAATAAATAAGAGATTTAAGGCAGAAACAGATATGAGAATTCAGTTGTATCTTATTAGGGCACACATCAATGTAAACTTTAAAAATGTCAATTTTACTTTTCTAATTTTTGGCTTTAGAGAAGTTATTTTTCAGTGGAGTCCCATGATCACAGTTTGAGAAGATGAAGAGTCAAATAAAGAATAGTCAAACCACTATTGTTTGTAAAAGTAATAATAAAGTTAAAACAATCCAGTAATCTATCAATAAGAAAACAGTTAAATAAGCCATTTATAGTCATACTATAGCATATTGTGTATACTGTGTCACATTTAATGAATCTAGTAAATAACATTTTCAAAACACTGAAAAGCATTTAAGCATGGTAAATTGAGGAAATAAAAACCTAACAATGGATTTCCTATGGTAAATCGATGTATGTATAAAGGTGCACTGAGTAAAATCAGATGACAGAGGACTGGCTGAAATGGTGGCCTGGAATGGACAAATTTCTAGGTCAGACATCTGTTCTTCCAATGGACTTAGTACAAAGATCTTCAGTCTCCAGCTTTTATGGCCTTCCCTGGTTCCACCTGTGGTGATGTTGTAGCAAGGAAAGTCAAACATGCCAGCAAATGTTCCATTGCTCTGACCCAGGACCCCAGCAACCAAACCCAAGGGAGAGCTCCAAGTTGGCCTTGATGTACAGTCTAGGGAGGACTTCATCTAACAGCTATAAAACCTATAACCTGAGTTAACTGCATCAAAACAAGTGTTAACTCTGGGACACATGTGAAGTGTGAGACTGTGAAGGATGTGCAGGCTTTGGGCCACAGAAGCGAGGCAGATTTCACTTTCGAAAGCAGTATCACAGCGTTCCCATTGGTTTCTCATACCAGTGGCTTCCTGTAGTCCTTCCCACCATGAAGAGACCAATCAGAAGAGGGAATGTACTTCCACGGCATACAAATAACTATAGGCTTGCTCATTTCTCATTGACACATAGCCAACCAGAAGAGCAGGATATTGTAATTTGGCCTCCTAGTTAAATCAATATTTGTTCTTGGTCCCCTCCTGTACCCACCACCATTTTTGTTTAGTCCTTCCTAGAATTTAAGATTTGGATCTAGAAAAAATAACAAAAAGTCCAAGCTGGGGCCCAAGAAGCAAATTATATTTCCATGTGGATTCATGGGAGTTACTCTGAACTTCACCTCAAGTAGTGCTAATCTAAGACAGAACTGGTTTTGCAAGTACCTCATACAAGGTTGCACAGACAATGGACTTCACTGTCCCCCAAAGGCTAGTGGAAAAAATAGGAATATTCAGGGCCATTAACTTAAGAGTGATAACTAAATTTGTTAAAGTGGTTAAGGATCTTTAACTGACAGAAAGATACTGCTTCTAGAATGGCCAAAATTAAATGTGTGGGGAAACTTGTAAATTCCAAACAGTTGGTATTATTACAACTAAATGCATCATGAAATGCAAATTTGAATTATGAAAACAACACTTTCACCAAATATTTCTGATAATTGTAGATTATTTAAATTTGTACCATGTTAAGCAGGGAAAATTCTTGTGAGGAAACATGAATTTCATCATTTGTGGGAAGCAACAGAAACAGTCATTTGGTATTAGTGTGGGATCTAAACTATACTCTTAAAAATAGCAAATTTAGCCCAGCTTGGTGGCCCGTACCTTTAAACCCAGCACTTGGAAAGTAGGTGTATCTCTGTGAGTTCCCAGCCAGACAGGGCTTCACAGAGAGACCATGTCTCAAAAAAAAGAGTAATTTAGCTGTAGCTATCAAAGTAAAAATTGCACACACTCTTTGACTCAGCAATTCCTTCTCTCAAAATCTATCCTACAGAAATACACAGGAGAAAGATTAAATGTAGTATTTTTAACAATGAATGTTTGGAGGCAACTTTCCATTAATAGGTGAATTGTTAAATTGCAATAAAGCTATACTATTGCATGTTATACCATTATTAATGCAAGAAATGCATAGTACATTCCATAATATATTAATTTGCATAGTAGTAAAGCAATGTTCTATTTAAAAAACTATACATATGTGTGGATGTTCCTATAGGTGTATATATGAGGACAGAGGGGAGAGGGAAGAGAGGAAGGGGAGCTTTAAGAAATACCAGTTAAAAGTTATTTTTAGAGAATGGGAATAGGGAATAAGGAAAAATCTTTCACTTTTTCTTTATATGCTTGTTTTGTTGAAATTTTGTCCATTTACATAAACTGCTTTTGAATTTTAAAATCAACTACTATTTTAACAAAAGAGGCTCTTTTGTAGTCAAATCAACAAAGTTATAATTTATATCATTTAAATAAGAATAACTCCATAGCTGGGTGTAGTGGCATATGCCTGTAATCATAGCCATGAAAAAGAAAATCACTGAAAATTCAAGGCTATCATGGTCTCCATAGCCCGACTGTGTCTTCCAAAGACACAGACACACAGCTCCATGTAAGTTATTACTACCAAAATTTTTCATCTACAAGATTTAAGGTAAAATTAGGGCAATTATAAACTTAGTTAAATACCTATATGATCATTCAATCAAATATATTCATTTTATAGTTGAGAAGAAAAGCCTGAAGTCTTGAAACAATTTACCTAAAGTCCTCTAGCCAGTCACAGCCAGATCCAGAAGTCAGGTTTCTATTCTACCCCTGGTAGTTTTACTCCCTTTCACATTTTCCTGAGTCTTCAGTCTGATGATACACTATCAAATATTCTTGTATCATGAATATTAGATGTCCGTGTGTGTATATGTGTGTATGTATGTATGTATTTTGGTTTTTCAAGACAGGATTTCTCTGTGTAACAGCCCTAACTGTCCTGTAACTAGCATTGTAGACCAGGCTGGCCTCAAACTCAGGAGTGCCTCCCGAGTGCTGGGATTAAAGGCATGTGCCACCATGCCTGGGCTAGATGTCCTTGTATTTAAACATTACAACAAAAATATGTAGAAAAATAAAAATGTAGCTAAATGTGGTGGTGTACCCCTTTAATCTCAGCACTGGGGAGGCATATCTCTGTGAGTTTGAGGTTAGCTTGGTCTACATAGGGAGTTCCAAAACAGCCAGGGCTATATAATGAGGTCCTGTCTCCAAAAATGTATATGCCTCCATTACCACAGCCTTGAAAAGATGACTCTCACATAAAGTTACTGTATTTTAGAATAAAAATACAGAACAAACTAAAATGTATATACCTGTTAGCAAAAATTTTTAAGAGCTTACTGCAACTAGATGAAAAAGCATTGTTGATACATTTTCTTAAAAAGACATAAAATTTCTACGAATTCATGAACTGCAGCTTTTTCCTAATTTAAAAAAGTATTTATTTATAATTTATTTCTGTACACCTTTGTGAGTACTGTACCATGTGAAAGCAGTGAAATGGAAGCCAGAAGAGGATGTGGGATCCCCTGAGACTGCGCTTATAGATGGTTGCAAACTGACATATGTGAGCTGGAAACTAAACCAGGGTCCTCTGAAAGAGCAGCCAGTACTCTTACCCATTGAGCCATCATCTCTCATGCCCAAAATTTTGTTTTCTCTTATGTGAATGTTTTGCTTGCATACATGTGCACCACAGATGTGCCTAGGGCCCATGGAGGTCAGAAATGAGCATCCGATTCCCTGGAACTGGGGTCACAAATGGTTATGAGCCATCATGTGGGTGCTGGGATCTAAATCAGGGTTCTCTGCAAGAGCAACAAATGCTTTTATTCACTGAGCCATCTCTCCAGACCTCTTCTCCTAATTTTTAATCCCCAGCTGACAGTTCCTGTTAACCATCTTTACCCTTTACTTTCAGTTTCTCTAGGAAAAGGAATTCTATCTACATACAAACACTGGAAACCACTGAGAAAAGTCAGCCATCTTGGCATAAAACAGTAAATGGCAGCAATCAAGAGGCTAAGCCAGAGGATTCTTAGAGTTCAAGGCCAGCCTGGGCTACATGAGTTTGAGGCTAGCTACTGTTACAGAGTGAAGACTGTCAAAAACAGACAAATAAATAAAGTCACCATAGAAACAACCTATTTAAAGGAGCTCTCAAAGGGTTTAAAGAATGCTTTTGTAAACTGGCCGGTGGTGGCACACGACTTTAATCACTCAGGAGGAAGAGGCAGGTGGGTCTCTGTGAGTTTGAGGCCAGCCTGGTCTACAAGAGCTAGTTCCAGGACAGGCTCCAAAGCTACAGAGAAACCCTGTCTTGAAAAACAAACAAAAAAAAAACCCCAAAGTGCTGACGTGGTGGTGGCACACACCTTTAATCCCAGCACTCAGGAGGCAGAGGCAGGTGGATCTTTGTGAGTTCGAGGCCAGCCTGGTCTACAAGAGCTAGTTCCAGGACAGGCTCCAAAGCTACAAAGAAACTCTGTCTCGGAAAAAAAAAAGAATCCTTTTGTGATATTGATAATTATTCCAACTTTGTTTTATATAAAAATGAGTATTTTTTTAAAAAGCATAGACAGACATACACACATACAGGGAAGTAGGAAAGAAAAATCTAAAAATAAAATTAAGACAATGTATTGTATAAGCAACGCAAAAAAGGAAAAGATGAATGATGCGTGGTGGGTGGTCAGAAGGGGAGAAGCAAAGAATCACTAAATTATCCATGAGTCTATATTTTAAAAGAACCTTGAAGTTGGTCATGATGACTTAACTCCTGCAACTCCAGCATTCAGAAGGCTGAGGCAGGAGGATCACCCAAGAATTTGAGCCTACGTAAATAGTGAGTTCTTGGCCATCCTGAAATACAAAGTGAGACCCTGTTTAAAAAAAATAAAAAATAAATTTAAAAAAAGTCAGGTGTGGTGGCACAAGCCTGTAACACCAACATTTGAGAATGGAATCAGAAGTTCAGGAGCTACTCGGCTATACAGCTAGTTCAAGGCCAGCCTCAACTACTTGACCCATCTCAAAAAAAAAAAAACTTAATTACTAGGAATGTATAATCAGAGTAACAACCACTTAACCTTTAGGCTATAATTAAAGTAGTACTCAGTTGTAGACTCCCTGCTTAGGCACAAGTGAAGACTGGAGAAATTTCAGAATTATAAAGATAAAAGGGTTAAAAAACCAAGTGAAGGAAAATTAGAATGGTTATTGTGCCTAAGAGAATACCAGGAGTGACTCAACAGCCCACAAGGACATGAAGAAATATCCATTTCAGTGAGCTGCTAGTCTGAATTTCCACAGCAGGTGATTCTGTTTAAATGATTACACCAAGTATTTCAACACAGAAGTGTCTCACCTAGGATACGTAGCACACAAAACCCCACAAAGCCTGTTGTTGTTCACCTCTCCCACCTTTACTAGCTCAACTTCTCATCTCCAATAGGTCAAAGGGTGGGTAAGGCATCTTTGGAATGTTAAGATGTAGGCTTCTTTCAGGTCTAGCTACGTGTAAGATTTGTTCTCTCCTTGAACCCAATATAAGGTTGAATCTTTCTGAGCTATGAAAAAAAAGGGACTCAGTAGTAAACACTCGTTGGATGGGTAAGAGGACTTGGATTTAAGGTTCATAGAGGACCTAGTGACTGGGTTTAAAATGGCCAATTTTCCTCCAAAAATAGAAAATTGAACTTGTTAAAAACTGAAATTAAGCCGGGCGGTGGTGGCGCACGCCTTTAATCCCAGCACTCGGGAGGCAGAGGCAGGAGGATCTCTGAGTTCGAGGCCAGCCTGGTCTACAAGAGCTAGTTCCAGGACAGGCTCTAGAAACTACAGGGAAACCCTGTCTCAAAAAACCAAAAAAAAAAACTGAAATTAATAATAAAAGGAAATCACCCAGAAGGCAGAGACAGGAGGATCACAAGTTCCAGACTAGCATGGGCTACAAAGTGAAACCTTGCCTCAGGTAAGAAAGTAAGTGGGGAAAGGGGAGAATTAATTAGATATGGTAAACTTCTTTCATATTTATCTCTCATTTTTGTCTTATACAGAGAATTCTTGAATCCTGAAGTCTGTGAAGAAACAGAATGTTCCTTACTTGTACTTTGACTACCCTACCCTACACCCACCTAGCTGACTACTATCTACCTAAAATATAGTTACTACTTTATTTTATAGCTGCTTTTTCTAGTTATTCTCCAGTTCATTCTGTAACACTGCTGCCTATGAAGGTTGTATCTCTTGATCACCCTTCCTTTATCTCACAGAAATACCTATTCTTCCTATTCCCTCGGATATATTTTAGTCAGCTCATGCTCTAATGATCAAAAATTTCTTAACTTTTTTTAAATTCAGCTGGCTCTTCTATTTAAAACCAAATTATCACTCTTGAGTCTCTGTAATGTCCTCATCTTTTGAACACATCACTTTCTATACCATTGTTTCATTTTTAAGTAAATTAAAAGTAGCTGTTCTAGGAGGACAAGGTCCCATATTGACCAGGCTGGTCTCAAATTCACCATGTAATGAAGGCTGACTGAACTGATCCTCCTGCCTCCACCTCTCACATGCTGGGATTATAAACATGTATTATCATATCCAGCCCCAAAACTATCTTTACCAAATGCCAAGATTCCTACCTCCCTCATTCCAACCTTCCTGGAACCCATTATGTACAAGACCATATTAGTCAGATGAAAACACAGACCCATCAGAAGTTCTCAGGATTTCACCCACCTTTCTGTCCGCATAAAATCTGTTTGAAAAACAACACAATGAAGCAACATTAAATGAGGTAAAAAGACAATGAAAGACACTATTTGTTGGTGATATGTGGGTGCACCAGAGGATGGGTCTATATGTATGTTTTTGTTATAACAGATTACTATGCATATATAAGCACACATAATGTAAATACATTCAACTCAAATAAGCAAAACTCCACAAATGTAAAAATAAAATCTGCTAATTCTGACCTAAACCACAGGTATTATATGGCTACTTCCTGGAAGGAGATGTATTATCTATGTAACAAAGTCAGTTGTAAGGAACAAGAAACCATAGGCTACTACAAGCAGATTCTGCTTTTCTGTAATGTAATATAAATGCAAAGTTTACTCATCACCTCAGGACAATGGCCATGTTGCATGACTTCTACACAATACCCAGCATGCACTCAACACTGGGAAACAGTAAATTTACAACTTAAGGAGGAAAACGGAGGCTTGCTTCACAGTGGTTTAATATGAACAGAGTTGAATATGACATTGTCTGACAGAAGAATGAACAGCTTGCTGAATAAAAGCCCCGAGTCAGGATATATACACAGCAGAAATGGGGCCTCAGAGTCTCAGCACTTGTGCACAATGAAAGAAGAAATGTTTAAAAAAATATCTGTAACAGAGGATACAAATCAAAAGGCAGCAAAGACACGGACACTGGTGAGGTGGGAAAGGGGCTGCTCAGCCCCCAGCATGGGCGGTGCAGCAGCTAGAGAGCTATCTCAAGGATCTTCAACAATGAGATGGGCTCCAAGACCCATGTCAAAATCTAATCCTGATCTCTCTGACCAGGATCACATCAGAATCAGCAATCCTTCCCCCCCCCCCAAGGACTTACATAGAAAACACTAATCCTTCCACAATAGGGAGTCTAACCCGAGTCCCCACTTTCACCTAGGACCAGAGTTAACTTGCTCTCATCCCACCATTTGGACAGACAGCAGGTCCCAGCAAACCACCACCTTTCAAACAATAGCCTAGGAGAGCTGCCAGCCTCAAGAAGCTGCTTTAGCCTCTAAGGTTGGGGAACTCTCTATCTAGCTGCTAGCTCTATTTCCATTTCTGGGAACAACACTGGAGTTCCATGGGAAACAAGTGCAGGCAGTTCAATAACCCTGTGACCAAGCCGGGGAAGGCAGCAGACAACTCTTGCCTCTGAGCCCCATTCGATAGCTCAAAATGCTTAGGAGAAACCAGAAACTGTGGTATGTGTGCTTCTGCCTTTGGAACAGCACTAAAAGACATGGGAAAAGGAGGAATGGAAGGAGGAAAGTGATGTTGCTCTTCCTTACTACATAGAGAAACCTAGAACATGACCCCCCCACCATTCAAGAAGTCACCTGGCAGTGGTAAGTTGCTCTTATTCCTCAAAACCCACAAAACTAACCCATAAATTCACAAGGGTTGAGGAGGGAGAACTGCTGGCCCATACTGACTCATTAGCTAGTGAGCAAAATGTAGACAGTCAGAGTAAGGAGCCATGAAGGGCTAGGGGCTAGGCAACAGGAGCAGCCTACTACCCTATGGCTTTCTTGACTTTGCAGTAACCATGATGATGGGCCCATAATACCCATACACCCTGCTCCACATATTGGACTGCTTAAACTCTAAGAGGATTACTGCCATGAAAAACAACAAGGGAGAAAAAACAACCAAAAAATTGCTGAGAAAACTGGGAACAGGCTTAGAAAAACAAGTTTTGGGCCTCTACTACCTTCCCCCCCAAAAGGAAAATTGTCATGCAGGTAGGAAAAGCAGAGATTCTCCCTGTTCAGTGTTCCTTGTGAAACCTAAGAATAAGAAAAAGCCCCTAGACTTGCAGCATCAGTAATATATCCCAGTGCTTCACCAGCATAAACCCCCCACCCCCCAAGGTTAGCCTTGTGACATGGGTAAAATGCCCAAAAATTGCCTTCCACTCCAATCCCTCCCCCACCCCAACCCCAAGCAAAGAGCATCTGCCTGTGGTTTCCCACCTCTCTTCAGAGAAGAGATACTAGCAGAGTGCCCACATGGTTTAGTCTGGTACCAAGGGGCACAATGCAAGACAGTCTATCAGGCCAGGGGATGGGTAGCCAACTTCAGATCAAAAAGAGAGAGAGGCTTAGTGTAAAAACCAATGTCATTTCAGCAGGTAAAGTTGAGGGCAAGTGGTGAGAGGGACTCCTACTGGCGCACCTTCCCAGGGACGTAGTTCCTATCAATTGCCTCCTCCTGCAGGAACATGTGTAGACAGCGTTCATTCTGAGCCAGTGGGTGCCCAGCAATTCTATAAAGAGACCAAAATGGTTATGAGTAGTTTCTGGAATCATAAAGAATTGGCAGGGAAATAGAAATGTGAAGAGAGGACAAAGGGCATGGTCAGCCCTTAGGTTTGAGACTCTAGAGGACAGCAGTGGAATATGACCTAAACCTTAATATTATAGAAGGGAAATGGAACAGAAGGACAGTGTAGGGAAATTCTAGTTAAAAGGGTTAACATGCATTACACTCTCAGGCCTTGAGACATACAGGATCAGAGTTTTATTATCCAGTTTGCTCACTACATCATATTACCTATTACAAAAAGACAAAGAAAAAATATAGAAAGATGGGCTGGGAGTATATCAGCTTAGAGGTGCTTGCCTAGCATATACAAGGCCCTGGAATCAATCCCCAGCAAAAAGGGAAAGAGGACAATATGGAACAAAGAAGGAAGGGGGAGGGGAGAAAAGTGGGCAGGGGAGAAAGGGGAGAGAGATTTCATGATGACAAACACAGTAAACAGAGCAGCCAGGAAATTGACTTACTTGTTAATAAACTGTTCAAGGCCCTGCCTCCTTTCTTCAATGAAAGATTCCTCAAAGATCCCTTCATCTCCTCGGAAAGGGAGCTGCCGCTTCAAGGCTTTCCCAGGCAGTGGTGGTACTACAATCTGCAGTCAAATAGCAGCCCAGTTGAAGAGGGCAAGAAAGAAAAAAGCAAATGAGATGGTAAAGGGTTCTCTCTCTCTCCCTCCCTCCCCCCTCCTTCCCTCCTTCTCTCCCTTACTCTCTGTCTCCCTCCTTTTCCCCGAGACCCATGGCTGCAAGGTGGCCTCAAACTGTCTATGTACCTAAGGATGACCTTGAACTTCTGATCCTCCTGGCTTGGCCTGCCAGGGAAACTGTGTATCTTAATTCTTTTGGGCCTGGGATCCACCATACCTAGGTTCAGCTAAGGCCTTAGAACAGTAAGGATGGCTCATATGGATCAACTTGATTTCTGTAAGACAGATTTACCATCTCAAAAGAAAGGAAATAAACTTCAAGCACTCTTCACTTTCCTCAACAATCTAGCACCATCCAAGCATTCAGCTAAGCTTTTCTTGACATATTTTTGCATTTATAGAAGTTTATTAACTTTACAAACTACAAAACAAAACAATAGTTAAAAACTATTGTTTATGGGGCTGAAGAGATGGCTCATCGGGTAAGAACACTGGCTACACAAGCATGAGGACACGAATAAGGACTCCAGGACCCAAACCAAAAAGTCCGGTTGGGGGAGAGGGTAGAGACAGGAGGATTGCTGGAGACTGCCGGCCTAGTTCCAAATTCAGTGAGAAATCCTGTCTAAAATGTGTGAAGCAGGATACACAATTTACTCCTCTGGCCTGTAGGTACTATGTGTGCCCTTACACCATACACAACACACACACACACACACATTTAAAAATAATACAGTCATCCAAGCAGTGATGGTGTAGGCCTTTAATCCCAGCATTTGAGAGATAGATGGATCTCTGAGTTCAAGGCTAGCCTGGTTTACAGAGCTAGCTCCAGGATAGCCAGGGCTACAAAAAGAAACAGTACTGAAAACAAGAAAAAAAATAACAAAACTCTGCCCTAAACCTCTAAGTTTCAAAGGAACCAATATATTGTGATTACATCTATAAGAATGTGTTCACCCTTCCTACCTACTTCAAGACTTTATGAGCTGTGATCTTATACACTCCGAGCCTATACAGATTGCCTACTCCAATGGTTCTAGGTTGGGGATGAGCTATACCTTACTATCTCGCTCCAGCTCATTTTTCAGCCACTCAAAGTCACTGTAGCGTCGCCGTACACATGATTCTTTCAGCTTGAAGATGGGTAGGTTTGTCTATAGGGAAGAAAGAAAGAATGAAGAGAAGCTAGGTGTTGTGGCATGCACTTTTAACACTCAAGAGGCTGAGGCAGGAGGATCAGCAGTTTGAGGTTAACCTAAGACACATAGGGAATGCCAGATCAGCCTAGGCAACATGGTGACACTATTGCAAAAATATAAACCAACCAAATTGAAAACAGGCAATAAGTTCTATTCAACAAACCTGTGGGGCCCACCTGTCAGAACCACTGGAAGTCTCAATGAAGAAACAGTTCCTCTGGGACTGAGGATATAACTCAGTGGTAGGTCACTTACCTATTCCATATGAGCACCAGGGTTTGACTCTCAGTATCACAAAAAAGAAAAATTGAACCTATGGACCACATACCTGAAGTTTTTCCAAAACACCACGAAGTATATATTAAGCCTTACCATACCCAATCTTACCATAGTTGGGGATCAGAAGTCCCTTGCTGGGGCTGAATGGTATATATAGCTCAGTGGTAGGAGCACTTGACTAGCATGCCCAAGGCTCTTGGTTCCACCCCATAAGCACACACATAAAATTCTTTGCCACTTAAAATTTGTCTTACAGAGAAGACTTACAGTCATGTTCTAATGTAATTATATTGGTAAATCAAGTGTTGTCTTAGACTGTCCTCTAAGGCCCCCCTGTCTGGAGATGTGCTTCCCTTCCTATCTCTATGATATGGAGAGAAGTCTTTGGGAACAACTAGAAGGTAAAGCATTTCCAACAGATGTTTACTACCCTATGATATAAAAATGCCTGCAGTGGGAATGAGGAGCTGAAGCTCAGTCATGAGAAGCTCAGCCATGGAGAGAAAGCTCAATCAGGAACTCCAGCTGACTGCCTAACTTCCCTGGACAGTTTCTGCTGGACCTTAAGGGTGCCTGATTTGACGATGCTATTTGATGGTTTTTGTTGCTATTTGTCCTTCTACTTGTAAGCCTCACCTGAGGTGACACTCTACAGTCTGGGACTCTCTGAGGAACTCCAGCTGGCTGCCTTAAATGTGCTTCCCCAGTCAATTTCTGCTGGTTGAGTACCTAACTTGATAATGTTTTGCTGTCTATCTCTTGCTATTTATTCCTTTACTCTGACTTGCCACACAATTAAACTCACTCATTCAAAATCAAAAGTACAGCTATTTCAGATCATTCTCTAGACTTCCAAGGCATGCTTTCCTCTGCCTTTTTATCCCAATCTTTCCTATAAGTCCTACCTCACTTCATTCAGAAAAATTTTCCTGATAATACCAGCTGGGTATATTATGGTCTACCTCCTCCCTGTTACACTTTACTTGAGACCCTGTCTGTAGCATAGGCTGGCTTCAAACTCCCTACATCTCCAAGGATAACCTTGAACTTTTGTCTTCCTGCCTCCTCATGAAATTACAGGTGCGTACTACCATACCCAGTTCATGCAGTGCTGGGCATCAAACCCAGGGCTATATACATGCTAGGCAAATACATACCAACTGAAACACACCCACATCCCCATTTCTAAGCGTTTTGTTATGCAGCAGAGGATGATCTTGAACTTCTGATCGCATTACTAGGTTTTCTTCACACTGTTTTATGCATCCTGTATGTTGTCTACATGACTAAGTGATGATCTTAAGATCAACAACATGAACTGGACGGTGGTGGTGCATGCCTTTAATCCCAGCACTCGGGAGGTAGAAGCAGGCCAATCTCTGAGTTTGAGACCAGCCTGGTCTACAAGAGCTAGTTCCAGGACAGGCTCCAAAACTACAGTGAAACCCTGTCTCGAAAAACAAACAAACAACAACAAAAAAAGAGCATCTGGTAGAGCTTCACATGGTCCTTACTACATTATTTTTTACAGTCCACAAATCCTGAAGTCACCTCCCCAGCCAATAACTGGCCAGCTGACATTAGCTCCAACTCTACCCAAAATCTTCAAGGTTCAAGAAATATCAATAGGTTTACATGGAGTCTGCTATACATAACATTTTGTCATCTAAACAATTCTTTAAAAGAATAAACAAAATGACAGAGAGTCAGCTTTCTTTACACTGTGGCCCCAGGTATGCCCACAATGCTCCCTCCAGTGGATGGCCCTGTACCCAGAAGTATATGGTCAACGCAATGGTTTGGTTTGGTTTTTAAAAGCGATTCAAAGTTGGAGAGAGAGGGAGGTAAAGATGGATCAGGAAGAAATTAGGAGGAGAGTAGGAGTGAACAATATCAAAATGTATTGGATGAAATTCTCAAAGAACAAAACTATTTTTAAAAAAGGAAGAAACAAGGGAAAGGGCGGGGCAGGAGGAGGGGAGGGAGTGGGAATGGGGAAAGCTATGTAAAATGAGAAAAGATTGTACTAAAAAATCTTAATAAAGAAACAAAAAAATTTTATTTAATTTTTTTAAAAAAGGAAGAAACAAGTAACTTAACAGGATGGCTAAGTGGAAATAGGAGGGTCCGTAGTTCAAAGTCATCCTCAGCTACACATTGAGTTTTAGGCCAGCCTAGGCTACATGAAACTCAGAAAACAACAAAAGAATAAATAAAAACTCGAGGCTAGTGAGATAACTGGGCAAGTAAAGGTGCTTGCATCTAAATCTGACACCCCAAGTTCCAGCTCTAGGGCCTATATGGTAGGAGAGAACCAAGTCCTGCAAGTTGTCCTCTGACATGTGCTGCAACCCTTCCTCTGAACACAAAATAAATACATACAGATGTAATTTGAAAAATTTAAAGGGGCCAGGCAGTGGTGGCGCATGCCTTTAATCCCAGCACTCAGGAGGCACAGGCAGGCAGATCTCTGTGAGTTCAAGGCCAGCCTGGTCGACAGAATGAGTTTCAGGACAGGCTCCAAAGCTATACAGAGAAATCAAAAAAAAAAAAATTAAGGGGCTGGAAAGATGGTTCAGTGTTTAAGATCACTTGTTCTTCCAGAGGACGCGGGTTCAATTCCCAGCACCCATGTGTTGGCTGACAACTGTCTGTAACTCCAGTTCCAGGATGCACATGATACACAGATATATGTTTAAGTAAAACACTCATACACATAAAATAAAAAAAAATTTTAAAGTTTTTTAATTTTAAAAACTGTCATTTTTATGAACTATGCTTAACTAAAAACAAAAAACCTATTCTTTCCTTTCCCCCAAAGGATGATGAAAATACTGTCCTTCCATCTCAGCACCTAGCCTTCTAAGAAAACAGCTTCTATGTAGTTTAGTGCCTGGGCTGCAAACTACGAATCATATGAGGAAGCAGGAATTGTATAATACAGGATATTGAGGGTTTGAGGGTTCTGTTCAACACAAAATACAGTGAAAGGAGAGGAAAAAACACAAAAATCAAGCCCACAATGACACATCCATATGAGCCAGGTGCAGTGGCGCACACCTTTAACCCCAGCAATTGAGGAGGAAAAGGCAGCCAAATCTCTTGAGTTTGAGGCCAACCTGGTCTACAAAATGCATTCCAGGACAGTCAGGGCAACACAGAGAAACCCTGTCTCAGGGGAAAAAAAGAAACATCCATATGAACATGTATAAGGATGTGAGGACCACCATAGCACCTCTCCAGACTCCTCAGGCAAGCGGGATCCATTCCTGAATAAAATTAAAGAGAATAGCTTCATCAATACTTATTATACAGAGCTAAAGGTGTAGATCAATGGAAGAGTGTGTCCTCGGCATGCATGAGGCCTGAATTAAATCCCTGGCACCAGAAAAATAAATACAAATGATTTTATAGATTTTTCCAAAAACCAGAGTTCAATACAAGAGTGGAAGCCTCAAATCAACTGAAACTCACAGAATGACGAACCACCACATTATACAACTAGAACTGTGGAAGGGGCTGCTGAAAAAGCTCTAGGTACACTCTGCATACTAAGTTTTGCAACTAAGCCTTAACAAAGTAGCGCAAAGAACATGGACTTTGGAGTTAGAGACTTGGTTTCAAATCCCAGCCCCTATCTGACACTGTTATATGCACTTGGGAAAATTACTTAAACTACAGGTTTTCTAATTTCTACTTTTTCAAAATGTATACAGAAACTAAAGTCTACCAAGGCGTAGCTAGGCAGTGGTGGTGCACGCCTTTAATCCCAGTACTTGGGAGGCAGAGGCAGGCAGATCTCTGTGAGTTTGAGGCCAGCCTGGTCAACAGAGCGAGTGCCAGAACAGGCTCCAAAGCTACACAGAGAAACCCTGTGTTGAAAAACAAACAAACAAAAAACTATCTAGGTGTCGCAACATACAACTTTAATTACAACACTCCGGAGGCAGAGGCAGGCAGATCTCTGAGTTGGAGGCCAGCCTGGTCTATAGAATGAGTTCCAGAACAGCAAGGGTTATTACACAGAGAAACCCTGTTTCAGAATAAAAAAAAAAACTTAAAAAAGAAAAAAAGCCAGGCAGTGATGGCGCACGCCTTTAATCCCAGCACTCAGGAGGCAGAGGCAGGCGGATCTCTGTGAGTTCGAGGCCAGCCTGGTCTACAAGAGCTAGTTCCAGGACAGGCTCCAAAGCTACAGAGAAACCCTGTCTCGAAAAAAAAAAAAACAGAAAAAAAGGAAACTAAAGCCTGGTTTGTGCCTGACCCATTGTAGGGACTAGATGGATGGTCTCTGTTGTTATCAGAATATCTAAGTAGAGAACGATTTCCTCATTATTCCTTAAGGCTCTCATGCATTTAGACAAAGTCTCCAAAACCCTAAAAGCAGTCTTTATACTGACTGAGCAAGTTAAACTTAAGTTCCCTGAGTAATTAAGTCTTCCTCCATTAACACTTCTCTTTTAGCATAGTTTAAAGAACGTAAATTCCATGCTTCTCCAAAGAGATCATTTCAAATAGTCTCGTCTCCATAAGACAAGGGCTCTCATGCTGTTATCACTGCCCCTGAGTTTAGAGATGACCGCTTCTTCCTAAGAATGTCAAGCACAGGTAGAACATTCTCATTCAATTCTTCTAAAACATGAGAGCACCATATGCCTCTTGGTTCTTCAATGGTATTCAAGAGGGATGCTCTTCACAAAGACTATCCTGGATCTCTAAACTGAGAAGAAAACTAAAAAAATAAATAATGGTTCTCAATTTTTATAGCCTGTTCCACTTCAACTGGGAAAAAAATACTTATGAACCATGTACTTTATCTGCACATTCCATCCTTGCACTATGGACTAAGCACTGTGGACTAAGAGAATAAAGTCCCCTAGGGTGCAAACTGGAAGAAGCCATTCCTAGAGCCATTCTGAAATGCCATGTATTAAAGTAAATACAGACCAGACCAGGGACAGAAAAGGCAAATACCCTTTTACCAAAAAAAAAAAAAAAAAAAAAAGCCAAGTGAGAGCCAATAAAAACTGAAGTAAACATTCTGGATACTTCAAATCTAAAAGATCAGCAGAGGATGGGAGCAGCAACTGACAATCCACCAATCCCAGTGCAGGGCCGGGCTTCACGTAAGACACAGCATTGTGGTACCTAAGAAACTTAAACATAAAACATTTCTCTCTTCCAGATGTAAATCTTAGAAAAGTCAACAAAGCGTTTGGTCTCCACGGGGTTGCCTTTCTACTTCTGCTCTCTCTCACAAGCCCACTGTCTCCTTTTCTGGTCGAGTTTCCTCGAACTAAAAGGTTTGCTTAACTCCATCATCCCAGAGAGATCTCATTAGGAAGAAACCCAGCCTTCCCGCCTCCCCCCCTTCAGAATGACTTCCATAACCTAGTTTAGTTATGGGACCCAGCGACACATCGCCTTGGCTTTCCATCCCCCGCCCCCCGCCTTCTTCCACCCTCCCCTTTCGTCCTTCTGTCAATCATGATTCCAATCTATTTGAATTCCTCACTAATCTTTGTCCATCCTCCACACCCTGTCCAGCCATGCTCCACTTCTGCCTCGTGAGTACTTGTTTTCCTTCACCGCCCCCCCCACCCCCGCCCAAAGTCCCCCTCTGGAGTTTTCTGTACCCCCAGGCCACAACTGAGTCTGCAGCCCTCTCTCCAAACCTTTCATGCCCTAACCCTCACATGACCCCCTCCAAGCTTGCCCGCCGTTAGTCGTCCCCCATACCCCCTCCCCTGCCGGGTCGTCCTCCTTCAGCTGTCTCCCTCACCCCGTGACTCACCCGCATGCGAACCTCATAGGTGGTGAAGCGCGCGCGGCCCACGCCCACCGTCTGTGGATTAAAGATGTCTATCTCCAGGAAGTTACTTGGCGGCCCGTAAGCATCGGTCAGGTCCTGAGGCTTCGAGTTAAGGCGCCGAGTGTCAGCCACGGCCGTGTCCGACATCTTTCCGAAGAAGAGACCGGTACCGGCGAAGGGGGTGGGGGACAGAGGCCTGAGGCAAGAGCGCGCACGGCCCCTCCCGCTTGCAAAATAATCAGCCAACCCACAGACGGCGGCGACGCGCACGCGCACACGCATGCGCGCACGCACACACCGCCCGACTTTCGGGCCCGTCGCCCTGAGTAGCCGCCATGCTGACTAGGGCTTATACTTTATGGTGAAAGCGTCATTCAGACTTCCGGGTGGGACTGGCAGCTGCCCCGGAACCTGCATCTCTAATACTCCCTGTCCAATACTTGGAGAAGCACCACACGCAGACTCCGCCAATCTGTGTTCCTCAATCCCAGAAATTGTCTCATCCCGTGCATCAATCAGCAGTGGGCACTGCCCCGCGAGCTATTATCCTAAAGTGATAGGCTGGAACCCCAGGTCCTGAATAAGTACGGATTTTCCATGAAAATAGAAGGTGGGGTTCCAACAACAGTACCAAAAACGTAGAATGCAGCCCCACTGCTTGTGCCACTGATAGTTTCAGTTCAAGCGACACACAATTGAACATTCAGCAAGCAATACAATATGGTGCCAGGGAAGCAGCAAACTCGAATTGGGAAAACAGTAATGATTTCAGGTTCTTGCTTTTCAGGAATAGTGAGTGTATCTTCATTCTCCACATGTTGCTACATAACAACTAATTCAACTAATTCCAGGTGTACTCATTTATTTTAGGATGCTTATTTCATTAACTTCTGTCTATATTCTGAAGAACCCCATCCATACTTGGCTATGCTCTGAGCTTGCTAGCGACCTATGATGAAGATATGTGTCTACATGAGAACATCTCTAGAAAAACATATATACGTGTGTGGAAAATGCATTTGCACATAAGTGCATGCTGAGACAGTGTCTTATATTTATCCCAGCTGGCCAGGAACTTGCTATGTAAGCCAAGCTAGCCTCAAACTTGCAGCAATGCTCCTGCCGATGCCTCTTGAATCCCGGTGTTACTGGTCTCTGTCACCATGTCCAGCTAGAAATGGTATTTGTGGTTGTTTTTATAGTTCTGAAACATTGTCTTATGTATTCCAGGCTGGTTTAAAACTTGCTTTGTGTCTGAAAATGACTTTGAACTTCTGGCCCTCCTGCTTGTACCTCCCAAATGCTGGGATTACAGAATACTCCATTAGACCCAGTTTTCTGCAGTGCTGGAGATCAGATCCAAAGTCTACCAAATAAGCTATATCCCCAGTCCTTAAATAAACATTTTTAAGACTGATTTATATATGTCCCACATTTTGGGAGTTGGGGGGGGTTCGAGACAGGGTTTCTGTATGTAATAGTCCTAGCTGTTCTGGAACTAACTCTGTACATCAGGCTGGTATCAAAACATTTCCCATGTTTTTAAAAGATTATTTATTTTATTATTATTTTAATGTTTAAATAAGTATTTTATGTGTCTACATATTTTGTCTACATTTATGGCCATGAACCATGTGCATGCAATGCCCGAGGAGTCCAGAAGAGAATGTCAGATTGCTGGATCTTAAGTTACAGATAGTTCTGAACCACTATGTGGGTGCCGGAAATCAAACTGGGTCCTCTGCAAGAGAAGCCAGTGCTCTTAACCACTGAGCCATCTCTCCAGACCCTACATGTCCCATGTTAAGGAGTAGACAAGTGGGAATTTTAGGACATCTTCCCTTCACCCTTCACCTAACCTCCTAAAAAAAACAATCTCTTATCACTGATGACTGAATTCTTTCAACAAAGCACAAGGGCTTACAGTTTGACAATTAAGTTATTTAATTCAATATAACTGATATCTATAAACTGCTTAAGTACCAAGCACTGGATTTTTGGGTTGTTTTGGGTTTTTTTGTTTTTTGTTTTGTTTTGTGGACATGGGGTTTCTCTACAAAGCCCTGGCTGTCCTGGAACTGGCTTTGTAGACCAGGCTGGCATCAAACTCAGAGACCTGCCTGCCTCTGACTTCTGAGTGCTGGGATTAAAGGTGTGCACCACCACGGCCAACCGAGAGTTAACTTTCTAAGCAAAATCAAGTGAACAAACTGAATGTGACAAACATAAGCAAGCGTTCAGAGTAGCAGATGGAAGCTGTGTGACCGCACTGGACGTGGTGGTACATGCCTAGGAGCCCAGCAACTGCGCAAAGACGAGCGCTTCGGGAATTCAAGGCCGCCCTCTACTGCACAGCGTGTTTGAGACCAGTCTGGGCTATAATGGGACCCTGTTTCAACAAAACAAAACAAAAATTGGGGAAAACTTCCTAGAGGAGGACACTTCAGAGTTAAACACACGAAAAGGCATAGAGAATGGGAGCTGGAGAGATAGCCCAGCAGTTAAGAGCACTGACTGCTCTTGCAGAGGACCTGACTTTGATTCCCAGCACTTACAAAGTGGCTCACGAGTCCAATTCCAGGAGCTCCACTGGCCTCTTCCAGCTCCTTGTGCACCAGGCACGATTGTGCTGCAATACTCATATACATCAAAAATTTTAATCTTTTAAAAAAACTTTTAAGGGCATAACAGAGAAATAGTGGAAATGGGGAAAGGCAATTTCTGGCACAGGAAATAACATATTTAAAGCCATCACAGGAAGACACTCTACAGTATTTTTAGGCAATTATCACCAATTCAGATTGTGTAATGGAAATGTTTTGAGATGTAGAGCGTCTAGGGATGGGCAGAAGAGAGTGAGCCCTCTATATTAAGCAAAGTGTTTCTGACTTTACGATACGTGATAGGGAACCACTGAAGAACCTTAAGAGAAAAGCAATAAGAAGGGTATGATCCTATTTTTTCAAGAGAGACTATTTTGCGAGTAACGTGGGAAAATGTATTTAAGTTGAATGTGACTAACTGTGAAGGAACCGACAACAAGTGGGGAGGGCTAGAGAGATGGCTCAGTGGTTAAGAGCAAAAAAGACTTGGATTCCGTTCCCAGCATCCACATTGGGTAGCTCACAATTTGGGCTAGCTTGAGCTCCAGGAGTTCTGAGGTCTTCTTCCTGTCCGAGGGCACCTGCGTGGTGCACATACAGAGAAGCGGGCACATGCACATACATATAAAAAACTGTGGGAGAATGAATTAGGGTTTGTATTAGATATGGTGATGATACAGTATAGTAAATTAAATGTGTGGACCATGATTGAGACTGACTAGGTTTAAATCCCTGCTCCCTATCTGTGTAACCTGTGTAAAACTTGTACAAAGTTTTCCTTAACTGTACAATGGAAATAAAACTAAAAGCTACCTTTGCAGCTGTTGTGAGACTTTTGAATGAAATGAGATCTTCCGTGTGCACAAAGTAGTTGTTTGGTAACTATTCACTATTGTTACTATTTGGAGAGGGAGGAGAGGGAGGGACTTGAAAATGGCCCCTGGTTTTCTGACCAGGCACCATCAATCAACATTGGAATTGCAGAAAGAGGAGTACACTGAGGAGGAGAGAAATGAGTTCGGTTAAAATAAATCAAAGTTGTTTAGAAGACATGCAGGTGTCGATGTCCAGCTGGCAGCTGAAAATCCTTGCCTGGTGCTTGAGGGCATGATGAGTGTTAGAGCTAGAGACTTAGGGATCATCAGAATACAGTGCAGATAGAGACTTAGGGATCATCATCCAAAGCTACAGAGAAACCCTGTTTCGAAAAGCCAAAATATACATATACATATATGTATATATATTTAAATTTTTAAATCGTTCAAAATCAGCCTTGCCTCAAAAAAAAAAAAAAAAAAAAAAAGACGGCCGTGTTTGGTGGTGCACACCTTTAATCTCAGCTCTTGAGAGGTAGAGGCAAGAGGCTTCCTGTAAATTTGAGGACAATTTGGTCTACATAGAGAGGTCTAGATCAGTTTGTGCTACGTGGTAACACCCTGTCTCAAAACAAACAACAGCAACAAAAAAGTGTTATGATGGCTGAAGATAAGCCGGAGTCTGAGTCTGGGCCAAAGGGTATAATCCAGTGGCAGAGTATGTGCTACGCATGTGTGAGCCCCTGTGCTTAATCCCCAACACCTCGAAGCAAAATAATGTCCCATGCTTGGTGATATGGAATGACATACCCTAAAATATAAGGAGGGCACTTAAAGAGAAGGCTCAGTGGTTAAGAGCAGTTGCTACTCTTGCAGAGGACCAGGGTTTGGTTCCCATGGCCCACATGGCAGTTCACAAGCATCTGTAAATCCAGTGTCTGGACGTCGTGTGTCATCTTCTCGCATCCATGGACACTGCATGTACATGGTGAACTTCCGTACTGGTAAAACACTTATACACATAAAAGCAAAATAAATCTTGAAAGATAAGGTAGAAAAATGACAGAGGATGTCGGCCACAGGCATAAGTATGTGCACACCTCCACACACACAGAATGAGAAAAATCCAAGCAGAGTGGTGGACGTCTGTAATACCACCACTTCGGGGGCAGAGACAGGAGGATTGATTGCACCAAGTTACAGACCAGGGTAGCCTGGATCACAGAGTGAGAACTTGTCTCAAAGAAACGTCTCTGAAAGTGAGAAACGCTGGTAAAAATGTCATAGTATAATATCATTTGTAGTATATGTTAATATACATCATAATTTTTTGATCTTTAAAATTGTATACGTATGAATGTTATACTTTATAGTGTGTGTTATGTATGTGTAGCTGAGGACACGCGATCCCCTGGAACTGGAGTTACAGATGGCTGTGAGCCACCATGTGGGTACTGGGAATCAAGCCCAGGTCCTCTGCAAGAGCAAGTGCTCCCAGCCACTCCAACTCCTACATAATAAAGTTATAGTCTAAAAGGATATACACAAAACCAACAGTAGTAAATTCAGGGTAGTGGGATTTCAGTTGGACTTCATGCTTATGTCTAATTTTCTGGAAGATAAAGGATCTGATCGGGAAGTGGGGTGAGAATGAAAGGCAGAGCTTTGTACGAGGTAGATAGTGATTTGCTACTTAGCAAACACTTTAGGCCCTGGGACCTGACTTTTTTTTAACAAATAGACTTCTTATATTCCTTGTTTATTATTTTTGTTTTTATAATACTAGAGATCATATATATATATAATAAATGTGTTTTTATAATTTTACCTTTCCATTATAATACAAATACATATATATTTATATATTGCACTAATGATTCAACCTAGGACTTCAAGCATCCTAGGAAGCTCTCTACTACTGAGCTGTGACTTTGGCCTATATTCCTTTTTTTTCTTTATCAGAAAACGAAACTATTCTCATCTGGAAAAAAAAAACATTCTAGGGCAAGCAGGCACAGGAATAAAAGCTTGTGAAGAAACAAGGAAGGAGCGAGTGGTCAAGAGAAGTACCAGATGATAACCATCTGAAGGCGAGGGATGAAAAAGTACCCAGAAGGAGCGACTAGGTGTTTAGCAATATTTGCTCCAGTAGAAAGGTCAAATAAGATAAGCCCTGAGAATGTCCACCCGGTTTGACAATTACCTAAAAAACAGCAGTTCTATAGAGAACTGGGAGTAGACGCCAGATAACAAGGCCTGAGAACTATATCAAAAGAGAAGGAATGACATTTTGTGGAAAAAGTTTCTCAAAAAGCTTTTCCAAGAAAGAAGTGGGGTAGCTGGAGAGCCATGCATTGCCAAAAGCTAGGAATGACATATTATCAAAGGGCAATGGGGTTTTTTTTTTTGCTTTTGTTGCTGTTGTTTAGTTTGGGTTTTCTGAAAGGTGGTGGTGTTTGGGGATTTGTTTTGTTTTTGTTTGATTTTCTTTCTGAGACAGTCTCCTGTACTCCAGGCTGGCTTCAAATTCCCCAGGTAGCCAGAGCTGGCCTTGAACTGACCCTGCTACTTTCACTTGCAAAATGCTGAGATCCAGACATGTGCCACTGACATACACCATTTTTTTTGTTTTGTTTTGTTTTTCTTGGGAGGCACAGCTGAGTTATCCAGTGTTGTTCCTTTTATAAAGATAGAACAGATTGGGACATGTTAAGCAGCTGAAGAGAATGGTTTCATAGACAGTGAAAATTGGAATGTGTAAGTGAGCAAAAAGATAAGGCTTAAAAATCACATAACCCTAGGACAATTATGTAAGTTAAACTCATGATGAGATATAAATAGCTGATCCATAGTCTTTTCTTGCTGAACTCCTCAGGTCTGTCTTCAGGGTACCAACTTGGGATGTATATAACTAAGCAGTTGCTGTCAAGGCGTGGTCCCATCCATGACAGACCCCATCATTGCCTTGGCTCCACTCTGTCAAAAATAAAGTGGCCTAATATGTTGTCAGAACCATATGGAATCTCTTTCTGATACTGTTCTTAATATTAGGGAACATTCATTCTTCATAAATTTTTCACACCAAGACTAGTTTATTGCCCCAAACTCCTTAAGGTCTAAAAACATGGATAAGCCAGGCAAAGTTTGTGCATCCCTTTAATCTCAGCACTCGGGAGGCAGAGGCAGGTGGATCTCAGGAGTTCAAGGCCAGGCTGGATGTTTGTGCTATCAGACTGCTGAAAAATAGATCCCAAAGAATTAAAAATTTCCCAGGAATCACATGCTGGCTGAAGGGAAAGGCTGAAGCCCTACTCCCAGGCAGAAGAGAAACTTACATTGTCTTTCTTCCTGTTACATTTATTGGGTTATGTGTGTGTGTGTGTGTGTGTGTGTGTGTGTGTGTGTGAGAGAGAGAGAGAGAGAGAGAGAGAGAGAGAGAGAGAGAGAGAGAGAGAGAGAGAGAGAGAGAGAGAGAGTTGGTGGTGGTGTTGAGAAGGGATCTCAGTATGTAGTCCAGGCCAGCCTCAAACGCATGTCCTCCTGTCCCAGCCTTCCAAGTGCTGGGATGATGAGCATGTACCATCATGTCTGGCTAGCATGGTCTTTTTCTCAGAGAAAAATTTTATGGGGTAGAAAGAGGAGAGTAAAGGGCACTAAACTAATTAAACCCTTTGTTGTAATAAATAAGATGATGACAGCTCTTAGCAGCTGTGTCCCATACATACCCAAAGACACACAGACATGTATACCTTTTTTACTTTTTCCTGGGAGGCTGAGTTACCAAGTGATGTCAAGCAAAGCACAATTATCCTCTGGAAAGTACACACATACACAAGTTGCCCTCTCTATTGAGTTTCCTTGACTTGAGGAACAAGGACTAGAGAAAAATAAGAAATCTCAATTTAAAATCTCTAAATTATAAGGAGTTTCACTCACGTGCCATCTTGCCTGCAGGCAGCATTATCTCTTAAACAGATACCTATCCATCTTCCTGTCCCCGGACTTTTCTTCTTCTGAAAGATTTCAAAATCTCATTTCGGTGTTGGGCAATCATAATGACATAATCTCTCTCTCTCTCTCTCTCTCTCTCTCTCTCTCTCTCTCTCTCTCTCTCTCTCTCTCTCTGACTATCTGAAGGAAATGGCAAATCAAAAACTCTGGGATTTGGGGTGCTTGTATCCTCAGGAGCAGAGAGAGGGTAGTGGGTCTGGGTATGAAAAGAGAGTTAATGCTCGGGAGGCAGAGGCAGGCGGATCTCTGTGAGTTCGAGACCAGCCTGGTCTACAAGAGCTAGTTCCAGGACAGGCTCCAAAGCTACAGAGAAACCTTGTCTTGAAAAACCAAAAAAGAAAGAAAGAAAAGAGAGTTAATGCAAGGATGAGAACAAAATGAAGCGCACTCGGGTGCATGATCTGGGACCCAAGAGAACCTGGGTTTGGAGATTAGCAGCCTTCTATGGAGCCCCTTCTCTTCACACAGTCTCCCATCCAGCTGCCTGTTACTCTGGATGTTTCTCTTTCTTATTAAGTTCATCTAACCCTAATTTCACCTGGCACCTCCCTGAAGGTGGTCTCTAGCTTCAACTAAATCCCTTCTGAAAATTGTCAATCCCCTCTCTTTGTTGACAAAGTGCTTTTGAAATGTTCGACTTGTCTACGGAAGTTGGTCAATCTATTTACCTCACCAGAGCATCTCTGGATCACCTAAGGATATGGACTGTCTGAGAAAGAACCTCATGACTTAATTGCGTGGATAAACTATGTATGTTTATGGGGGTTGCTAAAGCCTTAGGCCTTTAGCCGGCCAGAATATGGCTTTCAGCTCCCAAACAGGTGTCTGTTAATTATGTAATTACTTATCAAGTGACAGGAAAGTAATGTCACATTGAACCAACCGTCTTCTAATAGGTGGCAGGCATTATTGTAGGCATTTCAAATATTTTTTAACTCAGCTAATCCTCAAAATGATATAACAAAAGTACTATTTTTATATCAGCAGACAATAATAAGATAAACATTAAACAGTTTTCTTCAAACCACCCAGGTAGAAAGTAGAAAAGTCAGGACTTGAACCTGGGTTGTTTGGATTTTGAGTTCAGATTTTTAACATGGCCATAAGAAATGAAAAATTCAATCTGTATTTTGCCTGAACATGGAAAGAGGAAAGACTGGAAGGGTAGGAGGGAGACCCAAAGAGGTGCAGTGGGGAGGGTTTAGAATGGTGCTAACTGCTCACTAGCCTGCTGGTAGAAATTGCCTTCCTCTGTGGCTTCTAGACCTGAGATCGAGTGTAAACTGCCTCTTCCTGCCTGGATACTGTTCTCTTTGGTCTTTAGCCCAAATCTTTTTTTTTTCACCTGGAAAATGTTAGCATTTAATTGGCCTCCCTGAATGGCTTCAAGCCACCAGAACACAGGCACCTCCAACACCCTTTATCTTCTCTTCTGCTCTTCTGCTGAAAAATTTGGCTTTCACGATGACAGGCTGCTTAGGAAGCTTTCCCTTCCCCAGAACTTTGTAGTAGCCCGATCGCACGACGTCAATGATGGGAGCAACTCCAGTCTTGTTCTTGGCAGCGTTGACCCGGGTCTGCTCACTGACCAGTGTCCACAGTTTATCCAGGTTGACAGTCGGGCAGAAGCTCTGGTTCCTCTTTAAGTGGTAATGCCTCATACCAACTTTCCCGAAGTAACCTGGATGATATTTGTCGAAGTTGATCCTGTGATGATGCATGCCTCCAGCGTTCCCGCGTCCTCCTGGATGCTTGCGGTGTTTACCGATACGGCCATGGCCGTGGCTCACGTGGCCCCGGAGTTTCCGGGTCTTCCTCAGTCTCGATGGCATGGCGGAAAGGAAAGAGGGCTTTAGCCCAAATCTTGTGTTGAGCTTTGTCTTCTTAATAACTCTGAGAACTTCAAGCTTATTTAACTTCTACCCATCCTTCAAAGTCCAGTACAGTTTCTACTCTTCCATAAAAGCTTCCATATTGATCCAACCTATCTGTCCTTCAAAATGTCTTCTGTGCTTCGTGTGTTACATTCATTTGTCTCTGACTCATATGTCTCATCTTACCAGCCAGACTGTAAACTCCCCCGACGGAAAGGGACTTAGATTTCTATTTCTCTTACATCTTGTAGCCTCCACAATTCCTCTCCTAGTGTACAGCAAATAATAGGCCCTCCGTCAATATTTGTCAGTTGACTGATTGGCTGAAAAGGTCAGCGACTACATCTAATCTTGGTGAACCTCCACATCATTTAGTGAAGAACTATGAACTCAATGTGTACTCAATAAACAACAATATTGCAAAATCTTTCAAAAAGGCTTTCTGGAGTGTCTGCAGTGGGCAGAGGCTAATGCTGTAGGACCAGCAAGGAAAGGCAGGCCAGTTTCTAATACAGAGAACTTGTTCTGAAGTCTTCTCTCACCGCTGTAGTGCTTACTGTCTTCTTTATCGGAATTCCTGCTGCTTTTGAAAGCACGTGCAGTTACCCCTTCCTTGTTTTGTCTCCCTCAATTTGGTCGTGAGCACCTCAAAGGAAATAACTGGTAGTGTGCTAGAAGCACAGCGAGGGAAGGACAGACACCTTGGAGTCTCCCTAGATGGAAACTTCCTACTAGAGCCACAGCCCTGATGTAGTTCTTATTTAACATGGCTCCCATTACTCAGAATTAAGTGAGATAAAAAACATGGGAAGAGCCGGGCGGTGGTGGCGCACGCCTTTAATCCCAGCACTCGGGAGGCAGAGGCAGGCGGATCTCTGTGAGTTCGAGACCAGCCTGGTCGACAAGAGCTAGCTCCAGGACAGGCTCTAAAGCTGCAGAGAAACCCTGTCTCGAAAAACAAAAAAAAAAAAAAAATAATAAAATGGGAAGAACCACATAGTGGTAACACATGCCTTTAATCCCAGCACTTGGAAGGCAGAGACAGATGGGCCTCTGTGAGTTCGAGGCCAGCCTGGTCTACGGAGTTGGACAGCCAGGGCTGTTACACAGAGATCCTGTCTCAAAAAAAAATACAGGAAGAAAAACAGGTTCAGAGGCAAAAAAAAGTTAAATTTTTTACTGCACATAGCTTAATATAATTACTAGAGAGCCAGGCAGAGACAAACAGCTAAAATGCAAGTTTCAACATGAGGAGAGAGGAGGTCAAGGCTGAAGATAAGCGTTTGGGAGTCTTGGATATGGACAAGGCAGTTGAAACACTGAGATTGAATCAGCCAAGGATGGCTGGGAGTGTGGGGGTGTAGCTCAGTGACAGAGACTTGCCTCGCATTTGAGTCCAAAAAAAGACTGTCAAGGACAAGAGAAGACTAGAGCCAAAGACATAGTTTGAGAAGTTCTCCACTTGAAAAAAAATCAGTGAGATTAAAAATACACTGGAAGACACACACACACACACACACACACACACAAACACGACTTGGGGTGGACATCCGAGTCAACAGAGAATGAGGCAGGAAAGAGAATAATGCTAAGTAAAAGTTAGCTTATCTCGTGATTTAAAAGCCAACCCTCTGGTACTCTTGTGAGGCTTGAAAGCATTGAACCTAGAAGCCCCTACATGCTAGACAAACATGCTACAGCTGAGCTATACCTTCACTACCAAATCCAGACCTCTCATGGCCTAGCAGCGATTCCAGGGAAGGGAATTTTTGCTTATTCTTGTTACCCCTAAGTCCTATCACAGTTCCTACTCTGTACACACATGTTGAGTAAATGAACATATGGGTGAACTGCGAGTTCTACCACAAACAGAAGACTGGCCTCTGTCTGGAAACCCCAACAAACTGAGCTCCGCCACCAGTCCCCAGGATGCTGCTAAAACAGAGACATTATGACAGCCGGGCCCTGAGAGCTATTCAAGGTGGCCACACTGTGAGAGAAACAAACACATCAAGTGAAACAATGAGCATCCCTCAGGGCCACCTTCTGGGGTCCTAATTTGAGATTTGGAATGCAAAAGGAGAGCCAGGTGGTGGCCTTTGATCCCAACACCTGGGAGGCAGAGGCAGGTGATCTCTGTGATTTCAAGGCCAGCCTGGTCTACAAGAGCTAGTTCCAGGACAGGCTCCAAAGCTACAGAGAAACCCTGTCTTGGGAAAAAAATATTCAAAAGGGGACAAGAGGTATGCATAACTAAGCAGTCCTCTTAAGGGAGGGTCCTGTTCCTCATGGAGCCAGCGTGGCCTGGGCTCCTGTCTGAGCCCATCCTTCAAAGTGCTCTGACAAGTTGTCAGAACTGTGTGAAATGGCTTCCTGGGAGGCAAGTTCCTCCTCTGGCTGCCACCAGGGCTGGAGCCTTACCTCCTCAGTTTAGGATCCTGGAGAAATCTTAATTCCTTAAGGCTTGTTATTGAAATGGTCTAATGGGCAAAGAGAGGAACAGTTTCTTCTCTCCTGCCAGAGCGGTTGAAAGAGGAGAAGGGGGAAAGCTAAGCTAGTTGACCATGTTTCTCTGAAATCCGAGGAGAGCCGATGGTGACACGGAGAGCTGTGAGGATGAGGGCTCTTATTTATTTCTTCCTGGAAAGGGAGGCTACGACTCTCACAATTCTGAATAGAGAACACTTACAAATATGAACAAAAAAGACCCAGAAAGAGACCCAGAGAGACAGACTACCTGGTGGCTCCTGGGAATGAGGAAAAACAGGCAGATTTCCTGAGGGCAGTCACAACCTGAAATAAGCCATCTGCGTGGGGTGAGTTTCTCATTTTTATGGCCTTTGCCCTAGGGCAGGCTGCAATTCAAGCCAGAGCTCTAGACTCCAGAAGAAAAATCTTTCCTGCCAAAGAATCAAAAAAAAAAAAAATCGAGCCTGGGACAAGCTTTAGAGATGAGGGGATGTCCTATGAAGGAAAGAAACTCTAAATTAAATTATCTGGATACCTTTTTCTCAAGATTTACCCTGAACTGTAAGATGCATAGAGCCACTTCCAAGTTTGTTGCAGTCAACACAGTTCCAGATAACACCAACAAAACAATACTGAGCTGACCTGCCACACAGCACAGACAAGAAGGGTGCTTTGTGAGTCTCACCAAGCTGAATGTCTCCTGGAATAAGGGCATCCACATCTTCAGAGAAGGGAACAAAATTCAAGGGCTCTGTACCACAGCATTCAAAAATCCAAGAAGACTTCAGTATTGTTCGGTGGATAGGGGGTGAATAAAGTGAGACTCAGTTTCAAGGGGAAACACAACTAACGGAGAGGGCAATCGAGACGGTGATACTCAAAGAAAGAGAAATCCATTGGTAATAAGGTTTTTTGCTTCTTTGTTTTTTTTTTTAAGAAAAAGAAATCACAAGAGAGAAATAGAAAGCATGAAACTGAACTAAATGGAAATTCTAGAAGTGAAAAATGTAATATATAAAGAGAGAAATTAACTGGACGAACTTAATAACATGAAGAAATAGCAATGAGGTTAGGAAACTTGAAGATAATAAAAAGTCTCTAATCTGGGCCCATCCTGCTGGCGCATGGCTGTAATCTCAACACTGGAGAGGCAGATCCAGAAGACTCAAACTGTTCAAGGCTCCCGGAAGGGGCTGAGGGCAAACAAAAGAGAACAAAAGTGTCAAATCTGATGGAAAACAGATTGAAGAAAAAGGAACAAAGCTCTCTCTGAAAGCTGTAGGGTAGTATCAAAGGTCTGGATATGGCTACTTTTGCTTATTCTTGTTACCACTAAGTCCTACCCCAGTTCCCACGCAGTACACATATGTTGAATAAACAAAAGAACCAAGGCATGAATTGCAAGGCCTGCCACAAACAGCAAGTGATGGGGTTACCGAACCTTCTGGGATAAAAGTCTGAACTCTAGAAGCTCCAACAAGCCAGGCTCAGCCACCAGTCCCCAGGATGCCAATTCAAGAGAGAAGTAAACAGCAAAAGGCCGAGCAGCGAGTATTCAAGGTGTCCACATTGTGAAAGGGCTTGCTGGGGTTCTGACATGAGATTCCAATTTGAATAGAAGGCCAGAGGTATGAATAACTAAGCAGGTCCCGGACAGAACTGACCCACCATTTTCTGGGCTGTGGCTGTCTGAGCTGGGTAATCTCCCCGCCCCCTTCCTTAAAAGATGTTGCTGGCGACGTGAAAGCACCCAGCATCCACCGCGCTTCTTGTCTGGTCACTTTCAGGGTTTTCTCTTTACCTTCAGTCTGCAGCAATTTGACTATAATGCAAGTAGAGGTGGTTTCCCCCCATATTCTGTTTGAGTTTTGCAGGGCTTGAATTTGCAAATGCCTACTTTTTGCCAAGTTAGAGAAGTATTCAACCAGCATTTATTTCTTCAAGTAATGTTTTTTTTTTTTTCCATTCACATTCTATCTGGTAGAACTGTCCCATAAGTTTTGTTTTGGTAAAGTTGGAGAGTTAAATACAAGGCCTTAAACATGCTAAGTAAGTGTCTTACTACCAAGACAGCCTTGTTTAGTGTGCTCCCAGCCCAGTGAAATTGTCTCAGAAAAACAAAACAAAATAAAAGAAAGAAAGCAGGGAGGGAGGGAGGATAAAGAGGGGAGGGAGGAGAAGGGAAGAGAGGCAGGGAGAGGGAAAGAATGGTAGACCCAGATGACCAAGTGTTTGTCTGTCACGGAATATACAATTTAATGGAGTTCACTAGTAGCCAACAAGTAGTTTCAGTACGATAAGGAAATCTGACCGAGGTAGAAGAGTGTCAGGTCCTAAAGAAACTCTGAACAACCAGCTCTCTGTGGTGCCTATTAGCATACCAAAATTCAGGCTGGCCTCCAGGCTCACTCAGTACCTGGGGCTCTCCTCAGCTCCTCTCACTCTGCCCCCTACCCTAAACTTCTCCAGCTCATGCCCCCCACCAGCTTCTCATTCCCATATAGCCCTGCATTTCAGCCTTCTCTTGGTTCTCCATTGTCTTCCTCTTTTGACTGCCCTCATGCTTGTCTCTCTGTTTCTCTCTCTCTCTCTCTCTCTCTCTCGCTCTCGCTCTCGCTCTCTCGCTCTCTCTGTCTCTCTCTGCTCATGGCCTGGTCCAGTCTGCTGGCCCTGTTCTGTCTACTACTTTCTGTCCCTGATCCAGACTCTCTCCCTGATGCCTCTGGCTGTACTCTCTCTCATATCTACAGTAAAAACCGGCCTCTCAGCCACACCGTGAAGCAGTCACGTCCTCACGTTATACAGAGAGTAGGGTATAGAAAAGAGGATCACTCAATTGTCTGGAATGGGGAACTGGAGGAAAGGTTTACATCTCAAATGGACAAGTGTTGGACAGCTGGAATCAGTCCCTATGGAGATTGTATATGTGCGTGTTCTGGGAAATAGCAGAATTTGTTCTGTTTTGTTTTCAAAACTCTGCTTCAGCAAGATGTGAAAAAAAGAAAAGGCTATGGAAGCTCCTTTAATTCCAGATATGGTGAGGGGGAAAAGCCACCAGGAAACTCCCCAGGAAGAACGGGTCGGATCGTCTTCATGGCCTCGGCCTTCCTCCGATGGCTGGTGGATGAGGAAGGTAAATGCCTGCTCGAAGCAACACACAACTAGACACGCACAAGCATAGAAGGAAACCATCAAGAGGTGAAGAGCCGCTCAGCTGGCCAAGTTGAAGGGGTAAGTCTGAACAAGCATTGCTGTGTCATCTTAGATAATGAGGTCATGCTGGGGACTGCAGCTGCAGGATTTGGCCTGACTGACAGGCAATTCTATAAATGTACCTATTTGTCTCCTTATCGTTTCTCGTATAGTTTAGTAAAGTATTTGTATAGCTTATTAAAGTACTGATAAAGTTTTAATAAATCCTTTTAGGTTGCAAACCTTGATTTGTCATTGTTAGTTGTTTAAATCTAAAATGTCTGAGGTGGAAGAAATAAAGCTCACATATTCAATCCTGGAAGAGAGAGAGAGAGAGAGAGAGAGAGAGAGAGAGAGAGAGAGAGAGAGAGAGAGAGAGAGGATCTAACCCAAACTTGGGACAATCTAGAAGGCATAAACATAAACCTTAAACATAAGATTTAAAACCTTATGTTTTAAACTTTTAAAAATCAAAGTTCCTTCCCCTAGTGTAGGAGTAGTGCGTCTATTTATTTATCTATCTATCTGTTTGTTTGTTTTTCAAGACAGGGTTTCTCTGTGTAACAGTCCTAGCTGTCCTAGAACTCACTCTGTAGACCAGGCTGCCTCGAACTCACAGAGATCTGCCTGCCTCTGCCTCCAGAGTGCTGGGATTAAAGGTGTGCACCACTACCACCTGACACAAATTATTATTTTAGGGCTAGCAAGATGACTCAGTAAGTAAAGGTGCTTGCCACCAGGCCTGGTGACCTGAAGGGAAGAACTGACTCTGTGAGCTGTTCTCTGACCTCCACATGTGGAACACACACACACACATGTAAATGAGCTGTTCTCTGACCTCCACATGTGGTACACACACACACACACACACACACACACACACACACACACGTAAATGAATACAAAAAAGAAGCTACAAAATCTCATTTTAATACCTACTTCAAATCAGATACCTAACAAAACACTAACAACACAGAACAGATGAGACATCCAGCCGACAGAATATATTTAAATTTATATTTATGAAGCCCTACAGTAATTTGAAAACCAGCTTATTAGTAAATGGAAAAGACAAGAACACAAAATTTTATGTATAATGTGATTACAACAGTCATTCAAAATTCATACAGAATGAACAGCTGATCCCCGAAAGGAATACAAAAACTCTGGCTGTGGGGCTGGAGAGATGGCTTGGGGGGTTAAGCGCATGTACTGCTTGCTACTGCAGAGGACCTGGGTTTGATTCTCAGCATCCATGTCAGAGAACTCATAACTGCCTATGAGTCCAACTCCAGCTGGACCTGACCCTTCTGACTTCCAAGGGCACTTACAATCACATGAATACCCACACGCATACACATAGTTACAAATAAGTTTTAAAATACTGACTGTAGTTTTCAGTGGGTAGTGTATGAGCATGAACTTTTTAAGTACAATATAGGGTTTTCTTAGTCAAGATGTACTACTTATGCCAGGTGGTGGTGGCCCACACCTTTAATCTCAGCACTCAGGAGACAGAGGCAGGCGGATCTCTGAGTTCGAAGCCAGCCTGGTCTACAGAGAGAGGACAGCCAGGGCTACACAGTGAAACCCTGTCTCGAAAAACAAATGGATAAATAAATAAATAAATAAATAAATAGACATACTATTCATACAGTAGGGGAAGGAACTTTGATTTTTAAAAGTTTAAAACATAAGGTCTTAGGGTAAGTGGAAGGGCCCTGGTCCACCAAACCACTAACACAAGTAAGTGGTGTTGTGTTTATGCCTTTCTCTTTAACTTATATCTTTTTAAAATTTGTTTATATTTTCTATGTGCATTGGTGTTTTGCTATGGGTATTGGATTCCCTGGAGCTGGGGCTACAATGTGGGTGCTGGGAATTGAACCTGGGTCCTCTAGGAAGAGCAGTCAGCACTCTTAACCACTGAGCCATCTCTCCAGTCCCTTTAACTTGTATCTTAATGGCCTGGTATCACTTACAGGTTAACTGGGTGCATGATTTTATTGAAGGATGCTGTAAAGCTGGCCCCAGCGGGGGAAAAAAGAAAGGGGATCAAGAGTGGAAACTGCCAAAAGCAGAGGGAGAAAAGGACTAAGCAGAGATCAGAGAAAGTAAACATGAAAGTGCAGGAAATGGGGGCCAGGGGTGGAAAGACAAGAGGATAGGTACACTTTCAATGCCCACATGAGAGGAGCTAGTAATGAATGTTTATTACAGGCATAGCTAGCAAGTTTCGTGCTATTTTATTGTTGTCTGTATTAAGACTATATGTATCGGCCGGGCGGTGGTGGCGCACGCCTTTAATCCCAGCACTCGGGAGGCAGAGGCAGGCGGATCTCTGAGTTTGAGGCCAGCCTGGTCTACAAGAGCTAGCTCCAGGACAGGCTCTAGAAACTACAGGGAAACCCTGTCTCGAAAAACAAACAAACAAACAAACAAAAAGACTATATGTATCCACGCCTTTAAACCTCTTCCTATTCCTCCCAGGAGCAGGCTGGGTATTTCTTCAGCCCACAAGAGCTGTCATAGCTGCCTGATACTACCGTCAAAGACACTAGATCTGGACATTGTGGAGCCCACTCTGGAAGCAAACTGTCTCTCCTTACATGCCTGTGTGCATGAACTATAGATTGTGCAGGCTATCTGGAAGAGCCTGGAAACTTCTGGTGATAAAGGAGATCTAGATGGGGACTCAGGGAGCCCCAGAGGCATTTACAGACAGCAAAAACATCAATCAGCTCCCTCTGGATCTCAACCCCGTTTATGACACACAACCAAACTAGCTGAACAGTGCTGACTCTTAGCCAAGACCATTTCTGTAAGATGTTTGTACTTTTCTGTTGACTTTGGGACATACTCTGTCATCCTCCAAGCTTGGAATGACTGCTAGGGCTTGGTTTAGTAAATATCAAGTAAAGGTGTTGGGGTACATTTCTACATAGACTAGTTATTTCCCAGAAAGACAAATGTTCCAGGAACCTTGTCTTTTCCATAGATAACACATTTTTGACCCATAGAGAAGCCAGGAAAATAGAGACAATCCTAAAAGACCAGCACGTACAAGGGCAAAGACAAGATCTTAGTGTCATCACCCTGACCTTTAGAGGGTATTGCAATTGTCTCAGAGTTCTGATGAGGCAACTTATAAAAGAATTTTGCCCTTACCATCCAACAAGATAGCCACATGTGGCCTAAGTTAGATTTAAATAAAAAAATCTCTACCTAAGTACGTCGATACATGCCTGTAATCCTGGCACTGAGATATGGGCAGGGGATCGGGAATTCAAAGTCATCCTCAGCCACATAGTGAGCTTGAAACCAGCCTAGGTAACAGAAGATCCTATATCAAAGAAAAACATCTCCAGCTTCTCAGTTGCGCTGGCCACATTTTAAGTGTTCAGTGATGATATGTGGTCACTTGGCTATCTTCTTGGATAGTACAGATATGGCATTTCCATCTTCACAGAAAGTTTCACAGAAAAGCTCTGTGACTCTAGATGTCCAAAATCATCTTAGGACCAAGTCTCTGCATTTGCATGATGAAGGATTTCGTTTTTCTCACTTAGGTTGTGTGTTTGCAACTGGTGTTGCAGAATGATAAGGAGTCAAGCAAGGCATCTTAACAGATGAACCCTCTTACCATAATGTAAACAGTGAGAAATCATCCAGGAGTGGTTAAATAAAATATGGCAGATTTACTAAATGGTATAGAACATAAAAGTTAAAGGGAAATATATATATAAAGATAAACCTCAAAAGTATTTGTATGGAGGGACACAACTTGCTAAATGTAATTATTGATGCAAAGAAAAACACAAAGCAATGGCTATAGTTGGAACGTGTTGGAAATGTATTGCCTAATTCAACCAGTTCAATAGTTTTCGCAGATGAGACTTGAGAAGTGATAGGTTGGGAGGCCTCTGTCTTCACGAATGGACTAAAGCCATTATCATGACAGTCTCTTTGACACTATGGGAACGGCAACCTTACGAAGAAGGCTGAGTGCCTTCACCTGTCCCTCCTGAGTGCCCTCTTGTCTTGTGACCCCTTTCGCCACCGTATGGTGCAACACAAAGGCCCTCTCCAGATGCAGTCTTTGATCTTGGATGTTTCAGCCTTCAGAACTGAGGCAAAAAGCTTCTACTTCTTAGAAATGACTGAATATGGGATGTTCTGGCACAAGCGGTAGAGAATGTACTGAGACAACATTGCTTCATTTTCCCCGTGTAAGAGTAAAAATGGAAGAGCTGAGTACGTGAGTTCCAGGGATACATCCAAAAATAAAAACAGGTAAACTCGGGACAGGAGTTACTTCAGGGAGGAGGGGACAGGAAGGTCTGCGGGCTACAGGCCCAAAGAGACTTTTAGTTTTATTCTATAGTGATGAAAATTGTCAGGAAAAACACATACATGCATCCTTGCGTGATTACAATTATCAAAACGGGACACAAGTTGGTGTGAGCTCAAACATGTGAAAGTGTGATGAGAAAAACAAGGGAAGCTCGCCAACCTTAGTGATCGTTGTGCTAAAATGCAGGACGGTAGTTAAATTCTTCATTTTCATTATTTAAAAAAAAAAACCTTTGCACTTCGTACTGTAATGTTTATATAACAAAAAAAATTAATGAAGAAACTTTATGCTACTAACATAGTTATCTTACCATATAAGAGGTACAGCTCTGTTCATATTTAATTATTATTCATATTGGGGGGATGCAGAGAGACCTGGAGGACAACTCTGTGAAGTCATTTCTCTCCTCTCAACTTTAGGTTCCGGGGATCGAACTCAGGTCGGTGGGCTTGCACAGCAAGTACTCTACTTGTTGACATCTCACTGGCCCTAGGTACAGTTGCTAAAGAAGAGACTGGTTTCTGGCACATGGTTAGTGCTAGAAATATCAACTTAATACCATTCAAGTAAAACAATTTGTATCATCCTTGGTGATGGGCTCCAAAATTCAATTGGTCAATAGAAAACCTAACTCAGTAGCTAATCTGTACTGGCAGGCACAGTGGAACACCACAGCTCCTAAAACCAAAGCTTCCATTGGGACATTTTGAGACTTCCCTTTTAGACACACACAGACCACATGACTGGTTATGGGCTTTGCAACCAGTTCAAATAAAAAATAAAATCTCTCCTTTGTGGCGTGAAACTCAGTTTCAAAAGAAACTTCGTAAAAGACAAAAATCTGGATTTACCTGTACCCTACCTCCATGGGGACATGAGGTAAACTTCCATGCAGGCAATAACACTAGTCGGGCTTCTCAACTTTCAAGCCAGAATGGTAACCCTGTCACCAGGCCACCTGTTCATCTGACTCCCAAAACATATGGATCCTGACTGGGCCAACAACGGAGAGGGTCACTAGGTCTGGACTTCCCCAGAGAATAAATGGAAGTTGGCCTCTGAAGTCTTGTCAAATGCCTGACTCTGAGAAGAGATATTTATGGAATATATTGTAAGGGACATTCTATCCACACACTCCTTTAGGTGGCATTTTAAGTTGTGTCCTCAGATCAAGTTAAAGCACCAGAAGGTTACATGCCTTAACCGGCTGAGCTCAGTCCCAGCAGAAGTGTTTTAATGTTCTGCCCTGGCTTTCGACCAGGGTAGATATGAGAAAGTAATATGGAAATCTCTTCTGCACATTATTAAACTGCTACTGAGGACATTGTCTCCTACGTCAATCCCACAAGAGATATTTCTTATAGAATTTAGTGCCAGCAATGGACCATTATGTAGCTGTTAAAAATTGTAATTATGGAAGACTAAATGTGAAAACCTGTTTATGATATATTCATAGAAAAAAGCAGGACACACAGTGGTATGTAGACTCTAATTGCAGCCATGTGAAATTATGTGTGCCCATGGGCAAAGACTGAAAGCTGATAGGAAGGACAAAATTATACGAGGGCGATGGGACTCAAAGTATTTTTGTTTTGTAAAAACAATTTTGTTTGCCCTCGTTCTGTCTTTTCAATTGGGAAAAAAAGATGTTAGTGACAGAAAAGTCTCCCTCTCTCTTTCCCCTTCTCTCTCCCTATCCCGCTCCCTTTCCCCACCCTGTTTAAGGAATGCTTACATTCTTTCTTCCTGACAGACAGTCTTGTGCAATTTGTTGCATGTCCCCTTCCCTTAGCCACCCCAGAAGGTGAATTTAGTGTTCCATTGTTGCATACCAGGTTCTTGTTCCTATGCCTCTGGTTTGCTGCTTAGAGGCTTAGGACTGTGGACTCTTCTTCCAACCCCTTGAAAATGTTGCCTCTACAAAGAGGCAGAATTTAAAGTAGTCCTCCAGTTTGAAATCTACATAGAAGCCAGTGAGACCCTGGTTTGTTGTTTGATTTTTTTGAGACATAGTTTCTCTGTGTAGCGGTAGCTTTCCTGAAACTCTCTGTGCAACCAGGCTGTCCTCTAACTCACAGAGATCCATGCCTAAAACCAATAATTTTTTAATTAAAAAATTCTAAGCCATGTGTGATAGCACACACCTTTAATCCCAGCACTCAGGAAGCAGAGGCAGGTGGATCTCTGTAGAGACCAGCCTGGTCTAAGAGTGAATTCCAGGATAGCCAAGGCTGTTACACAGAGAAACCCTATCTCAAAGGAAAAAAAACTTCTGCCTATCATTTTCAATAAATATTAACCAAAATTATGAATCAAAAATAATAAACTAGTATACTCTCTTATCTGGTTCTTTTCCTGTGTTTAAAGCATGAGCATGTGCTCATGTTCTGTAACGACTCGTCCTGTCGTTTTTTTTTTTTTCTGTACTACACATAAAACCCATGGGCCTCACACATGCTAGGCAAGTACTCTACCACTAAGCTATGCAACTCAGTTTTTCTTTTTCCTATTTGTGTGTGTGTGCTCACAACTACCTCAAGTTTTAAAAAGAAGGAAAACAAACAAAAAACCAGCCAGTGTCGTTGCCTATACCTGTAATCATAGCACTTGGGAGGTGGAGGCAGGAGATCTGCTGATCAGTTTAAGGTCTTCTTCAGCTACCCACTGAATGGCAGGCCAGCCTGAATTATATGAGACTGTCTCAAAAAGAATAGAAAAAAAACCCACTTGAGGCTAGAGAGATGGCTCAGCCATTAAGAGCACTTGTAAAGGACCTGGCTTCCATTCCCAACACCCACATGGAGGTTCACGAGGCCTTTTTCTGACCTCTACAGGCACCAAGCACACATATGGTACACATACATATGTGAAGGCAAAACACACATACAATTAACAAACTAAATGTTTAGCAAAGGGAAAAGGAAACGGAAGGAAGGAAGGAAAAATTGAAAGCAGGAAGAAAATAGTAATCACATTAAGTTTATTTAGTTGCATATCTTAAGCTAGATAATTTGTGTAACGCACTTAGGAAAGGCTCAGTACTTAATATAATCCAGTAAATATTACTTATTAATATTGGTGTAACTTGCATTATTACTCAATTAGTTCTTAACATGACCAGGATAACAACTATCTCTATGGTTACTACCAAACTCCTATAAAACCTCAAGTGAGGTTTTCGGAGCTAAATAGGGTAACAAAGAAGTGAAGAAATGTCTGTCTTTGTTCAAATTAATAGAGCCAGTTTAGCAGCAGGCTTGGGGGTGGCGCTGGAGAAGAGTGGGCAGTTGCAGCAGTGATAGCAGTGATAGAGGCAAAAACAGCCAAACCCCCATGGCCTTCAAGGGAAAGAAAGAAAATGTAACAAATGGTATCCATTTGAGAGCATGGACTGTGGGAGAAAAGCCTTTGACTCCCAAGTCCTGCTGTGTCTAGTTCATCACTCAAACAGCCTCCTGTTGGTCCACTTTCCTCCTCTACATCTCTTCTATTCTCCACTGCCTCCTTGCTGACTCTACTTGACTACTTTTGTGGTGGTTTTTTGTTGCATTTGATTAGATGGATTTTGCTTGCTTGGTTGGTTGGTTTGGTTCGGTTTGGTTCTGTGTTTGAGGCAGAGTCCCCCTGTGTATCCCTGGTGGGTCTGGAGCTAGCTAGCTAGATCAGCTTAGCCTTGAACTTGCAGTGAGTGATCTTTTTTGCTTCTGCCTCATAAGCACTGAGGTTGCAGACATATCAGCTTGACTAACATTATTCTAACACTCCCACAGCAATGAGTTGTTACCCTGACCTTCATAGCTTCAAAGTCATGTTTTCTTTTTCTTTATTGGTTCCACCAATCCTTTTGCTCACTCTCCTCAAACATCTGGTTCTGCAGCTTATCATTCACACACACACACACACACACACACACACACACACACACACATGCGTGTGTATCTCCAGGGTTATGCCATGCACAATGGTGCATGACTTTAATCCAAGAACTTGGGAGCTAGAGGCAGGTAGATCTCTCTTTATATAGACAGATCTCTTTAAGTTCCAGACCAGCCAGGGCTACACTGTGATACCCTTCCTCAAAAATAAAGATATGCTTTTATCTTGTGACAGCTTAACAAATTTTTGTTGATTGATGGAAGAGTTCGAAGTCTGATGAGGGAGAGAATAATACTCCCATGAGATAAAAAGTCATGCAACCACAAGCACAAAATTCAAAAATATAAACCAAGTTCATAGAAGTTCAGGAGGTACAAAGTAAATAGGTGATTTGTCAGGTCGGGCTAGTTAAGAAAAGCTTCTATGAGCACTCAAGTCTTGACATTTGAGTTGGAGATTTAAGGGGGTAATGGGCATGAGTTAGTAGAGAGGTGGACCTTTTCAAAGAAATAGACCAAGGAGACAATGCAAGACATAACTCAAGCCAGGACAGATTCTTGCCCCACCCTACCATTTTTCCATCTCAGCAACTCTACATGATCTGACACCACACCTGCTTCAGTTAGAGGAGCACTTCCTGTAACGTAATGCCCACTAGACTCTTGGCCATCAAATTTGACATTCACAAAGTACTTATTAAAGACTCTAGGTGGGGCTGTAGGAGGAAGAAGCATATGCAGAAGATGTTTACAGTCATTGTGAGCAAGTATTTCCCATCTCCCTGTTCTAGATCTCATGTAGGAGCATATGGCCTGTATGCAACGAAGGTTGTGCACAGGTAGGAAACAAATCAATGTTGGAGAAGAACAAAAGAATATGGAGGGGCTAGGAGATAGTTCAGTGCTCGCTGTACATGCCTGAGGACCTTAGTTCAAATACTCTACATCCAGGTAAAAACCGGACTTAAGATATGCATGGATACCCCCAGCTTTGTGAAGAAGGCAGACAGGAGAGTCTTGCTTGCTGGCCAGTCAGTCTAGCTAAATCAGTTAGCTCTGGTTTAAAAAAATAAGGCGGAGAGCGAGTGATCGAGGACACCTGACATCAACCTCCGGCCTCCACCCACATATATGCACAAATGTGCATGCACGCACACACGGATATATGCACATTATTTTATAAGAATATGGCAAATCAGCCGGGCGGTGGTGGCGCACGCCTTTAATCCCAGCACTCGGGAGGCAGAGGCAGGCGGATCTCTGTGAGTTCGAGACCAGCCTGGTCTACAAGAGCTAGTTCCAGGACAGGCTCCAAAGCCACAGAGAAACCCTGTCTCGAAAAAACCAAAAAAAAAAAAAAAAAGAATATGGCAAATCCAGCCCCTCCAAATGCTTCTTCCTCTTGCAGTCCCTCCTAGTCTTTGATAAGTGCTTCATGACTATCAAATTTGACAGTCAAGAGTCTAGTGGACAAAAACAAGATGGTTTCTCATAGCACGAGCAGGCTGATACTACCACATTGAAGGTCCAGCGTGTTAAGACTGCTGAAATACCATGGTTGTGTCAACATTTTTCCTCACAGGAGGAGAATCTTTTTTTTTCTTTTGAGACAGGGTTTTTCTGTGTAACAGCCTTGGTTGCCCTGGAACTCACTCTGTAGACCAGGCTGGCCTCGAACTCACAGAAATCCACCTGCCTCTGCATCCCGAGTGCTAGGATTAAAGGTGTCCACCACCTGGCACAGGAGGCAGAGAATCTGAACCTAACAGAAAATCAACTGGGTAGGTAAGACGCCTCAGTGAGTAAAGGCACTTGGCCCCAAGCACCTCGCAACCTGAGACTGATCACAGGAACTCACATGGTGAAAGTAGAGACACCACAACACCACACACACACACACACACACATACATACATACACGTTTAAAAAAAAACTTCATTGATGAATGCCTCTGATCCCATCACTGGGTGCTGCAGCCAGCACAGCCTGGATGTCTAGACTGGCGGGGTGTGTGTGTGTGTGTGTGTGTGTGTGTGTGTGTGTGTGTGTAATACCTCTACTGCTTCTGTGGAAACCCACTGGCCAGAAAGAACACAAATATTCTTGTCAATTACAAACACAAGGAAGTTCCGCTGTTGGTCAGGGAAAGTGAGGGCAGCTGGATCACAACAACTGGGGAGGCTGAAGCAGATGGATCTCTGAGTTGGAGGCCAGCTTGATACACAGAGAGAGTTCCAGGACAGCAAAGGCTATACACAGAAAAACCCTGGCTCAAAAAAAGCCAAAAGAAAAAAAAAACTATTTTTTAGTTATCTGTATTAAGTGCTAGGGGAAAGTCCTATTATACTAGGACTTGAAAGGTAGAAGCAGGATGATCAGCAGTTCAAGGCCAGCCTGGCTTTGTTACTTGGGATTCTGTTTCCAAAAAGCAAATGAGTAAGGAGAGGGAGAAAAGTATATACAGCAACAATTCAAACAGTAAACAAGTTACAGTCTCTCTAGCCTTGCTATCTAGCAGAAAAATTGCAATATGACCAGGCAAAGAAAAGAGTATTTATTTAAAAGTTGTTAAATATCTAAGTGTAATACTTTTCGTTTATTCATTTGGCAAACATTAACTGTGACCCAGAACTGAGATCACAGACACAGACTCCTGCCCCCAAGGCCTCACTGTTTACTGTCAGAAACAGACCAGCTGAGATGCCCTGCAGCTATAGAACAGAAGCTTGCCAGAGGTGCTTTAAAAATGCACGTAGGGAACAACAAGCTGTGCTGGAGAAAAACCTCAAACAATGGATGGGATTTTTCCCAAGATGGAGACTTGAGGGAGGGATAAGGGCCATCAATTTCCTTGACTTGATTGCTGAGATCACCAGCATTTTCATCTATAAAATGTATATAACAGCAGTATCTACCTCGGCAGGGTTATGTGAGGTGTAAGGGAGCTAACATTTGTGTGGTGGTTTGAATATGGATGCCCCCACAGGCTCATGGGAACTGCTCTATTTGAAACTATTTGATCAGAATTAGAAGGTGTGGCACTGTTGAAGGAAGTGTGTCACTGAAAATGCCACTTTGAGCCCAAGCTGTGCCTACTGTCACACTTTCTCTCTCTAGATCAACAGACTAGGATGTAGCTTTCAGTTACTGTCCCAGAGCCGCATGGGCCACCATGCTCCCTGCCATGATAATAATGGACTCCTCTGAAACTGGAAGCCACCTCCCAATTTTCATAACAGTTGCCTTGGTCATGGTGTCTCTTCACAGCGATAGAACAGTAGCTAAGACAATTGGTAAAGTAATTAGAACAGTGACTGGCACAAGTTTTATTTCGAATTACCAGGTGTTTCTTAGAAACAAGCTGTAGCAGGGGTAGTGGCAGTGTTAGGCTAGTGGAGGTGATGAATGAACAGAACTCCAGTTGGGATGATAAAGCCATTTAAACGCAGAGATTGTTGGTGTTGGTTGCTTGGGGGTTTGGTTTGTTTCCAGGGCTCAAGTTATCCTGGAACTCACTATGTAGACCAGGTTGGCCTCTAACTCAGGGACATCTGTCCGTCTCTGCCCCCTGAGTGCTGCAATTAAAGGCAAGCACCATTGTGCCAAAGCCCTTAAACGCAGTTATAATGCCTCCATTTGGAATTTGGAAGTAGCAAGTTACGGAACTGAAAAGGTGACCAGCAAGTGTGATTTGGAAGGCTGTGCGCACCCAGGACAGCTGCTAACCAAGGTTAAAGAGTAGCTAGAGGATAGGGGAGTGGGTGCAGGAAGAGATTTCTGAAAGAGTTCAGTTGGGGATCTGTTGAATGCGAAGCTGTTGGAGATCGGGAAAAGGAGACTATCAATATCTTAGAGGAGGCCAGCAGAGCCGAGGGAGGAAACTGGCTAGAGATGCGTCTGTGAACTGCACACGGAGGAGGATGGATGGGGTAGGGGGGGACCACCACCATCAGTTAACACCATTTGTTATGCTATACAAGTTCCCCACTCACCTCCCCAGCGTGAATGTATCTTATTTTCTAAACAGTTCCCTACTTGTTGATACTCTTTCGGCTTTTTATAGGGACAATACTTTTCATTTTGCTTTCTGAAGACGGGAAAGTCTAGCGCCTCTCCAAACAGTCACTTGGGCGATCCTGAAACTCGAAGGAAAGGGTGGTAAGGGAAGGAATGAGGAAAATGATTTTTAAGAAAAGAAAGAGAGTCCGGGACGACCTCTAATCATTAAAGTTCCACCTCCCCATATCCTGCCACGCGCCGCGGTCCTGCTGCCGATATCGGACTCTTGGTCGCAAAGTAAGACGGGAGATGTAGTCCTCGAGCCCGACCTGGGTGGCACGACTGAGGAACTCGGTTTCCCAAGTGGCTCTCGAGGCGCGTGCGCAGATGGCTGCCCCGGCGAGTGGTAAACAGAGACGTCAGGCGGGGGCTGCTGCTTGGAGCAAAACAAAAGGGAAACCCGGGGGGCGGGGGGTGGGGGGGTCCGATAGGGGGTTCTGTACGGGAAAAAGGGAGGCTGGGGCCGCGGGAACCTTGACCCTATCAAGAGTGACCTGGAGGGAAGAGGAGGGGGGAGGGCGAGCCAGGGGAGGGACAAGTGACGCTAGGGAGCGGGGGCGTGGGGGAGGGCAGCGATCCGGGTGGAGGAAATTTGGGAGGAGTGTCCGGGGGGCAGCAACTTGAAAGGGGGAGGGAACTGCGCTGAGACGTTCGGTGATGGGAGCGCAATGTATGAGGGGATACGGTGCCTCAGGTTTAAAAGAGCAGGAAGCTGAGTGAGAGGGTGCAGAAAGTGCCTTCGCTAGGCGGAGGTTACAGGTGGTGCCTCAGAGTAGCGCTCTGAGGCTGCAGCCTGTAGTCGGGAAGGAGTTCGGAGAACTGAGTAGAACGGACAGTTTGGGGGTTAGAATCCTGAGACAAGGGAGAAGTTCTTGACTTTCTTAGAACTGGCAGGAATGTGCCTCCTGGCCCTCGTTGCTTCCCCGCTGAGGGGAGGCATGGTGAGGGACTGTGGCAGGCTCCACTGAACGCTGAGCTGCAGAGGTTCAACTCTACGTATGGATCCTGAGAATAAGAAGTCAGCCACAGAGGCTGCCGCGATCATAGACCTCGATCCCGACTTCGAACCCCAGAGCCGTCCGCGGTCCTGCACCTGGCCCCTTCCTAGACCAGAGCTGGCTACGGAGCCACCAGAACCGTCCGAGGTGGAGCCCAGTCTGGGACAGAAGGTACACTCGGAGGGACCCTCCGAACCGACCCTGTTGCCCTCACGGCTCCCAGAGCCGGCAGGGGGCCCCCAGCCGGGAATCCTGGGGGCTGTAACAGGTCCTCGGAAGGGAGGCTCCCGCCGGAATGCCTGGGGAAATCAGTCATATGCAGAACTCATCAGCCAGGCCATTGAAAGCGCCCCGGAGAAGCGGCTGACACTTGCCCAGATCTACGAATGGATGGTCCGTACGGTGCCCTACTTCAAGGACAAGGGTGACAGCAACAGCTCGGCAGGATGGAAAGTAAGTATGACCCTTACCTTCACGCCATCCACCCTTGGACCCCTCTGGGTACTCTCACTCCGGGGCCCCAGTTACCGCCTCTCCACTCCGTTGGGAAGCCCAAAGATCCACCTTCAATCATCAGTTAGACAAACATTTACTTAGTACATAGTATATGCCACACTCTGAGCTTGAAGCGGGAGGATCAGCGATGAATAAGACACTGTCCCTGCTCTGAGGAAAATCGAATTCTCTACTCGCTCCTCAGCACTTTGGCTTGAGCTGCTCCAAACATCTATTCCCACAGAGAAGTCTTTATCCTATGTACAGCAGGAACTGTGTGGATTCTCCACCCGCACCTAGCCTTCCCTCCTCCCTCACTTCCCACCCAACACCTTTTGGCCCATTCCTGCGGGATTACTCGGATTCCCTGCTCGCCTTCCAATACCTCCGTGAACAGGAACTGTTAGAGGATTGCTCTGCCCAAGAGGGAGTGGGCGGTGAAGGTGGAAAGAAGGGGTTGGTATCCACGAGGAAAGGCAGCTGATACTGTGCACTAAGAAAAAAGATTGTGAGCTGCTATCTGCCTCAGTTTACCTTCTACTGTCGAAAAGTCTTCCTCGTAAGGAACTATCCAAACTGTCGGGGAAAGTCTTTGTTGTTGAGGAATGCTACTCGTGAGAAAGGAGGTCTCCTATAACTCTGATTTTAGAGCCTAGGTTGGAAGTTCTCGTGGTCTTTCTTGAAGAAACGGGGAAGGTCGCAGATGATAACTGGAATTTGCCAGAGAAATGAGGCTCTAATGAAGGAATCGGAGCGTTCAACCCATAGTAGTGCCGTGTACCTCTGTAGGTGGTTAGGGTTAGCGTACCAAGTACAGGGACAGAATGAACGGAGGAGCTCTCCGTAGATGTTAGAGCGAGGGAACAGATCTGCAGTATGCGTAGGGGCCAGACAGAACAGAAGATGGGACAGCTGACTGAGACCCTTGGCACTATTTCTGGGTAGACTGCCATGCCACAATCTCAGGCTCACAAAGAGCTCCCCTCCTTGGACCCAGCCTGCGCAGCTGTTTTTCTTTTCTCTTAAGTTGACTTTCCAGGGTAGAATGACCAGGAGTTGCTTGTTATACTGTGGGAGTAATCCCTCCTTATGATTTATGCTTAACACAGCCTTTATAGTTTATGAAATTTTTTTCTTTTGGTTCTGGGAACTGAACCCAGGGCAGTGCGGTTGCCACTAAGCTGAATCTATAACCTGTGAAACAACCCGTGAAATAATTTTAGATTTTTTTTTCATTTTGTTAGTCTCGGTGGCAGCTTAAGAATCAACATTTTGCGTATGAGGAAATTCAGGCACTGGAAGTTAGGTACTACTTTCATTGCCAGACCTAGTCAGACGGGGTCTAGAGCTTCCAAAAGCCCCCCAGCAGGAAGCTTCACACTTCCCTGGTGTTGTGCCAAGGTCACTCCCACCCCACCAGGGGGCGGCACTCACTTGAACAAGAACGCTTAAGTTGGTGGCTTAGTGAGCAGTTTATCAGCCCCCCCCCCCCGCCCGCCCGCCCCCGCCCCCACCCCCACCCCCACCCCCGCAATACACCTCAAACAGTTCTAGGCACCTGGGAACTGACCTCTCTTTCCTGCTTGTCCCAAGGTCTGACAGAGAGGTGATGTGGATGGAAAGGTAGCTCAGTAGTTAATCCTTGCACAGCATGTGTGAGTCTCTGAGCTTGAGCCCCAGCACCACCATACATGCACGCGCGCGCGCGCACACACACACACACACACACACACACACACACACACTTCAATAGAACCAGAATTAGAGAAAAAAAAGGGAAAAAATCACAGCGCTAGAAGACACAATGGTGCTCAGTTACTAAGAGTCGATGTGGATGGATGGGCTCAGGGAGGCAAGAAGTCTTACCCTAAAGGACTCTTGGCACAAGAAGCTGCTCAAGCCACACTCTTCAAGACAAGCGTTACCATTCAGAGAGAAATGGTTTCTCTCTGTCTAGAGCCTCAGTTTCTTTTATTTATTTATTTGTTGGTTTTTCGAGACAGGGTTTCTCTGTAGCTTTGGAGCCTGTCCTGGAACTAGCTCTTGTAGACCAGGCTGGCCTCGAACTCACAAAGATCTACCTCTGGGATTCTTCATGGTTCTTATCATGCAGCTTCCTCCTGAACTTATTTCTAAAGTAAAGAGCTTCATGTGGTGGGGGGGGGGGGTCAAAAGACCTTTAAGGTGGAGGGATTATGCTCAAATTCTTAGATGATTCCCAGGGGGGAAAACACTGGGAAGGAGCTAGAGAAGTGATGGGAGGTGGGGCAGACAGCATATACCAACCAGTAAAAACAAGCAGCACCAGAGGCTCAAGAAGTATCAATCTCCATCTTGTACTGTGGACTACTAGAGGGAAAGGTATATTTATCTAAATGTCACCAGCGAAGAAGAGTAAATAATAGGTAGGTTCCAATACCCAAGACACCCGGGAACTGACAGAGCCTCAAGGAAAATCTCACTATAGATATTTAGGGGCTATCTACCAGTTAGACAAGTATTGATTATTGTGTACTTGATACGCTGTGGCCTTGGCACTCTGAGGGGGCACTGTTGGGAACAGTGGGACTAGGGGGGCACTATTGGGGACAGTGGAACTGGAGGGCATTGTCTGTGCCTTTGGTATTTACAGTTGACAAGACTAATTACATGAACCCATAAACCATGTCATATAGATTGGGGAAAACTGGAAAACAGATGAAAAAATACTAGACAAGAAATTTGAGTATGGAGAATAAGCAAACACTTTTATTAAAAGGCATAGGATTTAAGCTTGGCCTCCAGTAGATTTTGAGAGGGAAAGAGAGACAGAGAAATTACACCTCATGAGTATTGAGTGTGTCCCAAATGGATGAAATAAGACTGGGATTTTTTTCTTCTGATGTTTTGAGAAAGGGCCTCACTCTATAACTCTTGGTTGTCCTGGAACTTGGATCTGTAGACCAGGCTGGCCTTGAGCTCACAGAGATCCCCTCTCTGCCTCTCAAGTTCTAGAATTAAAGGCCTAGCTTGGGATCCAGTCTTAGAGAGTTATCTGGCTGACCTAAAAGTTCTAGAGAAGAAAGTACCAGCTGTACTGAACTTCCAGGCCTCTAGCTTATTCAGAGACCTGGCCAAGGACAAGTCATACCCAGGCTGGTATGGCCACCATCCTGTATCCTCCACCATTTTGTATCCTCTACCCAATCCTGCACATCAGGAAAAGAATGGTACTATGGAATGCTTTTTCCCCATCTATTTTTTCTGAGGTCGAGTACCCCCCCCCCACACACACACACCCAGAGATTTGAAAGGAGCTAGCTATTCTAGGGTAGATAGCTGCTCTCCCTGGAGAGTAGGTTACTTTGTCTCCCTCTGAGAAGTCTAGGGGAGACACTGAGCTTGGGAACTGTATTTCTTCCCTGATTGGACTTTTGAGTCTTCTGCTGCTGTGTTCCAGCCTCCCCTTAGATTAGACTGCTGGCTCCCAACCTCCCCTACACGTCTCATGCCCCTTTTGTGCACCTCTGTCCCATCCAGAACTCCATCCGTCACAACCTGTCCTTGCACAGCAAGTTCATCAAGGTTCACAACGAGGCCACTGGCAAGAGCTCCTGGTGGATGCTGAACCCCGAGGGCGGCAAGGGTGGCAAGGCGCCCCGCCGCAGGGCTGCCTCCATGGATAGCAGCAGCAAGCTGCTCCGGGGTCGCAGCAAAGGCCCCAAGAAGAAGCCATCGGTCCTGCCAGCTCCACCTGAAGGTGCCACTCCAAGGAGCCCTCTAGGCCCCTTTGCCAAGTGGTCAAGCAGCCCTTGTTCTCGAAACCGTGAAGAAGCTGATGTGTGGACCACTTTCCGTCCACGAAGCAGTTCAAATGCTAGCACTGTCAGCACCCGACTGTCCCCAATGGGGCCAGAGTCTGAGGTACTAGCAGGAGAGGAAATGCCAGCCTCAGCCAGCAGCTACTCGGGGGGTGTTCCTCCCCCCCTCAGTGAAGATCTAGAGCTGCTGGATGGGCTCAATCTTGCGTCTCCCCATTCCCTGCTGTCTAGGAGCAGTCTGCCTGGCTTCTCTTTGCAACATCCTGGGCTTGCAGGCCCCTTACATAGCTATGGTGCCTCCCTCTTTGGCCCAATAGATGGGTCTTTGTCAGCAGGAGAAGGGTGCTTTTCAAGCTCCCAGTCTCTAGAGGCTTTACTCACCTCTGATACACCACCACCTCCTGCTGATGTTCTCATGACCCAGGTAGATCCTATTCTGTCTCAGGCTCCTACACTTCTGCTACTGGGAGGAATGCCTTCCTCTAGCAAGCTGGCTACTGGAGTTAGCCTATGTCCTAAGCCGCTAGAGGGTCCAGGTCCCAGCAACCTGGTTCCCAACCTTTCTGTGATGGCACCACCTCCAGTCATGGCAGGTGCTCCCATCCATAAGGCCCTGGGGACCCCTGTGCTCTCATCTCCTACTGAAGCTACCAGCCATGACAGAATGCCTCAGGATCTAGATCTTGATATGTATATGGAGAACCTGGAATGCGACATGGATAACATCATTAGTGACCTCATGGATGGCGAGGGACTGGACTTCAACTTTGAGCCAGGTATAGCAGCCCCCGATCACTACAGCATCTCTGTTCTTGAATGCTCAGCTAATTCTATGATCTGAGCCAGCATCTCTGTTCTTGAATGCTCAGCTAATTCTATGATCTGAGCCAGAGGGAGCATTAGAGCTGATAACAGGAGTTCCTGGAGAGTTGGAGGGAGGATGTCATATTAGCATAGCATCACTTCTAAGTGGGACTTCCTGGCTCCTCATCACAGAAGGGGGGAGCTGTGTGGAGGGAGGGGAGGAAGTGTCTGCTTGGTTTAAGTCTGGATGGTGCCCTCAAATGAATCTTTTATCTTGTCCTCCATTTCTTTTTTTTTCCAACAGATCCCTGAGTCACAACCAGAAGCTTTGTCCCCTGCTTCAGAGGTGGAGCCCGGCCTGTCCTTCTTATCCACTTTTTCCCCTTGAGCCCTCACCTAGAATTTGGAACCCTGCTTTCAAGCTAGGGTTAGGCGGTCACACACACAGGAGTGTTGAGGAAATCATAAGGCTAAAGCTATGGCATGTAGGGATTGTGGAGGAGGGCGATGGGAGGAGGAAGGGACAAGGGCTTAGTCTCACTGTGCCAATTAGGGGGCAATTATGGCCCTTTTTGTTCCCACCTCCTAGGCCTTGTAGCAGGGGCCACAATGCTGTTAGAAATGTGAAGTCACCAGTGGCCTTATTACCCTGCCTTTGCGAGCAGGATTATTATTATTATTTTTTTTTTTTGTAGAGAGTCTTACTAGAGCTGGGCCAGGCCAGGTTGGGCCTGGATTTTTATGCAGTGGGGTGGGGGGGTGGGAGGTTAGGGGACCTAGAAGGGCCAAGTTTTGAGCACTGGAGTGGCTCACCAGGCCAAATCACTTTTGGAAGGATACAGATAACAGACAGGCTTTTTATAAACTTTTAAAGAAATATAAACATAAGTATAGAGATTTTTAACAGTGGTGAGGTGCTAGTAATGGGGAGAATGCTTTTTTTTCTTTCTGAAGGCTTTGGCATAGTGACATGATGCAAACACTACATATTCTAGGAGGGAGACACAGGAAGCTGGGGAGAGGTGGGTAGCAAAGGCGACTGGAGGGAAACCCAGGTCTAGAAAAAGTTCCATGCATATTTAGGTTAGAGTTTAAGGAAAGAAACCTAAGGCAAGCCCCTGCATTCTCTCTACTTGTGCCTAGAAGAAGGTGCTGTTGTGGGGCGGGCACACTCTTGTTTGACTACCAGAGAGCATCCAAGGCCTGAAATTGGCTTAGGACCTGGGAGGGGCGTGAAAGAAGGAAGGATTTAGGGTAGTAAAGTTAGGTACAGAGACCTCCCTGTTCAAGGCTTGGGACAGCTGTCCCTGCCCTTCTTCCCAGTCATGGACTGCCAGGGTTATGTGGAAGACTGTGTGGTGGCAGGCTGGGTTGTGGAGAGGAAAAGGGAAGGGGGAGCTTGGGGAGTTTGGCTGAGGGTCTGGGAAATGAGCAGGGATGGGGGGGAATGTGGATCAGGTTTACTAGCACCTGCCAGAGAGGCCATCTGGGGCTCCTCCACCCCAGCCCCCAAGCAGCTCCTCCCCCCAGCGCCCTTTGCATTGTCCCCTCCCCCACCCTGCTGTGGGTTCCCATCATTTCCTGTGTCAGCGCCTGGCCTACCCAGATTGTATCATGTGCTAGGTTGGAGTGGGGAAGTGTGTCAAATCAATAAATGAGTTCAATAAATGTCTATAATCAGATCTGGTTTCTGGTTTCTGCAGCCTTGCTGCCCCCCTCCAATATAGGAGAGGGAGGGAGGCGGAAAGGAAAGGCGAAGGGCAGTTAGTTGAAGGGCGGGTGGGAGGGACTGCCCACAGGCTGGGAGGTGGGGGAATTTCAGCCTGGGAGGTAATGGAGTGTGGTGGGGGAGGGACACCTAACCCCAGCAGGAGTGGGCGGCTGCATGATAGGCCTCCCCCGAGGGGAGGTAGTCTGGTTTGAGAAGACCCCACCCCCTTCTCTGGTCCTCAAAGGCTCATTGTACTAAAAGTCTAGTAACCAGACTTCACAGTCTTTCCTCACCCCCCCCCCCCCCCAAGTGTTCACTCCAGCCCTCTGTTGTTGTTGCTCGGGTCCACCTCAGCGTCCCTGGTGCCTGCAGCCTACTGAAGCCTTTGTGCAGATGTGGGGAGAAGGAGTCTTTCTAGAAAAAGAAGGCCTCGCATAAAATTCCAGTAATTTCATGCTCTCCCCTGGTAGTTGCTGCTCTCAGTTGGTCATTTATTGAGTTAACGATGTCTCTTGAGAAAGTCTGCTCTAGTCTTAGAGAATGGTCTGCGGGTGGAAGACGGCCCATCTTCATCTGATCGTCCAGATTTAGACTAGAAAAGAGAAATAAAGCTATTAATGTCGAGGCTCTGCAGGAAAGGTTTCTACTGTCTAGGGCCAAAAGAAGGAGAAGAGAGGTTGGAGTCAGGTGATGAACATAGATGAGATTTAGACAGGAAATTCTTAGGGGTCAGCAGGGCACAAACCTTCTGTTGACTGCTTTGACTGGAGCCCTGCTGGGTTCCACCCTTGGGGGATCTTGTTGAAAGATTTAGAGAGGATTCCATGGCTGCCAATCTCTTAGCCTCTAGAGTTCTAAGCATCTTTATTCGGCTCCTCTCCAGGAAGTCACATTGTGTGCGCAGGGACTCTAGAAAACAAGAAAAAGCATCACTTCTGAGGAAGAGATGTGGAACCCACCATGACCCTCCATCATTCCGTTGATTAGTCAGGGTAACTTGACCTACAGAGGAAGTGAGGAGAGGATGGTGTTTGGCTGGCTCCCACAGGTGGTTGGGAAATGGAAAAGACAATGACGTGGGGGAAGGAGTGGCGACATGTATAGTTAAAGCTAGACAACCCCCTAAAGAGTTGACCTAGACCCTTGTCCCCCTTTTTCTAAACTCCTATGATCCCACCTACCCCAGTGTGCTAGCCCCACCCCTACATTCATACCTTCCCTTCCCTGATAGACTTCTCCACATCCAGCCTAGGCTGCCTTTAACTCAAAATCCTCTGGAGCACCAGGGTTACCAGTGTTGGTACTATGCCCAGCACACAGCTACATACACAACTTCCTATGCCCTTCCTCCCCCATCACATGCCTTACCAACTAGTTCGGGTTCTGGATTCTTCAAGAGGGGCACAACAGCTTTGTAGGAATTCTCGATCCTGGTGCCTGTAAACATAGCATTGTGCTATTTCCAGTCCCTGATACATATCAAGTTTCTACCCTTTTTTTTTTGAGACAGGGCTTTTCTGTAGCTTTGGAGCCTGTCCTGGAACTTGTTCTGTGAAACAGACTGGCCTCAAACTCACAGATACTTGCCTGTCTATGTCTCCCTAGTGCTGGGATTAAAGGCATGCACCACCACTGCCCAGCAAGTCTCTGACTTTTTGAAGCCCATTATTTCAGGATTCTTCACTAAATATTTACTTGAGCTGTTGCACTTTTCCCTCCCATTTGGCATAGACCTACAAGAACCCTAGGATGAAGTAGGGTGACATGGTATATATATATGAGCCTAACCTACTGCCATCAAAGCAGTGTCCTTTCTTTGAGCTGATTAGACATGGTCAATTTGGATCTGGTTAAGGATACCCTATTTTATTTACTACTTTTTTGTGTGGGGGGGGGGTCTTGAGATAGGATTTCATATAGCCCAAGTCCACTTTGAACACCCAATGTTCCTGGCTCCAGCCTGTGGGTGTTTTCTGAGGCAGTGTCTTGTTATATGGCCCAAGCTGGCCTCCAACTCTCAATCCTCCTTACTTCAGTTTCTAAAGAATGTATTTATGTTGGGTGGTGGTGCACACCTTTGATCCTAGCACTTGGGTGGCAGGGGCAGGCAGGGAACTAGGGAACTCTGCAAGTTCCAGGACAGCCAGAGCTATTACAGAGAGAAACCATGTCTCAGAAAAAGAAAAAAGAGGGGCTGGAGAGATGGCTCAGAGGTTAAGAGCATTGCCTGCTCTTCCAAAGGTCCTGAGTTCAATTCCTAGCAACCACATGGTGGCTCACAACCATCTGTGATGAGGTCTGGTGCCCTCTTCTGGCCTGTAGGCATACACACAGACAGAATATTGTATACATAATAAATAAATATTTAAAAAAAGAAAAAAGAATGTATTTATTTTGAGGCAGGGTCTTATGAAACCCAGGCTGTCCTCACAATTGCTGTATGGTTAAAGATGACCTCAAACTTCTGATTCTCCTGTCCCCACTTCCCAAGTGCTAGGATTATAGGCATGCTCCACCACATAGAGCATATGCTGGGCATGGGACCCAGAACTTCGTGTGTGTGTGTGGTGTTTGGAATGAGATCGTGCTATGAAGCCCAGGCTGCCCTGAATTGAATTTACAATCCTTCTGCCTTAGTTCCCTGAGTGCTGGGATTGCAAGAGAAAGCTGCCTTATTTTAATCCCTTTTGAGGGACTCTATAGTGAATACCCCAAGCCTCTACCTGGTGCTCCACGCTCTACTTTACAAACGTAGTAGGTATTTCGTGCTGTAAGGAATTTGCTGGCGTAGTCCCCGGGTGTCTTTGTTAAGAAAAGTAACTTCATGGTCCCAGTTTCATCACACAAATCGATGGTGTCTAAAGGAAAGCCACGGGGTAATTGAGACAAGTAAGAAGAGAGAGCGCGGAGTAAAAAGGGCTAGTGACCCTCTATAGAATGGGTTTGAGTTGAGGAGGGCTCAGGGATGGTGAGGCTAGCCCTTGTTGCTGGGAGGAAAGTTTAGAGGCCAGAGTCAGCTTATCGCTTCTGACCTTCAGCCACTGCTCCTCCCCAAACCACTTACCTGTTTTACGCAACCCCAGTTTCTTTCTAGTGTAATGTAGCAACAGGAGAACAGAGCAATTGGTGTTGACCAGAAACTCCTGGTTATCTAGAAGAGATGGGACAGAGGTATGCAGGCCCTTCTCTGGTTATCCCCTCTGTGATCTCTGCCGTCCTCAACCCTCCCCAGGTCCATGTCCAGACTTGTTCTGTGCTTGTCCCTCACCTCCATGTTTGATGAAGATAAACATGCTATCAAGATCATCTCACTCTTCAAAGATCCACTGGTGAATCATGCAGAGGGCAGGTGTTCTAGTGGCCCCGGGCACCTGAGAGTGCCCATAGGGTTGGATGACCAAAGGGGCAGGTGTTTCTCATAAGGTGAAGAAGGCCCAGACCGGGCAGACAAGAGAGTGCTTTTGGCAGCTAGGGATGGTCAGCACCTGGAGGGAGGGGTGTGATCCGAGGCTGCAGCTGAAGGATTGTGAGGTCAGAAAGGGCACACAGAGTAGTGACCAAGGAGCGAAGACACTGGCTGGGATCTGTAAAAGAACTCGGAGGAACTGGAACAACACAGCAAATACAACTCTAAACTGGCCCCCAGAATAAGCCCAGAAATTTAGCAGAGAAAAGTAAGTTAGAACAGTCCTCCCTTTAGTTACTTTGTAGCGCTCTTGCTTCTGTAGCACCATTGTCTTTCCCCCTACCTTTATACCATTCCTCCCAACTCCATGTTTCCCCTGCTTCCCAACCCCACAACAGACAGTTTTGATTGTCATTGGTAGAAACTTTATTTCTTGTTGGTTCCCGAACAATTGAATGGTAGGTGGGAAAGGGGAGAAAGGATCCTATAAAGTACATGCAGATAACCGGAACACTCTAGAGGCTGAGGTGGGAGGGTTGCCTGAGTTATAGGCCAACCTAACCTACATAGTGAGTCCCCAGCCACCCAGGGCTACAGGGTAAGACTGTCTCCAAAAACAGGGGAAGGTGCCAGAAGGGGGTGGGGGTGGGGCTTGCGCAGGGAAAAGGGGCAAGGGGCATTTCTCAAGTAGGGCATATTGAATGGAGGAGCAGCTACATGGGGCATGAAATTGAAATTTAGCCACGGGGGGGGGGGGGGGTAGCAATTGGCATTGGATTCAGACTGGCAAGATGAGCAGGGGGAAGTTAGCATCACTTAGGGTGATAGGACCCTGAGGTTCCATCAAGGGATTGAGTCTTAGGTTTCAGGCTTCAGAGAATAACATGGGGGAGGCCAGTAGGGGCTATGCAGACTGCAAGGAGACCCTCCAGGCCCCTCTCCTAGGGCCCCTCCTTTGGGAGGAATCTCACTGACGAGGTAGAACCGTTCACTGTAGTCTGGCTGCAGACTCTCAGTCAGCCCTTTAGACACACCACTCCAGGCCTAAAGACAGATATCCCCAGGTCAGAGGTCAATTAGAGGCAGGAAGCAAAAGACCCATGCTTGGGGCCCAAGGAGCCCTCACAACTCTGCAACCATTGTGATTACAGAAAAGATACCCAGGCTCCAGGGCCCCTAATACCACAGCTGCCATCTGCATCACAAATCTCTTTTGCTCTGTCTCTCTGCCTAGCCCACCCTCCACTCCGTCAGCCACATCCTGATGATGCAGGCCCCCTCCTGCCTCCACTCTGCCCCCCTCACAGTCTGTCTCGCTAGCTGCTAGCTGGCAGTTGGCAGCTGATAGTCTGCAGTATGTGTATGGCGGTGTTCTCACCGAAAAGTTCCCGTTGTATTCAGTAACCAGATCCTCTAGATTCTTGATGGTGGGAATTCGAGGCATTGCCCTGAGCAGAAAGAGGGGGGAGCAGAAGCATTAAATTAAAGCTCCTTTATGACCCTGCATTCAACTGGTCAGCGTGGAACCTATAGCTTCCTCTCCACGCCTTCATCATAGCTCTTGATGCTCTCCCTCTGCTGGTCCTGAAATAACCCCGCCACCCCCACCTCATTTTCAGGGCTTCCTGAACTCTCACCGTTCCAGCCAACAATACACAAAGATCAGGGTAATAATCAATCCCATGGAGCCAACGGGGATGAGCACAGCTTCCAGTGCAAACATGGAAGGATTCTCTGTAGAAAAAAAAAGGAAAGGAAAATGAGCCTTGCATTTGTGGCACTCATAAGACATGGATGCCAGGCACCATGCCAAACACACTCCTTATGCTTACTTTCTCCACAGCTCCTGAAAGGGAGGAACAGTGTTTATCTACATTTTACAGATGAATAAACCAAATCAAAGAGGTCAGCCCTGATCCAGGGGCATCTCCACTATGCAGATTCTATGGAATGCTGTCCAGACCGCCTACACATTCCATATTCCCCTTGAGCACCCTTTGGCCTCCTTGGGGATCCACTCGCCTATTCTGGCTGCACCCCTGCTTCATAATGATTGAGTTTGAACAGTGGGTGGAGGTAGAGGCTTAGGAATAGAGAGATAAAGCAAACAATAGTGGTAATGTGTTACAAAGGTTGGGATACTGGGTTTATGATTTAGGGGTCATGTATTTGGGTCACTTTACCCTTTGCCGTTTGGCTTCCCCAGTGAATAGGTTGGCTCCATTTACTCCACTGCTGAGCACTTCCACAGAGTGGGTTAAAGCGGCTCCGAACCCGGAATGTGTACAGTTTCTGCCCATCCACACTAGGCAGGGAGAATCTAGGGTTCTGATCCACTATTTGTTCCTGGGGAGAAGAAGGGTGAGGGAAAGATGGTTGTCTATAAAGGAAGAGAGAATGGAAACATTCTTGCCTATACCTTAATGTCATCTTCTGATTCTTCCAATTTATCTTCGGGTTCTTCCGACTTCTGGTTCTTTCCAGTTCCAGGAAAACAAAACAAGAAACTGGTTCTGGTTCCTCCCAGGTCTACTTGGCTCCTTTCCTGACTACTCACAACGTGCTGGTCCCTTTTCTAACTTGGCTCAGAAGTGGGTCTCCCCTCCAGATCCACTCACTGCCTCCCTCATGTCTGCATCAGGAAGAGGGTGGGTGGGAGAGCCAGAGCCAAAGCTCACTGGCCATGATAGAAGAAATGAAGCCAGGCGGTGGTGGCACACGCCTTTGATCCCAGTACCCAGGAGGCAGAGGCAGATGGATCTCAGTGAGTTCGAGGCCAGCCTGGTCTACAAAGCAAGTTCCAGGACAGCCAGGACTATTACACAGAGAAAGTCTGTCTCGGAAAACCAAAGGCAAAAAGAGAAAGAAAGTATGGCTAGAGGAGCTGGGAGGCAGAGAACTGGAGCTTGGCATTAGGTCCTTCTATCTGGCTAGTTGAGTCCTTTCTCCTCTCTTGGTTGGCCTTAGCTACCGCATCCACACCCGCAAGTCTCTCACCGTCCAGCTTCGATCTCTGTCACTCCGGTACTGCACCAAGTGTTGCAAACAGTGTTCCATGTATGTGCTTTTCCAGCTCAGCTCTAGCTGGGATTCACTCAGGTTGTAAAGTGTTAGATTCTCTGGAGCCCATGGGATCACTGGAGATATGTGTGCGTGTGGTCATTGCCCTGGCCTAGACAAGTCATTATCTTGGAGGTAATTCTCCTTATCCCTCCCCCTCCCCAATCCCAAACCCCTATCTTCTCCCTTTTGCCCATGGCCAACAACGAGGAAGGAAAAAAATTTTTTAAAGTTCAGTGCCCTCAAACTCCCTGGCCTCTTGGTTACTTCTTTCCTGATTACCAAGATTCTGCAGGTTTAGCTTCTGTTCAGCCTGCCTCTGGGGTCTCCGGGGGTCCTGGAGCTGGACCACAAATGTCTGGTAGAGCTGGATCTCCTCTTTTTGTATCTGACAGCCGGAAGTAATCTCTTCTGAGAACAGATAGTGGCGACACTCCCGGAATTTATTATCAGATCTCTGGTACCTAGAGAACAGTTACAAGAAAGAACGATGATGGGGCAAACGTGGGCACTGCATACATCCATAGCCTAGCCTCATCTCGTGGGAACTGACAACTTAGCCCATGAGAAACCAGTATGGTGCCTAAGAAGCTGGCTACCCTCTTTTTGGATTCCCATGCAGTCTCTCTCAGCTAGTCCACCTTCTTTTCTTTCCTGTGCTACCCACTCTCCCTTCTCATACCTATAGTGCAGAGTCAGGTTGGTTGGCTGTGGCTCAGAACTGCTATTCCAAGTACAATTCATATACTCGACATTGAACACAAAGCATTGAACCTCTGGGAGGGGCCGAGTAGGAAGATTGATGTGTCCATGGAAGAAACCTAATTTGGGAACAAAATGAAGTGGAGTAGAAGAAAAGTCTTGATCAGAAGAAGCAGAGTGAGGCAGAGAGCCCTTCCCCAGGCCCTCCCCACTCTACTCTTTAGAGTCATTAGAATGGCCACTATCAGGCTCCTGATTTCTTCCATATAGTCCTTTCCCCATAGCCTTTCTCCTCTCTACAACCCCCTCTGGTCCTAGATTTCCTACCAGCTTTGGTGTCTTCATTTCCACTGGGCATGAGAACCTTGGAGCTCCACCCTTCCCCTAGCAGGAGCAGCTGAAGCAGTAAGAAGGATCTAGGTGGCAATAATGGTTTCAACATGGCGCTTGCTCCTCTTTCTCTCGGTGTAGTGGTGTAGTCTGTGTGGGAACTTTGAACTGGTTTCTGAAAACCCCGCCCCACCCATACATTTCCTTTTGTCGTAGCATCCGGTGGAAAGAACCTTAGAAACCACGTCTGTGTGTGTGTGTGGAGGGGGGGTTGGTAAATGAGTTCAGTGACTTAGGCTAAGTCCTCTGGGAGATTGGGTTCTGCTGTAAGGTGATGTTAGGGCAAGATTCATACTTGATCAACAACAGTGTCACAGAGTTAAGAATCTTCAGGCCACCTAGGTCAAAGAAGGAGCTGCTGAATTCTTACCCCACTACACTCCATCATTCCCAAGCATCTTCTACAGTAAGTTATCTTTTAGAGGGTCTGAACACCCCTCATTCTGTGTTATGATCCTTCCTTAACTAAGTCACCCTTAAACCTCTATCAAAGTTCTACAGTCTTGGGAGGATGGAAAATACTGGCTTGATTCATTTGGGCACATATATAGCTGTCTTTCCTCTGACCTAACCTGAACTAGAATAGCCATCCCTGGCTGCTGCCTGAGCTTGGTTCCTCTTGACACCGCTAGAGCTGGCTTCTCAAATGAAGGAACAACAGTACTAGCTTCAGGCTCCTTCATTCCCTGCACATCTGCTTCTCTTCCTGTCTTTCTTGTCCTGGTTAGAGGTATCATCACCTGCCAGACTTGAAACCTCAGGATCCTCTTCATATCCCTCTTCTCTCCCACGCTGAGAATCCAATCTGCCCTGGTTCTGTGGTATTTCTCCCAGCAGTTTCCTCTTTTCTGGTACCACAGCCACTGTGTTAAATCAACCTCTCATTACCTCTAAGTCATGATTATCCCCGTCCCCTTTCTAAAGGGCCTCTGCTCTCCAGTCCATTCTTCATTCTGTGGCTAGATTTACCTTCCCTCAAAGCACAGGGTTGATTAGAGAAGCCATTTACTGAAATTGTTTATCCAGCCAACATTTATTGAGTCTTTATTATGTGCTAGGTACAGTGTTTATGTTCTGAGAACATAAGACAAATAAGATGTCATCATTTTAGAAGCTCATAGATAAGTGGGGGAACATATAAATAATACAATATACTGTAATGAGTTCTACAGAATAGATGTGGAGATTCTCTGAAACACAGTTGTACAAAGGTTGGAACCAGCCAGCTGCTCTTTTCCTAAGCCTGATTTGCTACACCATTTTCTCTGGTAAAATTACACTCATTTTTCCAGATTCTGCTTTAAAAGCATCTCTTCAGTAAAGTGCCCTTGAACTACCCTCTTTCCATGTTGGTCAATTTAGTTACTTCTCTTTTTCTGGGAAAGGTGGGGTGGTGATGGTGAGACAGGGTCTCATGGACGCAAGCTGGCCCCAAACTTGGTATGCAGTGAGGCCAGCCTTGAACTCCTGATCCCTCTGTCACCCGTTCCTAAAGTGCCCGGAATTACAAGGAAGTGCCAGCATGCTTGGCTTGTGATCCTCACCTTAACCATACCTTCTAAAAACCCCCTTTGGTCAAAGAAAATTACCAATTTGGAGTGCACATGTCTTTTGGGAGGCCACCATTTGGCCTATTACAGAGGGGGTTATTCACCTTAAGTCTTCAGACACTATCCATAGCCTTTAGGATTAAGATTCCATTCATCTATACTAGCCACACTGCATACCTGTTTGCATACTCTTTGATTTAGCTACTGCCTAACATAGAGAAGGATCCCCTCTTAGAATGGCCAAAATCTACCACCAAACCTGAGTTGCCAGGGGAATCAATGGGAAGCAATAAGAACTCTCATTCAGTGCTGGTGGAAATGGAAGATTCTAGGTTAATTCCCCCTTCTTGATTTTGTTTTGTCTTTTTGAGACAAGGTTTCTCTATGTAGCCCTAGCTGTCCTGGAACTCGCTTTGTAGATCAGGGTTGCCTCCAACTCGGAGATCCACCTGCCTCTGCCTCCCAACTAAAGGCATGCATTACCACGGCTGGCTGTATTTTTCTATCCTCTCCCCATTACAGCTCTCTGTACTTATAAAAAAAAGCTTGCTGTACTTTGGGTGATAATGATGCACCAATGTAGAATATAAATTCAGCAACTGTAACAAAATGTACCACTCTAGGGTGAGATGAGGAGGCAGAGGGAATAAGTTGGAGCAGTTTCAGGTTCAGGTTCACAGCAATATTAAGCAAACGGAACTAACTCTACCTTGCTGTGAACCTGAAATTGCTCCAATTTTTTTCAAAGTCTCACATTCACTGTGTAGCTGAAGATGATCTAGAATCCTGGCCTTTCACCTCCAGTCGAAAGTGTTGGGATTACAGGCATGTATCCCACTATCCTTAGCTGCCATTTCTGTCTTTGAAAGCCTTCAGAGGTGATTCAAAAGTCACCACATCAGTAGATTTTCCTCTATGCAATAAGATTATAGTTTTTAAAGGCGGCCTTTGTAATTCTCCTCCTCCAGTGGCCCCACTGCTAAGGGTTTAGACTTGTGGACCGTTATCAGTATTTCACTTGCTACTTATCCGTTCGTTCATCTGTCTGTCTGTCTATCTATCTATCTATCTATTTATCTATCTATCTATCTATCTATCTTGCTGTTTGTTTGTTTGTTTGTTTGAGACAGAGTCTCTCTATGTAGCCTTGGCAGTCCCCAAACTCTCTATGGGCCTCAAACTCAGAGATCAGTCCTCCTCTCCAGAGTGCTAGAATTATGGTCATTACATCACCATGACCAGATACTTATTTTGTGTGCATGTGTACATATTTGTGTGAACAAGTAAGTTCCTTCCAGCATATGGGTCCTGGGATTGAACTCAGGCTATCGGGCTGGGTGGCAAACACCTTTAGTTGATGAGCCGTTTTGCTGGCCCTGATTTTGGTACTTCAATTATGGCACTTTAACAGTTTTTTTCTCTAAAAAAAAACCATAATAGACTATCAGCTATATAATACTGGGCATGCAAATTATCACTCTTTGAAAACCAGCTTTCTCCAGCCAAGTATGTTGGTACACCTTTAATCCCAGCACAGGAGAAGCAAAGGCAGGAGAATCTTTGGAACTCTATATGGTCTAGATACAGCAAGCTCTAGGACAGCCAGTACTACATAGTGACACACCCCATCTCAAATAAAGAAAACCAGCTTCAGCCAGGTGGTGGTGATGCACGCCTTTAATCCCATCACTCTCAGGAGACAAAGGCAGATCTCTGTGAGTTCAAGGCCAGCCTGGTCTACAAGAGCTAGTTCCAGGACAGGCTCCAAAGCCACTGAGAAACCCTGTCTCGAAAAACAAAACAAAACAAACAAAAAAAGAAAAAAGAAAAGAAAAAGAAAACCAGCTTCTTCATCTAGAAAATGGAGATACAAACAGTCCCTAAATCACGGGGAGTGTGGATTAAAGGAGATAATGTCTAAAGCATGTGACATAGTAGGTGTCTCTCACTACAGCAAAAGTTATTTTCTTTTTTTCTTTCTTTTCTTTTTTTGTTATTTGTTTTTTTTGAGTCGGGTTTTCTCTGTGTGATAGCCTTGGCTATCCTGGAATTCACTCTGTCGACCAGGCTGGCCTCAAACTCACAGAGATCCGCCTTCCTCTGCCTCCTGAGTGCTGGGATTAAAGGCGTGCACCACCACTGCCTGGCAAGTTCTTTTTTAAATTTATTTTTAATTTTTAAAATTTATTTTTAATTTAAAAAAGATTAATGGCTGGGTGGTGGTGGTACACGCCTTTAATTCCAGTACTCAGGCAGAGACAGGTGGATCTCTGTGAGTTCAAGGCCAGCCTGGTCTAAAGATCACATTTCTCGACAGCCAGGGCAATACAAAGAAATCTTGTCTCAAACAAACAAATAAAAATATTAATAATTTTTTAGATTTATTTATTTTGTTTTTATGCATACTAGTGTTTGATTGCATGTATGTATATTATGACATGCGTGCGTGGTGCCTGTGAAGGTGAGAAGCTACTCTGAAACTGAAGTCATGAAGGATTGGGTGCTACCATGTGGGTGCTGGGAGTCCGATGTAGGTCCTCTGCAAGAGCAACAAATGCTCTTAAGCACTGAGCCATTTCTCCAACCCTAGATTTATTATTATTATTTGGTTTTTCTAGACAGGGCTTCTCTGTGTAGCTATGGAGCCTGTCCTGGAACTCACTCTGTAGTCTAGGCTGGCCTTGAACTCACAGAGATCAGCCTGTCTCTGCCTCCTGAGTGCTGGGACTAAAGGCGTGCACCACCACAGCTCCAAGATTTATTAATTTTTACTCACCGTGTTTGAGTGCTTTGCCTGCGTGTCAGTCTATGCACCGTATGCCAAAAGAATCCAGAAGAAAGCCTCAGAACACCAGGAACTGGAGTTACAGGCTATTGTTAGGTCATCAAATAGGTGCCATGAATTGACTCCTTGCCCTCTGGAACAGCAGGTAGTGCTCTTAACCCTTCTGCCACCTCTGTAGGTTCTCTTTTTAAAATTGATTATTTATTGAGACAGGGTCTCACTGTGTCGCCCTGGCTGTCCTGGAACTCACAGAGACTGCCTGCTTCTGCCTTAGGAGTGCTAGGGTTAATGCCCTTTGCCACCAGGCCTGGCAAATATTCTTTTTTTCCATTTATTTATTTGTTTGCTTATTGTATGTCCGTACATGGAGGTCAGAGGACAGGTCGCAAGAGTCATTTTTCTGCTTCCATCATATAAAAAGTAAGGATTCTATTCTGGTACTATGTAGTGGCAAAGATCTTCTGCCTTCTGGCTGGCCTTTAACTTGGCGTGCATGGATAGTTTGTGGGTTCATAGATGCAATTTTTCGTGATAGAAAATATCTGATACGTTGTATAAACACTGTTCTGTGAAGAACATGACCATTTTCTCCTCTTCCTTTTCCCTTTTCCTTTTGATAGGGCCTGGAAGCTTTAGGGGGCAGGTGGCTCTCTGGGCTTTCTGTGAATTCTAGGCCAGCTTGGGCTATATAAAGAGTTCCAGGCCACCTGTGGTTACAGTGGGATGACCCTGTCTCAAAAAGGAGGTGGGGGTGTGTCTCACTATGTAGTTTGGGCTGGAAGTGAACTTGCCGGTCTACTGAGTTGTGGAATTACAGGTGTGCAACACACTAAGCTACACCCTTTGGTCTTTTTGAGATAGGGGCTGCTGTGGATGGCCTGCTGACATCACCACATCTGTCTCTGTGTTGGCATTTTTTGTTTGTTTGTTTGGTTGGTTGGTTGGTTGGTTTTTTTGGTTGTTGAGACAGGGTCTGTCTTTGTATAGTCCTGGCTGTCCGGGAGCTAGCTCACTGTGTAGACCAGACTGGCTTTGAACACAGAGATTCTCCAGTGCTGGGATTAAAGGCGTGTGCCAGCAACCTGACTTTTTTTTTTCTTTTGGTATTTTGAGACAGGGTCACAGTACATAAGACTTGGTTGACTTGGTTGCCCTGGAAGTCACTATAGATCAGGCTGGTCTCAAACTCACAGAGTAAGCCTGACTAAGGGTTAATAAAGAACAGAAAACAAGATTGGAAAGTTTTGGTGCAGAGGGGCTGTAACTGCCTGGGGAGATGAAAGCAAGCATTTCAGATTTATAGAGATGTTTTCTTTTTTGAGACAGGATCTTTTGTATCTCAGTCCATAGGTGCTTTCTTAAACAATGGCAGTCTCTAATCTTTACGACTGTCGTTTAAAGGAAGTATTAGCATACCCATTATCCAGATGTGAAAACTAAGAAACTCAGTGATTAGTAAAAGAAGCAGTTATTAACCAAACCAAACATTCCTGAGCACTTATTTTAGGCCAAAAACTGAGTGAGGAGACGGGAACCCAGTTCCATCTAGAGCTCAGCCCAGCGGCAGCCTTCCCCATTTCAGTTCTGTGCCTCCAGCATAGGCCATAAGGGTGGATTTTTTGTAGGTGAAATTGACTTTCCCTCCTAGGGCCCAAAGCTCCCGGGTTGTGCTCCGCCCCGCGCTGGCGAGGCCCCACCCCCTCTGCAGTCAGTATTGTCCGACGGTACCCAGCGTCCCTCGGCAGTTTCCGGCAGTAATCGAGAGTTTCTAACGTGCCCCGCCTCCGCCACCCCCCTTCTCTCGGCCTCGGTCCTCTCCACCGCCGCCCGGCTTGCTCCCTCCGGTCCTCGGCCCTCCGCCCCTTCCCTCCCCACCTCGCCTGGCCCTGCAGGCGCCTCCGGCGGTACGGGCTGGGCAAGATGGCGGCTTTCGGGATCTTGAGCTACGAGCACCGACCCCTGAAGCGGCTGCGGTTGGGGCCTCCCGATGTGTACCCTCAAGATCCCAAACAGAAGGAGGTGCGTTCACAAATCCCGGTTCCCGCAGGGTCCGGGCAGGTGATTAGTATTGGAAGAGACACTGACAGTTCAGGGAAGGGGGGGGGGCGGGGCGAGTAGGTGAGAGCAAAAGTCCCAAAAGGGGGAAGAGTAGAGTGGACTGGTGCCCTAGAGTAGGGGCAGCCGGCAGTTCCGGTTGGTGTTCAGGCAATGGCTCGCGAGCCACGCCAGAGGTGCCCCCCTTCACACTCGTGCGGGCGCTCACACACAAACCTCAGAAAGTTGTTAGGGCCAGCTTGGTGAGGTGCCTGCAAGGGAAGAGTGCTGTTGAGGTCGCTCTGGGGGATGTGGGAATCTCATTGACTGTGGGAGTGAGGGTGGGGTCTGAATGAACATTAGGGCTGGGCTTTAAACAACCACCTCTTCTACTCGGAATACTCCTCCCTTTCTTCCCTTCTACCCTTTCTTCCCTTCTGCCCTTTCTTACACCCTCTTCTACAAGGCGAATGGGGGTGAGCTAAAATGCTGGTTTTTTTTTTTTTTTTTTTTGCCTCAGGATGAACTGACGGCTTTGAATGTAAAACAAGGTTTCAATAACCAGCCTGCTGTCTCTGGGGATGAACATGGCAGTGCCAAGAACGTCAACTTCAATCCTGCCAAGGTGAGAGAACCCTGCCAGGCTGAAGGAAAAGGCTGGAAGCATCTGGGAAAGAGCAAAGGTTCTGGGTTGGGAAAAACTTAAAGGGATAACCTAAATGGCAGAGTTCGTAACCCAGGGCAGCTGCTAACCCGGTGCTACCTACCACAGTGGCACCTGGCTACCCCTTCTTACCACACTGAGGTACACTTTCCTTCCTCTAGATCAGTTCCAACTTCAGCAGCATTATTGCCGAGAAGTTACGCTGCAATACTTTCTCTGACACTGGTCGCAAAAAGTCCCTCATGAACCAGAAGGACAACTTCTGGCTGGTGACTGCACGATCTCAGAGTGCTATTAACACCTGGTTCACCGACCTGGCTGGCACCAAACCACTCACACACCTGGCTAAAAAGGTGAGGTACTGTTTTTTGTTCTTAGGGTCAAGGTGGGGAATGTATCAGATACCTACCTATGTTCTGATACTAAGCTATGTGGTATCAGCTCCTGGGGTAATAGAGACCTCACTATTTGTGATGTCCCATCCAGGTCCCCATTTTCAGTAAAAAGGAAGAAGTGTTTGGATACTTAGCCAAATACACGGTGCCTGTGATGCGGGCTGCTTGGCTCATTAAGATGACCTGTGCCTATTATGCAGCAATGTCTGAGACTAAGGTTAAGAAGAAAAATACTGCTGACCCTTTCACGGGTAAGTGACTGCACACCTGGTGTACCACTGATGGCTTCAAGGAGTGACAGACGCCTTAGTCTGTATTCCTTGCTTCTGCGTGAATCTCACACTCACTCAGTTGGTAAGCATGGAGTGATTTGCTTATCTACTGTGTTCGGGTACTGGGCTGTAAAGATGACCAGCATATAATCTCTGCTCTTTGGATTTTAGTGGAGATACGAAGGCATATGTAGCATAATTCAATATAGAAAGTGGTGAATGCCAACAGAGTAGGCAGACAATTCTTTGCGACTTCAGTGGACATAATGATTACTTGCTTTAAGGAGGTGGCATTTGTCTCCAGGGTAAGAGGATGAGTAGAGCTCAGGATTGTGGTGATTGTGGGTGGAGGCAGGGGAGACAAGAGTATTCGAAGCCTAAGAATACTATCAAATAGCCCCCTTTTCCGTACTTTCTTTAGAGTGGACTCAAATCATCACAAAGTACTTATGGGAACAGCTACAGAAGATGGCTGAATACTATCGGCCAGGGCCTGCAGGAAGTGGAGGCTGTGGTTCTACTATAGGACCCTTGCCCCATGATGTAGAGGTGGCAATCAGGCAGTGGGACTACAATGAGAAGCTCGCCATGTTCATGTTTCAGGTAGGCGCAAGGGCATGTCGTACATGGCATTGAATTACACCTTATCCTGTGTTGTCGGTATAGAATGGAATTTGCCCGTTGCCTTGCCCTTACTGTGGTTCTCTTTATCCTTCCATTTCCTTTATCTGCCTTACCTCTAATAGTTCCCTGCTATCCATAGGATGGAATGCTGGACAGACATGAGTTCCTGACTTGGGTACTTGAGTGTTTTGAGAAAATACGCCCTGGAGAGGACGAATTGCTTAAATTGCTCCTTCCTCTACTGCTTCGAGTAAGACCTAGACCTAAGGAGGGAGTGTTTGAAGGGATTTGAGGAAGGATTAGGATCAGAGCAGTGTCTCTTGGAGAAAACTAGGGGCTCTGTTGGTCATGTCTTCACAGTACTCAGGGGAATTTGTCCAGTCTGCCTATCTGTCCCGCCGCCTTGCCTACTTCTGTACCCGGAGACTGGCTCTACAGCTGGATGGCGTGAGCAGTCACTCATCTCATGTTATATCTGCTCAGTCAACAAGCTCTCTGCCCACCACCCCTGCACCTCAGCCCCCAACTAGCAGTACACCCACGACTCCCTTTAGTGACCTGCTTATGTGTCCTCAGCACCGGCCCCTGGTTTTTGGCCTCAGCTGTATCCTTCAGGTAGGTACTAGAAGGCCCAAGAAAGTGTAAAGGACTAACAGCTCGTCCTGGAGAATGGGGGTGAGTTCAACTCAGAGGTGGGAGCTGACGCTAAGTACGCCTTCAAGAATTAGTGTTTCTCAGCTTTTTGTTTGTTTGTTTGTTTGTTTGTTTTTCGAGCTGGTCCTGGAATTTACCCTGTAGACCAGGCTGGCCTTGAACTCACAGAAAACTGCTTGCCTCAACCCCCCAAGTGCTAGGACTGTTTCTCTATACTAGGACGTTCCCTTTTAGAGGTTTTGGAATTTTCTCCCAGAACTAAGTAGTAGGCCCAAGGCTTCTTAGGAAAGCCTGAGAATCTGGGTATGATGAATAGTGTATGCAGTCCCAAAACTTAGAAAGAAGAGGCAGGAGGATTGTGAGTTCAAAGTCAGCATAAGCTCCATAGCCAAATGAGCCTTTGTCTGAAATACTATACAAATCATTAAAAAGAGGAAGGTGAGGAGGAGGGGATCAGGAATGATACTTGCCCCAAGGACTCAGTCATAGTAAACCTAATTCAGATGGGCTCTCGGAAGTGGGGATTCTAGAGAGGCAGCCATGCTAACTGGGTTTGACTTATCTGTTGTCTGGCAGACCATCCTCCTGTGTTGTCCCAGTGCCCTAGTTTGGCACTACTCATTGACTGATAGTCGAATTAAGACTGGCTCTCCACTTGACCACCTGCCCATTGCTCCCTCCAACTTGCCCATGCCAGAGGGTAATAGTGCCTTCACTCAGCAGGTAAGTTTAAACACTGCCTTGGTATTTCAAAGTTGCGATGCGATGCTAAATTGTTTTTCCAGAAATAGTGGTTTGGCGTCTGCTACTGTTTTATGTTTCTGTTTTGTTTTTTGAGACAGACTCTTGCTAAGTAGCCTTTGCTGACCTGAAAGTTGTTGTGTAGACCTGGCAGGCCTCAGACTTAATGGTGATCCTTCTGCCTCTGCCTCCCAAGAACTAGATTACAGGCAGGCATATACTACCATGCCCAGCTTTCGGCTATTCTTCTTTTAGCTTTTTATGTATGGGGGTGCTTCCTTAAAGCTTTTTTTAAAAAAATTATTGCAGGTGCGTGCAAAATTGCGAGAGATTGAACAGCAGATCAAGGAGCGAGGACAAGCAGTTGAGGTTCGCTGGTCTTTTGATAAGTGCCAGGAAGCTACTGCAGGTGGGTGTCAGAGGGCAGAAGCTAAGAAAGGATGGTGATGGCTGCGTAGATATCTGAGACTCTGCATGCACGGAACCTCTGGTTAACTCCCCTCTACTGTTTGTTTTGTCCTCAGGTTTCACCATTGGACGGGTGCTCCACACTTTAGAAGTGCTAGACAGCCATAGTTTTGAGCGCTCTGACTTTAGTAATTCTCTTGACTCCCTTTGTAATCGAATCTTTGGACTGGGGCCTAGTAAGGATGGTCATGAGGTGAGTAAGAGAAACAGAAAGAGCAAAACCCTTGCAGGAGAAGCAGTCTGGATAAGGGTAAGGTTAGTAACACATTGATAGTAGGAGACCCCTGAACTGATGATCTTCTTGGTGCCTGGTCCCAGGATGTTTTTAGGTGGGGCCTATTTTTTTGAAAGAGGAACTCAGTTCTTTTGTCCCCATCCTTCCATTACTTTTCCTCATCAAATCCTTTGCTTGCAGATTTCCTCAGATGATGATGCTGTAGTATCATTATTATGTGAATGGGCTGTGAGCTGCAAGCGCTCTGGTCGGCATCGTGCTATGGTAGTAGCCAAGCTCCTGGAGAAGAGACAGGCCGAAATTGAGGCTGAGGTTAGAGGCTAAGAAAAGGGAGTGGGTTGCCCGATGGAAAGAATAACTGGGTTTGGACACATTGGAGTGATTGATTGAGATAGAGGTGGGACTGGGACTGGACCTGAGGGATTGGAAAGAACCCATAGAGAGCTCTCGTCTTGGCACGTACCTGTAACATTCCAGCATGTGAAAGGTTTATATAGAGGATCATGGTTACAAAGCTAACCAGGCTTAGCTAGAGAGACTGTCTCAAAAGTTATCTTTATTTTTTTTAAAGATTTATTTATTAAGTGTACAACATTCTGCCTCCATGTATTGCCACACGCCAGAGGAGGGCACCAGATCTCATAGATGGTTATGAGCCACCATGTGGGTGCTGGGAATTGAACTCAGGACCTCTGGAAGAGCAGCCAGTGCTCTTAACCACTGAGCCATCTCTCCAGCCCCCTGTCTCAAAAGTTAAAAAAGCTGAGTGTGGTGGTGGATATCTTTAATCCCAGCACCCAGAAGCCTGAGGCATGCAGATCTCTGAATTTGAGGCCAACCTGGTCTAATTTGGAACAGCTAGTGCCACATAGACTCTGTTTCAAAAAAAAAAGTTTAAAAAAAAATGCTGGGACGGGCAGTGGTGGTGCACACTTTTAATCCCAGCACTTGGGAGACAGAGGCAGAGGCAGAGGCAGGCGGATCTCTGTGAGTTCGAGGCCAGCCTGGTCTACAAGAGCTAGTTCCAGGACAGGCTCCAAAGCTACAGAGAAACCCTGTCTTGGGGAAAAAAAAAGCTGGGCATGGTCTTGCATGGCTTTAATCTCAGCATTCATTTGGGAGGCAAAGGCAGGCCAATCTCTTATGAGTTTGCGACCAGCCAGAGATGCATAGTGAGACCTTGCCTCATGAAACTAAATAAGCAAATAAATAAAAGTGGTAGAGACCTTACAGGGAATGTTAAAGACATAAGACACAAATAGAAAAGAGCTGATGGATTAATTGGTTAGAGAAGAGATCAAGGCTGTAGTTGGGAGGTGGTAAAGGAAATGAGAAGTATGGGATGGAGGCAAGACAGGTGACTCCCAAGGTTCCATAGTGAAGATGAAGAAGCAGGGAAAAGTCGCTCCTCACTTTGTTCTCTCATCTTGCAGCGTTGTGGAGAATCTGAAGCAGCTGATGAGAAGGGTTCCATCGCCTCTGGTTCCCTTTCTGCTCCTAGTGCACCCATATTCCAGGATGTCCTCCTGCAGTTTCTGGATACACAGGCTCCCATGCTGAGTATGGACACCTATAATCTTCTAGTTACCTTGCCTAAATTCACCTATAAGCTATGTACTCAGAAAACTTGAGGAAGGACCTTCTGGCACTGGACAAGTGGTGGTGTACACCTTTAATCATAGCACTAGGGAGGCAGAAGCAGGTGAATTTCTGAGTTCAAGGTCAGTCTGGTCTACAGAGCGAGTTTCAGGACAGCCAGGGCTACACAGAAAAACTGTCTCCAAAAACAAACCAAAGCAAAAGCCAGGCAGTGGTGGCGCATGCCTTTAATCCCAGCACTCAGGAGGCAAAGGCAGGCAGATGATCTCTGAGTTTGAGATCAGCCTTTTGTACAGAGTTTCAGGATAGTCAAGGCTACACAAAGAAATTCTGCCTCAAAAGCACAAAAAAGGACCTTCTGATCTATACTTCTGTCTTTGACTCTGTGAAAAATTACTTTTAGGCATAATTCTATTCCTTGATGATCTCACAATTTTCATAGAATAGAGAAATGCAAAGAATAAACAGCAGAACATTTGAGCAAAGCATTTTTACTATATGCACAGGAGCAATGATAGTCTGTTCATTCTGAGGTAGTGGTGGACAGCATGGAGTGATGTAGCCAACCATTTTTTAAATATTTGAGTATGGTTATTTTTCCTGCATGTATGTCTGTGCACCATGTGTGTGTCTGATACCTGCAGAGGCCAGTGGAGGGCTTTGGATGCCCTAGAACTGGAGTTTATAGACAGTTGTGAGTTGCTATGAGGGTGCTTGGAATCAAACCCTCTGGAAGAGCAGCCAGTGAATGCTCTTAATCACTGAGGCATTTTTCCAGCCCCACCAACCATACTTTGTATGTCTAGGCAGTTTCTGGGTTTTTTTTCCTGTTCTTGCCTCAGGGATGTCTCTCTCTGTAGTATTCTAAGAGCACCATAACTGAAGTGTGTCTCTATCTCTTTTTGTCCCGTCTTGTGTTCTGCTAACTTAGCTTTCCTCATTCCTTTCTAGCTGATCCCCGCAGTGAGAGTGAGCGAGTAGAATTCTTTAACTTAGTACTGCTGTTCTGTGAACTGATCCGACACGATGTTTTCTCCCACAACATGTACACCTGCACTCTCATCTCTCGGGGGGACCTTGCATTTGGAGCCCCTGGTCCTCGGCCTCCCTCTCCCTTTGATGATCCTGCAGATGACCCAGAGCGCAAGGAGGCTGAAGGCAGCAGCAGTAGCAAGCTAGAGGTGTGTGTCTTTTTCCTTGCTCATAATTATTACATTTCAACACTCCCATTTTCACAGCTTCTAGAAGCTTCCGAGCATCTCTTTTACCCAAGAATGGTATTAGAACTTTGTGGTTTATAGAATAGTCTCATGTCAGTTTTTCACTTGCTCTTCACGAAAGATCTGTGACGTACTCCTGCCTTCCTTTTAAAGCCAATGGAAACTGAGGCTTTACTTACTGGTTAAGTAACTGGACAAGGTTTGAATACAGAACTTGGGCTTTCCTCATGCCTCCTTGATTCAGTTCTCAGTGAACTTCCTGGACAGTGAAGAAGCACTCCGTGGGACTAAAGCAGGGAGTTGTTTTTGCATTTAAAGCTGCATTTAAGAAATGCAGTTTGTTGTGTGCCTGCAGGATCCAGGGCTCTCTGAATCTATGGACATCGACCCTAGTTCCAGTGTGCTCTTTGAAGACATGGAGAAACCTGATTTCTCAGTAAGATCCTGAGCATGAAAGAATCTAGCACCGTGGTTCTCCCCTTATGCCTCCTTTGGGAATTTCTTTGCCGCCTTTGCTTCTCCTGAACTTGCTGCCTTTCGCCCTCTTAGTTGTTCTCTCCTACTATGCCTTGTGAGGGGAAGGGAAGTCCATCCCCTGAGAAACCAGATGTCGAAAAGGAAGTGAAGCCCCCACCCAAAGAGAAGATCGAGGGGACACTTGGGGTTCTTTATGACCAGCCACGACATGTGCAGTATGCCACACATTTTCCAATTCCACAGGTACTGTTCTCCAACATTTGTGATGGCTTGTTTTGAGCCCGGATTTTCATTCAAGGAATTTGCTGAGGGGCTTGAACATGGGAGTGTTGAGAGTTACAAAGCATGCTCTTAAGGAGGAGGGCAGGAAGCCGGGTGGTGGTGGTGCACGTCTTTAATCCCAGCACTTGGGAGGCAGAGGCAGGCGGATCTCTGTGAGTTCAAGGCCAGCCTGGTCTACAAGAGCTAGCTCCAGGACAGGCTCCAAACAGGCTCCAAAGCTTCAGAGAAACCGTGTCTAAAAAAAAAAAAAAAAAAAAAAAAAAAGAAACAAAACAAAAAGAGGAGGGCAGGAGACCTGTGATGGAGTCTGATGGTGCTGCTGGGATGCAGGAGGAGTCATGCAGCCATGAGTGCAACCAGCGGTTGGTCGTACTGTTTGGGGTGGGGAAGCAGCGAGATGATGCCCGCCATGCCATCAAGAAGATTACCAAGGATATCCTGAAGGTTCTGAACCGCAAGGGGACAGCAGAAACTGGTGGGTTTGAGGCTCCTTAAACAAAAGTCTCCCCCAAAGAATGCCCTAGTCAGTCTTTCTATGCCCAGAGTAGGGCACTCCCCAGTCATGTCCCAATATCCTGTCTCTTGGAGTCTCCTGAGAGCTCTAGTCCTTTTGAAACTTCCCCCTCATTCCCCCCCTCTACAGACCAGCTTGCTCCTATTGTGCCTCTGAATCCTGGAGACCTGACATTCTTAGGTACCTCACAGTAAGCCCCTTACTACCCTCCCTCCTCCCCTCCTTAACCTAACACCTCCCTGTACACATTCCTTTGAGGTCCACAGTCTGTGGTCCTTTATACCTGTGCTTCATTGTCCCATTTGTCCCTGCCCCAGCCCTTCCTTGACCACCCTTCCCTTTTCTCTTCCTACCCTCATTCCCCTTTCCCCTCCTCCCTCCCACCACAGTCCCTTCTCCATACCCCCTTACCAGACCCCTAGTCAACTAGTTTTCTTTATTGTCCTGACTCATTGCTTTCACCTGTCCCCCTCAGGTGGGGAAGATGGCCAGAAGCGCCGCCGCAACCGGCCGGAAGCCTTCCCCACTGCTGAAGATATTTTTGCTAAGTTCCAGCACCTTTCTCATTATGACCAACATCAGGTCACGGCTCAGGTGTGGGCCTAAGCCAGCCCCCTTCCCACCTTCTGGCCTCCTGTCCTGTTTTCCTTTTTGTCTCCCCCCCCCACTAAGAGGCTAAGCCTGCTGGTCTTATCCCCTTCCACCATCATCCTTTCCTGCGTCCCTAGGTCTTCTTCCTTCCATTCCTCTCTCACTCGCACTGCTCTTATCAGGTCTCCCGGAATGTTCTGGAGCAGATCACGAGCTTTGCCCTTGGCATGTCATACCACTTGCCTCTGGTGCAGCATGTGCAGTTCATCTTCGACCTCATGGAATATTCCCTGAGCATCAGTGGCCTCATCGACTTTGCCATTCAGGTGGGGACGTTGGGGCAGATAAGGGAAAAAGAAGGAATTCATGCTCTATAGGGTCTCAAAAGACAAGAGTAGAGGCTCCAGTCAGTTTCCCAGGCTATTTGGATGGCCCAAAGACCAGCACAGTGGGAGTGGAACATGAGCTAAGAGTGCCAGAATAGAGACTTAAGTGCTCCCTGGGGAGGCCCAAGAGACAGATTAGAGCTTTGGGTACAGAGCATCCTCTCCCTATGGACTTTACAGCATGCTGGCCTGGAGACTGCTTAGAGATACTGCTAGCGGACGCAGGACACTGGCACATGGGAACCTGACCCTTCTCTGCTGAAGTGACTCCAGCAGGAAGGGGCACAGGCTTGGCAATGGCAGCTTCCTTACAGAAAATGGGTTACGTCCAATGAAAGGGGCCTCTTCTCATGGTTCATCTCCATTTCTCTGATAGCTGCTAAATGAGCTGAGCGTGGTTGAGGCCGAGCTCCTCCTCAAATCCTCTGATCTGGTGGGCAGCTACACAACCAGCCTATGCTTATGTATCGTGGCTGTCCTTCGACACTATCACGCCTGCCTCATCCTCAACCAGGATCAGATGGCACAAGTGTTTGAGGGGTAAGCAGGGTTTCAAAGTAACTGAAATGTGCAGGATTCTGGTGAGTGCCAATTAGAAATGGCCTAGGAAGGACATGTGGGGCCACACAGTGGGGCAGAGTCTGCTACTAAGGTAGGGTAGAATAGTTTTCCCAAGACTCTTCAATTGGTTTTCAGGGCCTCTGTCCCCTGTCTCCCCCTGTTGATCCTCCCTACCCTGCTTCTGTGACAGGCTCTGTGGCGTAGTGAAGCATGGAATGAACCGCTCAGATGGCTCCTCTGCAGAGCGCTGTATCCTTGCTTATCTCTATGATCTGTATACTTCCTGTAGCCATTTAAAGAGCAAATTTGGGGAGCTCTTCAGGTAAGAGATGTGAAGAGATAGGAGAATGGGGATAGTACTACCTCCTTCCCATTACCGCACACCTCAGCACCCAGCTGTCTGTGCGGGATTACTTATGCACTGTGTCCTTTACCTGTGACTTCCTTGCTGAAAGTGAACCTTCTTCCTCCTTGCCTTCACAGGCCACTCTTTCTTAATCACATGTGGTTCTCTTCCTGCCATGTCTGCTGTGGCCCAGCTCCCTTTTTCTTCTCCCAAGGTCCTCCATCCTTCACTCCTTTTTCTTTTCTCCCCTTTCCTGCCCATCCCTGTACCCTACCAGACCTCCTTCAGTACTGCTGTTTCCTTTCCCTACCCCTGCAGTGACTTTTGCTCAAAAGTGAAGAACACCATCTACTGCAATGTGGAGCCATCAGAATCCAATATGCGCTGGGCACCGGAGTTCATGATTGACACTCTGGAGAACCCTGCTGCTCACACCTTCACCTACACGGGGCTAGGCAAGAGTCTGAGCGAGAACCCTGCTAACCGCTACAGCTTTGTCTGCAATGCTCTCATGCACGTCTGTGTGGGGCATCATGATCCTGATAGGTATGGGGCATACTGCGTTGAGGAATGGGCATCATGCCGCCATCTGATCTTGGGAGGGGTGGCTTACCTGAGAGATGCTGTGCCTTCCATTGTTACTGGGGCAGAGACAGAAAGTTGTGAGTCTGAAGTTTTGTAGAGCAAGACTTTTCCTGAGGGCTTTTGTACTTCTCCCTAGGGTAAATGACATCGCAATCCTGTGCGCGGAGCTCACCGGCTATTGCAAGTCACTGAGTGCAGAGTGGTTAGGAGTACTCAAGGCTCTGTGCTGCTCTTCTAACAATGGCACTTGTGGTTTCAACGATCTCCTGTGCAATGTAGATGTAAGCCTTTGGGTGGGGGTCTTGCTGGAGAATGAGACAGTTACCTATTTGGTAGCGATCTGGCCACACTCAAGACCATGGAGGGTCAGAGTTGAGTAGAGTGGAGGCATGGCACACTGGCAAAGTCTCCTTCCTCCACACTGAGTCACGGTGTCTGGCCACTTTTTTCAGGTCAGTGACTTGTCTTTTCACGATTCCCTGGCTACTTTTGTTGCCATCCTCATCGCCCGTCAATGTTTGCTCCTGGAAGACCTGATTCGCTGTGCTGCTATCCCTTCACTCCTGAATGCTGGTAAGGTTCCAGTCCAGAACTCCTAGAATGTCAGTTCTCCGCCCTGTGCTAATACGCACTCCATAACCTTCCTCTTCTTGGGGAACGCCCTGCTGTAGTTCCCTGGCCAGCGCTTGTTGTACTTCAGGCTGGAAGGCTCCAAGGGCCTATTTTGAAATTGCAGCCCCGATAACACCTCCACACTCTGTGTGTATCTGGGAATGGAACCCAATAACTCCCTCATATGTGAGCCTGAGCTTCAGCCCAGCCTCTGAACCTTTTTGGCTTTTGCCCCTTCAGTTGTATAACATTTCTGTGCTCTGCTTCTCCTTTCACCTCACTTGTATTTCATCTTATTCTTCCTCCTAACACATATACACATGCATAGAGTTTGGCTTCATTCTTTTCAGATCTGCTGTCTGTCTTTTAGCTTGTAGCGAACAGGATTCTGAGCCAGGGGCCCGGCTTACTTGCCGCATCCTCCTCCACCTGTTCAAGACACCACAGCTCAATCCTTGCCAGTCTGATGGAAGTAAGTGACTCTGATTGGAGCCAGGCAGCTAGAGAAACTGTGGCTCTCCCAACCCGCTGCTTTTTCTTCTGCTTTCCTTGACTGTGGCTCCCTTACAGACAAACCTACTGTTGGAATCCGGTCCTCCTGTGACCGCCACCTGCTGGCTGCCTCCCAGAACCGCATCGTGGATGGAGCTGTGTTTGCTGTTCTCAAGGCTGTGTTTGTACTCGGTATGCAAGGGGGTAGGAAAAAAGACATGCCAGAAGTGTGTATAGGGTGGAGTGCCAGCAAAACTACAGGGACAGTCTTTCTCCCTCCCAAAGGTGGTCTCTCTGACCTTTGGAGAAAAGGGGAGGGAGATAAATATATTTCTGTTTCATAAGGCAGCGTTTGGGGAATTTCTGCCTCTGTGGGACAGGGCAGGTCTCCACACAGCATTCTGATCACACTCTGCCCTCTATCTCCCACCCATGAACCACAGGGGATGCGGAGCTGAAAGGTTCAGGCTTCACAGTGACAGGAGGAACAGAAGAACTTCCAGAAGAGGAGGGAGGAGGTGGTAGTGGTGGTAGGAGGCAGGGTGGCCGCAACATCTCTGTGGAGACAGCAAGTCTGGATGTCTATGCCAAGTACGTGCTGCGAAGCATCTGCCAACAGGTTAGTCTCACCTTCCCCCACTCCACCTAAATGCTTCCATGTAATATAACCTTGTTTCTAGCCCATGAGCACACTACCTCCCTGCTATACATCGTGTCCTTTACCTGCCCCTGACACAACTTCCTGGGGTTGCCTGCAGTCTTCTAATAATTATCAATCTCCTTAGGAATGGGTAGGAGAACGTTGCCTTAAGTCACTGTGTGAGGATAGCAATGATCTACAAGACCCAGTGTTGAGTAGTGCCCAGGCCCAGCGCCTCATGCAGCTCATCTGCTACCCACATCGACTGCTGGACAATGAAGATGGAGAAAACCCCCAGCGGCAGCGCATTAAGCGTATTCTCAAGGTAGGTCAAGATGCTGGGTTGCTGGGAGAAGCAGCAGGATCATAGTGGGAAACAGTGGAACTGTTCGGTAGGTAGGAAGATGAATGAGCATGCGGGAGAATGGTAGCAAAGAAAACAGCTCCAACATGGTCTTACAGAGCAGATCTGCTGTCTAGTCTAGACTAGGGAGTTAGGCTGTTAGGTGACAACTGTACAGTCTGCAGTGAGTATTTAGCTCGTCTGTGGCAAGAATTGCCTCAGGGAGGCCCGATTCTGCTTTGCATGGATGGCACTTTGGTTGTGATTCAGTAAGTGAACGGCAATAGCTACTGTGGTTGAAAATGTACTTCATGCTCCGGTACTCTGTGCATGGCACTGTGCATTCATTTCTTTCATTTGATCTTTATGACCCTGTGAAGTGAATAGGAATATCCTTATTTAACCAGTGAGGAAACTGAGGCTGGTGAGGTTGCTTCACATGAGCTAGGAAGTTTAGGGCCAGTATGAGGACATAGGTATCCTTTCACTTCATCATACCGCTTGCTTCAGACATATGGCTGACGGGAGGGAGGGGGAATAAGGCCATGGAGGAAGGACTAAAGGAATGAGGTCTCTTTAGCCAGAGGGAGATTACCTACCTACCAGTAGCTTTCCAGTCTCTAAAGCACTTTGTGTGCCCTGTAAAGGCCCTGTGGGGGACTCTGAGCAGCTGATGTGAAACACCAGAGTCAGGTTTCAACCTTAACATTAAGGATTTAAAGGTTAGGCATGGAGCAGAGCTTTGTGAGGTGCTAGGACAGGAATCTAGGGGGATATGGAAGCATTTTTAACCATATGTAAAATATGCTTGTTTTCAGTGATTTTGGATTCTTGTTTAAATGTAGTCTTTCCTAAAGAGAGGGACACAGAGGACCCTTTCCAACTTCTAGGAATCTGTTATGGGGGATTAGGAATTAGCCATAAAACAGTAGGTCGTCATCAATGATGACTAGTGTGGGAATGGATTTTTAACCACCAGAACTTGGACCAGTGGACCATGCGCCAGTCCTCCTTGGAGCTACAGCTGATGATCAAGCAGACCCCCAACAATGTAAGTAATGTTCCAAAGCCCCCCCCCCACTTTTCCAGGCTCACGTGCAGTTCCCCGTGTCGGGGCTATCAGTCACCATAGAAGAACTGAGGTCCTACCCTCAAGCTCCTGACTGAAAGAGATAAGAGGCCGTGAGAATGGCAGACACATGGAGCTGTTGATAAGGGAAATGGGTTGAGAGCGCTGGAGCTTTCAGCTGTGAAAGTGTGCCTGTGGTAGGAATAGAGCCTGTTTCTGTGGCCACGGAGAAGACAGTGGCAAACTGTAAGAATACAGAGCTACAAGAGGGCACAGCTGACAGTTATGTCCCTACTGTTGACTGCCACCATGCTCGCTCTCCTTCCGCCTCCTCTCGCATCTCTCCTGCTGTGTTCCCCTCACTGCTAGCTGCCTCTTAGCACTTTTGTACCTTTTATCCTCCCCAGGAGATGAACTCCCTCTTGGAGAACATTGCCAAGGCCACAATTGAGGTTTTCCAACAGTCAGCAGAGACAGGGTCATCTTCTGGAAGTACAACAAGCAACATGCCCAGCAGTAGCAAGACCAAACCTGTGCTCAGGTGTGTAGAAAAATATTAGAATTTGTCTCAAAATGGTGATGCTGGGCATGCACAGGGAAAAGAAGTGATTGTTCAATCTTGCCTACCTGGCTTCCCTGAAACCCATGTCCTCTGTCTTCTAGCTCTCTAGAGCGTTCTGGTGTGTGGCTGGTAGCTCCTCTCATTGCCAAACTGCCCACCTCAGTCCAGGGCCACGTATTGAAAGCTGCTGGGGAGGAATTGGAGAAGGGTCAGCACCTGGGTTCCTCTTCCCGAAAAGAACGAGACCGACAAAAACAGAAGAGGTAAAAGGACTCTGTGGGTAAGGACTGAAGAGTAGGAAGGAGAGGAGACAGCAGGCCCAGGGAAGGAGAAACTTTGGGGCTCAGGGTAGAGAACAGGCCTCATGAGAAAGTGGCGGTTGGGTGGGGCGTGGTAGTACGTGTCTCTAATCCCAGCACTTGGGAGGCAGAGGCAGGTAGATCTCTGTGAGTTCAGGGCCAGCCTGGTCTACAGAGTGAGTTTCAGAACAGTCAGGGCTACACAGAGAAACCTGTTGCAACAAAACAAACAAAACAGGAAAGGAAGGAAGGTGTAGTTGGTTTTTTACTCTTAGTCTTTCGGCTTTTTTGCTTTTTTGAGGGGCCCACCACTCAGCTCCCAAATAAATCACATGGCTACCCAGCTCCCAAATAAATCACACGGAGGCTTAGTCTTTCTTATCAGTGCTGGCCTTAGTTTGGCTTGTTTCTTGCCACCTTTTCTTATCTTAAATTATCCCATCTATCTTTTGCCTCTGGGCTTTTATCTTTCTCTGTTTCTATATACCTTTCTTTACTTCTTACTCCATGGCTTGCTGCATAGCTGGGTGGCTGGCCCCTAGTCTCTTCTCTCATTTTCCTGCTCCTTGATCTCTCGTCCCAGATTTCTTCTCCTATTTATTCTCTCTGCCTGCCAGCCCCGCCTATCATTTCTCTTGCCTAGCTATTGGCTGTTCAGCTCTTTATTAGATCAATCAGGTGTTTTTGACAGGTACAGTAACACAGCTTCACAGAGTTAAACAAATGCAACATAAATGCAGCACATATCTGCATCATTAAACAAATATTCCACAACATGAACAAATATAATACATCTTAAAATAATAGTCCACAATGTGGGGGGGGGGGGTGAGAAAGGAAGGAAGGAAAGAAGAGAGAAAGAAAGAGAAAGAAGAAGAAAAAGAAAGACAAGAAAAGTGGCAAGTCAAGAGCTGAGTGGCGTGGCTAAGCAGGAGGTCACCTTAGGAGTAGAATCTAGGGTGTCATGGGTAAAACCATGTTTGCTGCCAGCCCTGAGCTCGGTTCCTAGGGTCCACATGGTAGAAAACGAGAACCAACTCCTGCAGGTTTTCCTCTGACCTCTAAGTATGCAGCATGTCATGTGTACAAGGATGCACACAAAATAAATACAACTGGGCAGTGGTGGCGCACACCTTTAATCCCAGCACTCGGGAGGCAGAGACAGGCGGATCTCTGTGAGGTTGAGGCCAACCTGGTCTACAGAGCGAGTTCCAGGACTGGCTCCATAGCTACTGGGAAAGCCAAAAAATAAAATAAAAAAATACATAGAAAATAGAAATGTTAAAAAAAAAAGTTTTAAGAGTAGAATCTGGGACAAGAAAGTTGGAAGGTGCTTGACCCGCAGTCTCCTGTCTGCCCTTCCCCTCCTCATGGCTCTAGCATGTCTCTGTTGAGCCAGCAGCCTTTCCTATCACTGGTGCTGACATGTCTGAAAGGACAGGATGAGCAGCGTGAGGGACTCCTTGCCTCCCTCCACAGCCAGGTGCACCAGGTATGGGTATCTGGGCCATGGAGATGGTGGCATCAGGGTGGGGAAGGATGCACCTAAGAGGCCACTACATGCTTGGACCTTTCATTATTTTCTGATAAAAACCATTTGGTGACTTGGATTAGAAAGGAGAAGATTCCTGGGCACATGTTAAATTTGTTTCTATCCTAGATTGTGATTAATTGGCGAGAAAACCAGTACTTAGATGATTGCAAACCAAAGCAGCTAATGCATGAGGCCCTCAAACTGCGGCTCAACCTGGTAAGGGGGAATCTGGGGTGAAGGAGGAGAGGGTGGAGCTGGAAATACAGCCCCAGGTTGGGGAGGACAGGTTTGAGAATGGAGGCCCTAGGTTTGTTGAGGTCTTCCAATATTAGCCCTGTTTTTCTAAAGGATGCAGGACCCTAAAATGGTTAGAGGAACTGAGAATCCCTGTGGCCAGGATCCAATAGACTGAATATCCTGTGTGCTTTCAGGGACCCTGCCTCAGTATTCGACACTGCCTGAGCCCTAGAAATACTAGAAACCTACTTTGGAATGGTGAATGTAATTACAGAATTTATTTAGTACAGGTCCCATCTCTTTATGAGTAAGGAAACACAGATCCTAGTATCTCAAATTGAGCCACTGACCCAAGGTTGGATAGTAAATCATAAGTACAAATGATGGGACGGGCGTCAGGGGTCTCGGCTCCCACCCACCCAGGTTCTAACCTAAGCTTTTCTCAAACACTTATCACCTTGAACCATCTGACTGATTTGTGGTCTTGGCAGGTGGGGGGCATGTTTGACACAGTGCAGCGTAGCACCCAACAGACTACAGAGTGGGCTCAGCTCCTCCTGGAGATCATCATCAGTGGCACTGTGGACATGCAGTCTAACAAGTGAGCATCCCCAACCCTGCAGGCCATGCCCTGGAGTCTCTACTGCATACCAGCTGCAGGAACCATTGACTCCATGACCCTGGGTTCCCCACACATTCTCAGGCCCCTTAGGATAACATGAGTATCCCTTCCTGCCTGTGACCTCTTGGGCCATTTTGTTTTCTTAACCTATTCTCTGGTTTTTCTCCCTATGGCTACAGTGAGCTTTTTACTACTGTGCTGGACATGCTAAGTGTGCTTATCAATGGAACATTGGCTGCAGACATGTCTAGTATCTCGCAGGGCAGCATGGAGGAAAACAAACGTGCATATATGAACTTGGTGAAGAAGCTTCAGGTGAGCAAGGGAGACAAGAACAAGGTTTGGGGGCGCTGGAAGCTCAGTGCCTTCTACCCTGCCTCTGTTTAGTGTGTAGCCTGGGAATGGGGAGTGAGATGACTTGTTTTGGTCTGAGCCCTCTTTCTCCCCATTTCCTGACTGTTTTTTTTTAATCTGTGCAAAGGGAATTTACTCAATGCCATTACTTTTCTTAATTTACTCTTTTTGTTTGTTTGGTTTGAGACAGGATCTCATTTGGTAGCCCAGGTTGTCCTGTAACTCACTACATAGCTCATACTGCACTTGAACCCATAGTAATTTTTCCTGCCTCAGCCTCATGAGTGCTGAGATTAGTTTTGGTTTTTGAGATGGATGGCTCTTTATATATAGCCAAGGCTGGTCCTCAAACTCAAAATACTATTATTGCCTCACCCCTCCCAAGTGCTGGGATTATAGATGTGCACCACCATGCCCAGCTCTGAGTATCTTCTTTTGTGATAATTTATTTAACTTTTATTTTATATGCATTGGTGTGAAGGTATCAGATCCCCTGGAACTGGAGTTACAGACAGTTGCAAGCTGCCATGTGGGTGCTGGGACTTGAACCCAGGTCCTCTGGAAGAGCAGCCAGTGCTCTTAACCACCAAACTATCTCTCCAGCCCCCCTGAGTGTCTTCTTTCTACTTACTATGTTCTGTGCTACTCCTTGAGACTTCCTGTCCCTCTTGTTCTGTATCTTTGAACTCATGACCTATCTTCCTGTTCCTGCAGAAGGACTTGGGAGAACGCCAGTCCGACAGTCTGGAAAAGGTTCACCAACTGTTGCCACTACCCAAGCAGAACCGAGATGTCATTGCCTGTGAGCCACAGGGCTCCCTTATCGACACCAAGGGCAACAAGATTGCTGGCTTTGATTCCATCTTCAAGAAGGAGGCATGTTCTCTTGTCTCCCATGACCTCTACCTCACCACCTACACCCCATGTTAATTCTCACAATTCCAGCTAACACACCGAGTTCAGGAGCCCATTAGGCTGTCCCCAATAAAACCGACAAACCATCTGGGACTTTAAGCAAATCACTTAGCTTTCCTTACCCTTTATGTCCCCTTCTTTTGGAGTCTCCCTTTTCTTGGACTCTGCTTTACTTCCAACTGTCTCTTCCTGACCCTCTCCCATTTTCCCTTCCTCTCTGCCACCTGTTTTCCTGTCCTCACTATCCCCTGACACCCTATCCCTTTCTCATGTCTGTTTGCCCAGCTCAACTTCCTTTTTTTCATGTCAGTTTCAGTGTATGGGTTAAAAAATTTATGTATATGGGTGTATGTATGCCACTTACCTGTGCAGGTGCCCACAGAGGTCAGAAGTTGGAGTCTCTGGAGCTGGAGTTATAAGTAATTGTGAGCCACCTGAGTGAATTCTGGGAAACACACCTGGGTCCTATTCAAGAGCAGCAAGGGCTCTTAACCAATGGAATATCTATCCAACCCTTAGTTTCAGGATTTTCTTGATTAACCATATTACTCTGCATAGAAGGGGATGCAGACTTTAAATGCAAAGTGAAACCCCTTAATATTCACACTCTCTTGATTTTTCCTTATCAGTCTCTCTCCTGCCCTCCCTATCTCTCTACCTCTCCTCTGTCTTTCTCTTCTGTTTCTCTCTGATTGCCTTTCTTTGCCGTCTTTAGTTTTTCCTCGTCTCTCTCTCTTTCTCTTTTTTTAAAAAGATATATTTATTATGTATACAATGTTCTGCCTGCAGGTGTCCCTGCAGGCCAGAAATTGGCACCAGATTTTATTACAGATGGTTGTGAGCCACCATGTGGTTGCTGGGAATTGAACTCAGGACCTCTGGAAGAACAATCAGTGCTCTTAACCACTGAGCCATCTCTCCAGCCCCCTCCTTGTCTTTTTCTCCTCTCCTCTCCCTTCCGCTCTTGCCCCTCCCTTCTCCCTCTCTGGCTTCTTCCTATCCCTCTCATCTTCTGTCAGCCTCTGTCTACCCCATCTCGTCTGTTTTCCTGTCTGCCTCTTCAGTACCTGTTTTTCTCCTGGCCTCGCCCTTCCCCTTCACACCTTCCCCCTGCAATTTAACAGTGTCCCAGCAAGAATGTTCTTTCCTGCAGACGTCTGTGTCATTGTTTGTCTTTCCTCTTCTCATCTTGTCCTCCGATCTCCTTACAACTCTTTCCTTGTTTGAAAACTTGTCCACAGATATTTTACCCTTTCTCTAAGTTCTCAAGTCCTGCTTCCTGTTTTCCAAGTCTCAATGGCTCATTGTTTCTCATTTTCTGGATCAGGGTCTACAAGTTTCTACCAAACATAAGATCTCTCCCTGGGATCTTTTCGAGGGCTTGAAGCCGTCCACAGCATCGCTCTCCTGGGCCTGGTTTGGCACAGTCCGAGTGGACCGCAGAGTGGCGCGAGGGGAGGAGCAGCAACGGTTGCTCCTCTACCACACACACCTGAGGCCTCGGCCCAGAGCCTACTACTTGGAACCACTGCCACTGCCCCCAGAAGATGAGGAGCCACCAGCCCCTGCCCTACTAGAGCCTGAGAAAAAGGCTCCTGAGCCCCCCAAGACTGACAAACCAGGAGCTGCTCCTCCCAGCACTGAGGAGCGCAAGAAGAAATCCACCAAGGGCAAAAAACGCAGCCAACCAGCCACCAAGACTGAGGCCAGTTCCCCATCCCTCTCCCACCCCTCTTCCTGACTTTGTGTAGTAGGGGTTAAAGTTGCTGGTTTAAGGAAGGTATGGGGTGTATGGAGAAGGGGTGCCATTAGAATTGTGATAACAGTGACTATCAGTACCGCTCTCCTTACACCCTTTTCCCTCACCGCCCCCCCCACCCCAGGACTGCTATAACCCACTTACCTCTGTCCTCTGCACCCATGCAGGACTATGGCATGGGCCCAGGTCGGAGTGGCCCCTATGGTGTAACAGTGCCTCCAGACCTTCTGCACCATGCAAATCCTGGTTCCATATCCCACCTTAACTACAGGCAGAACTCCCTAGGCCTGTATACCCAGAATCAACCGCTACCTGCTGGTAAGTGTTACTAGGAATGGTGGAGTTGAACATTCCTTTCTCTCCAGGGGAGATGTGGATGGCTGGAACTGTTTTTGAAAAAAGTTGAAGGGATGAAGATCTCAGAGAGGTCAATTTGCTCTCCTTTCCAGGCGGCCCTCGTGTGGACCCATACCGCCCTGTGCGATTACCAATGCAAAAACTGCCGACTCGACCACCTTATCCCGGTGTGCTATCCACACCGGGTATAACTGCTGTCATGGGCCTAGAACCCACATCTTATAAGACCTCTGTGTACCGGCAGCAGCAACCCACAGTGCCCCAGGGACAGCGCCTTCGCCAACAGCTCCAGGCAAAGATAGTGAGAGGGGCAGTAGGGAGGACTGTCAGGGGGAGGGGTTTTAGTGGGTCACAGGCCTGAGGAGATACTTGGGACCTTCACAAGAACATGCAGGGTAGGAGGTATAGAAGAGACACAGCAGAAAGCATTTCCTGAATTTGACTTCTCCATTTCCTCTTTAGCAGAGTCAGGGGATGTTGGGACAGTCATCTGTCCATCAGATGACTCCTAGTTCTTCTTATGGTTTGCAGACTTCCCAGGTAAATGCCTGGGACTGTGAGCATCAGGGAAAGGGCAGCAAGCTACTGAACACCCTCATGCCCAACTCTCTCTCATCCTTCCCTCTAGGGCTATACTTCTTATGTTTCTCATGTGGGATTGCAGCAACACACAGGCCCTGCAGGTACCATGGTGCCCCCCAGCTACTCCAGCCAGCCTTATCAGAGCACCCACCCTTCTACCAATCCTACTCTTGTAGATCCTACCCGCCACCTGCAACAGCGGCCCAGTGGCTATGTGCATCAGCAGGCCCCAACCTATGGGCATGGACTGACTTCCACTCAAAGGTACCCAAAGTAGTGGTGAACTGGGAAGGGACACTGAGGTATAAGCAAGCATCTGATTTGGGAAATCCCATACTTGAGGTAATAGATGGGTCTGAACTTTGGGAGACACGAGGAACAGTAATCTTGTCACATAACCATTACCACAAACAACCGGAGTTGGAACAGACCCTAGAGACCAATAGTCTCACATTTACAACCTTGTCACTTCCTTGAGGATGAGAAAGAAGAAACAAATGTAGCTAGCTTTGATAAGAAGGGATCTAGAGTTTTTAGACATAGGAAACAATAAGGAGTCCTAAGTCCGGTATTAAACAGTTAACTCTAGGGCTAAGGAGATGGTTTAGTTGATAGCGTGCTCATCTAGCATCATGAAGTCCTAAGTTTGATCCCAAGCACAACAAAACCTGGTGTATTGATGCACGCCTGCAATACCAGCACCTCAAGAGGAAGATCAGAAGTCAAGGTCATCCTTGGCTGCATAATGAGTTTGAGGCTAGCCTGAGCTACATGAGACCCCTGTCTCAAGGGAAGAAAAAATAATTGAACTCTAGAATGGTCTAACAAATGAATTTCATGGATAATTTTAGTTGACTCTTAGTTAAGACTTGGGTAACTGTCATGAGGCTCTACACCTTAGGATTCAGAATACTCTAGAGTGGACTGATTAATTGCCTGCTGTGTAGCCAAAATTGTGTTAGGACTAGAGTGAAGAAAGATAGTTAAAAAAAAAGTACAAGGTTCCTCACCTCAAAGATTTTCTTTTACCCTAGTTGAGAAGTAGAGATCTTATGTAGAAGAAGATACCATGCAGAAGAATGTTTAGAGAATGGTATGAACAAAGTCATAATCAGGTGTTCAGTTGGCTGCCAAGAAGTAAAATGGGACTTGAGAAAAGATGGGCTACTGCCAGTGTAGATCAGAAGCACTAGAAAGATCCGTGGATTCGAGCTGGTCATGGAAGGATAGCTGTGATTGGGATTCGTAGAGAAGGGGGAAACGAAAGGCATTCCAGGTAAAGAAAGCAGCATAAGCAAAAGCATGGGACTGGGTTGAGTGTCTGAAGACAGAAAGAAGCGGAGCTTACATGTAATGGGAAACTTGTTCAAGGGAAGGAGCAGGGGCTAGGCTAGAGGGGCAAGTTGACATATAACATTACAGTGACCTACAGCATTGAGACACAACCCCGGAAGGGACTGCTTTGCTTAGGGGAGTGATAGGAGCTTGGCATAGCCACAGATCACTGTGGAATAAGTGGACAGAGTGTAGGGGAAGGTGGGAGAGGATGAGCGAGGGAGCCCAGCTGCAGATTGTCAGGGATGGGCAGATTTGGGTAGAACGGGCATATGGAGTAGCAGAACAGCTGGGGGTGTTTCTGGGGCACAACAGCAACCATAAAACCCTTGATAGGTGTTTATAGAATGCTTATCGTGTGCAGACTGTTTTTCATAAGAGAAAAATAGCTAAAAGAGAATCGAAAAATTCCTGAGCATTAATGTTATGAGACAGTAAAATGGAGTATTGTCTTTGTGTTTTATTCCCTGACCTAGAAATCTGTCAGACTCCAGAAGGGCTCCTCTAGTTAGTGCCAAGAGGAATGAATACAATGACTTGTTAGTTTCTTTCAGGTCAGGGACCCAGGGTTTGTACCACCCCCTTCCCTGCCCTGTGCTTTGACCTCTGGACCTCTTGTCTTTGGAGGTTTTCACACCAGACACTGCAGCAGACACCCATGATGGGTACTATGACTCCATTGAGTGCCCAGGGTGTCCAGGCAGGCGTCCGTTCAACTTCCATCCTGCCTGAGCAGCAACAGCAACAGCAGCAGCAACAACAACAACAGCAACAGCAGCAGCAGCAGCAGCAGCAACAGCAGCAGCAGCAGCAGCAGTATCACATCCGGCAACAGCAGCAGCAGCAGCAGCAGATCCTACGGGTAAGGCCCTGGGATTGTGGCTGAGACTTAGGCGCCCAAGAAGGAAAGGGCATCTTCTTCCCACACTGGCCCCAAGATGAAACATGACGGCGTGTGCTAGGCACCCAGCAGAGTGGGTATGGTTGTACTTTTGGTTTTCTTTGGTTTCTTTAGGCAGGGTCTCATACTCATGGCAATCCTTCTGCCTCAGCTTCCTGAATGCTAGAATTTCAGGCCTACACCACCATATTGGGTTAGAACATGGTGCTTAAGTGGCTTCCTTTCTCCTCTTTTTCATTTCCTGAGTATCATAATGAAGGGGAAATTGTACACTGTCTGCCAAATACAGTGTTTGGGTTCTTTCAGATATGAACCCAGAATTCCCTCACTATTCCTTGGCTCTAACTTCCTTTTCCCTTCCTGCTCCCATTTTTTCAATACAAAGGCATAGCTTCCTTGCTCTCCTTAAAATTATCTCTTGTATGCTTATAGCAACAGCAGCAACAGCAGCAGCAGCAACAACAGCAGCAGCAACAGCAGCAGCAGCCGCAGCAGCCGCAGCAGCCACAGCAGCCGCAGCAGCCACAGCAGCCACAGCAGCCACACCAGCAGCAACAGACAGCTCCTCCCCAACCCCAGCCCCAGTCCCAGCCCCAGGTAGCTGCTGAACTACAGCCACAGGCTCAGGGATGGCTGCACAGGATGGGCACACAGCCAGCCTATGCTAGGAACAGTGTGTGACGGGGTAGCGTCGGGAGGTCAGGCACAACACTAATAGGTTTGGCGGTATGGGTGAAGAAGGAGGTGGAAGATTGGAGTTCCATCTTCCACTTTCCATTTCCACCCAGTTCCAGCGCCAGGGGCTTCAGCAGACCCAGCAGCAGCAACAGACAGCAGCTTTGGTCCGGCAGCTTCAACAACAGCTCTCCAGTAAGCCTGCCTCCTTCCCAAGAAGAAGCTGGGGAAGAAGTGGGGATGGGGTAGGCAGAGGTGGCTGAGATGCTGGCGTCAGGCCCAGATTATGAAGTTCCTTCCCCATTTCCCTTTCCCTTCTTCATGAATCTGAGCCCTGATTGGTCTTCCACCCCCTGACAATCTCTCATTTTTCACAGATACCCAGCCACAACCCAGTACCAACATATTTGGACGCTTCTGAGTCACCTGGAGGAACTGCTTGTACACTGGAAGTGGCCCAGCCTTTCTGCTTAATTCTCAGTCCCGTTCCTGGGCGAGCTCCAGTAGTGGTTGGAGCCCTTCCCTCAGGCTCCATTTTTAATGAATTTTTAGTATTTTTGTTAATGTGAAGCATTGAACTGTCGGGTTTTGTATATTATTTATATAGAGACCCCAGAGCTGTTGCACCCAATACATAGAGCTTCTTTGCAAAGGAAGTGTGTGAATCTGCACATAGAAGGGTCTCCTCTGAGAGTGTCAGGGAAAGGATGAACAACTCAGCCTTCGTGCCTTCCATATTACCACCCCCCCCCAACTCACTCTACTCTCTCCATTTCGGAATTCTAACTGCTATCCTTTCTTCCTGCTCAAAAGCAACCTGCAGTGAACTCCAAACCCTCAGTCCTTTAGGGCTGCTTACCTCCTCAGCTAAACAGTGCAACTTCTTCAGAGCTCTCTTCCACTGCGGCTAGAACACCAGAAGAGGGGTTCATTAGACTGGAGAGAAACTGGTGGAACCCTGTCATCCTTTCATAACACCCCAGATACTTGGTCCCAGACAAGCTGAGAGTAGGAACAGAGATGCCAAACCTTTCCTTTTGTCCATGAGAATGTGGTCCCCATCATACACCAAGCTACCTAGAGAACTTCCCCAAAGAAGTTGGGCTGAGAAGTTGCTCTCTAGGGGCGTGTGATGTCAAATAGGTGACAGAAGTCCAGAGTATCTCTAGCAGGAAGAGAGGCCAGCAAAAAGCCACACCTGCTTCTCTGGCCTGCTGCTGGAACTTCATATTTTTACACAACCCACCTTGGCAGTTTCCCAGGGTAACTGTTGCTCGCTCCCAATTCAAAACTTCCTTCTGAATCACATTTGGGACAAGGACTGAGCCATTCTCACTGTCTTTGTGGTCTATCTGCCTTGGGCCTTAGACCCAAGGCTGTGCTGGAGACCCCAGTTGCTTTATGAGAATGCTGATTTCTGGTCTACCCAGCTGGGGCTGGAAAAGCACTACACTAGCCAGGTGGTTGGGTGACCGCTGGAGGGGACCCTCCAGCTGTGGTTGCACCCTATCACTGGGAAGTGTTCAGTATGCTGATAAAAGCGGGAGTGCCAGTAAATATCCAAGTTAATTTTAAAAGTCCCTCTGAGCCCACAAAGCTCTCCTACACATGGGATTTGTCCAAGTTGTAAGGAATGGGACTCCCAGGTATGGTAAAGCCAACACACGTGAAGCATATTTTTCCTGACTCTATCCTGGCATAGATAGTCCCAGAGCCCTAGTGGGTAGAAGTTTGGCTGGGATAAAGGACATTCAGCCGGGATTTGGGTGTGTATGTGTGCTAGGTCAAGTGGGCAGGTGCATTACATACAGAAGGTAGGTAAAAACATTGGCTATTGGGGTTGGGGTAGAAGCCACAATGGTCAGGCAATTAGTGTGCTGGCAGTCGGAATCTAATCTGCCTTAGTAGAAGCAGAAGTGGATGACATTGACCTCTGGGAGAGTAACAGGATAAGGGCGAAGCAGCCCCACTGGTGCTTGCTGCCTTGGTGGTACTGGGGCTGAGGAGAGGTGATGGCTGCCAATTGAGGTCTCTGTGGCAAGAAACGGATTTTCTGCATACAATACCTCAGTTTCTCCCTGTGTGTCAAGGTCTCAAGCTTTGCAGATAAAAGTTTGGACTTGCAGTCCTGGAAGATCATCTACCTGTCTGATAGCTTGGGATGTGAAGTGTGGAGTGGGTAGGGAGAGTGCGAGCAGAGCTTGCTTGAACATGGAGTGGGGGTATTGGGCCATGCCCCAGGACTTGAGCCATCACTGGCACAAAAGGAGTTAATGCCAGGGACCGCGCCCCCCGTGTCCGGGCACGCGCAGCGCGCCCCCTCTGTGCGCGGGCACAGCAGCCAGGCTGCCGGAGAGCTGATCTCGGGGATTCGGGTGCGGAGCCCTTGGCCTGGAGGCGATATGGGTGGTCCTTGGCCGGGTTCAGTCGTTTGCAGCCGCCTGGGGAACAGGTGAGGCCGCCTGCTCCGGTCTCTCATCCTCTAGCTGCCCATACCTTTCCCCAATCCTGTCCCCTCCCAATCCCGGTCCCTCCACCTCCCCAGCCAGTGGCTCCCATCCTTCCCAACCCCGTGTTCTCCATAGGTACCCCTGACCTCCCAACCCTCCCTCGCTTTGCTTTTCTCCTCTACCTCCTCGCTAAATCCTGCATCCCTATCATCCTCCCGCCCATGGTCCCTCTATTTCTATGATCCAGCCTGCATGCTCACCAAAATACCCCTAACGAGAGCCCCCAGCCCCATTCTAGTATTGCACATTGCCAATACCCCCTCCCCTGCAGTGCACCCCCATCCCCCTTCCATCATAGCATTTTATAGCCAGGTTCCCTCCCCCACTCTCTGCAGCCCCCCCACCCAACGGAGGCCTTTATTCTATCCTTCCCATTCTAGGGCAATTTCATCCTCCAATACCATTCCAAACCCACATAGCCCCCAATTCTGCAGTTCTCAACACTGGTCCATTCCAACACAATGCCCCTTACCCAATACCGCTCCAGCCCCCAAAGTCCCCTTAGATGCCATTCTCATCCCAGCATTGCTGCCTCCCCTTGTCTTCTCCCAAATTGCAAGTTGGACCAGAATGGAGATCTTGGCCTTGGGAACTCACAGTGGGTCCTAGGGTACAGAGGGCATTTGGGGGTCGGTTGGTTTGTCTAGGTGTTCACCAGAGGGAGGGGCTGCAGCGAACTGACTCAATAGGGGAATTTGGCATTTGGCGCCGAAGGGTTACTGGAGAAGAAGGCTTCTAGAAAGGGTTAATGGAATTTATGAGGTGGGGGCAGCATCTAGGGGGTTAATGGAGGGGGGGTGCTGGCAGGGAAGCCGTGTGAATGAGCGGTCTGTGCCCCAGAGTTGCCATGGAGACGGTGAATGGGGGGATTGTGTGAACTCAGCTGCGGACTACCCCCCCCCATATACACACCCACCCACTCCCTCCTGCCCCACCTCCCTCTACCCCTTCCTTCCCCTTCCCCTCCTCCTCTCCTCCTCTCCACCCGGGTGCATTCTGGGCAGTGTCTGGGATCTCCCCACCCCATACTTTGCTCCCCGTTTCCTCTGAGCCCCCATCCCTTTAGTCACTTTATCTGCCTGCCTGCTTTCCTGCCCCCCTCTCTCTGTCTCTCTGTCTCTCTGTCTCTGTCTCTCTGTCTCTGTCTCTCTCTCTCTCTCTCTCTCACACACACACACACACACACACACACACACACACACACACACATTCCCCTCCCTTGGTGGCCGTTTGCCGGTCAGTCGTTCCCAATCTCCCTCCCCCACCCCTTCAGCCACTTCTTAAAGGAACATGCCTGCAATCTCGGAAGGCGGGAGAAATGGGGAAAAACTAAATGTGCTTCTGTGTGTGCATGTGTACAAGTGCGTGCTTGCATGCTCATTGTGTGCATGTGTGTCCATGTGGGACACACATGTCCGTGTGCCTGTGTATATGTGTTGACTGTAACTGTGTCAGAAGGCCTGTGTGTCTGAATGTGTTGCTATTTCTGTTTCTGTCTCCACCTATGTGTCACCATTATGCCGCTGTGTCTGGATATTTACCTATGCGGGTATGTGTGATTTTGCTTCAGTAGGTCTCTCTGTGTGTATGACTGTATCACTGTGAGGCTCTGGCTGTGTGAGGCAGACTGTTTTGGAATGTGGGACTGAATGAGGGGATCTCTGTGGGTTTGGAATGTATGTCTCTACCAGTGAATATTGCAGTGTCTGATCCTGGCTTGGTCTCTCACTCCCTCTTTGAGTCTTTGTGAGTTTATTTCATGAGTTCCAAGTGTATGTCCCTACACCCTGTTGTTTATTTTACACTGGACTGGCATCCACAATGCCTAGCGTGCTCAGCAGACGGATTTTTGCCTTTGGTTCTAGCATTGGCTGTGAATGAAGAGCTAGACAGCAGCAATGAGAAAGGTTTAAGGACTTGGCAGCCGTGGAGGCTGGGGAGAACAGTCAAGGAGGGGCAGGGAAGGATCTTTGGACTTAGGGGAATGGCTGTGGTGCTCCCTGCCCTGCCTGAGGGGAAAGGGCATATCTCGGTGGGACCTTCTGCCTGGCTGCAGCTTTTCTTTTCTTGTCCTGGAATGAAGTTGGCAGCCATACTGGAAGCCGTACTTCCAGCTCTCCCTATCACTGCATGCTCTGACTCCAGAAGACCATGGTGAATTCCACTGATGATGGAGCCAGAGTCGGGAACTGAATTTGCAATGGCCACAACTGTCACTCTGTTCATCCCCTTAGATTTTTTTTCCCAACCATGGCCAGGCACATAAAATAGTTTTGAAAAGCAATGGGTCGCCTGTGAGTGCCCGGAACCCTGGGCATGTGAAACCTCTAATTGTGGGAAAATAGGCTAAGCCCACCAGGGTCCCAAAGACTGATTGTCCAGCCCTCACAGACCATCTTGGATGACACATGCTTCCCTCTTTCCACAGGCCTGTCTGGCCCTAAGGGAGCCCTCTTTCGAAGTGGTGGTGCTTGGACGACCCGCTCTCTGCTCTCTGCTCTCTGCGTTGCTGGGCACCTGTAGGTGTCCCTGGAGAGCTCAGTTTTGAGGTTCAAGTCAGTGTGGCCATGAAGGGGCTGCCTATTGGGCTGATGCTGTGACCCCGGAGTCTGCCTCTCCTGCCAGTACCCCTGCCCGGAACATGTGGCTGCAGCTTGGCCTGCCCTCGCTGTCCCTGAGCCCCACGCCCACAGTTGGCCGGAGTCTGTGTCTCACGCTGTGGTTCCTCAGTTTGGTGCTGAGGGCCAGTACACAGGCTCCAGCACCCACAGTCAATACTCACTTTGGGAAGCTAAGGGGTGCCAGAGTACCATTGCCCAGTGAGATCCTGGGTCCTGTGGACCAGTACCTGGGGGTACCCTACGCAGCTCCCCCCATCGGCGAGAAACGCTTCCTGCCCCCTGAACCACCCCCATCCTGGTCAGGCATCCGGAACGCCACACACTTTCCCCCAGTGTGTCCCCAGAACATCCACACAGCTGTGCCCGAAGTTATGCTGCCAGTCTGGTTCACTGCCAACTTGGATATCGTCGCTACTTACATCCAGGAGCCCAATGAAGACTGCCTCTACTTGAATGTCTATGTGCCCACGGAAGATGGTGAGTGCTGCGGCCAGGCACTGTGCCCTCCTTGCCTCCCGCCTGCCCTGTTGTGTTTGTGGCTTGCATGTGGTTGTGTGCCCTGCAGCATGCGTCTGTCTGTCCGTGAAGATGCTTCTAACCATCACTCCGCTTGGCCTTTCCCCTCCCTGTTCTTCCTTCCCCAGCATTGTCCGAGCTCCCATGTGTGAGTGACACTAATGTCAGGCCTGAGAGCTTTGACAGGTCTAGGTCCAGTGCTGGATGGGGGTACCCTGGGGGAGTATGGGTGACTGCTGGCAGCTGCCCGCGGGAGGATGCTGGCTCCACCAGGCCCCCCTGTTGCCATTTCCACCTGCTTCAAAAGGTGGTAGGTGTGTGTGGCTGAGGGAGCTGGGTGTGTGTGGGGGGCAGGGGGGCAAGCCTGGTTGGAGATGCTTAGGTGCCTCCTCTTCCACTAGCTGATGCCTCCTCCCGCGGGGGTCATATTAAGGTAAGTGACAGAAACAAGGAGATGGTGGGACAGGCTCTCTGCCATGTGCCGCTGCAGAGCAGCTCAGCTCTTGGGGCCTGGGTGGGGGGGATGCATGCCCCTGGGCAGAGGCCTCCTGTTATTTTTTAGTTTTTTATTCATTTTACAGTAAAGCGGATTTCCAAGGAATGCGCCCGAAAGCCCAACAAGAAAATTTGTAGGAAAGGAGGTAGGTAGCGAGCCGGCGGGGAGGGAGAGAGAGAGAGAGGGAGGGCTGCTTGCCCACCTGCCCCTGCCCCTGAGGACCCAGCCTTCCTTCAAGTAGCCCAGGTTGCGAGGGTTGTAAGCAGACTTAAGGTCCCAGGCTTAAGGTCCCACCTCCTCCAAGGGCCCTGGCTATTTTGCAGAAAGGTTCCAGTGGCCTAAGGCAGGTTCAGAACAGAAGCAGAAAGCCCATTGCTTCCAATCTTCCCAGCTTCCCTAAGGAGTGTACCAAAGATAGACCCAGTGCTTCTTTTGGTAACACCTCAAAAGAAAGCCGGCAGTCAAGATGGAGCCAGAAGCTCCACCTTCCCCTGCAGCCAGTGCAGATATGAGGACCGTCTCTCCAGTACTCAGTCCTGGGTTGAAGGTCTATACTCGACCCTCCCCTACTGAAACCTAGGAGAAACTCGGGTACACAGATTTAGCTGCTCTTGTGTAGTGCACACCCTGCCCCTGCCTCACCACCTCTGACCAGAGCTGAAGGACTCAGGCTACTCCCGTGGCAGAAACTGGAAACCTCGGCACACTGGAGACTCTAAAGAAAGCCAATTTGAAATTCACCCTCCTGATGAAGGGATTTGTTTCCCCATATTGTAATGTTTCCTGTTTGCACACCACTTTATGTTGTCTGCAAGGGTTCTTATATTTACCTCATAGACCCCTCTCCACATTAGGGAAGCAAGCAAGGCAGGAAGCAGTATTCCGATTTTACAGATGAGGAACCGAGCCCAGGGGAGTGACTTGCTGTACAAGGCCCTGTTGCCAGTCTAGAGCAGATCTGAGGCCAAAACCTAGGGCTCTTAGCCCTCAGGGAATGTTCTTTCCACTGTAGCCCGCGGAGGCAACTACCACCTGGCCAATGCCACCTCCCTCAAACATAGATCAGATGTGACTGGGTTGGTTCAGTCGACTCTGGTAACAGCCTAAGGAACAAGGACAACCACAACTCAACCCTTACAAGCCTATGGCAAGCCTGGCCTTTGTTTTCCTCTGATGCTCTAGGGCAGGGTTTCTCCCGTGTCATCAGGATTCTTGGGATGGAACCATCCCTACTGAATGAGAATCTCTAAGGACAGCCGCAGAATCAGCACATTCTAAAGCTCCTCATGTGGAGGGCTTTTGATGCACACTGGAGAAGGGAGTCCGACTCGCTGCCCTTAAGAACAGTGTTTTACCTCTCTTGACATCCAGCCCAGGCCCCTCCTGTGCAGTAGGAAGTGTGCACAGGCTCTCATGCAAATGAAGGATTTCTCTAGTACCGCCCCCCCGCCCCCCCAGCAAGAACGCTGGTCTAGGAAGCACCACCCCTGTGACCTGGCCTCCGCTGCCAACTCATATGTCATTCTTTTGATTCTCTCTCGTTTTTCTTTGCTTTGCTGTGTTTTGTTTTGCTTTTGGAGGCAGGGTCTTGCTATGCAGCTTGGGCTGGCCATGAGCTCTTTATATAGCCCAGGCTCAGAGGTCAGTCTCCTTTTTTTTTAAGAGCCTCCATTTCCACATGGGAAGGCAGAAAGACCATCGTGGCTGTAACCTTCCATTAGCCTGCACGTGTATTTAGGGAAAGGGTTTCAAAGCTGCTCTCATGAGGTACTACTTAGTGGGGTGCAGTGGGGTGAGGAAGAGATGGTATTACTATTAGCCACTGCTTAGAAAGGTCTTTCAGGGCTCCGGTAAGAGCCTAGGGCAGGCCAAGCTCATACTGAGATTTTGGCCAGATTGCTGACTGGAAGGCACCATGCAGTATGAATATTTTGCCAATTTTAACTGTGGACGATGGGCAAGGTGCTGTTGGGATGTGAACGGAGTCTAATCATTGTTCTGAAAAAGATCCTAGGCTGGTATTAAAGCTCGGCTGGATTTCTTTCCTTAAATCCGTAGGCACTGGGAAGGGGGCTTTAGATAGGATAGGGGAGGTCCTTTGTTTAACTGTTCAAATTAGTTCCCTATCCTGGGCCTGTTAGCCATCTGAAAAAGCTACAAATGTTGCCTCTTTGGGCACACAGGGTGTGTTTGTGTGTGTGTGTGTGTGTGTGTGTGTGTGTGTGTGTGTGTGAAATGTACAGGACAGGGCAGCTGGGGTGGCCTATGTAGGATCCTACATGGTGCCATGTCTGGGGGTGCTACCTGGTAAATCCCATGGCAGCAAGGAATTGTTCATCAAGGACATGCTGAAGGAGCAAAGACATCTGTACAGGGGAGACTGGGGCAAGGCTGGGGTGATGTAGCAAGCCAAGAACCCCCAGAGCTTCGCAGAAGGAGTCACCGAAGTGAAGGGTGTCCTGGGAAGGATCTGCCCTAGCCCTGCCTCCATGGAGTTGAAAGGAATTTATGTTTAGGAAGGAGTGATTCTGCTGGGTGGTCTCATTGAGATTCTGAGGGCAAGACCGGCAGGTGCTGAGCTAATGTGTTAAGACACTAGGTGCCACCGGAAGTTCAGGAAGCCAGAGGTTATTTCTACTAGAGCTGGGGTTTTGCCCAAGTTGGAACGGCATCTTGTAGCATGAGGGTGTCACTGTTTTGATCAATAACTCTAAGGATATTCAGTCACCAGAGTGCAGACCAACAGAGAAAGAGGGCCATCTGCTTGCTCCAGGTTCAAGGTATCTGTGATCATGGAAGCAAGAGGGTAAGGTGTGGTACCAGCAGAATTACTTCCATTTTTGACACTGACCAGCAACCAGGCACTAGTAGATCATGTCTTTTTACAGCCATTCTAAGATGTTCTTCTAGTCTCCTCAGAACTAGAAATGGTGTCAGCCTACCTCCCTCCCCCGGTCCTAAATACCTTCCTTCCTCCTCTAGTCTCTTTCCTCTTGTCTCCTGTCATGCTCCACCTCTTCTCTCATCTATTTCTTCGTTCCCTTTCCCTCACCCCTGAAAGGTGGCATGATGCAGTGGAAAGACCATAAGGGCTTTGGAGTCAAGCAGGCCTGGGTTTCATCCACACTTCTAGCACTTCCTAGCTGTGTGATCTTGAGCAAGTCACTTTACCTCTCTGAACCTCAGTTTCCCCATCAGTGAAAGAGGAATAAAAATGATGCCGACCCACTGGGATGTGAGGATCAAGCAGTAGAAGTAGAATATGTCTGGCGTGTGGTAGATGTTCAGTAGTCAGCATATGGTAGGATCCATTTCTCTCTCTCTCTCTTTCTCTCTCTCTCCTCCCTCCTCCATTCCCTTCTCCTCCCCTCCTCTCCTCCCCCTCTGGCTCTCTCCTAGAGCAACACTTGCTGCTCTTAAAACTGGTTCCTATTTACCATTATCAAGAGCAGGGGGGCCCAGTGAACAAGGCCAGAGGAAAAATTTCATCTCTCATCTTCTCCTGCGGGAATCAGGGTCAGCTGAGGCTGGGCTCGAATCTGCCCACTGGGACCTGGGAGCTCAGACCCCGGGTCTCCGGTAATCACTTCCGCCCTAAGAATATCACATAGCTATCCGCAGATGCTGGCAATGTCACTCCTCACCTTCAGGACCTATCCCTGCCCTCCAGCTCAGCCTGCCTGTGCCTACACATGCAGCCCTTCCATCCATCTGAAATGAAGTTTCCACAAGTGGGCCTCCGGCTTTGTGCCCCAGCCCACCTGCTGCTACCTCCTTCCTAACTAAATGAACTTGGTCGGGGACAGGGAGGCGGGGCAGGGAGGTGTAGGGAGGTCAGCACAGCAGAGGCCTGCAACACCATCATCCTGATGAAGGTCTGGGCCTCAGCCCACCCATTCCCTCAGTTCTTGCCATCCCTCCTGCCTGTCCTGGGCCCAGGCCCAGAGCTGGCTTGCTGGGCCACACTGCAGTCATGCTGTTTTTGAATTCTCTCTCTGTTTTGTTCTCTGTTCTGTGCTGTTGTGTCTCCCCGTGTCTGGTCCCCAGGATCCGGCGCTAAGAAACAGGGCGAGGACTTAGCGGATAATGACGGGGATGAAGATGAAGGTATTTGGGGGCTGCAGGGCGCGGCGGCTGGTGCATGGCACAGAGCCCCTCCCCTTCTCAATGGGGAGAAGCCCCGTCTGTCTGTCTGTCCGTCCGTTGGTGTGTTTCTGTTCCTGTACAAAGCTGCTGGGCTGTTCCTTCGTCTTTGGTCTTATTGGCCACTGGGACTTCTGGGGTAATGGATACGGCTGGCAGGAGCAGGAGACTGACCATAAGTAGAGCCATAGGGAGGGTGTCTTCCTGGCCCTGGCCCCTGCCCCTCTCCCATTTTCTATGATTCATGGGCGCCTGCCCATATGGTAGCAGAAATGGTGAAGAGCAAGCAGGGCCAGGGAGGGTGGGAGGAGGCACAAGTAAAACTGGATGGTGACAGGGTGCCTGGGATTCACTAAGGAGGCCTCTGGGTCTCATGAGGAGCCTAGCTCCTGGGAGAGTGGCCCTGCTAGGATACACCAAGGGGCAAGGCAGGGACATTCAGGGCTAGAACTTCCCCAGTTTTCTCCCCAGAAGAAAGATGGCCACAGGGCCAGAGGTTGCAGTAGGTTGGGGACAGAACCAAAAAAACTGTGGCCTAATGAGCCAGGCTGTGGCCCAGATACCACAGCCATCAGTAGATGAACTAAGGTTCTCGAGGAGTGATGGGACCAGCCTTCCTCCATGAGGTAACAAGATTGTTTGTGCTGCAGCCGAGAGCAGTCCCTTCTCCACCCACGCTCTGGGCCTGCCCCTTTGGAGGCCCTGGAGGGGCCAGGCAGTTCAGGGGATTCAGTGGTGACTGGTAGGGCTGTGCCCATGTGGCAGAGAGTGGGCCAGCTCACAGACTGACAGGTGACAGACAAGCCAAGGTCGGGCCTGGAGCCTTCTCTTGACTGCTCCAGCCCAACATGGTGCTGCCTGGGCTCGGGAGAACCCCTTGCTGAGCCCTCAGGCACTGGCCTGGGTAGAGACTTCTACATCTTAACTCATGCCATGTTCTGCTCCACCCCAGTGTTTCCAGCTAAGTTTGCCCAGGAAGAATGGGGGATACGGGCATGTGGTTAAGAAACCATGTCTATAAGGTTCTCCCACCCCATCTCTACCATCCACTCCCCCTCCTTTCCCCACCTTCCTGTTCTCTCCCTGTGCCACCCCTTCTCCCCACCCTTTTCGTCTTTGTCTGCACTGGTGGGGGGGGGGGATCCAGCTGCTGCCAATGGCCGTTTTTCCATGTAACTGGTCTAGTCCTGGGGGTTTCAGGGCTCCCCAGCTCCTGCTTTCTAAAGCCATGTCAGGTCCCAGGACTCCTGGGTATGCAGGGCAGGAATTCACCTGATGCTGCTAAGGGATCACCAAGCCCTTGTTATTCCTTATTATCCCAGAAGCCAGCTGTGGTCACCCAGGCCATAGGAATTATGCCCACAGGGCCATCTTCAGTTGGGAGGTGCTTGCAAACCAAATCTTTCAAAATATTATACAGGTTCAGCTCTCTGGCCAATACTTGAACTCTGGGCCTAGCAGCCCCATGAGTCCTGCCCTCAGGGATGACAGTGGTGTCCTGGCACCTGGAATAGCTTTGCTGCCCGCACCCCCCCCCCAGGGCTGGCGGGGGTAGGGGAGCAAGGGCATCCTACCTAGCCTGTGTCTCACCCCTTCTCCTTACAGACATCCGCGACAGTGGTGCTAAGCCTGTCATGGTCTACATCCACGGAGGTTCTTACATGGAAGGGACAGGCAACATGATTGATGGCAGTGTTCTCGCAAGTTATGGCAACGTCATCGTCATCACCCTCAACTATCGAGTTGGGGTGCTAGGTATGGTTCTCTGCCAGGTGCCTAGAAGGCAGGCTGGCTTTGAAGGGAGGGGGAAAGAATCCAGGGGAAGTCAACTCAGGCAGTCTTGTTTCTCTAACTGGTGTTAATGACCAGTGACCAGGGGCTTTCTTGCATCCCCAGGCCCCATTTCAGAATATTTAGATGCCAATGGGAAAATTCAATTCAAATCTTATACTCTTTTAAAAGGTGGGGTTAGACAGGGTAGCTTAGGCTGGTCTTAAACTCCTGGTTCCACCTCCCCAGTGCTGAGATTTTGGGCATGGGCCACCAGGTATGGTTTAAACTTCACACCACCTCTCAAGTCAGGCCTCTATTACCAGACCTCTGCTTGGCTGGGTTTTGTAGGCCCTGTTAGTTTCTGGAGTCTTATATCTCATGGCTACCCACCCAGCCCCACAGTCCTAAGTACATATGCACATACAGATATGCCTTCTGATCCACCCTGTAACCACACACCCTTAAACACTCACACACATCACGTTCCATACCCCACTCCCACGCATACAAATACTTTTCACTCCCCGAAGCACATGCGCACACAGCTCCAGTCTCCTCCTACACAACCCGCACAGAGCGAGACACATCCAGTCTCTCTCACACACATATCCACAGACCCACACACTATATGCTCCACATGCACACCCTGCACAGATTTCTCCCACCTTCCCTATATATACACACGCTCTTAAACATGCTGCGCTGCATCTTTTAGCCACAGCCACGCCATAAATACCACACACTCCCAGAGTCGCAAGTTTTGCTGCCCTTCTATTGACACCTTACATAAACACCTAGAATCTGTACATCCACACTCAGATTCCACATAGTTATGTATACATAGCTATGCCTTCCACTACCCCTACATACACACCACATACACACACAAGCACATGCACACATCTGTATCCTCCCACTTGGCCCACTTGTGCATTCACTTCACACATGATGTACTTCACATATGCATACACCTCTCTCTCTCCTACTCTACACAGCACAAACCAACATTCTTTCTCTTTGCATGCATTTAGCTTCCTACGTGTCCACAGCATCCACTCCACAAATTTCAGCTATATGCACGCGTGTGCGTGCGCACGCAGCGCACACACACACACACACACACACACACACCCACCCTCTGCTTCCACACCAGTGACCATTCCAAGTCACTGGACATATAACTCCTCACACATGCACACCAAATAGACCCCTCCCTCCACATACCTAGTTGGATGCACATGTCCACAGTCTTCCTACATATTCTCTGCCAAGATATACCCAATACATACACATGTGCTCACACCCTTACCTCTCAAATACTCACACATCCTTGTACCTAGAGCTGCATCTGTGCGCGCACACACATGCACACGCACCTCTATCTACCCTAGCACATTCAGACTCCCTCATGTACATACGTGGACACATTCATCCCTTCACTCTTACCTGTTATGTGTACCTATCCATACTCACACACATGTATTTGCCAAAGCCCCTCCCCATGTGCCACCGTGTATCCTACCTACCGCATAGTCTGGCTGTTTGGGTGCTTTAGGCTGTTTCTCTATCTTATCTATGCCTTCTTTGATGACTGCCAGGACCCATCGGTAGCCAAGGTCTTGAGGTAAACAAACACCCAGAGAAGGTTACAGAGCATATAGGCCCTTGCTCCCTTTTAGATGGTCATCCAGCTTCATATTCTGGTGGTGGCATGAGGAAGCCATCTTCTTCACTGGGGGATTGTATCCTCAGGGTTTCTGTGGGGGGCTGTGGGCCCAGATGTTGAATCAGCAGTTCGTGTGCTTGCTGGGCAGGAGCTTGTTTGAATTTGCCTATGTTGCTTTGCCAGTTCCAGGCCCAGTGGCCCCCGTGGCCCTGCATTTTGCTTCTAGGTGGGGTTATAAGCACAGAATGGCAGTCTCCTCTTGACTTACCCACAATGCTGTGTGGGGATATACAGCCTATTTGGTGTCAATTCTGGAGAAATGAGGCTAGGTGTGGTGGTTGCAACGCCTTTAATTCCAGCACTTAGAAGGCACAGGTAGGTGGGTCTCTGTGAGTTTCAAAGTCACATGGTCTACATATCGAGTTCTAGAATACCCAGGCCTACATAGTGAGACTCTGTCTCAAAAACAAAACAAAACAAAGAAAAAAAAACCAAACCTCTGGGGAAATGATACGCCTGAAAAATGCTTTAGACTGTGTCTTCTTCAGTGGCTCCCTGAGGTCTTGGTTATGGAACATGTAGGGCACCTCTTTGGTCTCTTCATGATCTGATTTGGGCTCTAGATTTCATGCTTCTTCCATGTCCCCCCCTGTCTTCCTGTACTGCCTCAGACACCATGGCAAGGCTCCTGTGTCCCGTTGAGAAAGGGGATCTAAGTGTCATTGTACCACAGAGGTGACTGTAAATTCACACACCAGGGCCACACAGTTCTGAAAGAGCAACAAAGGCACAAATGTAACCGCAGACAGACAACATACATCCACACACAGTAACCGCAGACAGACAACATACATCCACACACAGTAACCGGCAGACAGACAACATACTCCACACATAGTAACGGTGCCCAAAGCATTTGGCTATTCTTTCTCTAACTAAAAGAAATTACTCGATTCAGTGGCTTTCAAGAATTCTAAATACAAGAGTGCATTTTGCAAGGTGTCCTGGGATGTGCAGAGATGCTGATGCTATGTTAGCAGATGGGCAAGGAATGGAAGCAAAGAAAGGACTGGAGGAGAGAGAAAGCGAGGTGAAAGTAAGGAAAAGAATGAAATGACCGATGAGAGAAAAGAGGTTGGGAGTGCCACTGGGACATGAGGCAGACAGGAAACACCAGATTTCAGTAGGATTCAAGGTCTCCATGGGAGCAGCCAGGAGCTGTGGGCTGCATGAAAGGTCGCTGGTTGGGAGCCCTCTGTGTGCTGTCCTGGTCTGAATGTCCCTCTCGTCTCCTCAGCCACTCTACTTTTCAGCTTCTCTATGAGAACTTCTTACACTCTTCTGAGATTATGGATCTTCATCAAAACAATACAGACACACACACACACACACACACACACACACACACACACACACGTATTTTTTGTTTTTAAAGACTGAGTCTTGCCAGGCAGTGGTGGCACACACCTTTAAGAGGCAGGCGGATCTCTGTGAGTTGAAGGTCAGCCTGGTCTACAGAGCAAGTTCCAGGACAGCCAGGGCTGGTACACAGAGAAACCCTGTCTCAAAAAAGCAAAAGCAAAACATCCAACTAACCAACCAACCTAACCAAACAAACAAAAGACTAAGTCTCACCGTGTAGCCCAGGCAACCTTAAACTTGAGACCCTCCTGTCCATGCATCTAACTACTGGGAATAGAGGCACACATCACCACACTCAGCACACTAGTAGTTAAAAAGAGGACTTGGCAGTGCCCCCTGAAGCTCAGCCGTGGCACTCAGGCTAAGAACACTGACTTTACCACCTCCTCTCATCCTGGTAATCAGAGAAGTACATCCTTGAGCTAAGCAATTAATGTTACAAATAACATTACTCCACACTTCAAAAGAGTTATGGGCTAAGATCCGGTCAGGAGTTCCCAACCACTCCCTACATCCTCTTCAGTGCCTGTTCTGGAACACAAATATAATCAATAAGCCACTGATTGCCTTCTGGGTACATACAAGATGTTTTTGTCTCTTGGCACTCGCTGTAGAACATGAGTTTGTTCCTGACGCTTGGGGAGCTTGCTGTGTAGCTGAGGCCCTGTTGTTTTGTTTTCCAAAGTATATTTTAAAAAAAAAGCAGGTGGCCAGTTTTGGACTCCAGTTCCATGCACTCACTTGCCTGCCCTCCCACCAGCATCTCCTGAGCACTGAGTACAGCCAGCCCGTGGAAGAAGCTTCTCTAAGAATCTTGAGAATGTCAGCAAGTTAATTCCGGGAGATCTCCCCCAACCCCTGACCTGCCAAGCCAGAGGGGTAGCTGTTATTTGAGACACTCCCACTGGGATTGGGGCCAACAAAACAAAAGGACTCCTCCAGGATATAGGATGTGGGTATATCTAGAAGTAGAGGATATACTGAGAACATACGGGCTTGCCAAGTTTTATTCGGGGTTCCAAAATTAACTTAATTCCACATCATTGCTCAGGTATCTTCCAGGCAAACTTGAGTGCATGGTGAGTGACAGTCCTGGAGTGACACAAATACCTAGTTTTGATACAATCTGCCAGATTCCTCCATCTTCTGTTGACAAGCAGCTTATGTATACTGCAGTATAAACTTGGGTTCAAGGCGGCTGACTCAGATTTATTTTGACAACTTGTAGAGTCAGATATTGGAGCCTTTATTCTCACATAGTTTCTGTGAATGGCCACAATTCTAGGAAGCAATCGATGAGTGGCTTCTTTCCTAGACTGCAAGGCTTTGTGCACTCCTGGTCAGTTATTCTTAACCCATCACCTTCTGAGCCTGCTGGCTAGGGTACCAGAAGAAGAACTGTGCAGTGAGGATCAGTGGCTGGCCCCAGCCACATACTTCACTATTCCTTCTCTGGAAGCTCATGAGGTTTGAGGGAGCAGAGGTATGGGCAAACCCTCTACTAGGGCTTTTCAGGCAGATCTCTGTCTGTGTGAATCTCCGTCTCCCTCCCTCCCTCCCTCTCCCTCCCAACTCCCTGCTTTCTCCCTAGGACCTTGCCCTGTAGTCCAGGTGGCCTCAAAGTCACTCCATGAGGCCTTGAACTCAAAATTCTCCTGCCTCTGCCTTCTGAGTGTCATGGAAGTGTGCACCAACCATGCACAGCGAAGACAGAAAACTTTAACATATCTCACTGAGCATGCCTTGACAAAGACTGAAGCCAAATCGGCTATTGTCTAAGTGAAAGAAAGGGAAAAATGAATACAGGGGAGGGAGAGGGGAAAAAGCAGACACATGATAAATTTTGCTAGGACACCTCAAGGCTTGGGTAGCTGAGATGGGTGTTGGCTGGCATAGGGTTTTTTGTTGTTGTTTGTTTGCTTAGTTGGTTGGGGTTTTTTTGCCACCACCCCCAGCCCAGTATAGGTTTTAAGATTCACGGGAGTCACTTGCATTTCTGAATGGGACCTCCCACAACAGAGATGCTGCCCACCCGCCCCATCTGAAGGAACTAGAGTCCTTCCACTTACTGTTGCTCAAGCTTACTCTAATCTCCTCTCCTTTTCTTATCTGGAACCTGGGGTTATGAAAGACATGTGCCAAGGTTCTGGGGGAATAAATAACTACTTAAATACTTAATTTTACCAAAGGAAATTAATAACACCCTCAAAGATGGTAAGATGAATTTTTTGCAGAAGCTAGGCACAGAAAGACCTGGGAAAGGTAGTGATGTGGTTTCTGCCTGCTTGGCTCTGCTCTATTTGCATTAAGCTTTTTGCCTGCAGACTGCCAGAAATGCCAGCCAGCTCTCTGCGAGCTGTGGGCTTCTCTAACATGGCCCTGAACCAAGCTGATTCCAGGTGCTGTGAACAGGCTTTTAACTGTGGAGTCAAAGAATACTGATCCAAGTTTGGGTTTCCAATGTGTAGGAGCACAGCAATTACACCCACCTGGAAAGGACCCTTCCAGAAGCTTAGGGCAGGAGAAAATAGACGGAGCCTTGCAAGGAACTCAGGGATCAAGGAGGAGATAGAGGAACCGAGACAGCAAGATCAGCCTAAAATGGGAGGGGGGGTGATATAGGACATCTCTGTGGGATAGCCAGCAGGTGGGCGGGAAGGTGGTCTCCATGGTAACAAGTCTCCACAGCAGCAAATCCCAGCAGGTGGGTGGGAAGGTAGTCTCCATGGTGACATGTAGTCTCCTCAGCAGCAAATCCCAGTGGGTGGGCGGGAAGACCTGTTTCTGTGGTAACGCAGTGCACTGACTTGCTCGTCTCTCCACCAGATGAAAAAGATGATCTGACCCAGTGGCTTCTCAACTTTAGCAGGCGTCAGCAGCACCTGGAGAGCTTGTTAACACAGACCGCTGGGCTGCATCCCCTAGAGTTTTTGATTGCTTAGGTGTTGGAGGAAGGGAAATGAGGACCTGCCCTGAGAGTGATGGGAAGGGGGCCATACCAAAGTCCTAGGAAGAATTGGAGCTGGACAGATTTGCACGGGGCGGGCAAGGCAAGCTTAGGGATTGCTGCCTGTGGGCTCTTCGCTTCAGAGAGAGAAAGAAGGGGAATGTAACTGTAGCTCTACCATGTGCTTGCCTTATGCTCATTTTATCCTCGTTACAACCCTTTGAGGTATTTTTATCCCCATTTTACAGAAGAGGAAACTACAGCCCAGAGATTTTAAATAACTTGCTGAAGGCCACATGTCTAAGATGCTGAATTTAGCCAAGGGCTGTTTGGCTCCAGGGTCCTTGCTTTCTTCACCGTATCTTGCCTGATGTTAGGATCACACCCCCAGATACTACATCAGGGCAGAGAATGCTGAGTTCTGGCCACTTGCAGGCCCTTCCATTGTTTCCTAGAGGAAACAACCACTTCAAATGCTCTGGCCCTTCTGTCCAAACTGGATCATGGGCGGGAAGCAGGGGCTTTACCCTGCCTGTATTGGTGATGCTGGACCTGGCAAAAACAAGCAGTGGTTTATGTTAGCATTAGTGAGGTGGGAAGTGTTACATGGCTGCATGCTTCTCCTCCATGTGACACTTTCCCAAATCCATTCCGTGCCATCATAACCCAAGTCCTGTATCCCTTCACCCTCATTCTCCTCTGCCTTCTGTTGAATCTAGGTTTCCTGAGCACCGGGGATCAGGCTGCCAAGGGCAACTATGGGCTCCTTGACCAAATCCAGGCCCTCCGCTGGGTGAGTGAGAATATTGCCTTCTTTGGAGGAGATCCCCGTCGAATCACGGTCTTTGGCTCGGGCATCGGTGCATCCTGTGTCAGCCTCCTCACACTGTCTCATCATTCTGAGGGTGAGTAGCTCTTGAGGACCCATGTAGAAGAGTTTGATGCTGGTACACCTTGACCTCCAGGTATCCTAGGCCCCAGAATGCCTGGCTTCAGATCCCAGATGTGCCTAGGAGAATCAACGAGGCCTCTGCCACCAGTTCCGTGTCCCTTGAGGGGGAGGGGGTGGAAAGGCAATTGTTCCTGCAGGAAGTGCTAGTTCTCCTCATGGAAGAATAATTCCCATTCGCACCCTGAGAACTATGCTCGGCTCACATGGGAGGCTTATTTGGGAGAGTGGGAACAGAACGCCTCTCTGAAGGGACAATAGTTCCTTACAGGCGAGGAAATCTTTCCGTATGAAGGGCATGTTACTTCAGAGTCAAAATCTAAGGTGAAAATTGGTTTCTAGGTGTAAGAAACACTCATTGTCTACCTTTCTCGGGGAAAAAGTCTGAACAAGAGGAGAAATGTTCTAGCATGAGAGATGGGTCTGAAGTGAGACTCTGGCCTGGGACATAGGCTGCTCTGAGGGAGGCAGACTGTTGTTAGACCAGAGACTCCCTCCAGGGCTCTATATCTCACTTAAAGAACACTCATTTTTACCCTGTTTCTGATGTGGGTCCCTCTGCCAGTGAGTTTCCGAAGGACTTGCATAAGCCCTATTTTGCTAGGCAGGGGAATGTTCTCTTTCCATCTAGACTATAGAGAGCAATATATCTCTGAGAGGCAAAGCTGAGCTTCTTATGAAGAAAAATTGTCCTTGAAACAAGTGCCCTTCTCTAAAGTGAGGAAAAACGTGAGCGAGAACACATTTCTATAGTTGAGATTGACCCCGTGAGGGAGCACTCTTTCAAGAAGCCTGGCCATCTTTTGAAGAAGGCTTGTCTCTGAATGCGAGGAGGCATTGTTACCGCACCAGAAGCTATGCCCCTGTGTCCCTCTAGAAATGACACGGATGGAAAACTAAAGTGTCACTTGCATCTGCAAAGAGAGGAAATGGAAAGTCGGGCATGGTGGTGCACACCTGCAATCTCAGTGCCTAGGAGACTGAGGCAGGAGGACTGCCATAAGTTTGAGGCCATCTAGAGTTACCTGCAGGACTTTGTCTCAGAAAAAGAAGGCACACACACACACACACACACAAATGCATGCGCGTGTGCACACACACAGACAAAGAGAGAATATTAATTAATTAATTAATGGAAGGAGACCTGAGTTACATCCCCAGCACCACCAGAAAGAGTATCTGTTTCTAGGTGACAGTAGAGAGAACAGAGTCCTCTTTTTTTTCCTCTAGAGGAGGGTGAGATGACTGGCTGTAAGGGTGCCCGTGTCTGAAGAGAGGCATGGCACCTCTTCTGACTGGGACTCTTTCCTGGAACAACACTGTGCTGTGTATCTTAAGGGGTTTGTGGCTCTAGAGACCTGGCTTCTTTAAAGATTTGCTCTCTCTGGGTAGAGGTGTGGCTCAGTGACAAAGCACTTGCCTACTCCGTGGGATGCTCTGGGTTTCATCCCCATCACTAATAAATGTATCACAGAGGAGATCTGAGAAAATGGCTCTCCTCCCCCCACCTCTCTCTCCTTTCTCCCTCTGTAATCCATACGTCTCTCCTCCACTCTGCTCATGCAAAAGCATCTGTCCTTTGGCCCTGAGTACGTGAGAGCCAAATTCTCCCTTGGAAGTATTGCGGCTAGAGAAAGATAGTTCTTTCTTTTGGGAGCTGGAGGAATCTTCTTTTTGAATCTGGGGGATGGGGTCCCTCTAGCTATGGGGAATCTGGATGTGATATGTCCATAGCTTCAGCGAAAGAGAATCTGTGCAGAATCCACACTGCCAGGGCACGTGCCAGAAGATTCTCAGACCCCAGGGCCTTTGCTCTTGGGATTCATCCCTCAACTCCCAGAATGTGGGGCTCTCTCCTGCCTGCATTTCTCATCTCTCATAAAAAAGACCCCTTTGTGGTGTAAGCGCCAGCTCTCTGGTGGTGTGTTGGCACAGAACTGGGCCCAGCTGGGCAGGAAGCAAGAGAGAGAGACAACGAGTGATAGAGAGGAAAGAGCATAAGGAGGCCTATTTCTGGGCCCCAAGGGGTTAATTCTCCCTGGCATTTCCTTTAACCCCCAAGTTACCAGCCCCTGTACCAGGACTGGGAAACTCTGTGTGTGTGTGTGTGTGTGTGTGTGTGTGTGTGTGTGTGTGTGGCAGGGTGGTGGGAGGAGGGATCCACAGGAAGAGAATCAAAGAAGGAGCTCGGCAGCCCCACTCTGGTTCTGGCCTGCCATCTCCTCCTTCCTAGCCAATCCACAGCACAGGGTGATCTCAGTGAGAAAGGATAAAAGATGTTTTCTGGTCATATGTGACATGACAGCTCTGACCTAGTGCCACCTATATTCTATAGGGCTTTTCCAGAGGGCCATCATCCAAAGTGGCTCTGCTCTATCTAGCTGGGCTGTGAACTACCAACCAGTGAAGTACACCAGTTTGCTGGCAGACAAAGTGGGCTGTAATGTGCTGGACACCGTGGATATGGTGGATTGTCTTCGACAAAAGAGCGCCAAGGAGCTGGTAGAACAGGACATTCAGCCAGCCCGCTACCATGTGGCTTTTGGCCCTGTGATTGATGGTGATGTCATTCCTGATGACCCTGAGATCCTTATGGAACAGGGAGAGTTCCTCAACTATGATATCATGCTAGGTGTCAACCAGGGTGAGGGTCTCAAGTTTGTAGAAGGGGTGGTAGACCCTGAGGATGGTGTCTCTGGCACTGACTTTGACTACTCTGTCTCCAATTTTGTGGACAATCTGTATGGCTACCCTGAGGGTAAGGACACCTTGCGGGAGACCATCAAGTTTATGTACACAGACTGGGCAGATCGTGACAACCCTGAGACCCGCCGTAAAACCCTGGTGGCGCTCTTCACTGACCACCAGTGGGTGGAACCTTCAGTGGTGACGGCTGATCTGCATGCCCGATATGGCTCACCTACCTACTTTTACGCCTTCTACCATCACTGCCAGAGCCTCATGAAGCCCGCGTGGTCAGATGCAGCTCATGGGGATGAAGTGCCCTATGTTTTTGGTGTCCCTATGGTAGGTCCCACTGACCTTTTCCCCTGCAACTTCTCCAAGAATGATGTTATGCTCAGCGCTGTTGTTATGACCTATTGGACCAACTTTGCCAAGACGGGGTGAGTAGAAAATGGGGTGTCTTCTTTGGGACCCCAGCATGCTCCTCTGCCTAACCTCTTCCATTACCTACCTTCCTGCACAAGTCCCTAGATCTTGCTTGGTAACACCTTTATTCCCCTTCTTGTCACAATTCTGTGCTATTTTCCTTCCTTCAACTTTTTGTTAAAGGAGGTAGTAGAGTTTTAGCTTAGCATGCCCCAGGCCCTGGTACCCAGTACCACCAAACAATAATTGTGTCTGTCGAGGCATCCGAACTGAACAGGAAGGCATTACTGGTAGAATCGTGGGAGTCAAGGTTAGCTGGCCAAAGGCAATATGAAAGGGGAAGAACGCGCACTTGGAAAGAGTCTTCCAAGGGCTCTTGATAAAACTGGGCAGCTGAAAGGACTGATAGATACTCAATGGTGTTGTGAGAAGACAAAGCATTAGCACAGCCTGATGGCAGCAGATGAGCTCAGGGAAGAATGAGAGGTTTTCATGCTGCCTGCCATGGGAACTAGTTCAAGCCCTGGGGAAGAAAGGAGTGGGGGGCGGCGACAGGACCCTGAAAAACATGGGAGCGGTGGGAAATTTTAGAGCGGTGGGTGTGAGAGGAAGGAGGCTGGGCCTTTTCCTTTCTCCAGGTAGCATGGTGACCCTAGGTTTCAATGTGGTATTTCAGGGATCCCAACAAGCCGGTACCCCAGGATACCAAGTTCATTCACACCAAGGCCAACCGCTTTGAGGAAGTGGCCTGGTCCAAATACAATCCCCGGGACCAGCTCTACCTTCACATCGGGCTGAAACCAAGGGTTCGTGATCATTACCGAGCCACCAAGGTAGCCTTTTGGAAACACCTGGTGCCCCACCTGTACAACCTGCATGACATGTTCCACTATACATCCACGACCACCAAAGTGCCGCCCCCGGACACCACCCACAGCTCCCACATCACTCGCAGGCCCAATGGCAAGACCTGGAGCACCAAGCGGCCAGCCATCTCACCCGCCTACAGCAATGAGAATGCCCCTGGGTCCTGGAATGGGGACCAGGATGCAGGGCCACTCCTGGTCGAAAACCCTCGAGACTACTCCACTGAACTAAGTGTCACCATTGCCGTGGGGGCCTCCCTCCTGTTTCTCAATGTGTTGGCCTTTGCTGCCCTTTATTACCGTAAGGACAAAAGGCGCCAGGAGCCCCTGAGGCAGCCTAGTCCCCAGAGGGGAACTGGTGCCCCTGAATTGGGAACTGCTCCAGAGGAGGAGCTGGCAGCATTACAGTTGGGGCCCACTCACCACGAATGTGAGGCTGGCCCACCCCACGACACACTGCGCCTCACAGCATTGCCCGACTATACCCTGACCCTGCGGCGGTCCCCTGATGACATCCCACTCATGACCCCCAACACCATTACTATGATTCCCAATTCCCTGGTTGGGCTGCAGACCTTGCACCCCTATAACACCTTTGCCGCGGGGTTCAACAGTACCGGGCTGCCCCATTCACACTCCACTACCCGTGTATAGCTCTAGCGCGGAGCACAACCCATCTCCCAGCTCCCTCCCTCCCAGACCCACAAACACACATGCACACACATACACATATATGTACACGCACGCACCCACACCCTACAGCAGACCCATCTGCACAAACACAGACAGATGTGGACATGCACCCGCATGTACAAAAACACAAATCCAGAAGTGAACCTGAACAGGCCCTTCAAATGGGGACACATATGAGTCCTTGGTACCAAGGGCCCATGGAATAGCAGCTGGAGCCAGCTCCCTGAACCCCACCAGACACTCCTGGGGCCCTGGAAGCCACAGCCGGACACCCCCTTGGTGCTCGCCTTCTTGGAACTGCACCATCTACCAACTGCAGACTTGGGAGCTTTAAAGAGCAGGATAGCTCTTCCTCCCCCAGACTTGGTCTTTTCTCTGGGTCTTGTTTTTGTTGATTTTTAAAAAAATTGGAACCAATGTTTTTCCAGCCCGTTGAATGCTAAGCAGCTCTGGAAGGGAGGGCTTGAAGATCAGGACTCTCTGGTCCTGGGACTCCCAGTGTTGGTTCATACGACCAGACCAAGGAAAAGGACCCTCCAAGACAGTAACAGATGGGAGCAAGACTATGGGGTGAAAGGAGGAAGAGGCTAGCAATGGATGGGGCTGGAGGGCCATCAAGGACAGAGCACCAACTGGCTGTGGCCCTGTAGAGGACTGCAGCATCAGCCTGGCTAGACCAGGGGAGCCTAGGTTCGGTAAACTAAGTACTGTGGAGGCCCAGATCTTATTGGACCTCTGGGTATATAATCTGGGTTCTGCCTCTGCCCCTGGGGAAATGATTGATATCAGAAATTTGCCCCCTTTGCTTTACAGTCTCTTTGTGTCTGACATTTCTTTTTCAAAACAGCAGTGGTTTTTTTGGTTTTTGGTTTTTGGTTTTTTTGGTTGTTGTTGGCTTTTTCTTTTCTTTCTTTCTTTCTTCTTCTTCTTCTTCTTCTTCTTCTTCTTCTTCTTCTTCTTCTTCTTCTTCTTCTTCTTCTTCTTCTTCTTCTTCCTCTTCTTCTTCTTCTTCCTCCTCCTCCTCCCCCTCCTCCTCCTCCTCCTCCTCCTCCTCCTCCTCCTCCTTCTCCTCCTCCTCCTCCTTCTCCTTCTTCTTCTCTTAAGAAAAGTTCTTAAAACACTAACGGAAACCCATGGAGTTTGTCCTTTGTAAAAATTTTAAACACAGTGTCTTGATATAAAAATAAAAAATCCAGTTAGCACTCCCAACCTGCCTCCCATGCACAGGCCTGCCCGAGCAACCCCTGGAGCCAGGCGCCTGCTCAGACTGGAAGCGCAGTCCTCCAGCAGCCTGAGGCCTCCTGCCTGGTAGCTCCTGCAAGTCCAGGCTGTGCTCTACTTGCCCTGGGCCCCCTGCCTAAAGCCTCTCTGATGCTAATCATGCTGCTCTACCACCCTCCTGCCCGCAGCGCTCAGAGTTCCTGCAGCTGAAACCTGTCATCGCCTCAGGCCTCCTAATGAAACAGCAAAAATAATACTTCCTTCCTCCTCTGCTACCAGGCCACCACCATTGCTGCCACCACCTCCTTCAATGCCACCACTACCATGGTCATCACCCTGCCCCCAACTCGGACTGGTGGCTAGGGGGAGGCTTGACCTCTGACCTGCTGAAATTCTTTCTCCTTTGGAAATGCAGTACACGTGGCACCAGCCTGTGGCCTCTGCCTCCATTGACTTACAGAAGGGCCAATCTCCTTCCCTCAAGGGATGCAGGTTTCCTTTTCTGTGAATTGGAATAGCAGAAGTCATCGGAGATCTCTCGGGGACTGTCACTAGTGGTTCCCTGACATCTCTGGGGGATGGAGTCAGGAAGAGGTCCCATAGGATTAGTTAGCATCATGGGGCTTCCTATTGTCCTCTGTGACTTGAAGGGCGATCTTGAAATCTGTTCATCAAGTGTGACAGTTGGGCAGGGCTGCTGATACCTCAGAAGCCAGGAATAGAATTTGTTCAAAGTGACCCTGATAAAATAGGGAGATGAGCCATCCCACGGCAGGCTGATGTGCAGAGGGAGCAAGGGCGGGTAGTGCACACAAAGACCCAAAGCCAGGACTAATACGCTAATGTGGTGCCTGGCACTGGAGTGGGGTCAATGGTTGGTCCAACGCACAGGAGCAGTTAACAGAAGGGCTGGGAGAGGAGGGCATTTTGAGTGATTTCATGATTGGGAAATAGCTTTGGGCCCTCTCTTCCTTCTTTCCTTTATTCTGTTTGAAACAAAGATACTAGCATATAGTAACAAAAACATCAGGGAGGACCTGGGAAGTAATCATAGAGTGACTCTTAAAAAATAAGTCACCCCAGAGGTGCATAGTCCAGCCCACTTACACCTGGGAGGAGGAATAGGAAAGGGAAGATCAGGAGTTCGAGGTTATCCTCAGCTACATAGTGAACTTGAGGCATGCCTGGAATACCTGAGGCTCTGTCTTTTTTTTTCTTGTGTGTGTGTGTGTGTGTGTGTGTGTGTGTGTGCCATACATATGCAGGTGCCCTGGAGGCCAGAAGAGGGTATCCAATCTCTGGGAGCTGGAGTTACAGGTGTTTGCAAGCTGCCAGACATGGGTGCTAGAAACCTAACTCAGGTTCTCTAGAGGAGCAGGAGGTGCTAACCACTTAACCATTCTTCCATCCCCAATACCCTGTCAAGAGAGAAAAACAAAAGTAAATGAAAAAGAGACCTAGAGTTTGACCCGATAGTTTATGAGCCTGTCGTCACTGCCGTGAACTCTCGTCCTGCAGTGGTTAGGCACCCAAAGCAGCAGCAGATCTAGCTTTGGTGAGCAGACTTCAAGTTGGTGGGGAAGCAGGAAAGCTCTGTAGAAAAGTGACATCTCTAGGCCAAAGGCTCTGCTGATGGGTTGCTTTGTATGGTTTGATTTTGATTTCTTACCTTTTTCTTTTGTTTTCTTTTTTTATTTTCTTCCTTTCTTTTTTTTTGAGACAGGGTCTTACTATGTAGCCCTGGCTGGCCTGAAACTTGCTGTGTAGACCAGGCTGGCCTGGAACTCACAGACATCCACCTGTCTCTGTTTCTGGAGAGCTGGAATTCAAGGTGTGCACCACCACATCCAGCAAAATGTTCTCTTTTTAAAGATTTTATTTTTTTTTAGATTTATTTATTTTATTTTATATGTATGAATGTTTTGCCTGTATATATGGACGTGCAACATGTGTGTGCCTGATGCCCATGGAAATCAGAAGAAGGGATTGGATCCCCTGCCTGGAACTGGAGTTATGAATGATTGTGAGCCACCACGTGGGTGCTGAGAACTGAACCCAGGTCCTCTGCAAGAGTAACAAGTGCTCTTAACTATTGAGTCATGTCTCCAAGCCCGGATTTTAGGTTTATGTATATGTGTGTGCACATCAGATCCCCTGGAGCAGTAGTTACAGGCAGCTATCAATCATAGGTCAAGTGTGCTAGGAACTGAACTCAAGTCCTCTGCAATCATAACACATGCCCTTCACCACTGAGTCATCTCTCCAGCCCCCCCCCCCCACCAGGTTGTTTTTTTATGTTTGTTTTGTTTTGTCTTGTCTTGTTTTGTTTGAGACAAGGTCTCTCTATGTAGCCCTGGCTGTCCTGGAACTTACTCTGTAGACCAGGCTGGTCTTGAATTTACAGAGATCTGCCTGCCTCTGCCGCCGAGTGCCGGGATTAAAGGCAGTGTGCACCACCATGCCCGACCCTAGGTTGCTTTTTTTTAATATAGAAAGAAGGAAACTGATGAAGAACATCCAATGGTTTGCCAAATACCTACTATGTAACAAGTGTGTTATGAGCATCTTTAAAATGTGACTCCTGAATAAAGACCGAGCTGTGTTCTTTCATGGCCTGTGTGCTGCACTCCTTCTAGGATGACAGAGTAGAAACAAGACTAAGAGAAAACCAACGAGTGGTGGAGGTGTGGTGAGGAGGGGCTCTGGGTACCCTAAAAGCCCTCAATGGCAGCTGCCGAATAGAAGGACCGTGCGATATCTTTCACCCTCTGGGAGCCTGGCTAATGCCACCTTTTGGGGCCATTTTGTCTGTATTTTTCAGGTTTAACCTTTAGATGCTCCATTTCCGGTATTCCCTTGAGTCCTCTCGTAGTAGAGAGGCTAAAAATTGGGGTGATTTAGACAGCATTTCTTCTCACACCCTCAAGATACCATAACAAAGTCAAGGACCTCCCCCCTCCCCCAGTGAGAAGCTGCAGTTGCTCCCCACACCTTTCAAAGGCTTGAAGAGATAAGGCGAATTCCAAGACAGACAGGAATTTAAGATGACTGACAGCCATCCTAGACCCATGTTTTGTTTCATGGTCTGGGCCGCATTGCTGAGCAGCAGCCCTGAGCCCACATCTCACAGATCAGTAGTATTTAAGTATAGGGTGCTGGACACAACTATCTTAGGATCTATATTTGCAGTGTGTATGAATATGCAGAGGTTTAAAATGTCCATGCAAGAATGGTAGCCAGGAGGGGCTGTCGCTGTGCTATCTTATATAACTATCAGGGCTGAAGACACTCATCTGGGCACATATTATCAGGAACCAGGCTGAAAGGAAAGCAGTGTAGCCCCCGGGAGCCTCTGGCTGCTCAGAAGTGCTCCACGTCACATCACAGTTTGCTCGGTAACAGCCCACACAGCATATCTGAAGAGCACCTGGCGGTGGTTTTGAAAACCCCACAGAAAATGCAATGGATGTGTTCTTCAGCCTTGGGGTGACCTGTTATGAGGAAAGGTGAATCCCACAGTTACAGATCAACAAATGTGGAACCCATGGAAGGCACATGAATGCAAGGCTCCTCGGGTATGACTCACAAAACAAAATAAAGATTGCTCAGCCCTGTACTGAGTCCAGAAACAGAGATCATTTCCCCAGTCGGCTCACCCCTTTCGCTGGGGAGACCGGAAAAGTCCATGAAGAGAAGGTCATGGCCACATTTGCCTGAAATTAGACAAAGCATTCTTGGGACAAGACGAAAATTTCTGAGTGGGTAAAGGTAGCTGTGGTGCAGGGGACGACTCTAAACTGCTCAAGCGATCATATGCAAAAGGGTTCTGTTTTGGTCACTAGGTCAGTTTTACCAACTAACTAACTTTACTAGAGGTAAATTCCCTTTCCCGAAGTCCAAAATGTAGCAGCGTAAGCGAAGGATGTGTGCGGTATCACTGAGAGTATAGCCCTCAAACTGAGAGAGGAGCCGCTTGAGTCCTCTTCTGTCTTCCTCAGATAACATCTGGCACCCGCTGTTCAGTTCCAGGCACCAGATTTCAACAAAGATGACCACAAATGCTTAGAGAAGAGTGGTGGTGACAGCAAGGGGACAAGAGTGTGCCTGGAGATGGGTGTCTCATGTGGGCAAAGTATTATGGGATCGTGCGGGAGGAATGTAGGCCTGGTATATTGGTTTGGTTTGGTTTGAGGCAGGATCTTCATATGTAGCCTGGAATTCTCTCTATGGACCAGGCTGGCTTCAAACTCACAGAGATCTGCCTGCACCTACTTCCCGAGTGCTGGCTTGAAGCTGTAGGCTTGTTCTGTGGATGTGACTGCAATGCTCCAGGAGCTGATGGGTGGACCTTCTAGGAAAGCAGATTTGGATTCAGCATTAAAAAGCTGCTCTTTTAAATAAACAAAAAACTGCTATTTTTGCCTTTTAAAAATAATTATTTATTTACTTGCTTATTGTTTTGTGGGGGGTTTGGTTTTGTTTTGTTTTGTTTGTGGGGTTTTTTCTTTTCTTTTTTCTTTTTCTTTGCTTTCTGCATGTAGCCCAGGCTGGCCTCAAATTCTCTGTGTAGCGAATATGACTCCAGTTTCTGATCTTCCTGCTTCCATCTCCTGAGTCCTGGGACCACAGGTGTGGGCCATCATGTGCAGTTTCGGCACTGGTGGGAATGGAAGCCAAGGCCTTATGCATGCTTGCTAAGCTCTGTACTCACCGAGCTCCATTGGTAACCCTGCTTTTTCCTTTTTTTAATAAAGAAAAATTGTGATAAAAGTTTCAGCTCATGATTGCAGTCCCTTGGAGTCTTTTGGAATTTCTTATCAATCGTTTCAAAGGTGTGTGTGTTGGGGTGGGGGGGAGAGAACAAATGCCCTAAGATCTTATCATGCCCGCTTTGATGTGTTAATAGCGTTCTGCAATTAGAGCGGACTGCCCAAAGGGCAATAGTCCCTATCACCAGAGACAGTCTAGCAGTGACTGGATAATCGCTGATGTGTCTGATTAAAGGGCTGACCAGATAACCTCTAGGCTCACTGAGATCTTGTGATACTTGATCTGGAAGGTCCCATGAGAAAGTATTCAGGAAAATACTTCTGGAGCAGAGGGGCAGAGTGGGCCAGAGACAGGGAGATTGAAAGCAGAGGGAACAGCTGGTTAAGAGGTACCTTCTCAGCCGGCAACAGCTGGTTTTCACCTCTAGTCTCTATTTGAATTCCAAATTCATGCTATATGGCCTCACTAGGTTAGGCAAACTCTTCACCAAGTACTGATCTTGCTCCTGCTTGAGTAATTCCAGGGAAGGGAAAGTCTTCTTCTCTCAGGTCGGACCTTTGCAGACTGGATCTTCTCAATCTATTCTGGAGTCCCATATTGGAAGGAGCCCAAGTTCATTTTCCATATATACCCACACTCTTCTCTTAGCGATGCTTTTGTCTCAAGCAAAACAAGGTGAATCTTCTGTTGTGCAGGGTTGCAAACTGGTCCCTGACCCAGCACACTGTCAGTTTGTCCATCTCTTCTCCAGGATAAGCAGCTCCAGCAGCTGGGATGCAGCCCCCCACTCCACCCCCACATTCTCTTTTCCGTACTTTGCTCCAGGGTGCTAATGTCTCTCTGTAGTGTCCAGGTCCAAGCTCAGAAGGATCTTGGATCCTCGGTGACCTACTGTGCACAACAGAAGGCAGAGCTGCACCCTCCCCCCTTGGAGAGCTGAACTGATTAGAGTCTGGGGAGCTAATGCCCAAAACTGATGAGCACACAGCCACCTCCAACACTTGAAAGCATGCACGGATGGGAAGTCACGTCTCTCCTACCAAGTACTGAAGCATTTGACAAATTGGGCTCTGAAGATTTACATTTCATTTCATGATGGCCTTTTGGGAGCTTTCTGAAAGCAGGTTCATGGCATTTAATGTGCGTGCGTGAGTGTGTGTGTGTGTGTGTGTGTGTGTGTGTGTGGTGCTGGGGAATGAACCATGGGTCTTGTGGCTGCTAGGCAAGGGCCCTGCCTCTGAGATACATTCCTTAGCTTTTAAAATTTGAACAGCATGCCATCGATACCTCATCCAAGTCATTAATTAAATTACTGGGCAGAGGTGGCGAGTGTGGAGAGTTGACTTAGCAGTTAAGAGTGAGTACTGCTCCAGCACTCAGGAGACAGAGGCAGGTGGATCTCAGTGAGTTCGAGGCCAGCCTGGTCTACAAAGCAAGTTCCAGGCCACCCAGGACTGTTACACAGAGAAACCCTGCCTTGAATAACCAAAAGAGAAAAAAAGAAGAGTGAGCAGTGCTCTTACAGAGAACCCAAGTTCAGGGCCTAGAAGCCACATCAGCTGGCTCACAACTACTTCAAGAGTCTCACACATGAATAGAAATGGGTCTTTAAAAGGGGGTGAGGTCTGGAGAGATGGCTCAGTGATTAAGAGCTCTGGCTTCTCCTCCAGAGGACCCAAGTTCAGTTCCTAGCACCCACATGATGGTTCATGACCATCTGTAACTCCAGTTCCAGGGGATCTGATGCCTAACAGAAGTGTATAGACATACACGCAAGCAAACACTCATACATATAAAAATCAATCTTACTTTTAATAAAATAAAAAAATAAACAACCAGCATTGGTGGATCATGTTTCTCAATCCAGTACGGGGGAGACGGGCACCAAGGCAGGAAAATCTTGAGTTCAAGGTCAGCATGGGTTACAGAGTGAGATGAGCTCATACCAAAACTGGATGAGCCAACGACTACTGTCCAAGCTGACAAAAATTCGTTAGTCACCAACAGTGGACACACATTCTTGCCTGCTCTACCCCAGAGTTCCCCCTTCTTATCCACTGGAAAATCTCATGCCAATCATTCTTAATCAAAACACGATTGCACTGAAACACCTTTGGAAACAGGCAGAGGGAGGATGGGGAGCAGGAACGAAAGGAAGGCAGCCTGGCCTTTGGATGTCCCTCTCCTCTCCAGGCCTCAGGATGAGCCCTCATGCTTTCAGACTCCAAGAAGGAATTTCCAGACAAGAACGCAGGCACAGACAGATGGAAGAACTAGACAGGGGCTTAGAAATCCCGCATGCAGGTCTACCTCCGCCTCCTCCCAGCAGGATAACCCTGGGCAAGTTGCTTTGTTCATCTGCAAGCTAGACAAGATAACACCTACCTCACAGGGCTGTCATGAGACTGAAACGTGAAAATGTGGTGCCTCTGCTCTGTACAGCGCTTTGCAAACATAACATATTGTTCTGATGACGTAGTGGGCCCCAGCTGTTTTCATCAGAACAGGGTACAGAAAGGTAAATAAGACCTGGTCCTTGTAGAGCAGATTTGTTCACAAGTCATAAGATAAAGGACAAGAACAGGGCACAGGGCACACGTCGTTCTGACAAGAGGGATGATCCCCCTGGGTGTGGTGACACATACCTGTAATCCCAAAGCTCAGGAGGCAAAGGCAGGAGGATCATGAGTCTGAGCCCAGCCTGGATTACAAATCACAAAAACAAAAGCAAAACGAAATGTGCGGGGAGTCCATCAGACTCAAAGACAGAAAAGACAGACTTCCGGGCATCCTGATAGGTGCTCCAACAAATGGGACAAAAGAAATGACTGAGGATCCAGGCGGTGGTGGCGCACGCCTTTAATCCCAGCCCTCAGGAGGCAGAGGCGGGCGGATCTCTGTGAGTTTGAGGCCAGCCTGGTCTATAAGAGCTAGTTCCAGGACAGGTTCCAAAGCTACAGAGAAACCCTGTCTTGAAAAAAAGAAAAAAGAAAAAGAAAGAAAGAAAGAAATGACTGAGAGAAGACAATATTTCCAGGAAGAAGAGTCCAGGAGCGAGAATTTCTCAAGTGTGATTTCTCAAGTGTGACTTGAGGTGCTGGGAACGGTCGGTCATGGCTGACAGAAAGAGGCAGTGGGGCGGGACAGTCACATCACAGTGTTCTAGACCACACCACTTTCAACATGTCCAAGACACCAGCCTTCTGCCCTTCACAAGAAGTGGCTGGCGAATGTGAGCAGAAACACTTAGTTCTCATGTTTGACCAACTGACTTCCTTGGAGGATTCTAGGGAGCAAAGACATCTAGAAACGCCCCCTAGAAGAAAACTATTCTCCTTTTGAAAAACATTTTTGTTATTATTTTATTGGTATGGGTGTTTTGTCCCCATGTGTGTGCATCACTTTTATGTGGGATGGAACTGGCTTTTCAGACTACGCTGAGCTGCCCTGTGGGTGCTGGGAATTGAACCCAGGTCTGCTGGAACAGCAGTCAGCGCTCTTAACGTCTGAGTCATCTCTCCAGCCCCTCTTTACCTGCAGCTGAGAAACGCGTGTCTGGGAAGAGCAGGAGCTATGGCCGTATTTCAGGCAATCGGTGTTCCAACAATTGGACAGCTCTAACAGGCAGAGGTGGCTGAGAGAAGGCAGCACTCCCGGTGAAGGAGTTGAAGAAGCTTCAGCTGGAAGTGGCTCCCTGAAGAACGGCTATCCATCACACCTGAAAGGCTTCTTATTCTCCAGTTCTGTGTGGGGAACATTGAGTAGGAAACTAGTTCAAGGGCTCTCAAGGTCCATTTTCCAGATGGGGCTTTCAGAACTACTGTTGGGATTTAGTGCCACCTGGTGTCCATGATGGGCTACAGCCGCCACCTTCCCGAAGGCTTTTCCAGCACTCAGGGAGAAGACAGGCTTCCTTCCCTAATGGCCTGTTAAGATGCTGTTTGGGGTCTGTGGAATGGAAGAGGAGAGGACAAGTGCTGCTTGGAGCCTCAAGGAGCTCTTTTCTATGTTGTCAGGGTTTCCATTTCCCCAGAGTGCTTCTGGGGATGTGTATTTTTCCGGAGCACTACAGGATCGGGTTTGCCATACTCTCTCAGCCAGACCAGAGAACTTGCCCTGAGCCTTTACACTGAGCAAAAGGGTCCAGTTCTCTGTGAACTCAGGCTTCAGCGATGCTTCCTTCTAATTAGGTTAGCCTTATACTTAGGACTCCTACAGCCCCACTGAAAGGTTGAAAGAGAGCTGTGCCTCAGAAAACTGAACTGAGAGATGGCAGCCCTGCTTTCTCTGAAAACCCATTTTGGATTGGGTTCCTAATGAACCATGAAATGGAAAAAAAAAAAGTTAGGGCCCAACCGTAACCTCAGATACAGAAGAGGCTTCGGCAGGAAGATCACAAGTTCAAGACCAGTTTGGACAACAAAGAAAAATCCTGTCTCAAATTTAAAATATCCACTAACATTGTCCTGGTGATGCCTCATAACGTGGTATTAGATAGCATACAGGAGCAATAGCATGGAGGGGGATGAGCAGAGTGGCGCACGAAAGACTAAGTAGTGAAGACATTACTCTCTCTGCCAGTCTCCATCCCAGCTACCCTTGAAGTTTGTTTCCATCATAACCCATCCCAGGCTTAGGCTTTTCTGCCTCTTCTGTTTGCTTATGAATCGTGGGACAGCTCTCAGTTTAGAGCACCAGTGAAGAGAGCACATAACTGCAGGGGGTGTTAAAAAACAGCAGGCCGGGTGGTGGTGGCGCACGCCTTTAATCCCAGCACTCGGGAGGCAGAGGCAGGCGGATCTCTGTGAGTTCGAGACCAGCCTGGTCTACAAGAGCTAGTTCCAGGACAGGCTCCAAAGCCACAGAGAAACCCTGTCTCGAAAAACCAAAAAAAAAAAAATTTAAAAAAAAAAAAACAGCAGAAAGAAAACAAGAAAAAGTGTCATCTCTACTTTAGACTGTTCGGACTCTTAGATAATTAATTGCCTTTTAATTTTTCTTTCCTGGCCCCCACAATACTAGCAGGGCTCCGCGAATAAACGTCCCTTAACTATACTAGCCCGAGAGGTGAACACATCCCTTTTTAATCCTTTCATTAAGACGCTTTTCGAGCCCGGCGTGGTGGTGCACGTCTTTAATCCCAGCACTTGGAAGACAGAGACAGGGGGATATCCATGAGTGAGAGGACAGCAAGGTGTTTTATAAAGAGAGTTCCAGGACAGCCAGAGCTGCACAATAGAGACTCTCTGTCTGTCTTTCTTTTGTTTTTTGAGACAGGGTTTCTCTGTGTAGCCCTGGCTGTCCTGGAACTCTCTTTGTCGATCAGGCTGGCCTCAAAACCCAGGGATCCATCTGCCTCAGCCTCTGGGTGCTGGGATTTTAAAAAAGTGTGCAATACCACAGCCTGTGGGGGATAGGAGGGGGGACTTTTCCAAAGTAACATTTGCGAGCAATTTTATAAATTACATAGATTGACACATTTTATCTTGTAAATTGTAAAGTTTTAAGATTTCTGACCCTGAATTAACTACACTGCACCCAGCAATGAAATGGGTACCAAATGACAGCAACTTTTCTAAACTGGACAGGGCTCAGACATTAGACCTCACTACCTAGAACTAAGCCTTACATGGGCCTTTGGGATTCAGAGTATTAGGCAGAATCGGCTTTCCCTTTCTGTTCTCCCAACTATCAAGATCTGGGTGGGTGCCTTCTGTCTGGCACGTGCTGCCCTTCCGCAGTTTCTACCACCATCCTAGCCTGGGCTTCGCTCCACCCCTTTTCAAACTGGCTGAGGAAAAAAAAAGAGAAAACCCCGCCCCTTCACATAGCTGTACGACGTGTTTAGAATATGAGCGATAACTAGAACAAATGTGCTTGCGAATTGGGAAAAAAACCACTTGGAATTCACACGGCTTCTGAAAATCTGGCCCCATAATGGCCGTCCCTACTGTTCTCGGCGAGTCTTTCATTTTAGTGCCCTAAAGTGGCCATGTGACCTTGACGGCAAACGCCATTTTCTTGCCAGGGGAACTGCGCGTGTGTGCAGCCTCCGCTAGCGCCGGCGCCCAAGCTTTTCGGATCTCAGCGGCTTTAGACCTCCTCCCAATACCCCCTTTCCGGTCTGCGAGGCCCAAGAGACTCCCAGATCATTGGTGGAGGAAGTGTGATTGACATGATCTGCGTGTAATGACTGACCGGCTCTTTCCCAGTTTGGATGACTAGTTCCGCTCTCTTTCCCAGAGTCTTTTTGATGACTCATCCCTCTGTCTTAGCACGAAGGCCTTTCCTGGCCCCGCCCCTGCCGCCCGCCACGGCCCGCCACCACCCGCCACCACCCCCTTCCGCCCGCTGAAGAGAAGGAGCTGCGGGAATCCGCGCACTTGTGTGTGTGTGTGTGTGTGGCGTGTGTGTGTGTGTGTAGTTGAGGCACACAGAAGCTAAAAACACTATTTCTGCACCAGAAAGAGGCTCGTTTCCTTATAAGGAACTTAACCCCTTATTGTCCCTTGAGGTTTTTCTTGCACTTGTTGGAGGCTGGGAGGGAGAAGAGATTGTGGGGGTTCTACCTCAGCTTCCAGTTCAGCCCCAGATGATAGGGTGGACTGAGTTACCAGACAGGTCAGCTTCCTGCTTCAACAGCTAGCCACTCTGAGGGAGGAGCCTGGGAAGGTGCAGTTAGGTGGAGGCTTACTGATCACCCTGTAGATCTCTGGGGACATGCTTGTCAGGCACTTAACAGAGATTGCAATCTTAAAGAAGAATCCAGCCTTCAGTTGATAATGGGAAAATAGGGAACCCAGGCCGAGCTAAGAAGCTGTCCTGGACCCAGATGAAAGAATGGATGGCCACCTGAGCCAGGGGTCCTAGCCGTGTCATGTTCCTGCGTGTCCCCACAACACGTTTTCCTCGCCTGGGTTAAAAGAAGCCCGAAGGTCTGTAAAAGAAGCTGGCTACAGTTGTCTCCTTTGGGCTGCTTCCTGTAGTATCATTTGCTCTTTTCTGCAGTCATCCCTTTGCCAAGTTTCCCATCCCACAGGTAGATCTCACTGAAAGGACCAGCCTCACCTAGATTGTAGTAAGCTCCGTGCACAGCAGGTGTGCAATAAACACCCCTAAGCCTGAGCATCGCACCAAAGACTGGAGACCACAAGCTGGGCAAAGTGCTCTGAACTTGAGCATGCATTGGTGCTGGGGGATGCGAGATTGTGTTTACGTATCTCCCATAGAGGAGACTTTTCCAGCTTGAGGGCATGAAGCCGGTGGTAAGAGGTACTGGCACTAGCACCTTCCTTTCTAGCCTGCCTGCCGCCCCCTGCTCTCCCTGTCGAGGCCCCTTGACTAAATCCCACCCACAGTTCATTTGCCTTGTCCAGGCTTGCCCCTCTGACCTCTGCATGGAATGTAGCCAAGGAAAAGGAAGAGGCAGCATGCTTTTTGCCCCTGCTGGGGTGAGGAGGAAATGGAGACACAAATTCTATCCCTCCTCGTCTGCTTCCAGTTTCTCATCTTGACTGTAAAGGATTTCTCCACTCACTGCCCTGCCTTTGTTAGTTTACCTGCGGTACTTGCTCCTATCATCAGTGACACTGAAAGCTGTGGCAGCGTGCACATCGGTGTGGAGGATGGGGAGCAGGTGAGTGCAAAATAGGTAGGTAATCACAATGTTTTCTACTAGCCGCATAGCCGTGTATCCGGGAGTAGTGCCAGTGGGAGGCAGGCAATCACGATAAATACCAATGATGGTGGCAGTTGTCAGTCTAAGATGTTTCTAGGCAGATTGGGCTTCAGAGCCATTGGCTTTCAGCTGCAAGAGAATTCCTAGAGGAAGCTGGATTCATTTTACATATTTACTAATTGTGTGTTCATGTATGTATGTGGGTGGGCACGTGCATGCCTTTGCACAGGTGTGGAGGTCACAGGACAACTTGGGAGCACTTTGCTTTTACCACACAAAGCTCAAGGGTAAACTCAGGTTGGTGGCTTGGTGGAAGGTGCCTTTAGACAATGAGTCATCTTCTCAAGATGTGAGATTTAAGAAATAGCCCCAACGGAGGCTGGAGAGATGACTCATTGATTAAAAGCACAGCCTTCCAGAGCAGCCAGGTTCAAGTCCCAGCACCTACATAGCAGCTCACAGATACCCATTAACTCCGGGTTCTAAGGATCTGATGCCCTCTTCTGGTCTCTGCAGGATTTGTATGCACATACAAGCAAAAAAACGGCAATCCACACAAAAATTCTAAGGGGGGTGGTCGTGAAGAGAGTATCAATTAAGAACATTTGTTTTTGCAAAGGAACAGGGTTCAGTTCCCAGCAACCACATGGCACTCACAGGGTCCATAACTCCAGTTCCAGGGATTCAGCACCTTCTTCTGACTTACGAGGGCACCTGACATGCACGTGGTGCTCAGACATACATGCAAGCAAAACAGTCATAACATAAGATAAATAAATCTAAAAAAATTACAGAGAAAAAAGAAAAGAAAATAGGACAATGACAGACCCAAAAGGCCTTAAATATGTTTTTGCAATCTGAGGGAGGGGGTGGGATTAGCAGGAGTTGTTAATCCCTTAACCTTTCTCAAACATTTTTTTGTGAGCGCTAATCCTAGCTATCCTCCCTACTCGCCAACGTATAAACAGCAATGCTAGCAGACAGTTACTGGATATATACTCTGTGTGCAGGTATTGTATTATGGCTAAGGACAAAGCCTTGTCTTATGCTGACTCAATTTACAACTCTTGGGACTATCAATGGGGAGACTATCTACACAAATGGTAGAAAATTTGTCTTTTCCCAGTCTCCTGAAAGACCGTGTGATCCTCTGTCAGGGTGCTGGGCTGCGGTGTAGCCACCCAGCAGCTGCAATATTCTACTAAGAGACTGTGCCCCCTTTCTCGCTATCAGACAGACTATTTAAACAAGGGACACCAAAAAAATACTAATTTCCTGGTGATCCCATGCTGGGAGAAGGGGAAAAGTGAAGCCCTGATGGCAGCCAGGGGAGGAACTGTTTATCTGGAAGAGAGTTCATATAGTTCTGGCAATCTATCAGACCATCTTATGGACTAGACTGAGCCCAGACCACACCTCGGACAGGGCTACTTAGGCCTGCATACCTCTTGCCCTCTATTGAAATTTGATTTCATGCTGGCACTCCAGAAAATGGACTTGGGGTCATTGGGCCCTTTGTTCCCTTCCTCAATATGGCCACAATTGACTAAATCTCCTTTCTCAGTCTTTCCCTACTACTTGTCTCTTACTTGCTGTATTGGAGACAAGCAGCTAAGTCTATCTAAGAACTACTGTTAGCAGTGGAACTGAGCCTAGCTCCCAATCAGCTAAATGATCATGATTCAAGGGGGAATAGTAGTCCACAATATATTGAATCACGATGTCCAATAGATTCAGTATTTTCTTTTCTCTTTTTCTTATTTTCTTTCTTTCTTCTTTTCTTTCTTTCTTTCTTTCTTTCTTTCTTTCTTTCCTTCCTTCCTTCCTTCCTTCCTTCTTTCTTTTTTTTCTTTCTTCTTGGTTTTGTTTGTTTTGTTTTTCAAGACAGGGTTTCTCTGTGTTTTGGAGCCTGTCCTGGAATGAGCTCTTGTAGACCCAGGCTGGCCTCAGACTCACAGAGATTTGCCTGATTCTGCTCCCGAGTGCTGGGATATTAAAGGCGTGCGCACCACTGCCTGGCTAGGTTAGTATTCAGCTTAGGATATTTCCAACTGTATGAGGCTGCTCTTGAACTTGTGATCCTTCTGCTTCTGCTCTGAATGTTGGGTTTCCGGCGCTGTGTCACCATGCCTACCTATGCATCACTTAATTCTTCATGGTGAGCTAGGGATGTTAGTTCCGTGGCTAGCAGTGGCCTGGCCCCTAGCCATGTGTGGGGCCCTGAGTTCAATCTTCAGCACCACAACAAAAGAACTAACTCCCTCAGTCATCTTATGGTATAAGATATTATTATCCTGCCTTTTTGAACATGAATTTCTCTGTATAGGGCCTGGCTGTCCCTGGAATTTGCTCTGTAGATGACCAGGCTGGCCTCAGAGATTCGCCTGCTCTGCCTCCCAGTGCTGGAATTAAAGGTGTGCGCCACCAAGGCCATCTTATCCTTCTTAGTTTAAAATGTTATTTCACTATGTTTATGTGTCAGTTTGTGTGTGTTGCTGCTGCCTTTGATGTGTGCCTGCAGAGCCAGAAGAGGGCATTAGATTTCGTGCAGCTACAGTGGTTGTGAAGCCACCTGCAGGAAATGCTGAGCCGTCTCTCCAGCCCTAGTCTGTCCATTTAGAAGATAATCAGGCTGTGACTCAAGGTGATGAAGTGACCTGTCCCATGATCATTACAATTGGTTGTAGTCAGAGGAGTTGGGATTCAAAACACTGGTAGTCACAATGTAGAGCCTCATGACTATAATCAGTATGCTCACCCTCAGTCTTCTAGTTGGATAGTTACAGAAACAGGATTCATTTTGTGACAAGAGAAGCCAGCATTGGTTAGAAGTTTTTTCAAGACATGGCCTCTCTGTGCAGCTTTGGCTGTCCAGCAACTCGCTCTGTAGACCAGGCTGGCTTTGAACTCACAGAAGATCTGCCTGCCTCTGCCTCCTGAGTACTGGGAATAAAAGGTGTGTGTCACTATCACCTAGAGAGTTAGAATTTAAGAACGCATAGATGGGCTGGGCCAGGGTTAAAGCAGAAGATCCCAGAAGTAGCAGCAGAGACTTTGTCTGCTTGGCACTCAGGTAGAAGAGGTAGACACCAGAGGGTGCAGAATGCCCAGAGAGAGCCTAGATAGGCAGTTGGTTGGCAGTCACAGTATATGGCAGCCAGTGACAGAGGCCCAGCCTTGGGGTTTGGGCTTCTAGAATAGGATGCCAGATGTCAAAAGGTCTGGCAATAACTAGATGAAACATTATTCCTTTAAAGACAGAGGTACTCCGCAAGACCACCAAGGTAGGACTCTGGAGCTGGGAACATCAGAATAGGTGGCCTAAAGCAGGGATTTTATTCAATAGACAAGAAATAGCCCAGTTATTAGAGTTGAGGATCAGCTCCATTATTTCTCCTTTCCAGATGTTTTTTAAACGACTTTTTTTTAGGCGCTTATGTTCCAAATGCTATGCCAGGTCCAGGACAAGGCACACACCTGTAAAGGAGTAAAACTGCAGACAGGCATGTACAAGGCTGTGTGATAAGTTCTCTATTAGAGGCACAGACTGCAGGGGTGGGGCAGGGAGATTCATTTGTTGAGGAGAATTAAAGAGACTATATTGATCACAATTGGAGGCCAGCCTAGGTTAGATGGTGAGAGCCTGTAACCACACATAGTAGAGGTGGTAAGATAGCTTGGCGGGTGAAGGCACTTGCCACTTGAGGACTTCAGTCCTTTCCCCAGGCCCCACATGCTAGGAGAAAACCAACTCTGCAAGTTGTGCTCCGACTTCCACCCATGTGCTGTAACACACACCACATACACACACAGAACACACACAGACATACACATACACACACCACACACATAATAGATAAGTAAACATGGCCTGGCCCAGCAGCAGCTAGGGTCTGGGTTGATAGCCCAGGCTCCTGTTGCTCTCTGGGGCTGTGCAGATGCCTGGGGTCTGGCAGTCAACTGAGACCCATGTTGGTGTTTGAGGGCCCTTACTACTGCACGGGGCCATACTGATCTGGGTGGCCTGCCCTGCCACCCAGATCAGTATGGCCCCATGGTGACTGACATCCATACCAGAGCCACTGCCAAGGGTCATGTCGGTCATTTCTGGGTCTGTGTTCCTGCTGCAGCTAGGGTCTGTGATAATGTCCATGGCCCATGTTACCACAGGGGGTTCATGGGAACAAAGCTTGTTGAAATCTGGGAGCTGTGCTGAGCCATCCCTGCCCTTCACTGGCCTTCCCCTTGCTGGACACTGCAGCAGGAGAGCTGGCCCCCACCTCCCATGGGAGAGCTGCCCCTCACGACCCCCTCCCCTGCACATGGAGGGACGGCCCCACCCATCACCATGGTTGTGGGAGAACTGACCCAGATGGCATGAGCCTAGGAGAACTGCTTCTGTCCCATGCCTGAAGGGGCTTCACAGTGTGTGTGTGTGTGTGTGTGTGCGTGTGCGTGTGTGTGTTCTGTTCTAGGACTTTAAAGAAGAGAATTTTTCTTGGCCCAAGTGTGCAAAAATAAGGGCCGAGGCACAAAATGTGAAAGAATTGTACCCATCAACCATTTGGCGATCAGTCAACAGTTCATACTGGGAAATGGTGTGTGACAGGGAGCAGCGGGGGCGCATGAGTCTGAAGCAGTCTGAGGGCTGCTGAGATCTTGGGTTTCTTCTAAACATAAAGTCGAGCCAGGTGTGGTCTTTATATTGGCAAGTGATTGGATTGCATCTGAGTATTTCAGGAAGACCACATAGAAAACAGTATCCAGAATCATTGGAAGCAAGTAAGCCCCTCAGGGTGTTACTGCAGTTGTGAAGGACGGGTATAGTAAGGGGCAAGCAGGGTGTGGACAGGAGAGAGTGCTGGCTGCTCTTCCAGAGCACCCAGGCTTGACTTCCAACATCAACATGGCAGCTCACATGTGGGGATTCACCATTGTCTGTAACTCTAGTTCCAGGGAATCTGACTCCCTTCTCTGACATCCATAGACACTTGATGTACATGGCACACAGGCCTAACGCAGGCATGACACCCATACAAAAAAGATAAATACAAAATGTTTAAAGATCTAGTGAGCTGGCGCAGCAGAAAAGGCACTTCCCAAGAAGCCTGTGCCACCAAGCTCTTCCCAAGCTGAAAACCTAAGTTCCATCTCTGGAACGCATGTGGGGGAAGGAGAAAACTGACTCTTGCAAGTTGTCCTATGACCTCGACCCTGTGACATGTACTCATGCACATGCACATATATACATACACATTCCTAAATACACAGATATAATAAGATCCTGACAAGAGAAGATTCGTTTAGGGAAATGTTTCGAGTGAGAATGGGTATAACTTGATGATGCTGTGATCAGTGATCAAGAAAGGGGTTACTAACAATTTGAGAGCTATTTCTTTCCCTGGAGAAAACCGTTCATATAGTGACATCCGTGACGAAGAGATTAGGACTCTATGATATAGAGCAGGTTTTCTATGGGGCGGCAGGGAGGCAGTTTTGTGTTGTGTGGAGTTGGAAATGTTCAGAGTGTGCTGGAAGGTGGTTGTGTTAGTAGCGTTTCTATTGCTGTAACAGACACCATGACCATGGCAACTCTTAGAAAGGAAAACATTCACTGGGGCTGCTTACGGTTTCAGAGGTTGAGTCCATTATCATGGTGGGACCTGGCAGCATGCAGGCAGACATGGCGCTGGAGAAGGAGCTGAGCGTTCTACATCTTGATCTGCAGGCAACAGGAGGCGAACTGTGTTCCACACTGGTTGTAGTGTGAGCAAAAGAGACCTCAAAGCCCACTATACTGTGACACACTTCTCCAACAAGGCCACACCTACAACCAACAAAGTCACACCTCCTAATGGTCTCAATCCTACCCAAAGAACTACAGGCAACCAAGGAATGCCGAGAGCAGGAGAAATATTCTTCCCCAGGGAAGAGTACATCAGTTGGTTATCTAATACCAAAGGCTCGGCTCTGAAAACATACAAGTAACATTATATAGATTGAGCATTTTGGGGGGGGGGGGTTTCGAGACAGCGTTTCTCTGTGTAACAGCCTTAGCTGTCCTGGAACTTGCTCTGTAGACCAGGCTTCACTTTTCCCCTTCTCCCAGCATGGGATTATCAGGAAATTTGTGAGTCTTAACCGAATTCTTAATTTTTCTGCTTCCTTCAGTATCTGGCTACAACTTTCCAAATTGATATTCCCAGTATTGTTACCGCCCTCCTGACTTGTACCACTGAGGGCTAAAACCTGACTGCCCAGATCCTAACTGAGTCTCTGGGTTGTCTTGCAGATGGCTTTTCCAAAGCAAAATCTAAAGAAGGTCCTGCGCACAGAAGCAGGGTGACTTGCTCTACGTCTCAAAGGGCTAGTTACCACAGCAGACTAAGTGCGGGCACCTCTGATGCCTGCTGCTATATGAGCAGCAGAGGAAGCATCAGCCACAGGCCTTTTCCCAGGACGTCCCAGACCTCCCCAGCCGTGCTGTGGAAACAGCCGTGCAAACTGCAGACCAGAAAGCAATTAGAATTGCCACACCCATCCTCACATCTCTGTCAAAAGATGCTTTAAGCTGCCTGAGCTCAGTTGGTAATATCCTTGCTTTGCGTGAGGACCTAAATTTAATACCCAGCAGGCTCACAAACAGCCAGGTTGAGTGGTACAAGCTTGTATTCCCAGCACTGGAGAGATGGAGACAGGAGGATCCCTAGAATGTTCAGGCTAGCCAGGCCTAGCCTAATTGGTTAGCCTCAAGTCCCTGTGCGTGACCTTGTCTCATAAACAACGTGAGAATGAGTGAAATGGTTGAGCAGCTTAAAGGGTCCTGCCGCCCAACCAATCCCAATCACCCAAATTTGATCTGTAGTCCCACATGGCGAAGGAAAGAACCAAACTCCAGCAAGTTGTCCTCTGACCTCTGTATTGTTCCCATGGTGTGTGCCCACCTCCCAGTGAAAAAGTTAAAATGAAAATTAAAGAACAAATAAGGTGATCGGCTCCTGAGGAACAATATTTGAAGCTAACCTCTGGTCTCTCCACATACACAGGTGTGCACTCACGATGCTCAAGACCAATATGTGGAAATCTCGTGCCCAGAGGTGGCGCACGACTTTAATCCCAGCATTCAGGAGCGAGAGCCAGGCGGATCTTTGTGAATTTGATGCCAGCCTGGTCTACAGAGCGAGTTCCAGGAAGGAAGGAAGGAAGGAAGGAAGGAAGGAAGGAAGGAAGGGGAGGGGAGGGGAGGGGAGGGGAAGGGGAGGGGAGGGGCGAGGGGAGGGGAGGGGAAGGGGGGGGGAGGAGGGAGGGAGGGAGGGAGGGAGGGAGGGAAGGAGGGAGAGAAAGCAAGAGTTGTAGTTTAACGGTAAGTAAACACTTGCCTAGCTTGTGGGAGGCGATCTGGATTCTCAACCAGTGCCACAAAGAAAAAGAAACGTCAATAGATTACTTGCTGGGCTCAAATTGTAGTCTGTCTACACAATCTTTTTTTTTTCTTTATTGTTTTTAAGCTAGGGTTTCTCTGTGTAACCCTGGCTGTCCTGAAAACTCACTCGTAGAGCAGGCCCTCGCACCCAGAGATTTGCCTACCTCTGCCTCCCCATGCTGGAATAGAGGTGGGCATGCCCGGCTTCCAACCATTTTATTTTCAATATTATCCAGGTATGAATACAGGGCAAATTCTCACTCTTGCTGGGCAAATTCTCTACCTCTGAACTATATCAACACTCTTTTATTTTGAGAAGGATCTCACCACACTATGTTGCAATGACTGACCTTTGAACTCCATAGTCCATCTCAATTCTGACTTAAACTTTCACATCTTCCTGCGCTGGCCTGCCTCAGTAAGTAGGATTTCAGGTCTGTACCGCTAGGCCTCCATCTTGGCACAAGTCTTCACTAGAAATCTCTCTCCCTCTAGGCCGTCTTATCCCCTCTCCCTCTGCAACTCCCTCACCTCCCTCCCTCCCTCCCTACCCTCCCTCCTCCCCTCCCTTCCCCCTCCCACCTCCCTCCCTCTCTCCTCTCTCTCTCTCTCTCTCCATTCTCTCTCTCTCCCTCTCTCTCCTCTCTCTTCTTTCCGCTTTTCTCTGTAGCTTTGCTGGAACTTGCTCTGTAGACCAGGCAGGCCTTGAACTCACAGAGATCCTCCTGCCTCATGAGTGTTGGGATTAAAGGCATGTGCCACCACCCACTGTTAAAGCCAGGTGTAGTGGTACATTTCTTTAGTTCCTGAACTCAGGAGGAAGAGACAGGAGAATCTCTGTGAGTTCAAGACCAGCCTGATCTACATAGAGTTCCAGAACAACCAGGGTTACATAGTAAGGCCCTGTCAAGAAGAAGCAGAAAAAGAAGAGGAAGGGGAGGAAGGGGAGGAGGAGGAAGAGGAAGTAGTAGTAAAGAGATGGTCTCATTGGTTAAGAGCATTTGCTGCTCTTGAAATCTTGAAGAGGATACAGGTTCGGTTTCCGGCACCCATATGGTGATCCACAAATGTCTGTAATTCTAGTTCTAGGGAATACAATACCTTCTTTTAGCCTCCCTGGGCACCAGGCATGAACCTCAGGCAAAACACACATACACAGAAAATAAAAATAAAGCCGGGCAGTGGTGGTACACGTCTTTAATCCCAGCACTCAGGAGGCAGAGACACGTGCATCTCTCTGAGTTTGAGGCCAGCCTGGTCTGCAGAGTAAGTTCCAGGACAGCCAGATGACATGGAGAAACCTTGTCTCAAAAAAATTTTTTTTAAAGAAATAAAATCTTTTTTAAAAAGGAAATCTCCCTTTTTTTTTGAAAGCCCACTGGCTCACCCCAGCTAGCAAATTTACTCTGCTACCAATCTTAACACATGCTCAGCTGCGCCTTAGTGAACTAAATGCAGCTGGGCATGGTGGCGAGGGAGACTGGCAAGTTCCAGAGCGCATGAGCTACAAAGCGAGTCTGTTTCAGATAATAAATAAATAAAACAAGATTGGCACAAGGATGAGATGCATTTGTAACCCCAGCACTTGAGAGGCAGAGGAAGGAGGATTTCTGCAAGACAAGCCAAAGCCACATAGAAAAATCCTGTCTTAAAAAATAGCAAAATGAAGAAAGGGGAGGGGAGGGTGGACACGGTGGTAGATGAGAGTGGTCAGCATGCAAGGCAGGCATATGTTATATCATAAAAAAAGATCACAAAAATGTGAACTAAAACAACAGCTCTAGGCTGGAGAGATGCTGCAGGAGTTAAGAATGGTGCTTCCCTTGCAAAGGAGCGGAGTTTTGTTCCCAGCACCCACATCAGGAAGCTCACAAATACCTCTAACTCCAGCTCCAAGAGATCTGATAGCTCCATAGTTACCTGGACTTACTTGCACCCATCACACACACACACACACACACGCACATGCACACACACACGCACACACAAACTGGGGAGGGGGGGGAATCTGCCAAGCATTGTGGTACCTGCCTTTATTCTCAGCACTCAGGAGACAGAGAGAGGCAGGCGTATCTCTGCCAGCCTGTTGTACATAGTAGTGAGTTCCAGGCTGGTGAAGGTTGTACAGTGAGACTATGTCTCAAAAAAAGTAATTCTTTTGCGGTACACTAAATTTCAGTGGCTGTTAGACCCATCTAATGAATGGTTGGAAATGTGTATTAAATTATGAAAGGAAAGCACGGGCCAGGAATTTGTGAATCACCTTATAGAAAGAACAGTCGATGTGGAAGATTGTGGCTGAGCCTCTGTGGGACTGAGAACTGGACCTCGTAGAATGTTCACAATTGCAGGGGTAAGAGGAGGGGGACAGGAAATTAGAAGTGTCTTTGGATTGCTCGCTGCAGTGGCTTTCCTCTAATTGCTCAGTCCCTGCCACCTCTGCAGCGGTGGATGCAAACGACCTCTTCATGCCCGCTTTTAGAAAGCCTTCTACGGTTTCCATGGTATTCTGCACTCTTCGATCTTAACTGATTATGCATAGATGTCACAGCTGAAAGCTTCCTAACACTTCCTTCCTCCAACCCCCTCATTTTACAAACGTGGAGACTGAAGAGCCAGAAAATGGAAGTAGCTGTACCGAGGTTTACAGGCAGCCAGTCCTCCTTTGTCCTTCCCACCCCCTCTCGCTGCCTGTGGCCCTTTGCTCTTTGTTTTCCTGCACACTCCTGGCCACTTAGGAGCTCATCTCTGTGCACGCTTTTAAGCTTCTAATTGCCGAATGGAAATTTCCCATCCACCTCTCTTCAGAGCTGCTATCTCGCCCTTCCTGCAGCCAGCTAAGTGGTCCTCGAACATCTCACACCACGATAACTGGAAAGCATTTTTTCCCATAGGGCAGAGAGGGTGAAGCCTTCCTCACTGGCTCCACTATCTTATCAGTGCCCCTCTTTCTGTTCTTCTAGTTGGCTAATTCTTTGTCAAATCTTGTCGGCTAATCCTACAAAAGTGTTCACACGTGAGGACTGGGCATGCGGCTCAGTAATGGAGTGCCTGCCTAGCATGCGCAATGCCAGCACCACACAAAGGAAATGCCCACGGCAAGCTGCATGCCATGGAATTGGCCTGTAATTTCAGTACTGGTAAAGCTGAGGCAAGAGGACCGTGAGTTCAAGATCTGTCTGAGCTGCAGAGAGAGACACAGAGCAAGATCCATGCATGACAAAGCTGTGAGAGACCTCAGGACTCTCCCACACTTCACTCATTCTTCAGATGATAAAGGCACACAGCCCGCCAAATGGAAATCTACACCAGAATCCGGGGCCATTGAAACCGGTGTATTTGGGGTTTCTGATGGTGGTGGTGATGGTGGCGGTGGCAGGTAGTGGCAGGCGGCGGCGGCGGCGGTGGTGGTGGTGGTGGTGGTTATTTTGTTTTGAGACTGGGTCTCTTATAACCCAGGCTGGCCTCACATTTACTACATGGCCAAGGATGACCCCGAACTCCTGATCCTCCTGCATCTGCTTCCCAAGTGCTGGCAAGTCTAGTGTACTGTGTGCCTCAGACTGCTTCATATTGCCTCTTGCGATCCTCCTGGCTCTGTCACTTCTTTTCCACCTGGTTGCCACTCGCCTAGATCAGATCTTCTAACCTCTTGCTTGGTTCGCTGACACCGCCACCTACCTACCTTCGCTTCCTTTCATCTCCTCCGACCCCAGCTTGTCCTGCTAAAGTAATTGCCCTAAAGCATCATTTACCTCATCGAAAAGTTTCTCGTCCTTCCTTCTTGGCTACTAAATAAACGTTCCAAAATTTCAAGCCAAGCTTTAGAAGTCCTCCAAAACCTGGTGCCCACCTACCCTTTCATGCCTCATTAGCAGCACTGGCCTTTTATGTTCCTAAAGCCTATGGGCAGCCATGCCCAATACTCTGTGTTCCTTGACCAGCTCATGCACTTCCACGCTTTATTGCTTTTTTACATACCGTTCTCTCCACTCAGAGTGAGGTCCCTTTGAGGTTTATTTTTTTCTTTCTACAAAGTTCTTATCTCCCAAGGCCCAGCTGAAAACTCCTAGGGTACAGACCTCAGCTAATTCTGCTCCTCGAGATTAATTTCTGCATGAGTCTGGGATGTAGCTCAGTTGATAAAATGCTTGCCTGGTGTTAATGAAACCCCGGATTCAGTCCTCAGCACAGCATAAATGAGCCATGAGCATGGCTGTAATCCTAGCACTTGGGAGACAGAGGCAGCGGGATTAAGAATTCAAGATTATCCTTGGCCTCACAGCTAATTTGAGGTAACCCTGGAATACATGGGACCCTGCCCCCAAAATAAAAAAAATGTTAAAAACAAAACAAATAAACAAAACCCAAGGTGGTTATGGTGATGTGTGCTTTAAATCCTAGCTCTTAGGATGTAGACCTCTGTAAATTTACGGCCAGCCTAGTCTACACATCAAGTTCACCTGTACGCCCATTATAGCCTCTGGTTTACACGAGCTCTGGAGTACACTCAGGCAAACACATGTACAAATAAAATAGATATATAAATACTTTTTAAAAAACCACACTGGGTGAGGAGCTGGAGAGATGACTCAGCACTTAAAAGCACTTACTGCTTTTCTAGAGGGCTCAGATTCAGTTCCCATATTCACATGGTGGCTAATAACCGTCTTTAACTCCAGTTCCAGGGGACCCAACAACTCTTCTGACCTTCAGGGGCTCCTACACACACATGGTGCATAGGCATACACTCGGGCAAACATGTAATAAATATTTTAAAACAAACTGGCCTGCACAAGTACACAGTACACACACACACACACACACACACACACACACACACAACACACATCCCTAAATAAAAATAATAAAATGGCTCTTTAAAAATGAAAGCAAAACAACGAATTAGGGACAAGAAAGTGTCGTGCAAGAATGAGGACCTGTGTTCGATCCTCAGAACGTGAGTAAAAAAGTCAGGCATGAATCAGCCCTCCAGCAAGATGGAAAAGGGGCTCATAAGGCTCACTCCTAGCTGGGGACTATTGGCAATTGGTTCCTGCTGGAGACAGAGCCGTTTTTTATTGGGTGTGTGACCACTCATAGGCTGCCCATGCTCTGGTGGATGGCCCTATGCCCGTGTATATGCAGGCAACACTAATTAGACTTGGTAGATCATTTTAAAAAGAGCATATATGGGCTGGAGAGATGGCTCAGTAGTTAAGAGCACTGACTGCTCTGTCAGAGGACCTGGGTTCAATTCCCAGCAACCACATGGTGGTTCATAGCCATCTGTTATCTGATTCCCTCTTCTGGTGTGCATGAAGACAGAGCACACACATATATTAGGTAGGTAGGTAGATAGATAGATAGATAGATAGATAGATAGATAGATAGATAGATAGATAGATAGATAGGGGATGGATATGATTAAGGTATATTGCAAACATGAATGAAATTGTCAAAGAATAAATGTAAAAATGTTCTTTTTTGCCGGGCGGTGGTGGCGCACGCCTTTAATCCCAGCACTCGGGAGGCAGAGGCAGGCGGATCTCTGTGAGTTCGAGACCAGCCTGGTCTACAAGAGCTAGTTCCAGGACAGGCTCCAGAGCCACAGAGAAACCCTGTCTCGAAAAACCAAAAAAAAAAAAATGTTCTTTTTTAAAAAAGCAAGAGCCAGGTGGTGGCACATGTCTTTAATCCCAGCACTCAAAAGGCAGAGTCAGGTGGATCTCTGTGAGTTCAAGGCCAGTCTGGTCTACAAAGGGAGTTCCAGGACAGCCAGGGCTGTTACACAGAGAAGCCCTGTCTGAAAAACAAAACAACAACAAGCTTGTTATAATTGCTCACTTGTAATCCCAGGTCTGGATTAATGATAGGAAGAGCTCTGGGATTCACTGGCCAGTTAGCCTAGTGTCACTTTTGAGACTGGAGTTCCAGTGAGAGAAGCCACACCCACTTCCTCCCCTTCCCCAGACAGGCCGATCTTTAGCTTCCAGCCTGAGTTCCTCCCTTTTCCCTTTTCCCTTTTCCATCTCCCTCTCAAAGAAGCAGCTTCTGCCTCTCCCCACTTCTCCCCTTCTCCCCTTCCTCTCTCTCCCTCCCCCCCCTCTCTCTCCCTCCTCTTCTCCCATCTCCCTTCCCCCTCCATAGCCCACTAAATAAATTTCCAACTTAAAAAAAATAAGGTAAGGGGCTACAGGGATAGTTCAGTGGTTGGTTAAGAACATCTCTACCCTTCCAGAGGACTCGAGTTCAGGTCCCAGCACATCTATAGGGTGGCTTATGACTGCCTATAACTCCAGCAGAGCTGGCACCTTTGGCTTCCATATGCACCTGTACTCATGTACACACAAACAGAAAAATAAAATAAATAATTTTAAAGATAATTTAAAAATAAGCTGGGCAGGGGTGGCGCATGACTTTATTTCCAGCACTCAGGAGGCAGAGGCAGGTAAATCTCTGTGAGTTCGAGGCCAGCCTGGCCTACAAAGTGAGTTCTAGGACAGCCAGGGCTACACAGAGAAACTGTGTCTTGAAAAACCAAATGAAAACAAGAGCTGAGTGCAGTGGCGCACGCCTTTAATCCCAGCCCTCACTTAGGAAGCAGAGGCAGGAGGATGTCTGTGAGTTCCAGGCCAGCCAGAGCTACATAGTGATACCCTATCTCAAAAAAAGCTAAACACAAAAATCTATCCATAAATACATAAACAAATACGTGGGGATGGCTCCTGAAGAATGGCATCCAAGAGTGACCACCGTCCTCCACACAAGCAAGCATGCATACCCACACACACACCAAAAGAGAAAAAAAAAGGAATTAGCTTTGGTGGTGATAGATACATTTGACAAGACTGCCATCATAATTAGGGGTCCAGTCGACGTGAGTCTGAGTTTCCTCTCCCCTCCCCTTTGCACAGTTGGTCCCAAGCATGCGTGCATAACTGCTTGCCAGTGAGATTTGTCTCATTTGTGTTTGCACACCTCCCCCCGCCTCACAGCCCTGAGATCCTGGCACACAAAGGGTACTTAACAAGTATTTATTGAAATGAGCACTCTGCAACCACGTCTTGAAATATCGCCTCATTAGGAATGCAGCAAGGCCGACTCCTGTTGCTGATCACGGAGCGACATGTTGAGAGAAGAGAAGTCATGTTGGCAAGTCTCCAACAATGTGCCTCCGAGCAGCCTCAATCACTTTCAACCTGACAGTTTGCTTGAGGGTGATGAGGTAGGAGGGGTGACAGCTCAGATAAGGCTTTTTTTCCATGCATGGAAAAGCTCAAAACTGGAATGATGTTAGATCCAATTTGATCTTCTGTTCCAATTATGATCAAATTTCTAATATTTGTTGTCAGAACTTTCATTAGGGTATAATGATTGAACAAAACTATGGGCTTCGTTTCATTATGAAATTTCTTGCAGAAAGATTCCTGTCCACGTATCTGTTCCCATACACTGCAGTCACGCCCATCATCCTCATCCCGGGGACCATGGGTAGCTGGAGAGAGGGGATGGGCACCAAAGCAGGAAAAGAGGCAGAAGCAGAGCTCCCTGGAGCTTTAAAGAAGACTATGAGGACCCAAAAAAGAATCTTCCCCTGGGAAGGGATTGCCGACTGAGAGCCTGGATCATTTCTCTCAGATGAACGGCCATGGGTGATGCTGCGCAAGCGCTTGGCGTGTGTGGTGCACCTTCCTGGCCTCTGGGTTGCAGGATCTGTTTCAGGCCAATCAGGACACCGCTTTGCACTCAAACTGCTGTGCGGACCATTCTAGTTCTAGAAACAATGTTTTGTATGAGGGCGAGATAAAGGATAGCTGCAAGGAGCTGGAGAGATGACTCAGTGGTGACGAGCGCTTGTTGCTGAGCATGCCGTGGGGAGCAAGCCAGTAAGCAGCACTCTCCCATGGCTTCTGCATCAGCTCCTGTCTCCAGGGTCCTGCCCAACACCCACAGGGTGGCTCACAACCATCCATAACTCTAGTTCCAGGGGATCTGACACCTTCTTCTGACTTTCTCAGGCATCAGGCACACACATGATGCACACACATATAGGCAAAATACTCATATACAAAAATAAATTAAGTAAATCTTAAGAAAAAAATTTTTTTAAATGCCTCAAGTCTCATGCTAACAGCTTAAGGACATCTTGAAGGCCATAAGTGTTTTCTTTGTTGGCCACTCTCATTCACTGTCACTCGTCAACCTTATTCTAAACACCAATATGTGCCAAATATAGAAGTCCTGACCCAGCGATGAATGGGCCTTTTGTCTAAAACTACTCTTGCTAATGGAGGGAACCCAATAAGGTGAACTATGATAAGTGCTATCGTGTACATACACACAGAGAGGAGGAGAGACGTAGAGAAGTAGGGGGAAACAAACTCTTAGCTATGCATGGTGGCTCATGCCTGTAATTACAACCCTCAGGAGGCAGAGACAGGATGATCACAAATACTACATATTGAGACTGTCAAAAAAAAAGCCCATACAAACCAAAACCTAAACTCCTAAATGTGGTGATTTGGGGGGCAGGGCAGGCAAGGAAGAAGGCTGCTATAAAGATCTTTCCATATAGCCCAGGCTGGCCTTGAACTCTTTTTCATGGCTATGTGGGGTACGAGCATGTAAGTACAGTTCTGGAAGAGGCTAGAAAAAGACATCAGATCCCTTCGAGCTGGAGTTATAGGCAGTTGTACCACGAAAGCAGAAGCAGGGCAAGTCTGGTGTCTCACACCTTTAATCTCAGAGACAAAGGCAGGCAGAGTTCTGAGTTTGAGGCCAGCCTATTTTACATAGCTAGTTCTAGGCCAGCAGAGACTACATAATGAGACTCTAGTGAAGGAGAGAAGGGCGGGGTGGGAGGTGGGGGAGAAAACCAGTAAACAAGCAGAAGGAAAGGGGTCAAGTAGAGAAAGGCAGTTACAGTTACAAAGGGGAGTGAATGAGGCATTTATATAAATATACATATGTGTGCTGGTTAGTTTTATGTCACCTTGACACATAGTCATCTGATAGGATGGAATGTCAATTGAGAAAATGCCTCCAGATGATAAAGCTATAAGAAGGCAAGCCTATAGGGCATTTTCACAATTAGTGATTGATGTGGAAGGTCCCAGCCCATGGATAGGGCCAACCTGTGCTTGTAGTCCTGGGTTCTATAAGAAAGCAGACTGAGCAAGCCAGGGGATGCAAGCCAGTAGCAGCACCCCTCCATGTCCTCTGCATCAGCTTCTGTCTCCAGGTCCCTGCCTTGTTTAAGTTCCCATCCTGACTGCCTTCAGTGGATTGTGACTTGGAGATATATATATATATATATATATATATATATATATATATATATATCAGATAAACCCTTCAATAGTAACCCTAAGACATACATATAAAATTGCCACTAAGAAACCTATTATTTTGTAAACAAACCTAAAAGAGTAACAAAAGAAAAAAGAAATTGGAGCCATCATACTATGTATCCTATAAAAATACAAATATTATAGATCAGCCCAAATATATTAATAAATCAATAAAAATAAAACAATGGACCTGGCTTACATAAACTACCTTGGAAGACTGATCATCTGATCATACCATTAAGTAATAAAGCAAAGTTGCTTACCAAAATGCTTAGGGGTAAAGGACTCTACACTTGTGAGACTAGCTAGAGATGCGGCCCAGTGGTGGAAGGCATATGTAGCATGCACAAGGCCCTGGGTCAAGCCTCAGCAACAAAACCCAAGCTGTATAAATGCACATATTTCTTATAGTGTTGTGGAATACTTTCATAACATACCACAGACATCATCTCAGTTACTTTTCAATTTACTGTGATAAAATGCCCTAACAAAAGCAATTTATGGATTATTTTGGCCCACATTTTAAGGTTCCGGTCCACAATGATGGAAAGGTTACAGCAGCAAGAGCTTGAAGTACCTGGTCAGTTGCATCCACAGTCAAGAAGCAAAGGGCTGGACCATAGCAGCAATAGGTTAGTTACTACATTGGGCCTGTCAGCAACAGTCATGGGTAGTCATGGGTAGGAGAGGGACTCACGATCCCCACCCCACTTCCCTGCTGAACTATAGGAAACTGAGTGATAGTGGAAGAGGGGAAATCTTCGTCTTCTGCTGTGTACCCACTGGTTATCCCACCAAGATCCAAGGATGGTTAGTTTCAATGCCACTGTCACAGAGATGGCCCTGGTCACAAACAAACAAACATGAATGTGGGAAAGGAGCTTGTAGAGAGATGAGGGAGACTGACGAGAATGGAGGGAAACTAAAGAGGGAGGGGGCAAGAGTAACCAGACTGTATTATAGACACATACAAAATGGCCAAAGACAGACTCTCAGGCGAAGATTTACATAGGGATTCACCTAACGAACAAGGTAAACATCTCTACAGTTAAAAAAAAATGTAAAGGCGACGGAAGGGACTGCCCATCCGTAGGAATTGGTGGAATTAATACTGCGGAAATGGAGTTGAAGCTATGACTTAGCTGGTACGCACGAAGCCAGGCATGGTGGCGCAGTCCTTTAAGCCCGGCACTTGTGAGGCAGAGGCAGGTGGGTTTCTGTGAGTTTGGCACCAGCCTGCTCTGCTCAGTGAGACTCTGTGTCAAAACAAAACAAAACAAGACACAGACATAGGAACCAGATTTGTAGGCAGTGGGAAGGGGAATTAGAATGAGAGAAAATAGAATGATTTTATAAATGCATGCAAATATAATTTAATTAATAAAAATGTTTGAAAAACAGTAAAAGGTCAGGCAAAGTAGCTTAGTGGGTAAAGGACTTGCTGCCAAGCCTGGCTACCTGAGTTCAATCCCTGAATCCTACATGATGGAAAGACAGAGATGACTCCCTCTACAGTTGGGCACACTAAAGCACACACACAAATCAAATAAACAATAAAAAATAAAGAATTTAGATAAGTAACTCCTAAAACAACTTTAAGAGTCTTTAAATGTAAAAAGGACATGAACTGCTGGGCAGTGATGGTGCACACCTTTGATCCCAGCACTCGGGAGGCAGAGGCAGGCAGATCTCTGTGAGTTCGAGACCAGCATGGTCTACAAGAGCTAGTTCCAGGACAGGCTCCAAAAGCTACAGAGAAACCCTGTCTCGAAAAACCAAAAACCAAAAAACAAAAACAATCAAACAAAAAACAACAACAACAACAACAAAAATAACTAAAAGGCATAACTAAGTGAAAAAAGGTGATCATATTTTGTGGGAAGGAAAGAAGAGAGCAAGCAAATGTGTGTGCTCAGCTCACTTTCTCCTTTTTCATGCAGCGTAGGGTCCTGGCCCAGGGGATGGAGCCACCCACAATCTTCCTCCTTCAATTAATGTAATTAAGAAAATTTCATGCAGACATCCTCCAAGGCTCATCCCCCAAGTGGATCTGGGTCTCTGTCTCTCTCTCTCTCTGTCTGTCTCTCTCTCTCTCTGTCTGTCTCTCTCTCTCTCTGTCTCTCTATCCGTCTCTCTGTCTCTCTCTCTGTCTCTGTCTCTGTCTCTGTCTCTCTCTCTCAAGATTCATTTATTGGGGCTGGAGAGATGGCTCAGTGGTTAAGAGCATTGCCTGCTCTCCCAAAGGTCCCAAAAGTTCAATTCCCAGCAACAACATGGTGGCTCACAACCATCTGTAATGAGGTCTGGCGCCCTCTTCTGGCCTTCAGGCATACACACAGACAAAATATTGTATACATAATAAATAAATATTTTAAAAAAGATTCATTTATTTATTATGTATACAGCATTCCTTCCATGTGTGCCTGCATGCCAGAAAGGGGCTCCAGGTCTCATTATAGATGGCTGTGAGCCACCATGACCTCTGGAAGAGCAGTCAGTGCTCTTAGCCACTGAGCCATCTCTCCAGCTCCTACGGATCTGGGTCTCTTTAACTTGACAGTTGAGATTAGCCTTCCAGGTACTATGCCATTAAAATTCACAAGGTGTATCAGAGCAATGACTTGGCGAGGAAAGGACTTGCCCCCTGCCCTGTAAGCGTGACAAGCGGCGTTCAAGAGCCCGTGAAAGGGAGAAGGAAGCTCACTCCACCAAGTGGCCCTCTGATGTCTACACATGGGCCACAGCTCACAAGCCTGCACTCATACATCAATTTTTTTATAAATTCACATCAATTTGACTAAACCAGGTATCTCATACCTGTAATCCTCACACTTAAATTCAAGATAATCCTCATCTACATAGCAAGCTCAAGAACAGCCTGGGCTACATGAGACCCTATGTCAAAAACAATTCAATAACATTGTGAATATCCTGCTATCACAAACCATACTCCATAGATGGAGGGGAAAAAAGAGAGTGGGTAAAAAAAAGTCACATTTTTACGTATTGCTGAAATCTGAAAATACACTATTGTTTCTTTGTTTTCTTTGGTTTGGTTTTTCAAGCCAGGGTTTCTCAGTATAGTCCTAGCTGTCCTGGAACTCACTCTGTAGACCAGGCTGGCCTCGAACTCACAGAGATCCGCCTGCCTCTGCCTCCTGAGTGCTGGGATTAAAGGCGTGCAACACCACCACTTTTTTGGTTGTTGTTTTGACCACTTATTTCTTTTCGAGACAGTGTTTTATTCTGTAGACCTGGCTGGCCTGAGCTAACTAGACCAAACTTATTGTTATCCTCCTGCCTCAGTCTCCTCAGTGTTAGGACTAAAGGCGGAAGACAGCACACTCTACCCTTTGGTTTGATGTTTTAAGAGGGTTGTTTGTCAGCACTGGACGGATTTACACAAGCTGGATGAGAACCCATTAGATGCCTGATTTGAGACCAACCTGGACTACATGCAAATGAGTCTCAAAATCATTGTATAGTTAATGCTTAGCATGGATTCACCTCATCACACATATACACACACAATTAAAAAATTTTTTTTTCGAGACGGGCTTCTCTCTGTAGCTTTGGAGCCTGTCCTGGAACTAGCTCTTGTAGACCAGGCTGGCCTCGAACTCACAGAGATCTGCTTGTCTCTGCCTCCTGAGTGCTGGGATTAAAAGTGTTTGCCACCATTGCCCGGCTAATTAAAAAAATACATTTTTATTTCTATGTATGTCACAGTGCACATGTTAAGGTCAGAAGACAACAGGGTCTGGCCTTCTCCTTCCACCACGGGGGTCTGGGAGACAGAGCTCAGGTCTGGCAGGTGTGCCTTCACCTGCTAAGCCATCTCACAGCCTCTCCAAATCCAAATGGATTTTTGAGACAGTGTCTCGTGCAGACCAGACAGACCTTGATCTTGCTATCTAACAATTCCCTGTATATCTGAAGATGACCTTGAAATTCTGATCCTCCTGCCTCCACTTCTCTCCAGTGTTTTGAACTGCATCATTACATCAGGTTTATGCAATGCTGGAGATCAAAACCAGGGCCTCATAATTCTATTAGCTATTCTATCAAGTGAACGACATCCTTAGCCCCACCTCTCTACATTTAAATTTTTAAACCAATGAAAAGCAAACAACGAAAACAAGAGCTGAGTGCAGTGGCGCACGCCTTTAATCCCAGCCCTCACTTAGGAAGCAGAGGCAGGAGGATGTCTGTGAGTTCCAGGCCAGCCAGAGCTACATAGTGATACCCTATCTCAAAAAAAAGGTAAAACCAGAAATACATATATTGTTTGGGGAGTGGGATTGCCAGCAGCAGCAGGGATGAACACAGCTGCACTCTCTTGCCTGAAGCATCCTGAGGACTTCCTTAACCCTTTAGGGGCCTTGAATTAGGGATCCTTATCTTCAACACAAAAAGAATTTCAGGATGAGCCAGTCTGAAGCAAAGTTGGAGTGTATTAAAAATGTAAAGAAAGGCACTCAGGGAAAGAATAAGTCATAGGTGTGGAATTCTCAAAGGAGAGTCACAGTTTATTAAAAGACTTGTGTGTTCTCAAGTATGTGTGTGTATTCTTTCACATATGTATACATGTATTGGAGGCCGGAGGATAACGCTGGCTGTCTTCAATCATTTTCCATCACACACACACACACACACACACACACACACACACGTGTGTGTGTGTGTGTGTGGAGAAAGAGAGAGACAGACAGACAGACAGACAGACAGACAGACAGACAGACAAGGTCTCTCATTGAACCTGGAGCTCCCATTTCAACCAAACTGGCTGGAACACAGGGATTAAGGAAGAGATGTGGGGAGCTGGAGAGATGGCTCAATAGCTAAGAGCAGTGGCTGCTTTTGAGTTGGTTCCTGGTACTCCCGCAGCAGATCACAACCATCAGTAACTCCAGTTCTGGGGATCTTATGCCCTCTTCTGGTCCCCTTGGGTACTGCACACACATGGTGTACATGCAGGCAAAAAACATAAAATAAAAATAAATGAAATGCATGTATACAGTATATATATTTAAAAAAATAAATAAAAATGCCCAGGGGAGAACTGGGGCATACTCAAGTATGGATATAATCTTTGGGAGTGTCTCGCTGAAGTGTCTCACCACGAGCCATATGTACCATTGGGTTGCTCTCAAGTTACATCTCAAAAGATTGCTGGGAAACTTTCCCCCCCTCTATTCTTTCTCTTTTGTAATATTGCAGGGTGGCTCCAGAGGTGACTTGGATGGGATTACAGAAGCCACCAGGGTTGCACAAGGAGCTTAGGACACATCTGTTACTGTAATGGGTTTCTGGTGAGATGGGGCTTAGAACTGGGAAAAGAGAAAGGTCTTAAACAAATATCACTAAATACGTAGGGATCCTTGCTTCTCAGTTGGAGAGAGGAATGAATGTGCAAGCACACACACATACAATCACAAACACACATACACACACAGAGAGAGAGAGAAAGAGAGAGAGAAAGAGAGAGAGAGAGAGAGAGAGAGAGGAAAGAGAGAGGGAGGGAGAGAGGGAGAAAGAGAGAGAGAGAACTCCTGGATATCCTGGATAAGGCTCCTTTCCCCTTCATGTCTATAATTTCTCCTAGTCTCCTATCCTGACTCAAGATAAAATGCATACAGCATTAGATTTTTTTCTTCTCTATGACTTTGAAGTATTGTGACTATGGTGGGTTTAATTTCTCCTTTCCCTTATTTGTTTTATATTGATTTATTATGTGTTTGTATGTATATGAATATTTGTTTGCCATGCTGCATGTGTGGAAGTCAGAGGGAAACTTCTGGAAACGGGCTCTGAGACCCGATCTCAGGTCCTCAGCAAGTGCCTCTTTCTCCCGACTCATCTCACTGGCTTCCCTACAATTGCTTATTTTTTGTTTCAAAAGACCTTTTTTGAGGCAGGGTCATACTCTATAGACTCACACTCTCTCTGTAGACCAGGCTGGCCTTGAACTCACCAGGGATCCACCTGCCCATCTGCCTCTGCCTTCTGCTTGCTGGGATTAAAGGTGTGAGCCACCATGCCTTGTCTTAAAAAAAACTTTTAAATTTCACGGTAGTTTGGTGCTAGTTATCCTAGCTATTAAGGAGGCTGAAGCAGGAACAGCATTTGAGTTCACACGTTACAGACCTGCCTAGGCAACATAGTGAGAGCCATTTCCAAACCAGAACAAAACTTTCAGAAGAAAGGAATATTACTAATTTTACCACAAAGAAATGATAAATGCACAAAGTGACAAATGTGCTCAATATCCTGTTTAACTATCACACGATGTGTAATGTGCTAAAATGTCACACTGTACCCCATCAACACAAACAATTTTTCTTTGTCTCCTATAGTTTGGCTATTTGCTTTAATTTGGGAGATCAATATTCCTAAAGGCCCATATGTTAAAGGCTTAATCCCCAGTTCGGTGCTGTTGAAAGGTAGTTTGATCTTTATCCACGGGAAGGCCCTGCTTGCGGTTGTTGAGGGTGTGCCTTGGGAGGAGAAATGAGATGCTAGCCCCTCTTTCTCCCTCTCCTTTCTCTGTCTTATTTCCAGCTACCATGATGTGCTGCTGCAGACTTTGAGAGTGATACTGGTCTCAGACCGATGTCAGCACACAAAAGAGTTCCACAATAGCCCGGAATGGAGTATAAGAAAGGTTTATTTATGGCCGGGTGGTGGTGGCGCACACCTTTAATCCCAGCACTCAGAAGGCAGAGGCAGGTGGATCTCTGTGAGTTTGAGACCAGCCTGGTCTACAAGAGCTAGTTCTAGGACAGGCTCCAAAGCTTCAGAGAAACCTTGTCTCAAAAACCCCCCCAAAAAAAAATAAAATAAAGAAGAAAGAAAGAAAGGTTTATTTATTTATCTGAGGGTAAACTCACAGAAAGAGTAGTGATCCGAAGTCCTCTGCATGTGCTGGGAACTGGAACTAAATCCAGCAGCCAAGAGACCCACACATTTTCTGTCTGCATTTATAGTACATGAGACCACGCCCAAAGTGGCCCGTTATCTTAAAGGCTATTGGCTTAAGGAGTTCCCACAGCAGACTGAACCTTCTAAATCTGCAAACCAAAACCAACCTTTCCTCTTTAAGAGATAATTTACCTGAGGATCAGGAATTCAAGGCTAGCCTTGAATACATGACAGGTTTGATGATAGCCTGAACTATGTGATACTTTCTAAAACAAATAAAAACAACCCCCACCCCCAAAAAGAAAAGAACAAAAAAGAGTTGATTTACCTTAGGTATTTGTTAGAGTAATAGTTGAAAAACGGAGCAGCACATAATCAATTAAAAACAAAGTGAAATTTAAGCCTGGCTCAATGGTACACATCTATAATCCCAACACTGAGTCGTAGCGGTAGGGCATAGTGATGGAATCTAAGGCCATTTTTAGCTACAAACTGAGCTTGAGGCCAGCCTCGGGTACATGAGATCCTGTCTCAAAAACAAACAACCATGTTTAGGAGCTGGAAAAAAGGTTCAACAGTTAAGACTGTGTACTGCTGTTCCAGAGGACTTGAGTATGGCCCCCAACACCCGCATTGAGTGTTAACTCCACCTCCAAGGGGACCAACACTCTCTGACCTCCAAGGGCACCCCTACTTGTGAGTTATTCACTCACACATATAAATAAAGATAATACAAATAAATCTTTTGGGTTTTTTGTTGTTGTTTTATCAAGTCAGGCTGGCCTCAAACTCACAGAGATTTGCCCATCTCTGCCTCTCAAGTACTGACTGGGATTAAAGGTGTGCGCCACCACCACTGACCAGCAATACAAATAAATCTTAAAAGAAAATATTGAAGGGTAAAGAAAAAAGAGCAGAGAAACAAAACCAATAAGTAAAATAACAAGACATTTTCTCTTTCAAAATAAGTTAACAGGATGAAGACATATGTATCTCAGTTGGTAAAGGTTTGCCTAACATACAGGCAACCATGAGTTTGACCCCCAGCACTGCACAAACCAGGTACAGTGGTGCACATGCCTAGACTTCCAGTACTTGCGAGGATCAGTGATTCAAGGCCATAATCCCCTAAAGAGCAAATTGGAAATCAGTCTGGGATATCTGAGACCCTGGGCTATTTGAGAACTGGGCCTGATGGCACAGATTGTAATCTTAGCTGCTTGGGAGGCAGAAGCAGAAAGATTGCCTTGCAGGGCCTCCTTGGGTTATAGAGTGAGTTCAAGACCAGTCTGGGCTGATTGTTGAACCCTTATCTCCAAGCACTAAATAGAGTTGTCGATATAGCAGACATAGCAGTTTGTCTAGCATATGCACAGCCCTGGGCTCAGTCCCATTCCCCACCCTCCCACAAATGTGTTGAACCTAGAATAGGGGTGTCTGCCATCACACCAACTAATCAAGAGGCTGGGGCAGGAAGGTCAAGAGCTTGAGGCCAGTCTAGGTTACAGAGCAAAACCTCACTCCAAAACTAAAAAAAAAAAAAAGGAAGTACATTTTAAAAAACTGAAGTCACGAGAGAGAGTGGATAAGACCACTTAGGACCTAGATATGGTGGCAAATACTTGCCATCCTACCACTCAGGGCACTGAGGCAGGAGGATTAGAGTTCCCGGCCAGCCTGTGATATAATAATGAGCCCTTGTCTCATCCTCCCTGCCACCCCAAAAAGTATAAAAAGCAATAAGAACAAATAGCAGAGGACAGAGACTGGGACTCGGAAGAGCATCAGCATTTGGGGGCCACGGTGAAAGGAAGGCATGGAGCAGTCAAAGACATTAGCAAGATGGAGCAGGACAAAAGGCATAGAGAACTAGCCAGCTGTAGCTGCAAGCCTACGGTCTCATCACTCAGAGACAGGGACTAGCCACAGTTCCAAACCAGCCTTGGCTACATAATAAGACTGTCTGTCTGTCTGTCTGTCTGTCTGTCTGTCTGTCTCTCTCTCTCTCTCTCTCTCTCTCTCTCTCTCTCTCACACACACACACACACACACACACACACAAACAAACAAAAAAACATAGGAAACTACAAAATCATTGGGCACTGTGATGCACACCTTTAATCCCAGCACTCAGGAGGCAGAGGCAGACAGATCTCTGTAAGTTCAAGGCCAGCCTGGTCAACAGGAGCTAGTCCCATGACAGTCAGGGCTGCTCCACAGAGAAACCCTGCCTCAAAAATAAAATAAAATAAAGACAAAAGAAACCTACAGAACCACTAAAATTTATGTTTAAGAGAAATATTAATAACATCTGTGACAAAACACCATGACCACAAGGAAATTGGGGAGGAAAGGGGTTTATATGGCTTAGACGGTAGTTCATCATCAAAAGAAATCAAGGAGGGCTGGAACCTGGAGTCAGGAGCTGATGCAGAGGCTATGGGAGGGTGCTGCTTACTGGCTTGCTCCCCATGGCTTGTTCAGCCTGCTTTCTTATAGAACCCAGAACCACCAACCTGAGGATGATAGTGCCCGCAATGGGCTGGGCCCTCCCTCATCAAGAACTAATTAAGAAAATGCTCTAGAGGCTTGCCTCCAGCCCAGTCTTATGGAGACGTTTTCTCAATTGAGGTTCCCTCCTCTCAGATGACTACAGCATGTGTCAATATTGACATAAAATGAGCCGGCACAACATTCTGATACGGCTGAGATATAATAGCAAGTGAGAAAGCAGGATTCAGAGTAACATACGGTGCGTGACGACAACTTCCTTTTCTGACAGTGGTGCTGGATATGGAGCCTAGGCAAGTACCCTGCAACTGGGCTGTACCCTTAGCCCTAAAGGTGTATGTGGATATTTGTCACTGAAAAAAAGTCTTCAAGGTTTCACACCTAGTGTCTCAGGGGAGAAGATTTGTTACAGACAGACTATTTTTATTTTCATCCCTGTGGTTTGAATGTGATTGACCCCCATAACCTCATAGGGTGGCACTGTTAGGAGGTATGACTTTGTTAGAGTGGGTATGGCTTTGTTGGATGAAGTGTGTCACTGTGGGGGTGGGCTTTGATGCTTCCTATCCTCAGGGTACCGCAGTGTCTCAGTAGACTTCCTGTTGCCTGCAAGATGTAGGACACTCAGCTCCAGCGCCACATCTGCCTGCACACTGCCATCCTCCCCATCATGATGATGATGGACTGAACCTCTGAAACTCTTAGTGAGCCACCCAAATTAAATGCTTTCTTTATAAGAATTGCTGTGGTCATGGTGTCTCTTCACAGCAGTAGAAACCCCAACTAAGATAATCCTTATGGAACTTTTAAAATATTCTCTAGGTTTTTTTTCTGGAAAGCCTATGCATTACTTGAATAACCAGTAAATCTAAAATTAATATTTAAAAAGGATGGCTGAAGAAAGAAGGCTGGAGAGATAGCTCAGCATTTAAAAGCACTAACTGATCTCCCAGAAGACCTGAGTTCAACTCCAAGAACCTATGTGGCTATCAGTCTCTAACTCTATGTGGTAATTTGAAAGAAAATGGCTCCCAGAGGGAATGACACTGTCTTAGTGACACAGAAGAATTGAGCTTGTTCTGTGTTGGTTAACCAACTGATAAGTTGCTGTCCTGCCCATGAAGCTGTGAATAGTTAAAGAACATTCTCTTCCATTTCCAGTCTTTGTGTGCACAGTCATCATTGAAATCTAGCTACCGATCTACACGAGGGTTACCCCTATAAGTTTTCTTCCCCTGGGGGTTCTATGGAGAAATCTACCCATCCATTACCCACACCTCAGACCGATGATTTAATGGAACATAGGGGGCTGGAAAGATGACTCAGCAGTTAAGAGCCCTTGTTCTTGCAGAGGACCTGGGTTTGATTCCCGCACCCACATGGTGGCTCACAATGTAAGTCCAGTTCCATGGGTTCCAGGTGATCCAAAGCTCCCTTCTGGCCTCTGTGGGCACTAGGCATGCATGTTATAAACAGATTTACATTTAGACATAATATTCATACACATAAAAATAATAAATTAATAATAAAGTATATAAACTATATACCCTAAATAGATCCCTGGTAGTCACCGTTCCTGTTGAAAGAAACGTTTGGACTACCCTACTCCCTTCTTGATTAGTCAAGCCTGCCAACAGAGCCCACCAATGCCTCATCCAGACTCCCCTAGCCTCGGGAGCGATAATCACCACGCCTGCTACTTCCACAAATAAGTCAGTACTTCCAGATCATTAGATAGGGCAGCGCCAACAGCACCCTGGGCCCAGACCTCGGGTGGCAAACATTATTTATGGGAGGGATGGTGGAATGCCTAGGTAAAAAACGAGAGATGCCTTCTTCCTGTTCCACCTGCCCCAGCCAAGACTGTGCAAATCTAAGGACTGATTCATAGGGCCTTTTGACCTGCAGAACCTAGGAACACCATTGCCCTCTGCTTGAAATTCTCCACCTCCCTTTCCACACATGTCCATCAGTTTTATCAGGGTCAGGGAGCTAGAGCATGCCATTGCTGAGGCTCCTGGACAATCCCACCATGCAGGATTCCAGCACCTGGTCCAGAGAAGCAACCGCAATAGACTTCATCCAACCTTGACGTCCCTCTGTAATGCCTCTGTACCTCCATAAAGCCAGTTTAGCTCTGCCTGGCCTATACAATGCATGAGCAACTCAAAGGGAAATAGCATATGGCTTTGTATGCTTTCTTTTTAAAATTTATGTTGGCTTTTGGAGACAGGGCCTCACACAGCCCAAGATGACATGAAACTCAGTGTTTAGTGGAGAGGGATCCAGAGCTCCTGGCCCACCCACCTTCACCTCCCAAATGCTGGGATACAGGAGAGTGCCACCACACCCAGCTTCCGCATGCCTTCATTGTGATGGCCTCGAATTCAGCATCCTTCTGCCTCAAGCTCTTGACCTTCCTGCCCCAGCCTCTTGATTAGTTGGTGTGATGGCAGACACCCCTATTCTAGGTTCAACACATTTGTGGGAGGGTGGGGAATGGGACTGAGCCCAGGGCTGTGCATATGCTAGACAAACTGCTATGTCTGCTATATCGACAACTCTATTTAGTGCTTGGAGATAAGGGTTCAACAATCAGCCCAGACTGGTCTTGAACTCACTCTATAACCCAAGGAGGCCCTGCAAGGCAATCTTTCTGCTTCTGCCTCCCAAGCAGCTAAGATTACAATCTGTGCCATCAGGCCCAGTTCTCAAATAGCCCAGGGTCTCAGATATCCCAGACTGATTTCCAATTTGCTCTTTAGGGGATTATGGCCTTGAATCACTGATCCTCGCAAGTACTGGAAGTCTAGGCATGTGCACCACTGTACTTGGTTTGTGCAGTGCTGGGGGTCAAACTCACGGTTGCCTGTATGTTAGGCAAACCTTTACCAACTGAGATACATATGTCTTCATCCTGTTAACTTATTTTGAAAGAGAAAATGTCTAGTTATTTTACTTATTGGTTTTGTTTCTCTGCTCTTTTTTCTTTACCCTTCAATATTTTCTTTTAAGATTTATTTGTATTGCTGGTCAGTGGTGGTGGCGCACACCTTTAATCCCAGTCAGTACTTGAGAGGCAGAGACGGGCAAATCTCCGTGAGTTTGAGGCCAGCCTGACTTGATAAAACAACAACAAAAAAAAACCCAAAAGATTTATTTATGGCCGGGTGGTGGTGTCGCACACCTTTAATCACCTTTAATCCCAGCACTCAGAAGGCAGAGGCAGGCGGATCTCTGTGACTCTGAGGCCATCCTGGTCTACAAGAGCTAGTTCTAGGACAGGCTCCAAAGCTTCAGAGAAACCTTGTCTCGAAAAAAAAAAACCAAACAAAAAGATTTAAAAAAAGTGAGGCAGGATCTCATGTAGCCCAGGCTGGCATGGAACCATTATGTAGCTAAGGATTATTTTGAGCCTGCCTCTGCCTCCCGAGTGCTGGGATTAAAGGCGTGTGCCACCACCGCCCGGCTTTAATCTTTTTATTTAACTTTATTTTATATGCATTGACATGAGATCCCCTGGACCTGGAGTTACAGACAGTTGTGAGCTGCCATGTGGATGCTGGGAATTGAACCCGGGTCCTCTAGAAGAGAAGTCAGAGCACTTAACCACTGGACCATTTCTCCAACCCCTCAAAAAATTTTTTTAAGGAAAAGAATTTACTCAGTATGGTGATGGCGCTAGTAAAATCTCAATACTTAGGAGACTGAGACAGGAAGATAAGTTTGAGGCTAGCCTGGACTACATAAAGAGTTTGCGGCCTGAGTTACAAAGTTAGACTCTATCTCAAAAAGTAAAATTAAATTGAGACTGGAGAGATATCTCCTCATTTCCGAGCACCAGCTAATCTTCCAGCAGACCTAGGTTTGATTTTCAGCATCCATATGGCGGCTCACAACTGGCTGTGAACTCCAGTTCCAGGGGATCTAGCGCCCTCTCCTGGACGCAGACACCAGGCACGCACATGTCGTGCAGACATATATGCGGGCAAAATCCACCTAAGCGTAAAATAAAAGAATTAAATTAAAATGAAAAGTTAAAAAAACAACAACAACAAGAACATTTCAAGGAAATGGGAGTGGTCAAACACTATAGAAGGTTAGGGAGTCTCATTCTGAAGTATGGCTAGCGGAGGACCTTGTAACCAAGTGGCTGCTGAAAATGATTTCAGTAGAGAAAGGAGTGGGAGCAGAAAGCATGTGGAGTAGAACCGAAGAATGACTGGGAGATGGAAAAATAGGGACATCTCAGGCCAGTGAGATGGTGCAGTGGATAAAGGCACTGTCTAAAGAGCCTGGTGGCCCAAGTTTGATTCCCAGGACCCACACAATGGAAGGAGGGAGCTGACTCCCACAAACTGTCCACTGACTTCCACGTGCGTACTGTGGAACGTGTACACACATATGCGCGCTAAGTAAAAAGGAATGAAAATGTTAATAATAAACAAAAAGAAATAGAGGCATCAAGCATAGAAGAAGTGTCTTTCAAAAATACAGTTGAGAAGGCTTGGAAAGAACTCGATGGTGGAATGTTTGCCTAACGCACTCGCACTCAAGGACTCGGGTTCCATCCCCAACACCAAGCTGGGGCTGGGGAACCACCAAAAAGGAAAGCGAAAGGGTGGGAGTTCAGCTCAGTTACCAGCCAGACTGGGAGTCACTTATGGTGTCCTTGAGACGCTAAAGAGAGACAAGCAATGAAGGATTTCTGACACCGTGCAAGGGGTTCAGCACAGCGCAGGACAGGAAGAGCGGCCCACCTCAGGGCACCAGCATCAGCAAAGGCTCCGCTACACTCAGAGACAAAGCTGCCACTGACCAAAACTGCGGAAACTCCTCCAACGCTTGCCCTCAAGGACGCAAGTCAAGCAGCTGCCTGTTCACTTGCAGCACATCTGATTGGTGCCATCCCTTTGCTTCTGAATGAAGTTTCCTTGAAAAAAAAAACAGAACAAAACCAAAGCATAAAGCCCATTACAGTGCTGCACACACAATCACGTAATTCAGAGTGCCAGCTAATTGTCAGAGAAAGAGACCCAAAAGCTTATGATGGGTGTGAAGTAGCTACGGAAATGTTTGTGACTCATACGGTAACAGTGACGGCTTCCTTGTCAATACAAGAAGACCAGACCCATAGGTGATATTGTGTAGTGTGAAGCGGCAGGCTGCGTTCCCGCCGCCCAGTCGCCGGCTAGCTTTACACCCGAAATAATTACACGGAAACTGTATTCTTTTAAAACACTGCCTGGCCCATAGTTTCAGCCTCTTATTGGCTAATACTCATATCTTGCTTTAACCCATATTTAGTGATTTATATAGCACCACGAGGGGTGCCTTACCAGGAGAGATCTTAACCTGCGTCCATCTCGGAGAGGAGCAGCATGGAGACTCCTATGGCGACTGCCTGAAGCGTCTCCCCCACTCTACTTCCTTGTTCCCACAATTCTGTTCTGTCTACTCCACCTACCTAATTTTCTGTTCTTAAAGGGCCAAGGCAGTTTTCTTTATTAATAATGAAAGCAACACATAGACACTCCTCCATCACTTCCCCTTTTTCTGTTTAAACAAAAAAGAAAGGCTTCAACTTTAACATAGTAAAATTACATATAATAGTTATCAAGCAAGTATTACAGTTACAATATTTAAATCTATTTTATCTTTTATCATAACTAAGGAAATCTATAACTATCTATTTATTCTTCAACTCCATCAAAGACTCCAGAAGGATATATTATTACCTAAGTAAACAAGTCATATGCAACTTTCAAACTCTAGAAATGACAGAGACAACTGGCTGCCTGGACAGTCACCCAAAGTTCCTCTGTACCGTTGGGGCATCCATCTTCGGCCTTCAGGCCCATAGTGTCCAGCAGACATTTCCATGAAGCAGGAAATTTCAAAGACAGTTCAGTCACTTTCTGCTGTGTCCTGCAGAATGTCTCGAAGACTCTTTCATGAATCAGGAACCCCGAAAGACCATCTCACCTTTAGGCAAGTTCAGCAGTCCTCTTTCTGTGGGTTCCTTGTGTCCAGTTTATGCAACAGTCCAGGCAAGAGCATTTTCTTGCCCAAATGGCTAACAAACTCCATAAGTAGCCTCTTCGATGCCCATCTTCCTCTCGAAGTAGATTGGTGCTGCCAGGAGCAGACGTGTCTCATTGTCATGAAAAACCCTAAGTTATTAAAACATTAAATGCCATATTCTGCAGTCTTTGAAAGATATGAAGAATGTTTATCTAACTGAAATATATCTCTACATATCTTGAAAATCTAATAACATGACTATAAGCTTAACTATTATCAATGATTATCCATTAACAACCTATATTTCCTAATTATACATTACAATTTTTAAAATGAACTACAATCACAATAGCTTAATCAAAATCAGAAATACATATACATATAACAAAATTGACCTTAAAATCTATACCAATGCAAATTATTCATATCTATATCATCTCCCCCTTTAAATGTAAAAGAACATTTATAAGCAATATTTGGGAAAATGGGCGCAGTTTTTTCTCTCCAAACTGCTTCCTGCTGAATGGGGGCGCTGTTATTTAGGTCTTTCATGGTGTAACCTGTGTGCTAGGTTCCTCTCAGTTGGCAGTTGAGTGAAGTAATTTTTTGAAGATGTTCACAGCAACCTTTCAGGAGGGCGTGGTCTATCATACCATATTGGGATAGAAGCAATCCACAGAGTCTCATCGTCTGTGAAAACAAAAGAAGAAACTCTTTTCCAAAGCATCATGTTCTTAGATCCAAATCCTGAAGTCATACCGTTAAGATGTCCATTCTGGTCTAGCCTGGCAGCCCATATAATGAAATGTCTCTCTGTACTTAGCTCCTTTACAGTCAAAAAAATCAAAGAAAACACAATAAAATACATAATCCAGACTCTCTGTGAATTTTCCATTTTTACGTGGCTTATTTTCACTCTATCACTTTACTTTATTCTGTCTCTTTAAAGACTTTACCCCTTTTTTAAGGCATTAACTTTATTCTCTATATATTTATTTTTTTCTCTTTTAAGCCTACGTGAGCCATTTAAAGGCCTTCTATGTCTGAATATTTCCTATTGTGAATCTGTAATTTTTTACTATCCAGGAGCACTTCTTAAAAGGTTAACCACTTCTTAAAAACTTAAGTTGCACCAGGTAGAGGTAATACAGTACCTGTTTACAGCCAAGTCTAAACCTTAACTGCGCTGTTATTATGGTAATTACGATAGACCTGCCTGAGGTCAGCACAGTTTAGCATGGCGGAGCAGAGCCAGAGCTGCTATAGCCTCAGTCATTTGGTGTCCCTGAGCTGCACACAGTTACAGGTACACAGCAGTCCACATTGGAGCTGCACTCAGCAGTTTAATTTTGATACTGAGCGTGCAGCACAGAAACTCTTTTAATCCAAGTTACAGCCAAATCTGACGCGCAGTCTGAAAACATCTCTCTCTCTATGGCGGCAGAAATCCGCCATGCTCTCCCGCTCGCCTAAGCCTGATTCTGCCATCTGCTCAGGTGCAGGAAGGGAGCAGTGAGCCATTGGCATGGTCTCAGAGAACTTTCTTTCCGATCCCAAGCGGGCAAGGTTTTTAAGTGGATTTAGTCACCACGTTGGAGCGCCAATCGCCAATCTGTAGTGGGAAGCGGCGGGGCTGCGTCCTGCCACCCGGCTAGCTTTACCCGAAATAATTACACGGAAACTGTATTCTTTTAAAACACTGCCTGGCCCATAGTTTCAGCCTCTTATTGGCTAATACTCATATCTTGCTTTAACCCATATTTAGTGATTTATATAGCACCACGAGGGGTGCCTTACCAGGAGAGATCTTAACCTGCGTCCATCTCGGAGAGGAGCAGCATGGAGACTCCTATGGCGACTGCCTGAAGCGTCTCCCCCACTCTACTTCCTTGTTCCCACAATTCTGTTCTGTCTACTCCACCTACCTAATTTTCTGTTCTTAAAGGGCCAAGGCAGTTTTCTTTATTAATAATGAAAGCAACACATAGACACTCCTCCATCACTTCCCCTTTTTCTGTTTAAACAAAAAAGAAAGGCTTCAACTTTAACATAGTAAAATTACATATAATAGTTATCAAGCAAGTATTACAGTTACAATATTTAAATCTATTTTATCTTTTATCATAACTAAGGAAATCTATAACTATCTATTTATTCTTCAACTCCATCAAAGACTCCAGAAGGATATATTATTACCTAAGTAAACAAGTCATATGCAACTTTCAAACTCTAGAAATGACAGAGACAACTGGCTGCCTGGACAGTCACCCAAAGTTCCTCTGTACCGTTGGGGCATCCATCTTCGGCCTTCAGGCCCATAGTGTCCAGCAGACATTTCCATGAAGCAGGAAATTTCAAAGACAGTTCAGTCACTTTCTGCTGTGTCCTGCAGAATGTCTCGAAGACTCTTTCATGAATCAGGAACCCCGAAAGACCATCTCACCTTTAGGCAAGTTGGGCGCCAGATGATGCGGCGAAGATTGGAAATAACCAAAAATAGTCCTTTTATAATTATTCAAGTTTAATACAAAGGGAGATAAGGGAACTTACAGAACCAAGGGTCCAGCGGAGTGAGCGCGGGGCAAAACGAACGGGCCGCCTTCCGGCTCCCCAATCCTATTTAAGGGGCATGGCTACCCCGCTGGAGCAGCCACGCCCCTGAACGCAGGGATTGGGCCAGCTGCCCCAACAATATTGTTTCTCTAGGAATGAACCAAAGCTTGGTGCACTCTGTGGCTCAGCCCAGCCCTGACACAGCGGGGTGAAATGTCAGCAAAGAGCAGTTAGTGTTTATTGTAAAGCACTCACTCGGCTTCAGAAATCAATAATGGCCTGACTTTCTGCAGAGTGCCCCCACACTGGCAAGCCAAGTGCCATGGAACACTCATTTTCTTAGGGGACAATAAAACAGCTCAGCCATCTTCGTCTTTTGTGGAAGAAAAGCTGCACAAATCGAGGTACCTTCAGAGAGTCTGAAACCGTTTATACCGAAATGGGCCCCCCACCAACTACTGGATAAGCCTGCTTCTGGGGTGAGCAGAAGGAGCAGGATCCTAAGGAGCCAACAAGAAGAGGTTTTCACCTGAGGAAAGTTGGGGCAGCAGAGTCACTGAGGAGAAGCAGTCTTCGCTCAAGAGTGAGGCCAGGATCAGGGTAGAAGAATGGAGACAGTTTTTGGCCTGGAGGCCCGAGAGAAATACTATCCCATTTAGGGGCTCGGAGCAGACTAAGGACAATAGGCTAAAAAGGTGTACAAAGGGGAGTAGGATGGAGCATGCCTGTAGCCCAACACCTGGGAAGCTGAGGCAGAAGGAGGCTGAATTCGAGGCCATCACAATGAAGGCATGCGGAAGCTGGGTGTGGTGGCACTCTCCTGTATCCCAGCATTTGGGAGGTGAAGGTGGGTGGGCCAGGAGCTCTGGATCCCTCTCCACTAAACACTGAGTTTCATGTCATCTTGGGCTGTGTGAGGCCCTGTCTCCAAAAGCCAACATAAATTTTAAAAAGAAAGCATACAAAGCCATATGCTATTTCCCTTTGAGTTGCTCATGCATTGTATAGGCCAGGCAGAGCTAAACTGGCTTTATGGAGGTACAGAGGCATTACAGAGGGACGTCAAGGTTGGATGAAGTCTATTGCGGGTGCTTCTCTGGACCAGGTGCTGGAATCCTGCATGGTGGGATTGTCCAGGAGCCTCAGCAATGGCATGCTCTAGCTCCCTGACCCTGATAAAACTGATGGACATGTGTGGAAAGGGAGGTGGAGAATTTCAAGCAGAGGGCAATGGTGTTCCTAGGTTCTGCAGGTCAAAAGGCCCTATGAATCAGTCCTTAGATTTGCACAGTCTTGGCTGGGGCAGGTGGAACAGGAAGAAGGCATCTCTCGTTTTTTACCTAGGTATTCCACCATCCCTCCCATAAATAATGTTTGCCACCCGAGGTCTGGGCCCAGGGTGCTGTTGGCGCTGCCCTATCTAATGATCTGGAAGTACTGACTTATTTGTGGAAGTAGCAGGCGTGGTGATTATCGCTCCCGAGGCTAGGGGAGTCTGGATGAGGCATTGGTGGGCTCTGTTGGCAGGTTTGACTAATCAAGAGGGGAGTAGGGTAGTCCAACGTTTCTTTCAACAGGAACGGTGACTACCAGAGATCTATTTAGGGTATATAGTTTATATACTTTATTATTAATTTATTATTTTTATGTGTATGAGTATTTTGTCTAAATTAAGTCTGTTTATAACATGCATGCCCACAGAGGCCGAAAGGGAGATTTGGATCCCCTGGAACCCATGGAACTGGACTTACAGATGGTTGTGAGCCACCATGTGGGTGTGGGAATCAAACCCAGGTCCTCTGCAAGAACAAGGGCTCTTAACTGCTGAGTCATCTTTCCAGCCCCCTATGTTCCATTAAATCATCGGTCTGAGGTGTGGGTAATGGATGGGTAGATTTCTCCATAGAACACCCAGGGGAAGAAAACTTATAGAGGTAACCCTCGTGTAGATCGGTAGCTAGATTTCAATGATGACTGTGCACACAAAGACTGGAAATGGAAGAGAATGTTCTTTAACTATTCACAGCTTCATGGGCAGGACAGCAACTTATCAGTTGCTTAACCAACACAGAACAAGCTCAATTCTTCTGTGTCACTTGTGCCTCACCCTTCAGGTTTGACACTTGGCCTCATTTTCTCAGGTCTGAGACTTGGACTTCTCTGTGATTACTTTGCCCTACCTTCTAGGTCTCTTGGGTGAAAATCTAGCGTGGAATTTAATGTGGGTGCTGTTCCTACCCCCGTGTCTCTCCACGGGTTCTACCATGTTCTACATCAAGGGCATAGAGAAGAGGGTGTGGATACTGATTAGTAGGGCCCAAGTTAAGCAACATTATGATAAGAGCCCCAGAGTTCCAAATTTCCCTTTTTTTCTTTCCTCCATTGTACATTTTATTTGATTGTTTCGTGTGCGTGCATATGTGCCACCGCATATGTGTTTGTCTGTCCACCGGCCCTAGACCTGTGCTCGGAGCCAAAGGAGACCTATCCTCCTGTCACTTGATGTTCCTCATGTCTTTAGAAACAGCGATGGCAAGCGGACTAGCACAGTCTCTGGGGAAACCTTTAGAAAAATATTGACAATTACCTCCAGCTGGCCTCCTAAGAACATGCCTTTCTGGGGCACCGATTCATCCATGTGATGACGTAGCCTTTTGCAAGGACATGTAAATAAATAAGTAAGCAAGCAAATAATAAATAACTATGACAATTGGAACTCCACAGCCACCTCCGTTTTCCCCAGGAGTCCGGGCTGAGGTGGGAGCTATTGAAACGGTATGCAGATTTTTCTGGGTCAACCATCTCCCCCATCCCATGAGACCCCACTTAGGAAGCTTTTGCCTGTGTGTATTGAAAACTGTTATTTGTACTGAAAAGTGTCCCTTTGACGCCTGAGCCATACAACAACACTGTCTCATTGATCAAAGTCACCCAAAATGGCTCATTCTGTTTGGTAATGAAGCCCAGGGACATCCGGATGACGGACTCCATGTGTGAGGCAGTGCGGCTGTCTGCCAGCTGAGACTGCTGTTGCTGAGGCAGCAGGCCACGCTCCTGTGACGTCATGAGCCGATCTCTCTCTCTCTCTCTCTCTCTCTCTCTCTCTCTCTCTCTCTCTCTCTCTCTCTCTCTCTCTCTCTCTTTCTCTCTCTCTCTCTCTCTTTCTCTCCCCGCTGTTTATGAAGCCCAGGCTTCTGAACTATGACAGTGTTGCTGGTCAGATGTGCCCTACAGAATACAGTCAGTTTTCTCCATCTTTTGTACCAGTCTTGGGTGGAACAAGGATGAGAGCCCTTGTTTGAGCTGACAATGGAGCAGTACTGGAGACAGCAGGCTTATTGTCTTCAGGGCCTCTTACCTTGTGTGTGTCAGGATCCAATGAGGAGCACCTTGAGCGGATTCCAGGAACTCACCAGGCTGACCTAAAATGCTTCAACACTGGCCCCCAAACATTCATTAGGAAAAGAAAGTCTGCTGAGGAGCCAAGGGAGAAGCTGCCTTCAGCTGCTTGTAGGGAGCTGATAGACAGGCCCTGCACTGGAGCCCTACTCCCCCCACCCCCTTTCTTTCCTCTCTTGTGCAGCTTCTCGGCAAGGAAATGAGCTGAGTGGTAACAGGCCTTGGACAAGCTGGTTCCAACAGCAATAGTTTAAAATATTCATTTACACCAGGTAGTGGTGCATGTGCTTGGAAGGCAGAGGCAGGGGCATCATTGTAAGTTCAAGGCCAGCCTGGTCTACAGAGTGAGTCCCAGGACTGCCAGGGCTACATAGAGAAACCCTGTGTTGGGAAAAAAAATTACTTTTGATTTTTTTCTTTTGTTTTTTAGTAATATCTTTTCATAGCTACAAACTACTCAAATAGACTTCCTGTGGCCCAGGAACTGCAAGCCTCTCGGAGAAGCCCTGCTGGAGTTCCAAGGAACCTTGAGTATGCTGATAATTGACCTGGAGTTTCCCTCTCAGGAGTTCTGCCTGCTCATCAAATAGGTCTGCCCACTATTTCTTAAAACATCTCATAGCTTCCTGTCTCCTGAAATGTCCAGCCCCTCTGTGTCCTGTAACAAGTGTGGTACTGACTCTTTTGTAAATTCTACCCCTGGGAGCTATTCCCTGACTGTTGATCTCTCTGCCTATTTCACCCCTCCTTCTAGCTTATTGGGGAATGCTTCTTATTAACAGTCTTTTGTGTGTTTTGTTTGGGGTGTGTGTGTGTGTGTGTGTGCTTTGAGACAGAGTCTCACTATATAACCCTAACAGGCCTGAACATCGCTATAGAGATGAGACCCATGAGTCTTCTGCCTCCATCTCCCAAGTACAGATCCCTAGTACACAGCTCTACAAACATGCATCTCCATGCATGGCTCTTATTTTGATTCTTCTTTCTTTTCTTCCTCCTTTTTTGTTTTTTTTAAATATTTATTTATTTATTTTATATATATAATGTTCTGTCTGCATATATACCTGCCCACCAGAAGAGGACATCAGATCTAATTACAGATGGTTGTGAGCCTCCATGTGGTTACTGGGAACTGAACTCAGGACCTCTAGAACAGCAGCCCGTGCTCTTAACCTATGAGCCATCTCTCCAGCCCCAAGATTTATTTTCTTGTTATACATAGTGGCACACACCTTTAATCCCTGCACTGGAGAGGCAGAGACAGGCATATCTCTGAGTTTCAGGCCAGCTTAGTCTACAGTGTGAGTTCCAGGACAGCCAGGACTGTTACACAGAGAAACTCTATCTTGAAAAACAAAACAAAACACTGATTTTATTTTAACTTATATTTATTATTTATTTATGTATCTATCTTGTGTGTGGGTGTTTTGTCCACATGTATGTCCATGGCTTGCATGCATGCCTGGTACCTGTGGAAGCCTGAAGAGGGCATCAGTTCTCTCTTGGGACTGAAGTTAAACATCACTATGTAGGTCCTGGGAATTAAACCTTAGAGTCATCTCTCTGGCCCCAATTTAATATTACTTTTTTGCTAGTTTGTTAGTCTATGAAGTCTGTGCCGTGTATGTCTAGGTGTCAGACAGTTATGAGTTGCCCAATGTGGGTGATGGGCACCCAACTTAGGTCCTCTGAAGAGTAGTAATTGAGCCATCTCTGCAGACCCTTACACCAATTATTATTGTTGTTATTCTTAACTAGTTTATGTTGATGGACATTTTGCCTGCATGTCTCTGTGCAGCATGTGAGTTCCTGATGGCCATGGAGGTCAGAAGAGGGCATCGAATCCTCTGGAACTGGAGTTACAGATGGTAGCTGAAATGTGGGTGCTGGAATCAAACCCAGATTCTCCAGAAGAGCATCCAGTGCTCTTAACCTCTGAGCCATCGTACTAGCCTCTTATGCCAGTTCTTGATGGAAACTGCAGAGTGCATCAACTCTGGTGTAGTGCTAATGCCAGAGTGCCTGAGTTCAAATCTAGCTTTGTTACTTACTAGCCGAGAGACCTTAGCTATGTTACTCATCCTCTCTGCGCCTTAATTCCTCAATGACATCGCAATATTACTTCATAGAATGAGTTTGAGGCTCAAAATAGAACTTGCAAAAACAGTTTGGACACTGCCATTCAGCCATTAAGTACTCAAAAAATGCTACCCTTCCATCCACTCCAGCCCATACTGAGCAAGAATCACTAAGAATCAAAATGACATTTATCACCCCCATTGCACCCCAGGGATTTTGGCTTGGTGTCATCTACCAACTTCCACAGACACTCACTAAAGGAATTCCCTAGCTGACTTGAAATTCTGCCAGTGCTCCGAACCCCTGGCTGACTGGAAGACAGCTCTTTGTGGTCCCACAGCTAAGCCTTGTTCATTTCTGCTCTGTGCCTTTTCTCACAGAGTTCCTCCTCCTCGAAATTCTAGCTCTACCTTCTCCCTTCCTTCTCCTTCCCATCTTTTCCTTCTCTGTTCAAATCTTGCCTCATCTAAGAAACCTTCCCTGACTATACCAGTTTCTTCTTACTAGTTTTCTTTTTTATCCTTCTCTCCTATTTTATATCCCAATTGACTGCAGGTTCCCAACCCCTCCACTCCTCCCAGTCCTCCCCCCACATACATCTCCCCTCTCCCCCAGATCCACTCCTCCCCCATTTCCCTTCAGAAGAAAGCAGGCCTCCCAGGGGCATCAACTGAAGTTGGCATAACAAGTTCTGGTAATATAGACACAAACCCTCATACCAAGGCAGGACAAGGCAACCCCCTAGGGGGAAAAGGGTCTCAAAAGAAGGCAAAAGAGTCAGAGATAGCTCCACTCCCACTGGTAGGAGTCAGTCCTACAAGAATACCAAGCTACACAACCATAACACATATGCAGAGGCCCTAGCTCAGACCCATGCAGGCTTTGTGATTGTTTCAGTCTCTTTGATTCCCTGTGAGTCTGGCTTAGTTGATTCTGTGGGCTGTGTTTTCCTGTTGTCCTCAACCCCTCTGGCTCCTACAATCCTTCCCCCTACCTCCTCCTTGGGGGAGGGTTCCCTGAGCTCTACATAATGTTTGGCTTTGGATCTCTGGTCTGTTCCCATCAGCTCCCAGAGGAAGCCTCTCTAACAACGACTGGGCTAGGCACTGATCTATTGAGTATAGAACATTATCATTAGGAATCAACTCATTGACTTTTTTGCCAGTGTGTTTGGTTCTAGCCTGTCTCTGGGCTATCCAGCCTTGGTTTCTGGCCATCAAAGGGGGCTGCCTCTCGTGGCATAGGCCCACTAGTTAGACCAGTGGCCATTGGTTGGCCACTCCCACAAGTTCTGCACTACCTTTACCTGTTATGGCTGGTTTGGTGTCCCAGTCCCATCACTAATTACAGGAGATGGCTGGTTCAGGCTCTATATCGCCATTACTAGAAGTCCACACTAGGCTCAACCTTGTAGATTCCAGGGAGTTCCCACTGCACTAGGTTTCCACATAGTCCCCCTAATCCTCCCTGTTGAAACTCATCTCTCCTCATACTCGCTCCCTCCACCTTCCCCCACTGACACCTGATCCCTCCTGTTCCCATTCCCCCACCCCCATCTACCCATGAAATTTCTTCTAGTTCCCTTTCCCGGGGAGAAACACGCATCCCCCTTGCACCCTCCTTGTTACGTAACTTCTCCGGGTCTGTGGATTGTAGCCTGTTTATCTTTACAGCTAATACCCACTTATGAGTGAGTACATACCATGTTGTCTTTCTGGGTCTGGGTTACCTTACTCAGGATGATTAATTTTCTAGTTTATTCATTTACCTAAGAATTTCATGAGGTCATTGTTTTCTATAGCTGAGTATTACTCCATTGCATAAACATACCGCGTTTTCTTTATCCATTCATTGGTTGGGGGCGTCGAGGCTGTTTTCAGGTTCTGGCTATTATAAATGAAGCTACTCTGAACAAAGTTGAGAAAATTTCCTTGTGGTAGAATGGAGTGTCCTGTGGGTATATACCTAAGAGTGGTTGGTATAGCTGGGTCTTAAGGTAGACTGACTCCCAATTTTCTGAGGAACCCCTATATTGATTTCCATAGTGGTTGTACAAGTTTACATTCCCACCAGCAATGGAGGAGTGTCCCCCTTGCTCCACATCCTTTCCAGCATGAGCTGTCACCTGTGATTTTGATCTTAGTCACTCTGAGAGGTGTGTTTCTCTGTGTAGCCCTGGCTGTGTCCCGGATGGAACTTACTTTGTAGACCAGGCTGCCTGCCTCTGCCAGCCTCTGCCTGCTTCTGTCTCCCAAATGCTGGGACTAAAGGTGTGTGCCACCACCACACCCAGCCCTATTTCAGTTTCTTCTTCTCTTCCCATTTGAATTCCCTCCCAGTCAGAATCGGAACCATGTTGCCAGAAAACACAAAGCAATCATTTTGGTCTTGGTCACATAGCCTCCAGAGGTTATTAAATTCCATTAGCTTGTTTGAGGATGTACCAAGTATTGGACATTCAACATAAGGCTAAGTACATGCACTGGGCCCCACCTCCAGCCCAATAAACATGTTAAGAATCAACATGTTCTCTCTTCCCCTGCCCCCTTGACCCCAGCACGTAGCCTCATGCTGGCTTCCCTGTAGGTATCCAGTAAGACTCAGCTGCTGACATATCTGGCATAATTCAGATTTGGCTGAGGGAAGCTGAGGCCCTGGCTTGATTTCTGGCAGTGAGTTCAATCAGATGGTAGGAAATTGGTTCTGCTGACTTCACGTGCTTCCTCAGTGGTTCAGTTTGCAGAATGAGCAGGGTCCTCAGGTGAGCCCTTCAGTGTAGAGACCTCGAAACTAAATGGATCCTTCGGTTAATGGTTGACACTGTCTGTTTACCTAAATGATTGCCAAGAGTCCCGGCTTGCCGATGGCACACTTTGTGGATTAACTGCTTTGGCCCCAAGAGTAGAAGATAATTTCTAGGTAGGTTTTTATGGTTTTTGTATGTAACTGGAAATACTGTAGTCTGTCTCCAGCTAATAAGTACACGGACAGTAAGTAGATGATACCCTGGTATTGCTATATAGGGAGGGAGCAAGGCCATCCTCCATTTTGACCCCAGGCATTTTGTCCTCTCAATTATCCATAGTTTTAGAGGCTGGGATCTAGAAGAGACGGCATCCAGCACCAGAGTCCTCTCTGCTGCTTGCCCACACAGTGGGTCCCCTGAAGGCCAAGAGTCGGGCAGAGCTGAGGGGTGTAATGCAGTCAAGCCCAGTTCAGTACCTCAGATAGGGCCCAACATGACATTTGGGTGACAGCGATGCTTCTCTTCCTCTGGAACAGGGCAAGAACTCTAGGTCCAAATCCACTGGGAGCTCAGGGATCAATCTTGTTTAATGATTGTGTGTGGGACAGGGGTGGGGCTGGTTAATGTTTCTGTGCTTCCTCTTGGGCTATGGGCCATGTAAAGCTCCGGTCCTGGACTTATTGTCCCTCCCCTGGGCTGGGCTTTGACAGTACCTAGTGGCATTGAACAGACAAGCCTGCATACATTCCCTGGGAAAAGGTAGCTGCAACCAGGTGTGGCAGTGCCTGGGAGGTGAGGAGTGTGGGGAGGGAGGGGGGGCTACGGTGGGCTGATATGGTGCTGGGGTCAAAATGCTGTCTGGAGAGAAGCCTGGGTCTTATCTTCCCCTGACTTCAGCATTCACCCACTTGGGGCCTTTCTGTGCTTCCCTCTGAGCTGGGATGGCGTCCTCCTGCCAGGTGCCCAGCCTGCTTAGATTCTCTCTTCAGCCTCCAACTCCTACCTTCTTTCCAGGCTCCGTGTTCTTCTCTCTCCTTTTTCTCAGCCAAAGATTCTTCTCTTGCCCATAGGGTCAGAGTCCCAGGAAGACAGACTTGAAGAACTTGAAACATAAGGTGGCCAAGTTTGCTTCTCCAAGACATTCTCTGGCATACAGGGTCAGGGTTCTGTGGGACTGTCAGACAATGCCACATGCCGCTTTCTTTTCTGGGCCACAAGGTAAAGCAGGCATGTATCTGACATGGGCCTGCTAACAGGGCCAAGGATGTGGGAGCGTGCCTTTCTATTTGCTTGAGTGGGGGGCAGGCAAGCTCAAGCTGGACTTGGTAACTGATGGTTTGAGGATTTACTGGAAGGGTGGCTCCCAGCTGTTAAGAAGCTGTTCCAGCTGTCAGGAATGGCATAGCGGAACCCAGGGACTTAGAGAATGAGATGGGGGAAGAGAACATACACAAAAGGTTTTGTTTTGTTTTGTTTTTGAGACAGGATCTCACTATGTAGCCTCAGCTGTCCTTGAATTTGCTATATAAACCAGTCTGGGCTCAACTCACAGATCCTCCTGCCTCTATCTTCTGAGTGAGTACTAGGATTAAAAGCATGCACCAACCAGCCCAGCCACAAAAGAAGTTTTAATAGGCAGAAACCATTGGTAAGGGACCCAGTCTGGGAAGAAGGGCCAATATGCTTTGCAATCTGAGTTTTACCACTTGTTTACCGGCTGTGTAACAAGTTAGAGCATTTGCCAGGCCTAGCGGTTTATGTCTATAATCCAGGTTCTCAGAAGACTCGAGGCGTGAGGATTGTGAGTTCGAGACTAATCTGGCTACATGTGTGAATTGGGGTTGTTTGGAGGATGAGTGCATGAACATGCAATTCCTGATACTCAGGGAGCATTCTATAAATGGTGGCCGTCACAATGAGCCCAAACAACACTAGCAAGTGAAGTGGATGATGGAGGAACAAATAGTGATAAGCCAAGCATTGAAAAGAAAAGGAATGTCAGCAGAAGCCTTCTGAAGAGGCTACAGCAGGGAGGGGGAGAGAAAAGTGAATGCACTAGACTGGTCATGGTGAGCAAGCCTAACCACGACAGATGGATGACGGGGTGGGGACTAAGTCAGTACCTGAGATTCTATAGAACCACAGGGTGGAGGCGTGAAGATAACAGGGAAAGAGGAGACAGGTGAGGCTGGCTTTAACCACACCAGCCTGAGGAAAGCGCCCCAACATTCAGAAGGAAGTCCCTTCCTGACTATGGGTGGCCTGTGAGACAGGAAAGAACGCAGAGTTTGGGTTAATTTTTTTCTTTTTATTGTTTGTTTTTGAAACAGGATCTTATGTAGCCTATGCTGGCCTCAGACTTACTAAGTAGCTGAGGATAACCTTGAACTCCTGATCCTTCTGCTCCCACCTCCACAGAACTGGGAACAAATACACAAGTACTGCTGCTTCTGGGGATCAAATTTAGGGCTTCGTGCCAACTAGGCAAGTACTCTACCAACTGAACCACATCCTCAACCCTGGTGTCTGGGCCTGAGTGTAGTAACCTCATCCAATCCCACGAGAGTCGCATTGCCCAAACCCACAAAACACAAGGAGTCACATGCAGTTGGAAAGAGTGACAGAGTAGGAAGGGAGACTGAGGTGATAAATGCGCCATGTGTGTACACACATGCCAACACGCACAGGAGTACGGCTTTGGGGGCCGTGTGCCCTGTCTCAGAACAAACATTCCTTCAGAAGAGGGGCCCTCAGAAGCAGCGCTCTGAGCAAAAGCTTTGAGGTCAGAGGAAAATCAATTTGCAATCTGATTCCATTAGTTGGCAGTAGAGCAATTGCTAGTGAAGTTACTGAATCTCTCTCTCATTCTCTCTCTCTCTCTCTCTCTCTCTCTCTCTCTCTCTCTCTCTCTCTCTCTCTCTCTCTCTCTCTCTCTCTCTCTCTCTCTCTCTCTCTGCCTCAATTTCCTGGTCTGAAAAATGGGGATAACATTACAGAACTTTTCGTGAGCTTCTGCTTTTGTTCTGTGCTCAAGTGCTGGGCAAACCTGAATTCAAAGCCTGACAAGGTCCCAGAAACCCTATCTAATTAAACACAGAGCAAAACATGCCTGCTGCAACTCAAACCATATCAATAGCTGGACTTTAACCTAAAGTCAGGAAAACAGTTTGGATTTCAAAATCAGGTCACTCCTCTGGATGTTTTTAAAATGCAGCCTTGAGGTACTGGTGTTGACGTAGACAAAGCAAAAATTGAAACCCCAGTGCCCACACAAGGGTTCTCAGAAGTCCCAAAGGGAGCTACTGGCTGTGTCCCAGAAAACTCAAAGTAAGAGGCAAAGAATTTCTTAGAAGGACCTAGAAACTTGAGGTTGATCGGGAGGTGTATGGGGCACCTCTGAGGGGAAATAGAGAGGAAACACCTGTTTGCTTTGGGGTTCATGGGAACAGCCTGAGAAAAGGAAAATGGACCAAATCAGGAGGCCAGAGGAACCCTGGGAAGGAAGCTTTGAATCTTCTCGGCCCTGAACAAACATGGAAAGAAAAGTGGTAACTCTGTAAGATGCCGTAGCATTTACGGAGAGAAAAAAAAAAAAGGTAGAACTTAACAATTAAAAAAAATATGGACAAAATGTGGACTCTCAGGTCAGCCCTACCTCCCTCAAAGGCCATCTCTGTGACTGCACGATCCTAGGGAATGACCCTTTCTGTTTGTTTGTTTGTTTGTTTGTCAAGACAGGGTTTCTCTATGGCTTTGGAGCCTGTCCTGGAGCTAGCTCTTATAGACCAGGCTGGCCTCGAACTCACAGAGATCCACCTGCCTCTGCCTCCTGAGTGCTGGGATTAAAGGCGTGCACCACCACCACCTGGCGAGAATGACCCTTTCTGTCTCAGTTTCCTCCTCCATGACAAGAGGCTAAAAATAACATCCTACCTCCCCAAGATGTTCCTTAATCTTTTTCTTTTATATTGTTAGCCTATTTACATGTGTATTTATAATGTGAACGAGTGTCAGGGTGGGTGCTTCAGTGTCCGGGCACACATGGAAGTCAGAGGACAACTTTCAGGAGGTGATTCTTTCCTCAGGTCATCAGGCTTCCCGACAAGTGCTCTGGCCTGCTGATTGTTCTGAGGCTCACTGGAGAAAGCACACATTCAAGGGCTTGGCACATGATTAATATATACTTGGCAAATGCTTATTCCTGCAGAGTTGGGTTTTTTAAAATTACATTTATGCGTGTATGTGTGTGCTCACTCTCGTGTGTAAGTCAGAGGACAACTTAACAGGAGTCAGTTCTGGCCTTTTACCGCGTGGATTCTGGTACCAGACTCAGGTACCCTGACTCACTGAACCATCTTGCTAGCCCAGGTTACCCCTCACTCCCAGGGCTGTGTGCACACAAAGCAAGCCCTCTACCACTGATCCAAATACACACGTCTAAGTCTGCAAAGCCTAAAACATTTTATTGGCAAAAACATTTTCCTCCCTCCATCCCTCCTTTTCTTCTTTTTAAAATTTTATTATTAGTATTAGTATTAGTATTAGAGGTGGGAGGATTGAGACAGGCTCTCTCTATGTAGCCCTAGCTGTCCTGGAACTCACTTTCTGCCTCTGCTCCGTGAGTGCTAGGAATAAAGGTGTAAGCTACCACAACCCACTCTTTTTGGTTTTTGAGACAGGGGAAGTCTTACTTTGTAGCCCTTGCTAGAACTCACTATGTAGACTAGGTTGGCCTTGAACTCAAAGCAATTTGCCTGTCTTTACCTCCCCGAGTGCTGGGATTAAAGATATGTGTCACCATGCCTGACAAGACCTTTATAAAACAAACAAACAAACAAACAAAAAACCTAAAGGAAGAAACATCGCGTAGAGAAGTAACTCATGTCTCGTAGGCTGTCCCTTCTTCCTCTCCTCTTGCTTTATTTTTGTGACTGGACCTCCCTAAGTTGCATAGACTGAACTAGAACTCTTGTTTGTTTTTGTTTTGGTTTGTTTTTTTCATATGTGTGTGAGCTTCTCTGTGTGTGTTTGTGTTTGCTAAAACATGGCCCACATGTAATCCAGGTTGGCCTTGAAATCCCAGTGTAGCTGAGACTGGCCTTGACCTCTTGACCCTCTACATTCCAAGTGCTGAGATTACAGGTGTGCATCACCATGCCTGGCCTTAGTCTAAAGCTTCTGAGCTCGTGGGCCTCCTCCCTTAACCGTCACACCCCAGATAGCCAGAATACAGGTGTGTACCACCTGCGAGGCGCCTCCCTTAACCATCACACCACAGATAGCCGGAATACTGGCGTGTGCCACCTGTGAGCCTCCTCCCTTAACCTTCACACCCCAGATAGCCCGACTACAGGTGTGTACCACCTGCCCTAATCTGTTTCTTTTCTCTCACTCCCCAACATTTCCAGTAACTATTTCACTGCCTCTTCCCTCTATAACCAAGAGAGGCATCCAGAAGTGAATACAAGGCTTCTTCCTGCACCCGCCACCCCTGTTGTGGAGGTGCCCTGGGTAAGGCCAAAAATGCACTGCGTTTGCTGTATTTCTGTAGGTCCAGGCCTGAGGTGCTCTCATCCAGCTCCCTGCTTCTAACACAATCTCCTTTCAACTTCAATGGCAGAAGTGGTGGGAGGTGGGGAGAGGCCTTCTTTGTCTGCCTAAGGGAGAGAGGAGAATTTCCTCCCTAGAGTCATTGGCAGACTCATAAGCAGGAGGTTACAATATGCACTTGACATTGGGGCCAGGGCAGCAACTGAGCTGTGTGTTCTATGGCAGACACTCTAGGTGGTTACCCATTACTGGAGAGAAAAAGGAGAGATGTGGGCTTAGTGGACCATTTGGCTGCCCAAGGCAGTATTGTTTCCTCTTCCAGAGACAGTTCTTAACCCCTTGATAACCACTTGAGAAACTGGAGCAGGTATCTTCATTGACACCCATGGCAACCCTGGGTGTGAGCGCCATTAACGGATGAGCAAGCAGGCCCATGGAAAGTCAGTACATAGCCCAAGGTGAAGAATCAGGATGCAAACAGAAGCTACATGACCGTGCATAATTCTTTGTCTAACCTGCTACTTGCCTGATGGCTTTATCACTCTGCTTGTTCTCACCATGAGCCCACTTGCCCACCCACCCCCTGGAGAAGGGTCCCTTTCCTGCAGTTTAAGGATAGTCAGAGTTTGCTGGACAGCTTCCTTGGTTTTCGTGTGTTTCAGGGTGACAACAAATTAGCCTTCCTTTCTTCTTCAATGGTTAGCTTTTTCTTTGGCTGGCACCATCTGCAAAAGCGCAAGGAGCCTGCTGCTGTGAGACTCTAGTCTGCTTCAGACTCCTTTGTACTTCACCTTTTTTAGCTAGGTGACTTTGAGTGGATAACAGGATTGTTGAATGGGTCAAAAGGAAGAACGCATGGGGAAGTGATTACTGCACTTCCTGGCTTGATAAACTCGATGCCCCACGTTTCCTCCCTTCTGGCACATTCATACCCGGAAGAGGACCCAAGACTAGGAAAACGCCTGCTGACTCTTGTTTCTGGTAGAAATATGGAAGAAGGCTTTAGTCCAGAGACTCCTGGCTCCCTGGGGTCCCGGCTTCCATGCACCTGTCTGTGTTCTATCGCCCTCCCCCAGAGCCATTATTCTGGTAGGGCCATGGGGCGGGTACGGCGATGGACCGGGCGGGCACAGAACAGGTGGGTGAAGGCTGGGTGTCCGGCGCTGGGACACAAGCGCTCTGTGTGTAGGGTGGGCGGAAGTCAGGGCGTTTGATCTGAATTCTAAAGGGTGTTGTTCAGCGCCCCACAAAGGTCCCATTGTACAGACACTGGGTATAAAGCAGCATATGACTCTCCAGCACCGGGAGGCGATGAATTGGGACGCAGGCGCGACCACAGGGACCACTCCCCCTACACAGACATGAGACCATAGGGGAGCTGTCTGGGTGGCCTCAAGGATAGGCGCTCCCCGAGGTAACCGGGCTTTCTGGGTTTGCCATAAATCAGGCGCAAAGTAGCTAGCTGGGGGAGGGAAGCCAGAAGAGCTGGCTAAGAGCAGAACTAGATAGGATGTATGTGAAGAAAGGGGATGGGGACTCAGAGAGGTCAAGTCAAGCGAATGAGGAGGAAAGCCTGGCGCCAAGAGGGATGGATGAGGAAAGCTATGACTCTCCTTGCTTTCCTGTCACCGGCTGTTGGAAGAGATGGGGGCAGGGGAGGCAGCATTACTCTGCCCAGCTTCCTGCCCTAACCTTCTGACAGTTTGCTTCCTGCCTCTTGTCTCACAGGTGTGAATGAGGCAGGATGAACTGGACGGGTTTGTACACCTTGCTCAGTGGCGTGAATCGGCATTCTACCGCCATCGGCCGAGTATGGCTGTCGGTCATCTTCATCTTCCGAATCATGGTGCTGGTGGTGGCTGCGGAAAGTGTGTGGGGCGATGAGAAGTCTTCTTTCATCTGCAACACCCTGCAGCCTGGCTGCAACAGCGTCTGCTATGACCAGTTTTTCCCCATCTCCCACGTGCGCCTGTGGTCCCTGCAGCTTATCTTGGTTTCCACCCCAGCTCTCCTCGTGGCAATGCACGTGGCTCACCAACAGCACATAGAAAAGAAAATGCTACGACTCGAGGGGCTTGGGGACCCCCTCCACCTGGAAGAGGTAAAGAGGCACAAGGTCCACATCTCAGGGACGCTGTGGTGGACCTATATCATCAGCGTGGTGTTCCGGTTGCTGTTCGAGGCAGTCTTCATGTATGTCTTCTATCTACTCTACCCCGGCTATGCCATGGTGCGACTGGTCAAGTGTGAGGCCTACCCCTGCCCCAACACAGTGGACTGCTTTGTGTCCCGCCCCACCGAGAAAACCGTCTTCACTGTCTTTATGCTCGCCGCCTCCGGCATCTGCATTATCCTCAACGTGGCAGAGGTGGTGTACCTCATCATCCGGGCCTGTGCCCGCCGTGCTCAGCGCCGCTCCAATCCGCCCTCCCGCAAGGGCTCGGGCTTCGGCCACCGCCTCTCACCTGAATACAAGCAGAATGAGATCAACAAGCTGCTGAGCGAGCAGGATGGCTCTCTGAAAGACATACTGCGCCGCAGCCCTGGCACCGGGGCCGGGCTGGCTGAGAAGGGCGACCGATGCTCAGCCTGCTGATGCCCATGTACCAGGCAACCTCCCATCCCACCCCTCCCTCACCCAGCCCTGGCCTGCCCCTCCTTTTCCTATGCCGGTGAGCAGGCCTCTGCCTGCTAGGGATTACTCCATCAAAACCTTCCTTCTCTCCCTACTCCCCTTCCTCGGAGAGCCTTCTGTCTAAGAACTAGCCTGCTGGGGAGGGGAGAGCCACCTCTGCACCAGGGCTCAAGGTTACTGAGGGTGTGGGTAGCTCTTTCTGCCTGGACCCCTTCCTCTTCCCTCTCCCTCTCCTGAGAGATGAGATGCTCTGCCGGTGTTTCCAATTATGAAACTAATCTTAACCCCCATGCTGTCAGGCACCCCACTTCGGGAGTCACATCAGTGGGGAGGGATGTGGGCAAGCAGAGTGGAGGAGGGGCTCTGCATCGTGGGTGGAGAAGGGAGGGGAACAAGCACAGGAAAAGGAAGAACGGTGCTTGCTTTGCTGTCTGCCACGAGGAAAAGAAGGCCATGTCTAGGGTGAGGGAGTTAGGGAGGGAGAAGCAGGCAGATAAACTGGAGTGGGGATTGGTCAGGGCTGCCCCCAGTCCCCAGTTCCCAAGGCCTCTCTCTCTCTCTCTGGGCAAATGTTACACATTAAACAGGATTTTACAGTAAATGAAGAGGTGGTTCGAGTGTTTGTTGAAGTTTTTTCTCCTGCACCCTCCTTTCTGACCTCCCCCTGGATAAGCAGGCCTTGGTTGGCATTTTGCTGATCAAGAAAAGAAAAGGGCAGAAGGAAGAGTGCCTTGAAGCTGCAAGTAAGAGCCTGGCAAAACCACCCTTGGAGCCGTCTCATTCTGTTTTTCTTCTTCTTCTGGCTTGTTTATTTATTTCTTTTCTTTTTCATTGTTTATAGTCTATTGGAATCTTATTCACATGCCTCCTTTCTTTCTTTTGTTTTAAGAATAAATGACAGCCTCTTCTAGAGAGACAAGAAATGCTACAGAACTGTCTCAGGAGAGAGAGAGAGAGAGAGAGAGAGAGAGAGAGAGAGAGAGAGAGAGAGAGAGAGAGAGAGAGAAAATGAGAGTGTGGTATACTTTTCTTTGCTACCTCTGATAGCTAGGCCTTTCTGCTACACTTCTGAGACAGCTGTCCCCTTCCTCCCTGGAAATTCACCCTCTGGTGCCCTGCAAGCCCCTGACCTCTCTCTCCTCTGGATATGGCCTCTAATTCCATCTGTCTCCCCAGTATCCCTCCCTTTTTCCTCTCTGAATCCATCCCCCCCCCCCAGGACTCCATCAGAGGTCAGGCATGTCCAGCAGAAGTTTCCTTGTCAGGACCTTCCTGCCCCTGTCAACTACTGGAGGAAAAGCTCCAGGCTTGGAACTTGACAAAGCAGAGTTCAAATCTTAGCTGGATCTCTTATTTGCAAGGTGTGTCCTTTCCCAAGCCTGTTTCCCTGTGCGCACACAAGGGCTGGCCCACACCTCTCATCCTCCCTCCCATATTTGTCTGTTTCTTAAGGACCCCTCCCCAGCCTCACAGGGTTTTCCCCCACTGCCACTGCCCACAGAAAGGGTGCCTCAGGGTCCAAGTCCGTCCCCCCCCCCCCAGCAAATTTTCCTCCTCAGCTTTCCCATCTCTGAGCTGGACAGAACATTGGCCACTTCCTGTCAGAGTAACATGGAGGATATAATACTAGCAATGAAGAAAATCAGGTGGGACCTCATCAGAATTGCTTTCCCTCTGTCAGTCAATTCTCTCCTTTCTAAGAGAAAGCATAAAATACAAAACCAGGAAACAAGCAGGGTACTTGTCTGTAATCCCATCACTCAGGAGGTGGAAGCAGGAAGATTGCGGCAAACTAGAGGCCAGCCTGAGGTAAGTAGCCAAGTCAGCTTGGGCTATGGTGTAAGACCCTGCCCCAGGAACAACAGCAAAACCACTCCTATCCTATGGAAGTCGCCTTTCTCCTTAGAAACTAACATCACACTCTATCAGTGGAGAGGTCCTTATGTGCCTGACACGAGGGCTGCAAAATTCCTCTTCCCATAGAAATCCATCCCCTTTTCCCATGATGCAACAAGCACAGACCATCTCCTCTATGTGCAAAAGGTCCTCAAGAGAAAAGATGTTCTTTTGCAAAATTCCATCCTGTGGGCTGGGGATGTAGCTCAGTAGAGTGGGTTTCTAATATGCTTGCCTTGGTTCTGTCCCCAACACGATTAATTAATCCTAGTCCTTGAGGGACCCTCACACCAGTGTCCAAGCGAGAAAGGATAAACTGCTCATCATGTCAGAAATCTACTGTTCCAATCCCAAACCCTGTGTGGTGGCGCTCGCCTTTAATCCCAGCACTTGGGAGGCAGAGGACAAAAGCAAGGGGATCTCTGTGAGTTCCAAGCCAATCTAGTCTGTATAAAGAGTTTCAGGACAGCCAGGGCTGGCTAGAGAGCGCCTGTCAAAAAAAAAGGAAGGAAAAGAAGATTCCATTTCCAGATGGAGGCTACCTCTGCGGGGCAAAGGTGGGGAAACTAAGCTATCAGGCATTAGGAACCAGAGAGAGGATAGGACACGGGATTCTTGTGTCCTGCTAACCAGGTGGAAACAGGCTGAAGGAATCTTGAAGGGAGCTCCAAGAGGCAAAGTCTCAAAAACGTAGTGGGAGAGGCTGCCCCAGGACTGATGGTTTCATTTGAGGGAAACATACTGAGGGCTTAGTACATACCATAGTTCATGATGTGCTGAGTGAGCTGGATAATGAAGAGGGTACTGGAATCAGGAGACCAGGCTTTCCACTGGTAGGCTTGACCCCTTCGCCACTTGTAGGTCTCAGTATTTATACCTGCAGTATAGAGTGCATAATAACTACTGTCTTTCACAGGGTTGTTTTGTTTTTTTCAAGACAGAGTTTCTCTGTGTAGCAGCCCTGGCTGTCCTGGAAACTTGCTCTGTAGACCAGGCTGGACTCGAACTCACAGAGAGCCGCCTGCCTCTGCTTCCTAAGTACTAGGATTAAAGGCATGCATAATGACTGCAACCAGCTAGGTTTTTATTTATTTTTTTTGAGAATCAAACAAGTTGTGTTCAAAAACTGACTATAAAAATAAAGGTAATGAGAGATGGCTCAGCAGTTAAGAGCACCGGCTGCTCTTCCAGAGGACCCAGGGTCAATTCCCTGCACCCACATGGCAGCTCACACCTGTTTGTAACTCTAGTTCCAGGGGATCTGACAGCCTCATACAGACTTACTTGCAGGCAAAACTTCAATGCTCATAAAATAAAAATAGATAATTTTAAGGAAATCTTTAAAAATTGTAAAGGTAATGAGTTAGGAGTGGTGGTATACCTGCAATCTTAGCATTTAGAAGGTGGAGGCAGAAGTTCAGGTCCAGCCTTGGCTAAACAGGGAGTTTGAGGCCAGTCTGGGCTGTATGAGACCCTGTCAAAAAAATCAATAAGAACGTTAAAAGAAATCAAGTTATAAATGTAAGATAGTTTCAAAGGCACCTAGAAACTGTGTATCAGAACTCCCCAGGAACCAGGAAGGAGGAAATCCAGTTCAGCTGGACTGAAGCTTATGTAAAGAATTTGACTCTGTTAGGTGGGATTAAAGCATGCCTTTAATGCCAGCACTCGGGAGGCAGAGGCAGACAGATCTCTCTGTGAGTTCCAGGCCAGCCTGGTCTACAGAGTGAGTTCCAAGACAGCCAAGGTTACAAAGAAATGCTGTCAAAGGAGGAAGAGGAAGGAAAATAATTTGGCGGTATAAGGCCAGGTTTGACACATATCTATAATCCCAGCACTCTGGAGGCTGAGGAAGGAGTGAGACTTCAAGACTGGGCTACTTATCAAAAGACCCTGTCTGAAACCAAAAACGAAATCTTGGCAAAAATAAGGCTTCTCCAGGGAGCAGGTAACAGTTCAAACAACAAAGTCCAGAGATGTTGCAAACTTGGTCATGACCCATTGAAGGGTCAATATTCAAGGGCTCTCTCTTGAGGACAGGAAAGGTAGAGGAGTAGACCTTTTGGCATACGCCCTATCTGCTGTTTGTTGGGTGGCAGGAATCTATGGCCTTTCAGAGGTGTCTGTGTACAGATGCCAGCAGCTGCAGGGAAAAGACGGGGTCGGTTCCTGGATGAAAGCAAGCTGAACTACGGACAGTAGTCAAAGCAGCAGCTAATGAGTCGAGATTACAGAGCAAGCCACAGTATCCATAGAGAATTGGCATGGCAACCACAAACTGGCTCAGATGCTCAATCAGATAGCCTGGGCGCACAGAGTGGGGGCTGGAGGGGGATGTTCACTTCATTTCCAGATTCCACAATGTTTAAATGCTGGATCTGACCTGTAGTATACAGGGGCTAGACAATTCTACTGACCTGAGCTCAGTTTGATTGCCAGACTAAGCCAGGCTGAACCTAAAAGGGCAAGCAAAGAAAGGATTGGGGCATTGAAGTGAGGGAGAATAAAGCAGGTGGCAGACATCTGAAAGACGTTCTGTCTTCAGAGTCAGATAAATAATCTGTCATGGAGGATCCAAGAAATGGAATGGCTACAGCAGAGGGAAAGACAAACTGTAGCCAGAGTGTGGCAGGCCTTGTGTGTCTCTTTAAGGGGTTAAGAATATCTTTTAGAAAGGTTGGCACGGTGGCACACCCCTTTAATCCCAGCATTGGGGAGGTAGAAGCACGAGGTCTCTGTGAGTTCAAGACCAGCCTGGTCTACTGGTAAGTTCCAGGAAAGGCAAGACTATGTGGACAGACCTTGTCTCAAAACAAAAACAAAACAAACAAAAAAACAGAAACAATATCTCTAAGAGAGCAGAAGAGATGTCTTAGTGGTTGAATGCACTTGCTTTTACAGAGGACCTGGGTTCAATTCCCAGTACCCATATGGCAACTCCAAAGTGTTCATAACTCCATCCAGTTCAAGGAGATCCAAGGCCCTCTTCTGATTTCCATGGGCACCAGGCACACATGTGGTGCACAGACATACACTTGAGCAAAAACACATAAACAAATCTTTCTAAAAACACTATCTAAAAAAAACCCTATAGGAATATCAGAGTTAAGCATGTTAGTACATGTCTGTACTAGCACTTGAGAGGTGAAGACAAGATCACAAGTTCAAGGTCATCCTCAGTTACACAGTAGGTTTGAGGTCAGTTAGGTTACATGGACCTTATCTCAAAATACAAAAAAAAAGTCTGCTTATGGGAATAGCTCAATGTAGACTAACCTTTATAAAGCCCTGAATTTGATCCCTAGAGCTGCACAAAACTGGGTACATGTCAGTGGTACATGAAAGTGGAGGTTTGAGACTCGGGAGTTCAAGGCCAGCCTTATCTACCAATCAAGTTTGAGGCCAGCCTGGGCTTTCTGACACCCTGTCTCAAAAAGGAAAGGAAAAGAAAAAGAAAGAGGGCAGATGAGATGGATCAGTAGGTAAAGGTGCCTGCTGCCAAGCCTGACAACCTGAGTTCGATCCCTGGGACCTGTGTGGTGGAGGAAGAGAACCAACGCCTCACAGTCCTCTTCTGACTTCCACACTTTTGCCATCGCATGTGTGCACCCACACATATATGTGCACACACACAGCACACAAAACAGATAAATATATGTAATAAAAGAGAAAAAAGGCAATCTCTAGGTAGTTGGGGAGTGGAACCTCAGACTAAAACAGTTCGAGGCCAGCCTGACTAGAGAGTGAGTTTCAGGACAGACAGGGATACACAGAGAAACCCTGTATTGAAAAAAATATATTTATTTTTATTTTATGTGGATGAGTGTTGCTTTACCTGCATATATATATATATATATATATATACACACACCACATTAGTCTGTGGTGCCAGAGGTTAAAAGAGGGCATCAGATGTTGTGAGCTGCTATGTCTCCAGCTCTCCCCACCTTGCTTTAATTTTAGCCTACTTTATTGTATGTGTTTAAATATTTTGTTTGCATGTGCTACCGCCACCCAACACAAGTTTAATTTTTTGAGACAAGGTCTTATGTTGCCCTGGGTGGCCTGGAACTCTCTATGTAGACCAGGAAGTTGTCAATTTACTTTTGAGAAGCAGGGGTCTCATGTACCCCAGGCAGTCCTCCAACTCCCTATGTAGTCAAAGATGGCCTTCAACTTCTCTTCTGTCAGTCTTTGCCTCCTGAATGACAGTATTACAAGCCTGTACTACTATTGCCCACGTTTCTGTGGCACTGGAGATCAAAACCAGGGTTTCATGTTGTGGCATAACAAGACTTTTCCTAGGATGTGGTGCTTTGAATAGAATGGCCCTATTGGGCAAGCTGGTGCTGGCGGTAGTAATATTTCACACCTTTAGTCCCAGCACTTGGATGGCAGAGGCAGGTGAATCTCTGAATTCAGAACCAGCCTGCTCTATTCCAGGACAGTCGGGGTTACATAGAGAAACCCTGTTTCAAAAAACCAAAAACAGGGTGGGGGTGGAGGTGAGGGGTGTGGGAGGTTGCATAGGTTCATATATTTGAATGTTTAATTACAAAGTGTGGACTTGTTGGAGGAAATGTCACTGAGGGTGCACCAGCTTTGAGTTTTCAAATGCCCATGCCAGGTCTAGTCAGCCTCTCTCTCTCCCCCTGCAGATCAGAATACAGGGTGCAGCTCTCAGTTCCTGCATCCAGTGTGCAGCCATGTTCTTTGCCATGATGAAAATGACCTAAACCTCTGAAACTATAAGCAAGCAAATATAATACAAATTAAATGTATTCTTCTATAAGAATTGCCTTGGTCATGGTGTCTCTTCACAGCACTAGAACAGAGACTAAGACATGGGGAGGTGCAACATACACATCTACTAACCCCAGATAGGGAGCCCGAGACAGACCAAAGCATAGTAACCACCAAAGTCCAATTTAGTGAACCAATGGATTTTATTGGGGTTACTTACCAGAATATGGGTGAGGGGCTAGTTACTTACGGATGCAGAAACGACTCAAAGCTGCATCACCAAAGCCCATTCCTGCACCAGTAACAGCTTGCAAAAGTTGGAAACCTGGAGCACAGCCTTCAGGCAGCTCAGCAGATCAGAGAGTGTTCTTTCCATGGGACTCAGTTGGCCTAAGTCTCTTCCAGGCAGCTGTTCTGTTCTCAGAATCTTCACTGTAACTTGGCCTGCCTGTAAGTGACTTTCAGCATCCATTTTTAATTGTGTGAGGGAGGGGCTTAGTGAATCTGGCCAGTTTCAGGAACTTCCTGAAGTTGTGTTGTGTTGTGTTATTTACCTTCTGGCTCACGAAACTCCCAGATTCAATCTCCGAGGAGACTGCTACACAACACATGCATGTTATTACTATCTGAATTGCATTCTTAGATTTTGGCTATAATTCTTAGACTTTGGCTATAATTCTTAGACTTTGGCTATAATTCTTAATGTACTTTTCATGAAGAAACTATGGCTCAGCAGGTAAAGGTACTTGATGCCAAGTGTGAAACTGAGTTCCGTCCCTGGAATCCATAGGGTAGCAGAGACTTAACTTCCCTAAATGCATGACACACAGACTCATACAAAATAAATACAAATTTGAGTATAGCCAGTCAGTGGTGGCACACACCTTTAGAACCAGCACTCAGGAGGCAGAGGCAGGCAGATCTCTGGGTTTGAGGCCAGCCTGGTCTATAGAGCATGTTCCAGGACAGCCAGAGCTGTTACACAGAGAAATCCTGTCTCAAAAAATTGCTTATAAAAAAAATATAGGAACGCTGGGTGGTAGTGATGCATACCTTTAATCCCAGCACTCAGGAGGCAGAGGCAGGAGGATCTCTGTGAGTTCAAGGACAGCTGGGTCTACAGAGTGAGTTCTCTGTAGAGAAACCTTGTCTCCAAAAGAAAGGAATAGGAGCATGCAGTTTGCACCATATTAAGCACTAATATAATCTCATCACATCATATTGTACATTGATACTAGCAAGATAGCTATTACTATTCCAATACTTGTAGATGAAGAAATGGTGGATCAGAAAGGCTAAGAATTATTTCCAAGCTGGGCAATGGTGGTGCATGACTTTAATCCCAGCACTCGGGAGGCAGAGGCAGGTGGATCTGAGTTCAAGACCAGCCTGATCTACAAGAGCTAGTTCCAGGACAGGTTCCAAAGCTACAGAGAAACCCTGTTTCGAAAAAACAAAACAAAAAAAAGAGAGAGAGAAAGGAATGAATAAATAAATAAATAAATAAATATTTCCAAAGATTACACAGTTTAAACTGGGCATGGTGGTCACCCTTTAATCCCAGTAGGAAGACCTTTGTGAATTCAAAAACAGCCTGGTCTACCTACCAAGTTCCAGTCAGGACTTTTGAGACTTTGCTTAAAAAAAGAAAAAAATAATTGAATCATGGGCAGCCTGGTGTGGTGTTTCTATAATCCTAGCACTCGGGAGGCTAAGGCACAAGGACAGAAGTGGTTTTTTTGTTTTGGAGGTTTTGTTTGTTTGCTTGTTTCTTCTTTTGCTTTTTCAAGACAGGGTTTCTCTAGGTAGCCCTGGCTGTCCTGGAACTCTCTCTGTAGACCAGGCTGGCCTCAAACTCACAGAGACCCGCTTGCCTCTACTTCTTGAGTGCTGGGCTTAAAGGCGAGCGCCACCACAACCCAGCAAGACAGAGGTCTTTAAGGCCAGTCTGAGTTATAGCAAGACACTGTTTCAAAACAATGACCAAAAAACATCCTAAGGTTATCCCAATCTCAAATTTGTACTATTTCCTATCCATAAATCTTTTTTTAGGAGGAGAGGTGGTGCTGAAGATGGACCCCACGGCCTTATCCACACTGGATGAGTGCTTACCAGCGAGTTCCCTTTTGCACCATTTTCTCTATCCCAAAGGCACGCTTAAGGGGGCGCTGCGGCTGATCACTAACCTGCAGAGGGAATATGAGCATTTGATTCTCCCAGCTCAAGAAAGAAATGCTGAAAGTTAAAACGAGCAAACAAACAACCGAAACAAAGCAAAAGAAACAAACAAAATAAAAGTCACTCTTCACCCCTAGAGTGTGTGTAGGGGGGATGCAGGAGAGAGGCCATTGTGGGAAGCTGTGCCCAAAGTGGATTGCAGGTAGTCAGGGATGCAGGGAAGGTGGGAAGAGACTCCCAACTTTCAAATGGCTAAGTTAAGGTAAATTGTTTGCATTTATTTTATTCTATTTTTATGTATATTTGTGTTTTGCACGCATGTAGGTGCACCACTTTGGTGCCTCGTATCCACGGAGGCCAGAAGAGGGCCACAGACTCCCCGGACCTGGAGTCACAGGTTGTTGTCAGCCGGAGCCCTGGTCTTCTAAAAGAGCAGCCAGTGCTCTTAACCCCTGAGCCCTCTCAAGATAATCTTTTGAAATTCCTCCTTTCTCCTCAAACCAGCAGAGACCTTTTAAAGTCCCTCTTGGCTTTTCTACCCTCCCTGCCCCACGCTGGGGAAGGAACCTGCACCTTACTCATGCTAATCAAGTACTCTACCTCCAATCTCCCCCTGCCTTTTCCAGACTCCTCAATGGCCTCCCTTCAAGAGCCGGAGCCTTTCATTCCCTTAGATACTGAGACTAATTAGTTCAGAAAGACTAGCCAGGCAAACTTGAGACACTGTGTCAACAGAAAGGTTAAAGGGGAGGGGGTGGGGGCGGAGGGTAATGTCGCTGAGTGGTAGAGTGTCTGGCCTGTGCAAGGTCCTAGGTTTCATCCTCGGTAACCTCAACACCTCCAACAAAAACACCCGGGAAAATTAGCTCCAACCTGAACTCATTCTCACAAAAATATAGGCGGTTTGCCTGACAGACACATGAGGTTTGATAATTCTCTTCAAAGCTTTCTCAAATCCCTTTCTTCCTCCTCAGTAGCCATAATGTCCTAACTGATAAGGTGTAGCAGGGGACTTAATACTTTTTTTTTTTTTTTTGGTTTTTTGAGACAGAGTTTCTCTGTGGCTTTGGAGCCTGTCCTGGAACTAGCTCTTGTAGACCAGGCTGGCCTCGAACTCACAGAGATCCGTCTGCCTCTGCCTCCCGAGTGCTGGGATTAAAGGCGTGCGCCACCAGGGACTTAATACTTATTAAAGTGTGTGTCCCGTGCCAGGCGCTGTGTTAAACATTATCTCTTTTAATCTTCACCCTTCCTTCGAGTGAGCACCATGCTGTCCCTATTTTACAGACAAGGAAACAGGCCCATGCAGAATAACTAACTTATCCATATCACTCAGCTAGGAAGAAGGAGCCAAACTGTGGAACTGGAACTCCAGCTAGCCGGATGCTGAAGACAAAGAACTAACCATTTCTGGGCCATTCTGTCCCCTTGGACTGGCCGTCAAGGCTTCTTTAGTGCCCTATCCCCACACATCTTCTCATCCACACATGATAGAGTCTCCTTAAAACTCAAAGTGGCCAGCACTTTAATCCCAGCACTCGGGAGGAGGAGACAGAGGGATGGATCTCTGTGAGTTTGAGGCCAGCCTAGTCTACAGAGTGAGTTCTAGACCAGCCAGGGCTACCTTGTGAGACCTTATTTCAGATGAACAAAGCATGAAGCCAAGGTGGGGCTAAAGACGTGGCTCAATGGTTAAGAGCACTTACTGGCCACCCTTGCAGAGGACCCAAGTTCAATTCCCAGTACTCACACTGGGCAGATCACAATATAGCCTGTAACTCCAGCTGCAGAGACTCTGGCATCTTCTGAGTTCCATGGGCAATGTACTCATGTGCATATACAAATTCATACACACACACACACACACACAGAGAGAGAGAGAGAGAGAGAGAGAGAGAGAGAGAATTAAAAATAAAATAATTTTTAAAAAGCATGATGCCATGGAACTGGGGAAGATGTCTCAGTGAGTAAAATGTTTGCCACCTACAAGCTTGAGGGTCTGGGTTTAAACCACAGCATCTGATTAAAAGTAAGGTCCAGACATCAGGCATAGTAGCATATGCCATTAATCCTAGCACTGGGGAGGCAGAGGCAGGCATGGCCTACATAGTGAATTCCAAGATAGGGTTATGTAGTGAGAACCTGTCTTAAGAAAGAATAAAAAGAAGGAAGAAAGATGGAAGGAAGAAAGAAAGAAATTAAAAGACAGAAAGAAAGAAAGAAAGAAAGAAAGGAAGGAAGGAAGGAAGAAAGAAAGAAAGAAAGAAAGAAATTAAAAGCAAGAATAGGGTATATTGGGGGTGTGCTTGTTGTAATGGTTTAAATAAAACACTGCAGGGCAGCGGGTCCCGAGACCATAGCAGGCCATGAAGGCAGCCAGGTCCCAGGCAGGAAGCCACGTGGCAGGTAAGAGACCAAGAAGGATAGACACGCCATGCAGAATGAAGTTGGATACTTATTTAGTGGGTTATAGAAGGGAAGGGGAGAAGGGGAAGAGCAGAGAGAGAGAGACAGAGACAGAGACAGAGACAGAGACAGACAGAGACAGAGAGACAGAGAGAGACAGAGAGAGAGAGACAGACAGACAGACAGAGAGACAGAGAGAGACAGAGAGAGAGACAGAGACAGAGACACAGAAAGAGAGACAGAAAGAGACAGAGAGAGAGAGACACAGAGAGAGAGAAGGAAGGAAGGCTCAGGCTGGAAGCAGATCAGCTGGCCTGGCAGACATGGGAGGGAGTGGGCGTGGCATGGCTTGTCTCTTAAAGGACAGGACAGACCATTACACTTGTAATCCCAGCACTGGGGAGTCAGAGATGGGAGGATCCCTGGAGTGCACTGGCCAGTCAGTCTAGTGAATTGAGAAGTTTCAGGTTCAATGAGAAACCCTGTTAAGATAGAGAGTGATTGAGGAAGTTACCTGATCTTGACCCCTGGCCTCCACACGTACACTCACACACGTCTGCATATGTTGCACACTCACACACCCAGCCACAGAGTCCGCTTGGGCTGCCAATTCTTAGTGAAAGCCCTAATTTCATTTTTTTATTAATTAATATAAATAATAATTTCATTATTTTTTATATGGTCCTAAGGAGCAAACCAGAGCTTTGTATTTGTTAGACAAATGCTCCACCATTGAGCCACATGCTCAACTCTTGTCTTTTCCTTAAAATAGGGACTCTCCATGTAGCACAGGCTGGCCTTGAATCTGTGAACCTCTGGCCTCTGTCTTCTGGCTGCCTGCACATAAGCCTGTGCTACCTTGTCAACACTGTGATAGTCTTATGCTTTCCTTTGCTTCTAAAGCACAGCGGGGATACTATGCAAGATCAGGTTTGACCACACCCACTTGTCAAAGGTGAGGGTTTCCTTGCCTTGCTGACTTTTCACTGAAAAAAAAAAGTCTTGGAATTCTGTCCTAGCAGGGCATGATGCAGTAATGAATGCCTTTTCCAATCTGATCTGCATTTCCCCAGCAGGACCTCCCACCACCCTCATTCTTTCAGGAAATCCTCCTGTCCATCCCTCTACAGCCCAGATTTCAGCTATTGATTCCTTAACCATGGTACGTGCACACTCATGCATTGTGCCTCCTCCTTGGCTTTGTTCACACTGGTTGTTGTATCTCCACTAGTGGCCACTTTTTTTTTAATTTTTCAAGACAGGGTTTCTGTTTAGTAGTCCTGGCTGTCCTGGAACTCACTATGTAGACCAGGCTGGCCTCGCACTCACAGAGATCCACCTGTCTCTGCCTCTCAAGTGCTGGGATTAAAGGTGTGCACCACCACCATCCAGCTGTGCCCACTCTTTTTTGAAACAGAAAGCCCAATTCCCATGTCACCTCCGGAGAAAGAATGAGAAATAATTCCACTGGAGTCTGTTATTCTGTCAGTATGCGAGTCTTTCCCAGAGTTAGAATGAGGGTGAGCAGAAACCTTATAGAATGCAATTTACAGGACTCATTCTCAGGGACCACACAGATGCCAACCCTTGCTCTGTGAACCAAGAGCAAGAGCCTTTGCTGCATCATAGATCCCTTCATTTCCTCCCCCAGTTGCATCCTGGTCCTTTCTATCAAACCAGAGTGCTCACAAGTGAGGGACCCAAGTTCTTAGTTAGCTTATATCTATCCTTAGTGACTAGACAAGGCTGGGCACCAAGTAGAAATTTAGCTAAATAAATGACATCAGATTCTTCCTTCTCTGTTCCAACAGAGGAAAGAGGTAGAGAAAGATAACGGCTTTGGGCCCTGCTGCAAATGGGAGACAGAGAAAGCAGATGAAATAGACTCACCTTGGCCCAAGCTGTGAAGACAAGGATCATGTGCGCCTTTGGCATCTTAGACTTGGGGCTCCTCCTGCCTTCCTTTGCTCTGTTTCCTTCTTTTTTAATGAGAAACATTGTTGGTGGTATTTTGTTTTAGTTTGTTGTTGTTGTTGTTTGTTTGCTTGCTTGAAACGAGTCTCTTTCTATAACCCTGGCTGGTCTGGACTTCACTATGTAAACCAGTGAACTCACAGAGATCCATCTGCCTGCATCTCTCAAAAGCTGAGATTATGGGCATGTGCCACCAAGCCTGGGACCCTGACTGTTTTTTTTAAATAAATATTTATTTTATGTATGCAAACATGTGCATGCCCACTATGTGTATGTGTGTGTGTGTACCAGAGGGCAATTTGTGGGAACTGATTCTCTTCTTCCACCATGTGGGTTCCAGGGATCACACTCAGATCTCAGATCATCAGGTTTGGCAGCAGGTGCCTTTGCCTGTAGAGCATCTTGCCAGCCACCACCCACTCCCTAGTACTGAATTTCTAAATGCCTAGCATAGACGGTAACATCATCATTTGCTTTTCCTATCAATTCTTTTTCTTATCCTCTCTCTCTTACTTTACATTTACTTGTTTTATTTGTGTGTATGTGTGCGCATGCGTGCACGTGGATGCGTGAAGGCAAGTGGGGGAAGATTAGGGGCAGTCTGCTTGTGGAAGTCAGAAAACGGCTTTTGGTACGTGTGGGTTCTCTCCTATTTTTGCAGCAAGTGCTCTAACTGACTGACTTTAACTTGCCAGCCCCATTCCATATTGTTACCTGATTTTCTCAACCAGGCATGCATGTGGTGCACATATATACATGCAAGCAAACACCCATACACATAAAATAAAAATAATAACCTTGGAAAAGATTATTTGTGTGCATGTGTGTATATGTGTGCCCACAGAAGCCAGAGGTGGTTGTGTATGATCCCTTGGAGCCGGAGTTACAGGCATTTTGAAGCACCTCTGTGGGTGCTGGGGTCTGAACTTGGGGTCCTCTGATAGACCAGTATTCACTCTTTAAATTTTTGTTTGCTTGTTTGTTTTTGAGACAAGGTCTCTCTGTGTAGTCCTGGCTGTCCTGGAACTCTTTGTAGACCAGGCTGACCTTGAACTCACAGAGATCCTCTTGCCTCTGCCTCCTGAGTACTGGGATTAAAGGTGTGTGCCACCACTGCCTGACTTAAAAAAAATTTATTATAGCCGGGCGGTGGTGGCGCACGCCTTTAATCCCAGCACTCGGGAGGCAGAGGCAGGCGGATTTCTGTGAGTTCGAGGCCAGCCTGGTCTACAAGAGCTAGTTCCAGGACAGGCTCTAAAAAAGCTGCAGAGAAACCCTGTCTCGAAAAACCAAAAACTATGTGTATGAGTGTTTTGCCCTCATGTATGTCTGTGTACCACATGTACACTTGGTGCTCACAGACCCCAGAAGGGTGTCAGATCTCTTGAGATTGGAGTTATAGATGGTTGTGAGCTGCCATGGGGGTGCTGGGACTCAAACCGAGGTCTTCTGGAAGATCAGCCAGTGCCTGCTTTTAAATGTTGAACCATCTCTTCAATTATACTGTCTTGGTTTTGTTTTGTTTTGTTTTTAAAGACTTATTTATTATGTATACAGAGTCTGTCTGTATGTATGCTTGCAGGCCAGAAGAGGACACCAGACCTCATTACAGATGGCTGTGAGCCACACTATGTGGTTGCTGGGAACTGAACTCATGACTTCTGGAAGAGCAGGCAGTGCTCTTAACCGCTGAGCCATTTCTCCAGCCCTTGTTTTGTTTTTAATGAGACAGGATCTTTTTCTGTAATCCAGGTCTGCCTAGAATTTGGGATTGTTCTCAGACTTCCCATACTGGCTTTAGTTAAGGGCAGCTCTCCCAACCATTAAGACTAGAAACCAACTCTCACTTCCACTCATTCACTGGATCCTGCAGACGTAACCTTCAAAATCTCTGAATTAATTTTAATGTCTAACTTTATTTTGAAACCAGGCACAGAGGTACATCCCTGGAATCCCAGCACTTGGAAGGCAGAGGCAAGTGACTCTCGGTGAGTTCCAGGCTAGCCAGGGATGCATAGTAAGACCGACCCTTTGTTTAGCCAGGCGGTGGTGGCACATGCCTTTAATTCCAGCACTGGGGGGGGGGGCAGAGGCAGGTGGATCTCTTTGTGAGTTCCTTTTATCCTTCCCATCTCTACAGCCCTTGTTAAAGTGTACGGTATCATAGACATACTCATTGCAATTATCTGCAGGTTTTCAGGCCTTCCCCTCCATTCTTTATTGATCTAGGGATCTTCTCCTTGATCTGAGCCTGCCACCCCCTAGCTGAAAAAAAAATCCCAACCTTGCACTCTCACCTCTAAACCTGTGGTTTCCCAATCCCTTCCATTTCATCTTTGAGACCCAGGTCAAATGATACCTCCCTAGTGAACTCTCAGCCTTATTATATCCTTGAAAGGAGGTCCATAGCCCTATGTATTTCATTCTGCCTGTACTGACTATGTTTACTGGTCCTCTAGACGGGGAGCTTACTGGATACAGGTAACAGGTTTAATCAATGTCTTTCCTTTTTCTCTCTCTCTCTCTTCAAGACAGGGTTTCTCTGTAGCTTTAGAGCCTGTCCTGGAACTAGCTCTTGTAGACCAGGCCGGCCTCCAACTCACAGAGATCCACCTGCCTCTGCTTCCCAAGTGCTGGGATTAAAGGCGTGCGCCACCACCACCCATCTTAGATTACATATGTAATCTAAATCCTAAAACCTAAGGGATCTTTAACAGATGGATATCTTGGGTTTTGCTTTGCTTTTGTTGTTGCTGACAGGGTCTCCCGTAGCCCAGGCTGGTCTCAGACTCGCGAATGATGACCGTGAAAGAATGCTGGGATTACAGGCGTGAGCTCAGTTTTCTGTGTTGTTAAGGATTGGACCCAGGACTTTGTGCATGCTAAGCAAATTCTCTATCAGTTGAACTACATCTGCATCCCCTATCCCCTTTTTGAGACAGGGTTTCATATAGCCCAGGTTGGCCTTGAACTCACCATGTAGTCAAGGATGACTGTGAATTCCTAATCTTCCTGCCTATGCCTCCCAACTTCTGGGATTACAGACATGAGCCACCCCAGCTCAATAAATGACTGTTGAAAAATAGATTTTTTTTCTTATGTTTCTGAAAATGTATGACAAAAAGACCACATTTCTGATACTTGTTGGATGAGGTAAGAATAATTCTCAAGGATCCACAGCCAGTGTTTTTCCTCTTTATCTCCCCACTCCTTCAAAGGCAGCTCTCCCTCCCCCAGAGAAAGCAAAGGACAATTTTAACTCTTTATTTGAAACAAACAATTCCAGAGACAGAAGGTTAGTTGTGACAACAGTTTCTCACTACAACACAAGGGTGGGCATGGCTCACTGAAGGAACAGGCCAGGCACCTCAGTACCATATATACAATTTAAACAGTGGCTGAACTGGTGGCAGCTATAAAAACACAAAAGGAAGGCTGGGGAGCAGCAAAGCCAACAGGGGAAGAACTGGGCACTCCCTCTGCCAGACACTACATTTTTCTGGGCCCACAAATGTAAGATGGGGAAAAGAGAAATGTAGGTAGTAGGAGCAGGACCCTTACCCACAGTTCCTCACCTATCTTTTGACCACAAACCCCATCCTGTATGGCCTAGGCCCCCATACGGTGGGCCTGGCTCCAATGGTAGGGGAGAACAACATTGGGGAACCCAGCCCCAATCCAAGTCAGAAGGTCATTTTTGCTTTGAGCACTCTGTTCCTGAAACTAAAGGGAGGCAGTTGCAGAGGGGTAAGCATGTTGACACCATGGCTCATGCCACCCTAAGATGGCAGGAGAGACAAACACATAAGCCAAGGGGACAGGAATATGCACAATAGGAGTCTGCTCCCCATACTGAGTCATTCTCTGCCTTTGAGGAACAGAAAGCATTTGGAACCCTTGAGAAACTACAACACCAGCGATGCTCAAAGGGCAGGTAAGGGACATGGTGGGGAAGGGTACTAACAATCACTTATTTCAGGAGGGATAAAAGTGTCTGAGCTCTGTGCTTTAGGGAAATGGTCCCCTCATTTATTTCATATCTCTCAGACAAGACCCTTTCACATGGTACTGGGGAAGAGAGAGAGAGAGAGAGAGAGAGAGAGAGAGAGAGAGAGAGAGAGAGAGAGAGAGAGAGAGAGAGAGAGAGAGGGAGGGGGAGAGGGAGGGAGAGAGAGAGAGAGGAGACACAGGGCAGAGAAGGCAGCTGGGTTCTTGCCTAGGTCAGACCTAGGAACACAGGGTTTCACCTACATAGATATAGGTCAGGAAACACAAAGCCAACAGGATCACCAGAGCTATTATCACTCCATCAGAGTCAGGCCCCAGCAGAAAGGGTTCACTGTGAAGCATAAAGAAAACGGGCTACCTGGTTCATGCCCATCACGGGGGGACTAGCCCATGAGTACAGAACACTGGGGCCCCATGGTTACAAGTGGTACGGAAGGTTAAAGCCAGGGATTCCTAGGAAAAGCAGGGAATGAGAGAATAGAAAGAGGCAGTCAGGAGCCTTCAGAATGGACAACATTGGTTCCTGGGCCAGTTGCCCCACAGGACAGACACTGATGTGAAAGACGGATACAAGGTACCACCACATGGGTTCAGTCTAGGTCTTCTTCCCCAGGACGACCAAGTTCCTCATAAATCTCACGCACAGCCAGAATGCGATTAAGCATGCTCTCCAACATGCTTCGGTCCATGGGAATCACAGAATACCAGAGAGGTGACTCCGCAATGCAGGAGCGCTCAGGTTGCAGGTAGAACACATCGTTTCGAGTCCTGAGGCTTTCAGGACTACAATAGTGGGGATGAGGGTGGAAGACAGACATTAGTAGTATACCAAGGCAGAGCAGGCCTCTTAGGTCCACATGGTAAAGCATTCCTATGAACTCACTAACTCACCATTTTGAGAGATAGAACTCATAGAACTTGACAGGGCAGCGGAGGGGATTCATGCGATTCTCACGTTGCTCTAAGATAGTGTCATCTTCCCTCTTCCGTTTCCCAGGGCCTGTGTCTATAGTGGAGGGAAATGACCCAGACGCATTAGAGCACAGGCCCAATGAGCCACCTCCCAGAGCACAACCAAGGGCACAGAGATAAGGCCACAGGATCAAAAAATATAGCTTCAAAAAGAAATAAATGGCAAATAAAGGAAGGCTAGGAGTGTAGCTAGGTAGAAAAGTGCTCGCCTAGCACTTACAAGGCTCTGGGTTCTATATCACCACAAAAAAGAGAAAGAAAGGTGGGGGAGGAAGGAAAGCAGAAGGGTTGTTAGTCTCCACACTAACCAAACATCCTATATGTGCACTACTCTGCGGGCTTCTCCAGCTCTTCCTGACAAAGTGTACATAATCCTTCCCAAGTTGACTTCTTAAAGAGGTGATCTCACAAGTCATACAAAACAATTGGTAAAATAGTTTGGTGGAAGGTTAGGCTTCCTTCTAGGTCAGATTAAAAATGATGGCCACAACCTTTGCCCATTAATTTATGTAGAGGCACAAAGAAGGGACCTGAAGAATCACACGCAGACAGGACAGAATTCCAGGGCCACAGAGAATGGAAACCAATATATAGTTTCTTTTCCTCCCTCTGTACAGTCTTGATTTTATTGTTATGCTTCTGTGTATGTGTGAGCGCATACTTTTGTTGGGCATGGGCACATGAGAGAGCAGGTGCATATGTGCGTATGTGGAGGTCAGAGGTTGACACTGAGTACCTTCCTCTCTCATATTATGTTGAGACAGAGTCTGTTACTGAGCCTGGAGCTCACTGACTAGCAGGACTAGTTGAACAATGAGCTCTGGGAAAACTACCTGTCTCTACCTCTGCTTGCTCCAACTCTAGGTTATAGACATAGGCCACCATGCCTAGGTTTACATGGGTGCTAGGGATCCAAACTCAGGACCTCAAATTATGTGGTTTGCATGGGTGTTTTATCAACTGAACCATCTCTCCAGTCCTCAGTACGCAGTTTTTGAATCATACAAAATTTGTTATTCACTCTCAACTCTCCCTTATAGTCAGACACACATAACAGCTTACTATCTGTCCACCCTCATTCTTTCAAAATACGGCAAGCAAATAAACTGCCTAGAAATGATGAAGGTGAGAAATAGGCGTTAACTTCCCTCCTATTATGAAACAGCCAGCCGCTGTCTATCAGGACTGTTTTCATCTTTTCTGCAAACACAGAGGGAAGCTGGGGGCAAAGCAGAGGACCAACCTGGCGGGTATGGTGAGAATGCCAGGAAAAGAACATAAAGGGCAGAAGCAAAGGAGGGGAGAGCCTCATACCTCGCCCTTTCCTCTGTCGGACTGGGGCATAGTAGCGGATGCTCACCACCTTTGTGGTGCCCCGAGGAGTGGTACACTTGCGAGACTGCCGTACCACATTAGTGAAAGAGAGCTGCATGTGTTCCTCAGCTGTCTGCAGTCCAAAAAACTTAGTGTTGAAGAACATGAGGGTGTTGAGAAGGACAAAGGGAGAATAGACCCCCAGCTGCTTGCACTCCCAGAGGTGTTCTTCCTCCACACGGGAGAATACAGTATCTGTGATGGACAAAGAGAAAAACAAAGGGGATCGGCTTCCCAAACCCACCTGAGTTCCTACACATACATACACTTAACTGTAGGCTTCTCGCTGCATATAAACCCTGACATCTGAACTACACAGTAGAGCTGGGCAATTTGGGGTAGGTGGTGGTATTGAAACAGGGTTTCTCTGTGTAGCCTAGCCTATCCTGGAATTGGGCATTTTTTATATACTATTCATCTGCATGTAACACTTCTCTGACCATCTCCAAGTTATATGCAGGTAGACCTAATGCTTAGGATTCCCACATCTTGCTTTTTTATCTGAACTAACCACCCAAACTTGGATTGTCTTTTTTTTCTGGTCCCAGAGATAAGTCTACAGACCTGAGTCTTTTTTCTTTTTTCCTTTTTAAGAAAAACATTCCCCTCTGTAACTCAGGCTAGCCTTAAACTTGAGATCTTGTCTCAGTCTCCCAAGAAGTCTGAACTATAGGCACATATCATTGCCCCTGGATCAGACTAAAAGTCTTGACCTATTCCTCATGTTCCTCTTTTAGTGTTTCCATTTAAATTAAAAAAAAAAACCAAAAAACCAAAAAACCAAAACCAGGGTTTCACTATATAGGGCTGGCTGGTCCAGAACTCACTATTAAGACTTTGAACTCTCCTAACACTGGGATTAAATGCATATACCACCATGTTTAACTCATGTTCTTTTTTAAAAAGTGTCTCACTCTATAGTCCAGGGTGGTCCAGAACTCACAATTCTGTCTCAGCCTCCGTGATGCTGGGATTATAGGCATGCATCACCACAAGTGGCTCTCCTCCTCATGTTCAAGGACAGGGACTCTGGCTCCATTAGCTTGAAACCCTGAGCCAACCAGATATATACTCCTACCCTTGAACCCTTAGAGACAGGCCAGACAGTACAGGACTCTTATAGTGGTGTGTTGGAAGAAGGGAAGAGAGGAAGAAGGGCTTGCTAAGTTCCTGTCCCTTACTGTTGGGAAGGAGTGTGGGCTGCCAGGTACTCAGAGACTTGTTGAGTTCTTGAACGAAAGTCAAGTAGTAAAGGTCCGTGAAAATGTTCACCATTCGGTTATTTTCCAGCAAATACTAGAGAAAGAAAAAGAGAAATACATAAAGCCAGACTAGGATCTACAGGAAAGAGAGTGATGATGAAAGCTGCAGTCATGGCCCTCGGTAATTAAAGAGGATGGGAGACAACCGCTTGAGTAGACAACCGAGTGCACTTTCCCTTAGGTATGACTGCTGGTGGACTGAGGCTTTTCTGAAAGAGGTGGAGCTTGGAGACAGACGGCCCTCACAAGCTCTGATACCCTTATCAGGTCCTAACTTCACCAAGTGAGAACTAAACATTACCCAACTACTCAAGGAACTCAGCCCTCACATCCTTCCTCAAGACTCAAGGGTGATCTAGAGGATCCAGATAGCAATGGAGACTGGTGCTTGACCAACAGTCCTGGAATGGAGCACTAATTTTAGGAGGCCATTGACATATATTTGTCACAGGAAATTTAGACAAGCTGCCTATTCAGGGGAAGAGACAAGTGACAAGAAGGAATGGGCTAGAAGCATTCAGCAGAATTGTGTCTGCTATGTTCAAAGTGATAGAAAACAAGATGGTGTGCAAGGGGTACCTGCTGGATGCCAAGACACAGATAGTAGATACTGTCGGGTTCATATCGTTCACCATTGGGTCGAGTAATTTCTCTCACAAACTGGGCTAGACCGTAGTTGAGCTCAGCAGCCGAACAGGCGAGAATATCCTCTTTGATACGCATGGGTTTGGCTGCAGTGAGATGTAGTAGAGGTAAATAGGATTAAGAAAACTCCATGTGGAGAATTTCACATAGCTCCACCATTAACCCTTTCATCACAACTAGCTCCTGAAAAAAAAACCATCAATTATGAAAGAACCTAGACAGGCTCTCCCTTTAATCTATAACTGTTCACTGTCTTTACTGGATAAATGATCACACCCTTACCACTCCTAGACATCTTCAACTGTTACTAGGTTAATATAGCCCCTTCCTCTTTCCCTCTCTGTGCCTTTTTTCCTCCCAAGTACTTACGACCAAAGCGTAGCTCATCACCCTTGCTGGTTTCTCCATTGGCATATTTTGACTGTACCCAGCACTTCCAAGCATTAACACCATATGAATAGTTGAGACCAGTACAACTAGGCTGGCTGCTCAAAGAGTCCCGGGAACAGCTTTCAGAAAGCATCAACCTCTTTTGACCCTGGAAAGGAAGACAATAGGAGGATGGTAACAAAGGCAACACCAAGGCACCATGCAGGACAGTGCTCACCATTGGGGATGGGAGCACTGATGTAAGAACACAGAAAGCTACCATGGCAGAAAGCCCCAGAATAGTTTTAATAATCTTGTGAACTAGGAGAAATGTGAAGTTTGACCAGATCTCAGTACTTCTAGTGTTGGAGAAAGAAGACCAGGGAAGCTTTCTTGTGTGTCTATGAGAGCAGCCCCACTCCTTCAGATGTCCATTTTCTTTTTGTGGATACAGTAACCCCAGTCCTCACCTTCCTCATGGCTCGAGGAAGGTCCTGTTCAGTAGATACATCCTCAGGCCCTACGAGGCCACAATCAAAGAGGAAGTCTACACTTGGGTTAATGTCCAAAGGATCTAATAGAAGGGAAAGAAAGAAGAAATCAATTTCTTTAGGCCTCAACTCTAAAGTCCTCTCATCCCATCCTTGTTACTTGCTCATTCAACTCAGGAAGAAGCACTTCGTCAGTTTCATTGAACTCAATATATGAAAGGCAGTCAGAGGTACACAAACACCAGACACAGGCTATGCATGTAGCAAAGGACCTTCTAGGCTACAAAATGCGCTCAAAGCCAACCTGGACAACTCAAAAGACCCTCTCTCAAAACAAAAAGCAAAAAAATAGGGCTGGGGGGTAGCTCAGTAGTTGAGCTTGCCTAACATACACAGGACCTTGGATTGAATTCCCACAATCAACCACATTGAACACAAATATTCACAAATTCAAAGCAACATGAATATACTTAACATTACTGAACTGTACACATAAAATGGTGACAATGGGGACAGGGGAGATGGCTCAGTTGATAAAGTGCTTGCCATGCCAGCATGAGGACCTGAGTTTGATTCCCTAACATACACATGGGAAGCCAGGAGTGGCAGCATGCACTTGTAATCCCAGCACTGGAGCAGCAAGGACAAGTGGATCCCCGAGGCTTGCTGATCAGCCAGCCTAGCCTACTTGGCAAGTGCCAGGGCAGTGAAAGAGACCTCATCTCAAAAAGGAGGTGGGCAGTGCTTAATGAATGATACCCAAGGTTTTCCTCTGGCCTGAACATGGACTTGTACACACATGAACATGCATACATACCCATACACACACACATACACACAACTGAAAATAAACAAAGGCTAGGGGATGTAGCCTAGTAGACATATACCTAGTATACATGAAGCCCTGGGTTCAATCCCCAGTACCATATAAACTAGGAGTGGTGGTACACACCTATAATCCAGGCAGAAGGATCAGAAATTTAAGCTCATCCTTAGCTACAGAGTGAATTCAAGGACAGTCTGAGCTGGGTTAGTTGAGACTCTATCTCAAAAAACAAAAACAAAAACCAAACAGTACTCTGTCCTGTCTATTTTTGTTTTTTGTTTGCTTGGTTGATTTTTTTTAAAAAAAAAAAAAAAAACAGGGTTTCTCTATGTAGTCCTGGCTGTCCTGGAATTCTCTGTAGACCAGGCTGGCCTCAAACTCAGAAATCTCCCTGCCTCTGCCTCATGAGTGCCGGGATTAAAGGCTTATGCCACTAACATCTAACCCATCCTGTCTTAATAAACATTCTTTAGAGTCATGCTCAGGATCACAAGAAACACTCCTTTCCTAATAGCACAACGCTACAATATTCAGTGGGCATGCCTTAAATCCTACTTACTCTTGGGGAAATCTGCCTCCAAGTCTTGCCCAGGCTCATCTAAGACATTAGCCATCTTAACAGCCATGGCCAGGACGTCATCTCGAGCTGTGCCAAACAGGTCACAGTCTTCCAGAAGTCCCTCTGCACTCTGGTTGCTCACAAGATCTGAGAGGCAGAGAAGTCAGCTCAGTCACTGGAGCTCTTGTCCAACACCCACACAGCCATCCCTTCCCATCCCACTTAGCACCAAGACCACACCTCCCACCCTTATAGGCAGGCAGACTGGTAGCACTGTTTCCGCCATCATTGCATACCACAAAGATCAGAAGAGGCCTTGTCTAACTCTTCAGCCTCTGCAATCATTTCCGCCATGGCCAGGATGTCAGCCTCCAAGGGGTTGGAAGGGATCTTCACCTTCAGCTCCTCAATGGTCTCCACAATCTTTTCTGTGCTCTCCAAGGTAGTGGGCAAGAACATGGGCACAGGCACCTAGAGACACAAATCCCAATAAAATGTCAAGAATCACACCAGTGGATAAGGGTACCAACTCATGAGAAAAACAGAGAAAGTGGGCCTGAATCCTAGATAAAGAACGACTGGTCAGGATAAAGGAGGACTGGTCAGGAAGGGCAAGTCCACTTACTGGGATAGGCATTGAGAAAGGCACCGGGACTTTCTGGCAGTATAGATGCATAGGCACTGGCACAAATATGGGCACTGGGATGGGCAGCACAATCACCTGTGGCTTCCACTCTTCTGCAGACAAGAAAACTTTTCAGCACCCCCTTCTAGATTAGTGATATCTGATCTAAGACCTGATGCTCATCTGTCAGCCCCCCAAACTCTAAACATGTGTTCAATGTCACAAAACTGCCTTGAACAAACTGAAAGAGCGCCATCCAGGTTCCTGGACATAAAGCTGGAAGCTGACAACTTAGGAACACAGTCCATGGAATCGAGGTATCATGGCACTCACCTGTTTGACTTCCTTTGGACTTCATTTCCACCTTACAGGAGACTCCCCGGTTCTGCATCAGCGGCTTACACATGGCAGCTTTGTTTTTACGGGGTGTTGCTGGGGGTGGTGTGGATAGAGGATTGGGCACACTTGGAACGGATCGAGTCTTCACAGGAATCTGTAGCATCAAAGGAATGTAAGTTCTGCCAATTATAGTACCCTCCTCTGAAACAGTCCTCCCTCTTGGTTTTGTTCTGACCTTGCCCAAATTCCCATTTTCCTCTGGGGTTCTCACTGTGATGTTGTTTTCCACTTTGGTTTGAGAGGGTGTCTGGGGCTTTGACTCAGAAGACTGACCTGTAGAATCAAACAAGGAAATGCTCTTGCTGGAGGAACTAATTGTTTTCTGCACCATTTTTCTAGGAGAGCTTTATGAAAGAGCACTCTTTAGAAATAGGAAGTCTAGGATTTTTCTTCCTTCCTACCCAAGTCTGGGCCCCAGAAACAGTAGCCCAGAAGATTCTTTGCTTCTAGCTACCAAGAAGAATGAAACATTCCTAGTGACTGAAGCACCAGGCTAATGTTCTAGAAATGGTACCAGTTTTCAGTGTCACTGAGGGTAAAGCTTATGTTGATACTTCCCTTTCTCTGAAATGTTAGTTTTCATAACCACCACAAGTCCTATCCTACCTGAGTACACCTTCAACTATACACCCTTGCAGAAAACCAGCACTCACTCCAAAATTTAAAGAATACCCAAAGAGTCCAAATGATAAAAGAGCATGGTAGTGGTACTCTGGCCAGGGAACAGGCAAATGCAAGGAAGAGGAAGAAGGGGCTTGACCCGACATTGAAAGAGCCCAAGCCAGTTCTAATAAAGTCCCACTGTCCCAGACTCACTGTTCAGGAGGCTTTCTGGCCCACTCTGGGTATCCAAGTTGGGTTGGTTCTGCTGGCTGTAGAAGCGCAGCAGACACTGTTGGTTGCAGAAATGACGGATTTGCCCACGCCAGTGGATGGTTTCCAGCAGCTTCCCCTGGCGCTTACAGGCATGGCACCGGGCAGCCTGAGGGCATTGACAGAATGGTCAGACCTGCCTCTTAGAAATATGCTGGGCCCTGTCTTCTATGATAAGCCATGTCTGTCTCTTTGGAGAGCACCCTAGAGACTGGAGATCTGGTGCTGGTGGCAGTACCACAGTTCATGCCCCTGTCGCCTTCTTTCTGACATGCTGACTCTCCTTACCTTGCAGTACCATAACAGGTACTTGGTCTTACAGTCCTCGCTGCAAAAGTCCCAGGTGCTGCCATCCAGTTGCTCAGCGACTCCACGCTGGCAGGTTTGGGAGCAGTAAGTACAAGTGATACAGCATAAGCCCAGCTTCTTAGTGAAGTCTTGTTTGTACAGTAGCACACAGCCTAGAAAGGGGAGACCAGATAAAAAGAGCCTGGAGACAGAGTTATTCACAGATTTAAGACTCAGTCTTTTCAAAGTGCTGCATCTGACCTCGTCCGCCTAAAGCCTTAGCATAAGTGGAGTGGAGCACTCTGACAAGGCCCTACCTTATACACTGCTTTCTAAGCCTTGCTCCTTTTCTTGGCCATCCTCCCTGGTCACAAGAGACAGGGCCTCGGTCCCTACCTCACTTCCTTACCTTCACTGCAGAAACTTTTCTCCACCCCACTGAACCGAAGTTTCTCATGCAGGAGTTTCTCCTGCCGGCAGTGCTCACACTGGGATACCACACCCCGAAGCCGCTTGAAGTCCTCACAGCAATCACGGCAGCAGAACTGGAAGACCTGGTCCTGAGATGGAAACACAGGACAGGAAGGGCACAGCTAGGACATCTGCACCTGAAAGGCACAGCTCGAGAAGACTTCTTCAAACACGTGGCAAGATGTGGGTGGGGGGATCTTACCTGCCACTCCAAGACCTCAGGCTTGCCACTGAAGAGGCTATGGCAGTAGTGACAGCTCAGGTGAATGCCCCCCTCAGGGCTAGTACGCTGGAGGGAAGGAAGACAAATAAGGGGTGGGGGCAAGATGTGTGCAGTGCTGGAGGGGATGGGAGGTCAGGCTTTCTCTTTGCCCTACCCAGACCTACCTACCCCAGTTCTCCTACCCTTTCCCTGTGGCCACACCCTGTATCCCTGGTCCAGGGTCTGGAGTACCTGGAACTTGGTCCAGCAGCTGGGGCTGCAGAACTGGTAGACTGTGCGATCAACTTTGTTGTAGTAACAAGGGTCAGAGAGGCTGCGGCGGCAGAAGCTGCAGGGTCGGGGAGGGCCTGGGGCACAGAAAGAAAGAGAGAAAGAAAGAGAAAGAGGAAGAGAGAGCACATAGAAGGTGTAAGGCAGGGCAGAGATGGAATAGAAAATCCACGGGAAGATGTGGTTGGGGCTGAGGTTGGGCAGCAGAAATTACTCTAGAAGAGGGGAATGTGGGAAGTGGAAGGAAGGCCAGCAGGGATCTCAAAGAAGAGGGCTTTGCACCTACCAGTGAGCCCTGCCTGCTTCACTTTGTAAGAAGTGGTACAGCACAGGGAACAGAACAAGCTGGTCTTGCCATTACGATCCACATGTGATAGCATCTCAAAGTTCTTACACAGGGTCTTGCACCAGACACATGGGTACACACGTGTGTTTTTCTGTGAGGATGGGGAAGGAGAGGCTGAGGCTGGATTTGTCCCTTCACTTTTATTTTTAAAATTTTTTAAACATGAAATTTTTCAGGCATACAAAAAAGTATAGATGATGATATAACAAAGACCTGTGTGTCCACCAGCCAGCTTCAAAAATAAAACATAACAGATACAATTGAAACCCCCTTTATTTGTTTTATTTTTCCCAGCCCTCGACCCTTCAGGCACCTTTATTTATCACCCAAGAACCACACCCCCTTCCATAGCCCTCTAATGCACTACTCCCTCGGCCCCACCTTCTTGTACGCCCCCAAGCACGTTGTGTTGCAAAACCGCTTTTGTTGACCATCATGGAAGAGGAGCTCTGGGCCAAGGCTCCCAGGCCTGGCGTAGATGTAAGCCCCACACTGGTCACAACAGTTGGTTTTCAGTCCCTTGTTGGCTCGGAATTTGGAGAAGCAAGAATCGCTGCAGAGTCGATGCACCACGCTGCCGTTGCTGACCTCATGTAGGACCTGCCACACATATACATACACACCCTGAGCTGAGGCCAGGCCACCACCGCCCACCCCAATCAATGCAAGGACAGAACTCCCACCTCACCCTAGACCTTCACAGCAGACAGTGGGCCTAGGACCCCCCAACCTGTGCGTCAGGCTGTAGACTTGATGGCGAGATCCTGGGAGGTAAGGAAGGTCAGCTGCATACATCCTGGAGAAGCTCTATCCTTGAATTTGCTCCCTCATAATGGCTACCTTTTCCACCCAAATCCCTTTCCCCCGCCCGGGGCTTGGCCCCTGCAGCTCCGGAACCAGGGGGGGCAGGTCAGAGCCAGCAGGCTCTGTCAATTGGCCTGTGGTGAGCAGCCTCACCTCTCCAGTCTTCTGGCATATGCTGCAACGAGTGGCATCGGCAGGATCCACAGACTGGGGGATTGGACGCTGCTGCTGGGCCTCATACAGAGACAGACAGACAGATGTGCAGAATTCCTGGAAGGAGCCTCCTGAACCAGTCTGCACCACAACTGAGTCCTTGGTGTTCCAGATCTCCCTGGAGGTGGGAACAGGTTTGAGCATTCCCACGACCACCCTCTTATCCCAGCAGTAACCCCTGTACTCCCTAGGGTTTGGATTGAGGACCATAGAATCAAATACTCTAACCACTTCCCTAAATTAACCCTATCATCTCCATCCTGCTTGGTTTTGCCAACACAATCTCTCTTACCCAGAACTCCCGCCCCTGGTCCCTGCCCCCTCCCACCCTAGGATCTCCACGCACTTCTTGCAGAAGGTACAGGTCTTTCTGCCCAAAGGCTTCTTGGAGAAAGTAGTGAGACAAGATGAAGAACAGAAGAGCTGAGGCAGCCCCTTGCGCTGATAGGCCGTCTGCCCCTTCTGCAGTGGTGTCCGGCAATGTGCACAAGACATCTTGGTGCCCATTGAAGAGCGCCCAGCCCTTTGTGCCATACTTGAGCGCAGGGACATGCGAGGAGAGCGCCGGGGCCGGAATGGCACAAAGTCCTCATCATTGGGGTCATCTACCATGGCATCAGAATCCTCATCTGACACTGGAACTGTGGGAGTAGGCGGGGCAGTGAGAAAAGACCGCCAGAACAGATCTCCAGCCATTCGATGTTCAAAACTGATCCTGGGATCTCTGGGACTCCTCTTGTTCTGGCTGTTATACTTCCTCTCCCTTTACAATGGTATCTTAAGCTACTCATGCTTATTGTACAATATTCAGGAGGGGGCTTCCAAGAAAGAAGACTAGGGAGAGGGACAGTATAGCTGAAACGTAAAACTTTCTATTCTTATTGTTCTTGTTTTCAATCCCCCCCCCCCCCACTACCTCTTGGTTCCCATGCCAACCCACTGCAGAGACAGGCACTTCTCTTTCTGCAGAGAGGAACTACAGGAGCCAGAAGATCCGTGCCCTGTCATAATCCCACCTTCAGCTCTTCTCTACGCCAGGAATTCCCAGGTCACACTTCCTCATATCCTACTTACTGCTCTCAGTGGAATCCACAACCTCAGGCTTTGGAGGTTCTGCTCTTCTAACGCGCTCGCTTCTCTTCTGTACCTTGGAAAGAGGGGCAGGGAGGAAAGCTGAAGCTAACAGCTAACCAGAGCCCAAGGTTGGGGGAAGGAATAGGAGATGGAAGGTGGGGTGTCAGGGTTGGGACCCTTGGCCCATCCCTGAAGAGAAGGGGGAAATGGGAACTGGATTTCATTCTTAAGAATTAGTAGACACAAGAGCTCCTCCCTTCTCTGAATCTCCTGACAGCATCCCCCCCCCCCACCATCTAGGAAGGAAAATGAAGCGTCTGTCCTTCTCAGGGCTATAGGGGGACCCAGACTCTTTCCAATTCCCTCCCCCTCACCCTCTCAGGCGGCTTCTCACTCTCCTTCCCAGTCAGACCATCTCCTGCAAAGGAAGAAAGAAAGTAACCTAAATCTTGAGCCCGCCCAGGCCCAAACCCCATCTCCCTTCCTGGGGAAGAATTTACTCAAAACTGAAAGGGAAAACTCAAGTGTCTGGCTTCTAACGCTTCCAGGGTTACCTCAGACTCGGTACTAGGGTGGAAGTGGGGAAGGTATGTGTGCAGCTGTTCTCCGTTAAATAAATGCATTATCCTACCCTTCCACTCATTTCTGTCCCACTGGTCATGAAGAATTTATATTGTACCAGCGAAAACAAATGTTATGGGTAGATTCCTCTGGGCTTTGGTGATATTTAAGATTATATATCTGCAGACCCTTATCACAGTCCAGAGGAGGGATATCACTAGGTAGATTGAGGGAGAAGCTAGAGTCTCAGGTCTAGATGGCCCCTCCCCTACCAGGGATGCATCCTAGATCCTGCCTCTCTACTACCCCCTGAAATCGGTATGCTCTTAGGGACTTCGGAGAGGAGTTACCATGCATCAAACCCAGAAACTCCACTCCCTTTTACAACCAAACAGCTGGGAAAATTTTAGCACCTAGAAGCCTGCTATTTTTCTTCAAATTCTGAAGGAAGGACCCTGGGACTGAAAGCCCACTGGAATGTGATAAAGGGAGACTACGCCATCAAATTCAGCCCCTCATACTACCCCATTCATCCTGTACAGCCCCCCCCCATTCCTCCCACCCCTATTTTCCATAATCTTCACCACACCCCACTCTTCCTTCCAAAACCCCAACTCCTTCCCCACAGGGATCTCTACTCTAATCTTTCCCCCCTCCCGCCTCCCTCCTTCAGTTCTCAAAGCACACAACCAGCCCTCCTTACCACCACCCTTTCCCCAGCCCCTCCAAATGATTAGGCAACCTACCTGGCAAAGAAGGATGTGTAGCAGGGATAGAGACCCCAGGTTTGCTCTGAGAACTGTTGATGCCATCCCCCAGAGTCTCTCCCACTGAAGGGCTAGGGGGTGCATTTGGGCTCTGTGGCTGCCCTTGGGTATGCTCCTCCTCCTCCTGCCCAGGGAAGCCCCTTCTCCTTGTAGCTATGGGGGGTATCTCCTCTTCAATATGAGGAGACTCCAGGATTATTGGAGAATCCGGAGCCAAAGGTTCTAGTAGCCCCTCAGGTGAAGGGGGAATGACCCCAGCCCCGGGATCAGGTGGCATCACCTCAGGGGTCTGGCACCCTGGTCCAGGCTCTAGGGTCTGCTCCCCCGAATCCCATGCAAGGGTCCCCTCAGGATCATGGTCCACCTCTGGGGGAGAGGGGGCTTTATAAAACAGCCCCCCCAGCCCCAGTAGCTCAGTGGCTCCATCCAGGACTACTCCAGGGTCTTTTTCCAGGCCAGAAGGGGTATCAAGCAGGTCCAGGGCTCCAGAGGATGGAGACGGACCTGGGGGGGCCCATCCTCGAGTTGGAGCAGTCTGAGATTCCAGCAGATCCTCTCCAAATTCCATGTCTACTGGAAGGTCTCCAGCCAGGGGCTTCTCTGGCAGGGTCAATGGGTCAAATGGACTGGGGAAATCACTGGGATCCATGGCTGGGTATGGGCTGCAGATTGGGAAGAGGGGGCAGTAGAGATGGTCTTAGCCTGAATTTCTTATGTAGGCTATGAGACACACCCCGTCATGCACTTGGATTTCTCATTAGCAGCCACCCCCCACAACCGATGGGCATTTCCACAGGCTTCAGTCCCAATGTCCACTCCCCCCCCCCATACAGCGCCCTCTGTGGGGAGTGGCGTTCCCCGCCCTGGCCCGGTGCCCACACTCGCCAGGCAGTTGGTCTCTAACCCGCCCGACACCCCCCACCGAGACTCGTAGCTCCTTCCTCCCTACCTCTCACACACCCCCCACCTCAGGCTGAACGCCCCCTCAGAGTCTCTTCTGGCCGCCACAGCCAGAAGCCTTTCCCGCTCCAGCGATCTCAGCCTCCGGTCCCCCTTACTCTCCAAGAGCCCCTCAGGTTTCCAGTCTACCCATCCTGTCCAACCCCGCTGCCCCTCCCCGCAGAGCCCCGTCCTCCCTCAGCCCTTCCCCGCCCCCACAAACTGCCCTTCCTAACCATTCCCCTGTTCGGTTACCTTTCAGGGTGGACCACTTCCTCAGCCCCGTCCCCCTTCCCTACTGCTCCCCTAGTCTTTCCCTTCTCCTGTTGCCCACCCCCCACCTCAGGCATTTACAGGAAGACATTTTGGAGCTACGATTTCTCCTTAGACCCCCCCCTCCCGGCTACTGCGAGATCCCGCCTGCAGGTTCGGTTCGGCTTGATCAGTCCCGACCCCTACCTGAGGCAGGGTTAGAGTAACGGCTACAAGCCTAGAACTGCAGACAGCGACGGCCCCGCACTCCTTCTCCACCTCCCTCCCTAGCAGCCGGGACAGGGGTCGCGGCCCCTTTAAATGGCAGCGCCGCTTGCAGCGCTGAGCGCTCTGCAGCAGGCAGGCGGGCGGTGCCAGAAACCAATCCCATTGGCTGGCTGGAGGAGGGGGCTCGCGAGACAGCGCCGGCCCCCGGCGCGAGACTCCCAGCCCAGTGGCCGCCTGGAAATTGCGGACTGGAGTATAGTCACTGGGGATGGAGTCTGAGCCCCCGCCCGGGGCCCCGTTAGTTGAGGGAAAGATAGCCTCTGGAGCTTTGAAGCCCGCCCCCGGGGAAGGCGGCGCCCCCTTTCTACCGAAGGGCCTAGTACACTAAAGACACAAAAAATCAGGAAAAACCCAGATCTACGCACCTGCTTTCCTTACCTGGCTCAAGAGTCTGGCCCCGTCACACCCGTGCCCGCCCTACCTCCAGAGCCCACTGTACCCGTGATCCCCTCCTCTCATTCAAATGGTTCCCGGTCCCCTCCCCCTCTCCGTGTCTCTCTTCGCTTCCCACTCGTGTTCAGCGCCCCCCCCCCTGCATCCCCCCGCAGCAGTCCCTACCTACGCCATGCAGCAGACGCCTGCCAAGATTACCCTCCCCCATCCCCACCTCTCGGGGCCCGCCCCCCGGGCGACTGTTGGGGTAGTGAGTGACAGCGAGAATGGGGGGGGAGGCAAAGACCCAACCCTCAAGTGCCCCTCCTCCCCTTGTCCGCAAGCCTCAGCCCCCCTCCAACCTGTCTAAGAGTCGTAGTTATGGGGTGTCTTAAGCTTGCTTCCAACCACCCTTGCCAGTTAAATGGCTCTGGCTTCTTGACAACGCCTATGCAGTAACGGTTACTGCCTGATGACCCCCAAAGCAGGTTCTGCAAGGCTACACCCTTTTTCCCTCCATGGCCTTTGGGTAAGTTCTGGGATCATTTCACTGAATCTTACTGTAGGAGCTTGAATAATCTCTTGAATAGTTTTCCTCACCAGAAGCTTCCACCCCCCCAACACACACACACACACACACACACACACACACACACAGACACACGCACACACAGACACATGCACACACACACACACACGCACACACGCTCGCGCGCTCACGCGTGCGCGCTCCCCCGCCCCCCCCCCCCCACGGACGCACACTGTCCTTCCTTCCCTCTACCCTCTTTCGATTCTTCTCTGTCCCTGTCCCTCCCTGTCTCCCCGTCTCTGCCTCTGGAGCACTCAGGCAACACAGTCTCCAGGGATCCTACTTGATGGTGGGCGTGGCTATGGTTAGGGCGAGAAGAAGGGTAGGGGTAGGGACCACTTACCTTAGGTCTACTGATTTAGAAAAGAGTAAGTGCCAGTGTTCATTCTCAGGCCTCATGCTAAGGCCCTTTTACAACCCCTCTCCCCCAGTCCCACGATAGTTCCTAAGGGCTGCACAGCACTGACTAGCTTAAATATTAGAAACTCAGCAGAGAAAAGAGTCCAGTGTTGCCCATTGCCCCTCTAGCCTGCTTCTGGCCTTTCCTCCTTCCCACATAAAGCCTTCTCAAGCCTAGTCTCTGGGAATTTTATCCACGTTTTCACAGAAACCTTGTTTCTCCTAGCTTCCTCCATCAGACTTGAGATTGTCTTTACTCGCTCCTCCATCAGAGATAAATGTAAATTTTTTCAGTGTAGGTTGCCGGAAACCCAGCTTTATCTTAATCAGTAGCCTGTGCACCTGTCTCCCACTTTCTGCTTCTTTCTCTTTGTACTGCCTTTGTATTTTCTCTTGGACCACCTAGTTCCTTTTTGTCTGCCCCCCCCAACACCGGTGAGCCTGGCTCCTCGGCTACTGTGGTGGTAGAATGCTTCCTCACTAATTGTCAGACCATCTAAGAGGGAGGGGCGAGTTCTCATCTGCCATAGTGGCCTGGGATTCCAGGATTTAGGAGGCTGTCAGGAGGATAATGAAATTAAGAATACCTTGGGCTACACAGTGAGACCCTGTCTCAAAACAAAAACAAAGCCAGACCGGGGTGGCGGTGGCGCTCGCCTTTAATCCCAGCACTCGGGAGGCAGAGGCAAGCGGATCTCTGTGAGTTGGAGACCAGCCTGGTCTACAGAGCTAGTTCCAGGACAGGCTCCAAAGCTACAGAGAAACCCTGTTTGGAAAAACCAAAAACAAAGAAACAAACAAAAAACCAAAACCAAAAACAAACAAACAAAAAAAAACAAAACCTGGGTGTGGTGGCACACAGGGAACCTGAGGCAGGAGGATTCCATGCAGTTCGAGGCCAGCCTATAGGACAACTAGGGTCGTGAGATGGCTCAGCGGGCAAAGGCTCTTGCTGCCAAGCCTACGGGACCAGATAATAGCAGAGAACCTAGGCCTGCAAGTTGTCCTCTGACCTTCACACCTGTGGTGCAGCACGTATGCACACACACAGGCGCACAAAATCAATAATACATTTTTGAAAACTAATGACAAGGAACACAGAGTTCTACAACTACCATCACTCCACGTGATGTCCTAATGGTACATACTGGTCAACATCCGTTATTCAACTGTAATGTAAAATACTAAGAGTAAGTGCTAATGTAAACCATGGACTTTGGCTAGTGATGATAGGCATCCCTATCTATTCATGTATTGGAACAAATGTACCTGTCTTGCCCTGGATGTTGACAATTGGAAAGGCCAGTGTGTGCAGGGACACCAGCTATACAAGAAAGCTGTGTTCTGTAATTTTACTATGAAACTAAAACTCTAGCCCCCTCCCCGCAAATCTTTGGTTCTGAGTGAGATTTTGTTTTTGTAGATTTTGGAAAGCACAGAAAGCTTTAAGAAAGAGAGCCAGGCAGTGGTGGTACGTCTTTAATCCCAGCACTCAGGAGGCAGAGGCAGGTGGATCTCTGTGAGTTTGAGGCCAACCAGGTCTACAAAGTGAGTTTTCAGGAAAGTCAGGAATGTTTCACAGAGAAACCCTATCTTAGAAGAAAGGAAAGGAAAGGAAAGGAAAGGGAAGGGAAGGGAAGGGAAGGGAAGGGAAAGGAAGGGAAGGGAAGAGAAGGGAGAGAGGGAGGGAGGGAGGGAGGAAGGGAGGGAGGAAGGGAGGAAGGGAGGGAGGAAGGGAGGAAGAATGGAAGGAAGGAATAAGTGAGCCAGATGGTGATGGTGTGTGACTTTAATGCCAGCACTTGGGAGGCAGAGGCAGGTCGATCTCCAGGTAGGAGGCCACCCTGGTCTCCATAATAAGTTCCAGTATAGTCAGGGCTACAGAGAGAACCCCTGTCTCAAAAGAAAAAAAAACAGCCAGGTGGCACACACCTTTAATCTCAGTATTTGGAAGGCAGAGACAGGTGAATCTCAAGTTTGAGGCTAGTCTGGTCTACAGAATGAGTTTGAAGCCAGCCAAGGCTTCACAGAGAGACCCCGTCTTGAAAACAAACAAAGAAAAAAACCAAAACAAAACAAACCAGGGGCTGGAGAGATGGCTCAGAGGTTAAGAGCACTGGCTGCTCTTCCAGAGGTCCTGAGTTCAATTCCCAGCAACCATGTGGTGGCTCACAACCATCTGTAATGAGATCTGCTGCCCTCTTCTGGCCTTCAGACTTACAAGCAGGCAGAACACTGTATATACATAATAAATAAATAAAAATCTTTAAAACAAACAAACAAACAAACAAAACAAGGTTTGGAGAGACGGCCCAGATAAAACAAGGGTTGGAGAGATGGCTCAGAGGTTAAGAGCACTTGCTGCTCTTCCAGAGGTCCTGAGTTCAATTCCCAGCACCCACATGGTGGCTCACAACCATCTAATGAAATCTGGTGCCCTCTTCTAGTCTGCAGACATATATGCAGGCAAAACACTGTATACACAATAAATAAATTTTAAAACAAAAACAAACAAACAGAGCCAACAATGTGACTCAGCAAGTAAAGGTACTTGCTGCCAAGCCTGATGGTCTAAGTTTGATCACTGGAACTCACATGGTAGAAGGAGAGAACTGACTTGGGACAATTGTCCTTTGATCTCCACACCCAAACCATGCTTGCACCCCCAATGCCTACACAAAAATAAAAAGCTACAAAGAATATGGTAATTCTTTTGTTTGCATTTTTTTTCGAGACAGGGTTTCTCTGTAGCTTTGGAGCCTGTCCTGGAACTAGCTCTTGTAGACCAGGCTGGCCTCGAACTCACAGAGATACACCTGCCTCTGCCTCCCGAGTGCTGGGATTAAAGGCGTGCGCCACCACTGCCCGGCTTATTTGCACTTTTGACACTGGGTATCGAACCTAGAGACTTTTTACCTGGGAAGTACTTGCTCTGAGATGAGTTACCAGAAGCTCTTTTTGTTGTTGGGACATTTCTCACTATGTAGTTCTAGTTGGCCTGGAACTTTCTGTGCAGACCAGATTGGCCTCAAACACAGAGATCCTCCCGCCTCTTCTTTTCAAGGGCTAGGATTAAAGGCTTGTACCACCATAACCCGGTATATTTTTAATTATGTTTATTGATGTATAAGTATGTGTGTATGTTGAGCTAGGGCATTTATTTATTTGTTTGTTTGTTTATATATCTGTCTGTCTGTCTGTTTTTACTGTTTTGATTTTTTGAGATAGGGTTTCTCTGTGTAACTCTGGCTGTCCTGGAACTCACTCTGTAGACCAGCTGGCCTCAAACTCATCAGTTGCCTGTAGTGTGCTACCTTCATGCAGTACCTGCAGAGACCATAAGGGGGCATCATATACCCTTGGAACTGGAGTTGTAGATGGTTGTGAACCATACCTGAGTGCTGGGATTCAAATCCAGGTCCTCTTCAAGAACAATCAGTGCTATGTCTTACCCACTGAGCTATGTCTCCAGTTGCAATATTAATTTATGTGTGTGGGGGGGCATTCATGTGCCACTGTGGATAGAGGACAATCTGTGGGAGTCTGTTCTCATTTCTCCTCAGTTCTAGGGATCAAACTCAGGTTAAAAGGCTTGACAGCAGACACCTTTACTCACTGAGTCACCTTGACAACCATGGTCTCAAACTCGTCATCCTACTGCCTTAGCATCTCTAGTGCTGGGATTATAGGTCTATGGAATGATATACTAGCAATATGGGGCTAAAATTAACTTCATTAAAATGAACTAGAAATTGGATGTGGTGGTGAAGGCCAAGCCAGGAGGATGGAGAGTATGATGCCAGACTGGGCTACATAGTGAGACTGTGTCTTACCCCTATTCTCCAAAAAGAAAAGTTCTAGTAGATCACTTCCTATATGGCAAGACAGCTAAATAAGCCAGATAACATAGGCCTGTAGTCTCGGGTACTCAGGAGGCTGAGGCAAGAAGGGCTAGAGTCTAGCATATGCAACATAGACTGTCTTTTCTTTTTTTCTTTTTCTTTCTTTTCTTTCTTTCTTTCTTATCTTTTCTTTTTCTTTTTCTTTTTTTTTGGTTTTTCGAGACAGGGTTTCTTGGTAGCTTTGTATCCTGCCCTGGAACTAGCTCTTGTAGCCCAGGTTGGCCTCGAACTCACAGAGATCTGCCTGTCTCTGCCTCCTGAGTGCTGGGACTAAAGGTGTGTGCCACCACCGCCTGTCTTTTCTAAAGAAATTTTCTGTGACTAGAGGATGGCTCAATGGTGAAGAGAATTTCCTATTCTCCTGTAGGACCCAAGTTTGGTTCCTGACATCCAAATTGGGAAGCTTACAACTACCTATAATTCCATGTGGCACTCACCACATACAATAAGTAATTTATCTATTATTTATGTATTTGCATGTATATATGTATTTATATATGTGGGTGTGCACATGCCACAGCACATGTGTGGAGGTCAGAGGACGTGAAGGAGTTGGTTCTCTCCTTCCACCTTGTGGCCGTGGGGATTGAACTCAAGTTGTCAGGACAGTAGAGTGCCTTTACCTGCGAAGTTATCTTACTGGCCCTGACTTTTTGTTTTCTTTTGTTTTTTGTTGTTGTTATTGCTTTGAGAATGCCTTGCTATATAGCCCTGCCTGGCCTGGAATTGACTCTGTAGACCAGACTGGCCTCAAACTTGCAGAGATCCTTCTGCCTCTGCCTCCTGAGTAAAAGCTCTGATTAAAGACATGAGCCACCAAACCCAGCTTTTTAAAAAAATCAAAACAACAACAACAACAACAACAACAACAAAAACCAAAGAAATCCAGTTTCATTATGTAGCCTGATCTAGCCTCACACTGAAGTTTCCTTGCTCAGTCTCGAGTGCTGAGATTACAGGTGAGCACTACTGGCATGCCCAGCTTTGCTAACGCTGATTTTGCTTCTGAGACAGGATTTCTCTGTGTAGCCCTGGCTGTCCTGGAACTCACTCTGTAGACCAGGCTGGTCCCGAACTCACAACTCTACCTGCCTCTCCCTCCTCCTCCTGAGTGCTAAGATTAAAGGCATGCAACACTGTTAAAGTATTTTTTTAAATATCTGTTTTTTAAGTTTTGTTTGTGTGCGTTTTCACCTGATTTTTTTGTTTATTTGTTTGTTTGTTTTATGAGACAGTGTTTCTTTGTATAGCCCTGGCTATCTTTAAACTTGCTCTGTAGACAAGGCTGGCCTTGAACTTACAGAAAATGGGATCACACCTTTGATCCCAGTACTGCCTCCCAAGTGCAGGGATCAAAGGTATGGGCGACTCCACCTATATGATGGGCTATGCCTGAGTGTATGTATGTTGTTTATCGGAAGCGTGCAGGAGCCCGAGGAAGTCAGGAAAGGTGTTAGATCTCCTGGAACTGGAGTTACAAATAGTTGTCAGCTGCCATGTGTGTGCTGGGAATGGAACCAAGTTATCTGCAAGAGCAGTCAGTGCTCTTCACTCTGAAGCCCTCTTTCCAGCCCCTGTGCTATGTTTTTTCCACAAAAAAATGTGGTTTAGAAAATTGGCATTTCGGAGGAAAGAAGAGAGCGGGGGGGGGGGTAGGTATAGCTCAATTAAAAACAATAAACTAATAAAAAAGGAAAATCTGGCAGTTCAAGGATGGCCGACTGGTCTTTCAGAGGACCTGGGTTGGGTTCCTTGACCTACATGGTGGCTCACAACTATCTGTAACTCCAGTTCTAGGTGATCCACTGTCTTCTGTCCTCCTTGGGCACTGCACAGAGATGGTGAACTTACCATGCTGGCAAAACACACAGAGAAAAATAGAAATAAACCTTCTGTTGTTTATTCTTTCACTTTATGTATATGACTTCTCTCATTTTATGTATATGGCTGTGCAACAACTATATGCATGCAGTGCCCACAGAAGCCAGAAGAGGGCGTCATTTACAGACAGTTGGTAGCCACCAATGCGTACTGGGATAGGTACTCTAGTTCTCTGGAAGAGCAGCCAGTATTCTTAACTGCTGAGCCATTTTTCCAGACCCCAATAAATCTTTTTTAAAAACAGAAAGTCTCAGCTTAGAAAAGTATATCCATCTTTTAAATCATACTTACATATACATGTGTATGTAGTTTTGTGTGACTGTGTGTCGAGACAGAGTCTTGTCTTCTGCACTGGATGGCCTGATCCTCACTATGTAGACCAAGGTGGCCTCCTGGGTGATCCTCCTTTCCCAGCCTCCTGAGTGCAGGTATTAAAGGCATACTAATTTCCCTTTGACTGGGACAGTCATACACAGAAAGCAGCTGTCAGAATTGGGTAGTGGGTATAGGAGAGTAGTAGAAAGGGTGAGACTTCTTTTTGTACTGGTGAGCATTGTTTGACATTTTTTCCCACACGAGTAGGAATTCATTTTCTTTTTTCATAATCCATGTGTTATTTTTTTCTCTCCGAGTTTGGGAACCATTGGACTAAATATACCCAATATATAGTAGTTAGTAGCCATATGTTGACACACACACAGTGGGGTGATGTAGAATATGGCTAATCTCTGCATTATCGAACGGTGTCACAGAACCTTTCCAACATTGTAAGAAGTCTTGTTAGACACCCCAGGTCTGGATCATTGTTTCCCTGTAAGGTAGGTAGTACCTGCTTGGATAATCTGCCAGCCAGAGCACGAATTAATTAGTAGGAATTAAGTACTGGTGCCTATCAATTGAAGCTTGTAATCCTCGGTTAACTGCCTGAGTGAGTTAGGCATTATGGAATAACGAGGGTTATTATTATTACTTGATAGGCTTTCTATGGGATATAGTGGAGGTCTGATGTGAAGACCTCCAACATACTGGCTCCAGCACCACCGACCAACCTGTTGAATCTCTCCGCGATGGGAACCTTAGTGATGTCTGGTTTATCGGGTTCTCTGGTTACCATGGAAATAGTGCTGGATACAGTTTCTAGGTAATCGCACAGAGATTAAAGTGTCAAAATCGCTTAGCCTCCTGCCCCTTTCTATAATCAATACCGTTTCAGTTGCACTTCTCAAATATACTCAGCACTGGGAAAGGAAACTAAAATGGGACAGAGTGTTAGGGTGCAAGCTTTGAGGAAGTGTGAAAAAAAGAAACATGGCGGGGCACTTTTTTTTCCAGTAGCAAACGGCTAGCTCTGCCACACCGAATACATTGTTACTCGATTTTTGCACAGGCGCAGTGCATAAACTCTCAGCGCACGCCTACACGCGCATTTTCTCCCTTTTCTCTCCACTTTTTCTCTCTCGCTAGTTCTCTCCTTTCCTCCTCCCACCACTAGGTCTTTCAGTCCTTTCGTGGGCCGGTTGGTCTTTCCTTCCGACCTCCTACCGTCCAAAGCTACCTCCCCTCCCCCTTCCTTTTCCGTCTCTCACGCAGCGCCTCGAGTGCATGCGCAGAAGGTACAAAGCCGCGCTCTTTGTCCCCCATCTGTCGTTCACACGAACCCAAGGCTTTGACAGTTGGTAGCCAATAGAATCTAAGAAATGGCGGACAAATGAGTCTTCCTCGGGAGATAAACTTTGATTGGCAGTTCACATAGCCAATCGGGAATCCAACATTGACCCCCTTGGGAGGCACCGAGCTCCGTCGGCTCGTTTCCGGCGGTCGCGCGCTCTTTTCTCGGGACGGTGGAGGCCGTGTAGCGTCGCCGTTACTCTGAGCAAAGAACTGTAGGCAGAGGGTGAGTTTAGGGACGGCTCGGTGCTTGTTTGGGAGGGCAGTGGGGTTTCCTGCGACGATCCGCGAAGGAAGGGGCTAGGGCGAGGCTGAGTTTGGACAGAGGATGTGGGTTCAAAGGCCCCGTGAGGCCTTTCCCCCTCCGCGTACGGCCTTCGCAGCCCACCCGTGGGGTCCGGCAAGCTCGCCGCTCCACGCGCGGAGCTTCAGCCCATGCCTTTCTTGCTTTCCTGCCCGGCTCTTTTGTTCTACTCATTCCCAAATCTTAGCGACCATAAGTTGGTGGCTTCTGAGCCGCCCTGGGCTGGAGGGTGTGGGGTCTATTATGCGAAAGCCCTGAAGTCGTGGTTGGAGGAGGTGGCGCTTTGCTTTGTCGGACGCTCCTCCTCCTTAGCCCCGCGAGGCCATTAATTCCGAGAGGGCCAGTGGGTCCCCTGGAGCTATGTTTCTTTGTGAAAACAACTTTTAAGTTTGAAGTTTGCTAGTTCAGACCCCCTTGCCATTTTGGAGCTAAGTTCATGAAACACCTCCACCCCACCCTCGCGCTCTTGAGCGCGCGCGCCTTTTTTCCAAACCTCTTTCTGCTTAAGCTTCTCCTAGCCATTTGTAGGTATCTCTTTTCTAAGTTAAACTTACATTTATGGCTTTACTATCGAGTCTTTTTCACTTTGTGGAAGTCTTACTGTAAGCTGACACCTTTCTTTGTGTTTTTAACAGAAGTCGGGGTTAGAGAGGATTGGGAGACAGACACTTTGCTGTGCTCACATCGAAGTCAAGGTAGGTGTAGGAGTTAGAATTACCAGGTAAAGTGCAGGATGCTCAGTTGAATACGGACTTCAATTTGACAACAAATTAATTTTGGCGGACTTTTCATGTTATTTAAGTGAAAAAATTTTTTAATCTTAAAATGAGACCGAGCTGTGTGTGTGTGTTTTTCCCAAAAATCTGGCTGCTCTAATTGGGGATAGTGCTTAAATTTATGTTTGTACAACTTCGTTGTTATTAAATGAAAAGTCCTAAAAACAACAACAAAAAAAAAAAAACCCAAAACTCAGTAGCAGCCTTTACCATGTTTGTATTTTACAGCTTTCACGGTGGCCCACCCGGCGGCCATTCCAGCCTGGTAAATTCACACTGTATTTCTCCAGCGTTTTCCACTTAGTAATTTGACTCTTCTAAATACTAAGGGATTCTTGATCTTTGACGGAGCTCTCAGATCCCTGTACTAACGTGGTCCTGTACCTAAACACGTGTGCAGTTGAATCGCACACGGTAACTACAGTCTTTCTAGTCATCAGCACATACACTCAGCAGTCCTTTTCATCGTGGTTAATCTTAGGACACATAAGTGGACAGAAATCCTTGCTGCTGATCTCTTTCTGAAGGCCAATAGTTAGGGGTTCCTAAGTTTATTTCTGCATATCTCATGAAATTACATTGCTGCGGTTGGTGGTACTCAGCTGTGTACACAGTGGTAGCTCAGGTGCTTTAGACAGAGGACTACCTTACCTTCGTTGACAAATGCAAACTTTGGGAAAACACTACAAGAAAGGGACGGACTGTGGGGATCTTTATTCAAAACATAAACGTGGGCAATTTGGCTATTAGAAGTCATTCATGGCCAGGTGTGATAGCAGAAGCCTGCCGATCTCTTAAGTTTGAGGCCATCCTGGTCTACAGAGTGCCTCTGCCTCCTGAGATGACATTTGTTTAACATTCCTGTTCCTTAAGTGGAAATAGAAATGGTAGTTTCCTGTGGGAACAAGTGCTTTGTCTATTCCAGAATGATAGCTAAATGCTTTGTAGTAGTATCTCACTTAGGCCTTAAAGTTAACCGCTCCTTTAAGGTCACTAACTGCTATTCACCCCCATTATCGCCACCCTAACAGGTTACACAAGTTAGGTGACATAGCCAGCCAGTTTGTTGGAGTTTAAACTGAATTTAAGGCTTTGCTGCGTAATGGTTTTGAGTTTTAGAGGTCAACAGATCTGGGTTCCATTCCTTACACTGGTGTGGCCTTGTGTGAATAAAGTATTTTTTAGGTTTCTGTTTTCATTCAAAATAATAACAGCTGGGGGCACTAAATAAAATAATGTACATGTAGAACATTGCCCTTTTTTTTGGGAGACAGGGTCTCAATTTCTAAATGGGCTGGCCTAGAACTCACCATGTAGACCAGGTTGGCCTCTCTCACAGAGATCCACCTACTTCTGTCCCCTCAGTGCTGGGACTAAAGGAGTGGGCTAAGATGCCCCCTGAGTGGGACCTGGGAATGAAGGTGTGCAGCATCCCGTTCTCATTCATCTTGTTGCCTGGATTTTAATGAGCACTAAATATGTTATCTTAATTTGCAGAGTGTACTTTTTTTTTAAAAAAAACAAGTTTCTTTGACAATTTCATACATGTTTATGATGCATAAAGATGGCTACTCTTCCCCTTCATCCTCTTTCTTCTCTCCCAACTCCGCCAGCCCCAGAATAAACTTATTTTTCCAGAATATACTTTCCAAAGCCAAAATACAACCTCCTTTGAAATAAATGGTTTAGAATATTTTTCTCTTTTTTTATTTTTTTATCCCACAAGACAGCGTGGGAACGCTCACACACAGAGACACACGCAACACACACGGGACACAGAACCGCTCTGTGACAGAATCACACAGACCCGGGGTTCGAACTCAGGACCTCGCTTGCCCCGGTGCCGCGCGCTTAACAGGCTGAGCTATGGCCCAGCTTGCTTCTCTTTTTTTTTTCTAAAGACAGAATTACACTGTGTAGGTATAGCTGACCTGGAAAACTAAGGTCTGGATCTCAAATCCAGCCTCCTCAGTGCTGGGACTAAAGGAGTGTCCTAGAATGCCCAGTTTTTGTTTTTGGAGACAGGGCCTCACTATGTAGCCCAGGTTGTCCAGGAACTGTGTGTAGCCCATGCTGGCAGGAAACCTGGGAATCAGCCTATCTCGGCCTTCAGAGTGTCACTGTAATTAAAGGTTGGAGGAAAAAATGTTTCCTGGATTCCAACCTGAGAAAAGGTAAGATTTAGTGGAACAAATGGCTGTGAAGATGACAAAAATCTGCCACTGACTGCTTTGGAAGTAGAGGAAGGGGAACATTTAATACCTGCACTTAAAATAGAAAAAGATTGGATTCTAATACCTTTCTTTCCCCATCTTCAATTGTTTCTGGGGTGGGCTTTCATTTCTAGGTCTTTTTGTTAGAGGGGGAGGTGTTGAAACTATTTTATCTCAGCCTACACAATGGTGGAATTACAGGCATGCACCATCATGTCTTGCATCTTTTTTTTTCTTTTTGAGACAGGTTTATGCTATAGCCCAGGCTGACCTCAAACAGCAGAGGCTGGGATTATAGGACTAAAACACTTTACCCAGTACCCAGTTTATTTTTAAATCATTGCCTGGAGCTCTGCTTGGTGGCGCATGCCTTTAATCCCAGCACTGGAGAGGCATAGATAGGTGGATGTCTGTGAGTTCGAGGACAGCCTGTTCTACAGAGGAAGTTCCAGGACAGCCAGGGCTACACAGAGAAACCCTGTCTTGAAAAGCAAAAACTTTATTTGCCATTAAATCACCACACCTGTTGATAAAATTTAAAATTATAGCTTTTCAGGAAAACTACATTAGCGAGAGTCACAAAGCTAAGATTATTTCCTAATAAGTAAACAAAGCTAGAAGCACTACACTACAGTGCTGTAATAGGAAAAAAACTGAAAGCACCTAAATTATGGTAGTTAATAAATTGTGTATCCAGGAATCACTAAAATTATGTTGACATTACTGAAATGAGGGAAAGCTAAACATCAAATGGTACGTTGGTGTTTAAAACAGTAATGTCTCAGGAAAAGTAAATAAAACGAGATGAAAAGGAAGAGGTGAAAGAAATATTTAATGCACCTGTGCCTAGAGATAATATCTGTGTGCATTGATTCTAATCGTAATTATTAGAAACAACCTAAAGTGTCCAATATAATAGGGGCGTGATTGACCAGTGAATGCTGCCCATTCATGTTAGTCTTTATTTTTGGAGAGGTGGCAGGGGGAGACAGGATTTCTCTATGTAGCCCTGGCAACCCTGGAACTTACGTAGACCAGAGATCTGCCTGCCTCTGCCTTCTTAATGATGGAATTAAAGGTGTGCCCCACCATGTCCAGCCATGTTAACGATTTAATTACATAATGGTTTATTGTGTGTCATAAGAAAGGTTACAAACTGGTTTTTTTTCTGGTGTTTTCTTTTTGTTTGCTTTGTTTGCTTTTGGAAACAGGGTTTGGTTGTGTAGCTGGGTGTCCTGGAATTAGCTCTGTAGACCTCACAGAGATCCACTTATCACTGCCTATCCAGTGCTGAGATTAAAGGTGAATTCTACCACCTCTGACTGGCATATTTTAAAATAGATTTATTTATTTTTTTATCTCATGTGGGTGTTTCATCAGTGTGTATGTCTACACCTTGTGTGTCCATGAAGCTCAGAAGAACTGAGTTACACGATAGATGGTTGTGAAGCACTGTGGGTTCTCTTCAAGAACAACAAATACTTGGTTTTGGTTTTGTTTTATTTTTTGAAACAGGGTTTTTCTGTGTAGACCTGTGTTCTTAAACTCTAAACTATGTCTTTAGCCTCCTACAAACTGTTTGCCTTAATGTGCAACTTCAGATAGACACAGACGGGGGCTGGAGAGATGGCTCAGCTGTTAAGAATATTCATTGCTCTTGCAGAGGACCTGAGTTTAGTTCCCAACAACCATGTCAGGAGGCTTCACAGCTCCCTGAAACCTCCAGCTCCAGGGGCTGTCATGTCCTCATCAGACACTGTACTTGCATACACAGTGCCACACAGAGACACACAAATATACACATAATGAAAATAAAATTATTTTAAAAATCTTTGTTAATGACTATAAGGGTGTGTTAGTATTCTCTAGAACTGATAGAATAGATCTGTCTATCTATAGATAGATATAAAGGGGGTTTATTGGAGTGACTGATTGCCTGTGGTTCGGCTAATCCAACAATGGCTGTTTACTAATGGAAAGTTTAAGAACTCAGTAGTTCTGTGCATGAGGCTGGATGTCTCAATTGATCTAAATTATGCACTGGAATCGTAAAGTGCCCGTTAAGGAATGGGCTTGCCATTGAGATTGAGGGCAAGCAGGCAAAGAAAGCAAGCTTCTTTCTTCCATGTCCTTTATATTTGCTGCCATCAGAAGGTGTAACCCCCATAAGGTGGATCTTTACAATTCGGATGACTTCATTTAGAAAAATCCCTCACAGGTGTACCTAGCCTCTTGGGTTTTAATTAATTCCATATCTAGTCAAGTTGACAACCAAGAATAGCCATAACAAAAGGTATACCATAATGATAATAATAACCATTCTTGTTTTTTATGTATATCTGTATGTGGGTATGTGCATATGGTGTTCAAGAGGGCCATAGCGCAATAGTTACAGGCATTTGTGATTTGTTCAATGTGGGTGTTGGGACCAGGCTTGCTTTTCTTTTTTTCCTTTTTCTCCCTCCCTCCTGGTCTGTATAGCCCTGGTTGCCCTCAAACTCATTTCCTGCCTCAGGCTCTCAGAGTGCTGAGATTACAGGCATGAGCTACACACCGTAGCTGTTTTGGGCTTGTTGTTTGGTTGTTTTGGGATTTGTTTATTTATTTATTTATTTATTTGATTCACATATCAGGTGTGGGTTTTGTCCCATCTGGGCATAGACGTGCGTGCCTTAATCTCAGCCTTGGTTTCAAGGCTAGCCTGGTCTGCACAGTAAGCTACAGTGTAGCCAGGAGTACAGAGAAACATTGTCTCAAGAACCATTTAAGTTTAGTGTGTGTAAGTGAGATTAGAGGACAACTTGTGGGAGTCAGTTCTCCTTTAGCTGTAAAGGTCCTAGGAGTGCAGCACAGAGTGTTAATAAGTGCCTTATTAACTGATACTTTGTAACATTGCAGAGAGATGTGGTGGAAATGTGGTGAGTGGTGTGGTGACACACACCTTTAATCCCTGTGGGAAACAGAGAGGATGGTTTACAAAGCAAGTTCCAGGACAGCCAGTGCTATACAGAGAAATCCTGTCTTGAAAATGAGGGGGGGGGGTAGGAAGGGAGGGAGAGTGAGAGAGATAGCAAGAGAGAGAAGAAATGTGACAATTCATGTCTTTTCCGAAATGTCAGGCAATTCAAAATCACATTCGGCACCCAGATAGCCCATTTGTGCCTCATCTCTCCCAGTTTTTGTTTCATTGACACTTAACCTTTTAAGTCCTGTGTAATTTGTTTATTATGTCTATTTTAGCTTTCACAGAAAAGTAGGTTCTGAAAGCCAAAATGTGATATGTCCATCTAGACTATCACCTAGCAAATAGTAGGCATCCAATATTTGTTAAATGAATTGGTGAAATAAAAGATTATCAGTAGTATAGATATGTGTTTTTTTGGTCTCTCCCTTTCACACACAGACAATATAATCCTCATAATTTCCAGTGCCATGTGATTCCCATCAGTTGTTTCAAAAATTTAGCATGACCTATTCCTTTAATCTTTGGTAATTCAGTCATTTTTATTGTTCATCTCCATAAAGGCCATCATAGTGAATATTTTCATGGCCACACCTTAAATAATTTTTCTTCTTTTTTTGCTGGGTTTTTTTTTTTGGTTTTTCGAGACAGGGTTTCTCTGCAGCTTTAGAGCCTGTCCTGGAGCTAGCTCTTGTAGACTAGGCTGGTCTCGAACTCAAAGAGATCCGCCTGCCTCTGCCTCCCGAGTGCTGGGATTAAAGGCGTGTGCCACTGCCGCCCGGCTTTTTTGCTGTTTTGTGGTTTAAAAAAAAAAAAACACTTCATTATTTTGTGCCTTTGTGTGTATCGGGGGGATGTTTTGCCTGCGTATCTTTTTTAAAATAGAAAATTTCATCCAGTATAGTTTGATCATACTTTCCCCCTTTCCCAACTCCTAGATTCTCTACCCACCCAGCTCCACACCGTTTCTCTCTTCAAATACACACACACACACACACACACACACACACACACAGAGAGAGAGAGAGAGAGAGAGAGAGAGAGAGAGATACCAGACCAAGTCCTGAAGCCACCTGACATTAATGTTAGGAACTGAACTCCTGTCCTCTGCAAGAGAGCTCATAACTGCTGTCTTAACTGCTGGCCTGAAACATCTTTCGCTTCCACCTTCTGATGTACTGCCTCAATTGGAGTTTTTGTTTGGGCTTTTTAGTTTTCTGACGTTTAAAAATTTTTTAAGTTAAGTCTAGGAGTGTGATTCTTATTCCTGAATTGAAAGGGTATGAACATCTTGATAGCTTTTTTGTGTGTTGTTTTAAAATTTAAAAAATATTATGTATAGGTTTGTACATGGTATGCATGTAGAGAATCATGGGACCACTTCTTGGGGATGGTTCCCCCTTCCATCATGTTGTTTCTGGGATCAAACTCAGGACTGGCTTGTTAACAAGTGCCTTTACCCACTGATCTGACTCTGACACACTTTCTGCCTTCTGAAATAGCCTTCAGATATAAAATAAAGAAGAAAAAAACTTGTATGTACTAAAACCAACAGTTAGTCAAAAATTTATCACAATTTGGGACATAATTTTTCTTTTATTAAAGGTATCCTGTGACAACAATATGTGGGGAAAACCTTCTGCACTTTTTATTATTATTTGGTTTTTTTGAGACAGAGTTTCTCTGTAGCTTTGGAGCCTATCCTGGAATTCACTCTGTAGACCAGATTAGCCTCGAACTCAGAGACCTGCCTGCCTCTGCCTCCCAAGGGATTAAAGGCTTGTGCCACCGCCACCTGGCCTTTCTGCTCCTTTTATTGACAACTTTGCTTCAACTGAATTCTGACTAGGGGATCTTTGTTCACTGGATGAATCATGAGTTTTTGGATGAGGACGATGATCCTCCGTTTTTTAAAAGACTGTCAGCTTTTCAGCTAGACATGGTTAGACGTGCTTATAAAACAAGCAGTTGAGAACTGAAAGTAGAAGGATCAGAGTTCAAGACCAGCCTTGGCTACATACAGAGATTTAGTCCTTATTACATTTATTTGTGTGTATGTGTAATCAAAGAACAATTTGCAGGAATTACTAAGTTTGTGGTTCTCTCCTCTCCTACAATGTGGAACCCAGGGATTGAACTCAGGTTATCGGGTTTAGAGGCAAGAGCCCTTACTGTAAGGCTGACTCATCTTGTCTTTTCTTAGTTTTCAAATGACAGAGGGGACATTTTGTCTTTCTGTATTTGCTTTTTTTTTTTTTGCTTTGCTACAATTGAGTTCACTCTTAGGCTCATTCACAACCTGTTCTCAAACCCTATTATCTTACTATCGTGATTAAGAATTGCTGTAGAGGCTGGAAAGATGGATCTGCCATTAAGAGTACTTGTTGCTCTTCTAGAGTACCTGGGCTTGATTTCCGGCATCCAGGTAGCAGCTTATAACTAACTCCAGTACCAGAGCCATCTTCTAGCATCAAAGGACATAAGGCGCATAATACACTTGGTACATTGACATGCAGATAAAACACCCATGCACTTAAATGTCTTATTAAATTTTTTATGTGCCAATCCCAGTAACCCCCTTCTTCCTTTCCTCCCATTCCTCCTCCCCCACCTTCCCCATACCCTATCTGCTCCTCAGAGAGGGGTAAGGTTTTGTTTTGGTTTTGGTCTTGCAAGACAGTTTTTCTGTGTAACAGCCCCAGGTCTCCTGGAACTTGTTTTGTAGAAATCTGCCTGCCTCCAAATGCTGGCACTAAAGGTGTCTACCTCCACACTGGCCACCTAAATAAATCTTTAAATTAAAAAAAAAAAAAAAACTAGTGAGTGCTCAGTATATGCCAGTAGTAAGTTATTCTCTAATCCTTATAGCCATATCAAGGAGCAGATATTTTTGGATGCCTGTCTATAACAGCATTATAAGAAATGAGGCAGATTTCATTGTAGTGAGTGCATAGTATTAGGACCATAATTCAAACGTAAGTCTTTAACCCTGCAGTCCATACTTTCCTCACTTAATTTGGAAGTATCTACAGTGAACTTTGCTTTAGGTGATGGTGATAATCAAGACTTCTGAACATTTTATGGTAGTTTTGTTTACTTTCTATCTTTTATTTTTTTGAGACAAAGTTTTTGCATCCCAGGCTGTGGTTTGTTTTTTGGAGACCGCTACTTTAACCCTGGTTGTCTCTGCCTCTCAGGTAGTAGGATTAAGGGCATGTGCTACTTACTACAACACTGAGTGGGTGCTTTTTTTTTTTTAATTGTAAAGATTTTTTTTGTTTGTTTGTGTATGTTTGAGTGCGGGCAGGTACCCATGGAGGCCAGAAGATAGCATTTAATTATATGGAGCTGGAGTTAGATGCATCTTTTTATTTATTTATTTTTGAGATAGGGTTTTTTAGTGTAGCCCTGACTGTCCTTGTACTCACTCTGTAGACCAGGCTAGCCTCGAGCTCACAGAGATCCACCTTCTTCTGTCTCCCAAGTCTACAATTAAAGCCACATGTGCCACCACCACCCAGCACTAGATGTATTTTAAATAAATAGATTAGAAAAAATTTAGAAAGTGTTGGGATTAAAGGCATGTACCAGTACCACACCCCATGCCTGGCCCTTTGTGGTTTTTTGTTCTCCTTTGTTTTGAGGCAGGATCTCATTGGGCAGCATTTGGCTAGCCTGAAACTTAACTATGTAGACCAGGTTGACCTCAAACTCAGAAATCTGCCTCTGTCTGCTTCCTGAGTGCTAGGGATTAAAGGTGAGCTCCATCTGGCCTGCCTGACCCTTTGTAGTTTGTTTGGTTTTGTTGTTTTAGTTTTTCAAGCTTTAGTTTCTCTGTGTAGCCCTGGCTGTCCTGGAACTTGCACTGTAGACCAGGCTACACTTGAACTCAGCGATCTCTCTGCCTCTGCCTCACAAACCTTGGGAGGAATGTTTTTTAAAATGTGCTTTCATACACAATAGGGCTGGTTTGGGGGGAAGGGGTTTTTTTTTGGTTTAAAATAAACAATATTTTTTGGTTTTTTGAGACAGGGTTTCTCTGTTGCTTTGGAGCCTGTCCTGGAACTAGCTCTTGTAGACCAGGCTGGCCTGGAACTCACAGAGATCTGCCTGTTTCTGCCTCCTGAGTGCCAGGATTAAAGGCGTGTGCCACCACCGCCTGGCTAAAATACAGTCTTAAATATCTTAGGCTGTCCTAAATTGTGCCTTGTTATTCAGAGAAACCAGTTGTAAAACACAAATGATAGAATATGAAGATAATTTTAATAAAATGTAAACTGTCAGTAACTGACTAAATCCTAAATGCTGGATATTTGACATTCCACTTTTTTCTGTAAGGTGCAAACATGCAGAGCAATAAAACCTTTAACTTGGAGAAGCAGAACCATACTCCAAGGAAGCACCACCAACATCACCACCAGCAGCACCAGCAGCACCAGCAGCAGCAGCAGCAGCAACCACCTCCACCAATACCTGCAAATGGACAGCAGGCCAGCAGCCAGAGTAAGTAAATTGTGAGAGATGGAATGTAAATAGGTTCCATCAAGAACAGTTTCATGGATATTAGATGAATAGGGCTTTAGTAGCATACTTTTTGGTTTTTTTTTTTTGTTTGTTTTTGTTTTGTTTTTACTTTTTTCCTGATTTTATCAAGACATGATTTCTCTAACAGCTCTGGCTGTCCTGGAACTAACTCTGTAGACTAGGCTGGCCTCTGCCTTCCTGAGTCCTGGGATTAAAGGAGTCACCACCACTGCCTGGCTCTTTTTTTTTTTCTCAGGTAGGGTCTCAGCATGCAGCCCTTGACTGCTGGCTTAGAATTTGCCTCTGCTTCCCTCCGGAATATTGGAATATGTCCTGTTCTGTTTTGTTCTGTGTGTGTTTTTTAACAACATTTTTAAAAATATTTCTATTTTATGTGTATTGATGTTGTGTGAGGGTGTCAGATCCCCTGGAACTGGAGTTAGAGAGTTGTGAGCTACCATATGGGTGCTGGGAATTAAAACTGGCTTCTCTTAAGCACTGAGCCATCTCTCCAACTTCCGGTTTTTTTTTAAAATAAGATTTAATTTATGTGTATGAATGATTTGTTATTGTGCGTATCTAGTGCTCGTGGAGGACAAAAGAAGGCATTGGATCTTCCGAGATTTTTTTTTTTATTGTTTTTAGATGGTTGTCAGCTGCCACGTTGGTGCTGGGAATCAAACCTGTGTCCTCTGGAAGAATAATAAGTGCTCTTAACTGCTGAGCCAACTCTCTAGCTTTTCCTATTTGGTTCTTAAAATTTATTTATTTATTTATTTATACAGTACTCTGCCTGTAGGCCAGAAGAGGGCACCATATTTCATTATAGGTGGTTGTGAGCCACCATGTGGTTGCTGGGAATTGAACTCAGGACCTCTGGAAGAGCAGTCAGTGCTCTTAACCGCTGAGCTATCTCTCCAGCCCTCCTATTTGGTTCTTAAGTGGTATTTTATGATAGAAGGGGGTTGATCACCTGAAACAAAGAAGCAGACATCAGTAGAGTATAGGTTATACAGTAGAGTATAGGTTATAATGTTATTGGTATGTTCTACTGACAAACAAATGTCTGTCTGTGTGTAGTTTGGGTCTTAGAGATGGCCATCAGAGAATATAGGAAAAAATTTAAGACAATGGAATGTTAACTATAATAAGACTTAGTTTCTGGTCAATGCCCAGGCTGTTTTAATCTGTTAAAAAGTCTTTGTGTGTTCTTGTTCCTTTAGGAATCTGAGTACCTATAAGAATATAAACCTGGCTGGGCATTGGTGGTGCAAGCCTTTAATCCCAGCACTCGGGTTGCAGAGGCAGGTGGATCTCTATGAATTCAAGGCCAGCCTGGTCTCCAGGACAGGCTCCAAAGCTACAGAGAAACTGTCTTGAAAAACCAAAAAGAAAAAAAAAGAATAGAAGCCCAATAGTATTGGAGTGACTAGAGAAATTATTAATTTTGTTCTTTCAGAGGCCTTGAGTTAAGTTCCTGGCACCTGCATAAGGCATCAGTACTAACTTTAACTCCCAGGATATCCAGCATCCTTTTCTGACTTCATGGGGGCCCATACACACATGGAACATAGTCACACTTACACACATAAAGTAATTATTTTGAAAGGCAATAGAAGTAAAGGCTGATGAGGTGGCTCAGTAGTTAATTAAGAGCTGAGCCTCTACTACTCTTAGAAAAGATCCAGGTTCCATTCTGGGTACCCATATCAGATGGGTCACAACCACCTGTAACTAACTTGAGTTCCAGGGATCTGTATATAAACTCATCCAGGCAGACATACCTACACATCTGTTGTTTGTTTTAGTTTGGTTTTTTGAGACAGGGTTTTTCTGTGTTAACAGCGCTTCCTGTCCTGGAACTCACTCTGTAGACCAGGCTGGCCTCAAACTCTCAGAAATCCACCTACCTCTGCCTCCTGAGTGCTGGGATCAAAGGCGTGTGTCACAACTGCTGCTTTCACATTCTAAAATGCCATTTACTGATGAATTGATAGGATGCATTTGGAAGTGGTGTTTGTCTTCATCACAAAAGCATGCTGAGGATATGGCTAATTCTTTTCCTAATCTTTTGATTGACTGTCTTCTTCCAGATGAAGGTTTAACCATTGACCTAAAGAACTTTAGGAAACCAGGAGAGAAGACGTTCACTCAACGAAGCCGTCTCTTTGTGGGCAATCTTCCTCCTGACATCACTGAGGAGGAAATGAGGAAACTTTTTGAGAAATATGGGAAAGCAGGCGAGGTTTTCATTCATAAGGATAAAGGCTTTGGCTTTATTCGCTTGGTAAGATTATTTGCCCTTAGGCTTGAAGGCCAATGTAGGTTTATTTGCTTTGTACACAAAGACTAAAATATGGGGGTTATTTTTGCTTGCGGATCTCGTTATGTAACCCCAGGGTTTCCTTGAATTCACAGGGTTCCTATGTCTGCTTCCCAAGTGTTGGATAACACATGTGCTTGTACCACCATGCTTGGGTTAAATGAAAATGAAGTTTGTTTTAGTGATTATCAAGGTTTATATTATGCCCAAAACCCTTGTATATGACATGTATTGTCTTACTCTTAAAAACCCTGAGGGGTTCAAAATCTTTTACTATTAGTCAAGTGAATATGCATTTTCTTTCTGAGACAGTTGGGAATCAAATGCAGACTCAGATATTAGATAAGTGTACTGCTGCTCAGTGGTGCTCTCAGTTCTGCCAATGTTTTGTGCAGTTTTTATGTTTAAATCTGGTTTGAGTTAACCCCGGCAATGGTGGTGCACACCTTTAATTCCAGCACTCAGGAGGCAGAGGCAGGAGGATCTCTGAGTTTAAGGCCAGTGTGATGTGCAGTGAGGTCCATGACAGCTTGGGCTACAGAGAAACCCTGTCTCAAAAAACAAAAATCTCATTTGATTTCGGAAGAGTATATAAGAAAGAAGCTTTGGTTTTGTTTTTTCAAGACAAGGACTTAACTGTGTAGCTCTGGCTGTTCTAGAACTAACTCTTGCAGACATCCGGCAGCCTCTACTTCCTGAGTGATAAGATTAAAAGTATGTGCTACTCCCGCCTGACCTAAATAAGCTTCTTGGTCAGGCAATCTAATGCCCTCTAATGACCACCAAAGGCACCAAGTACACACATTGTGCATAAATCTATATACAGTTAAAACATTCATACACAAAAAGTTATTATTTTAGAACAGAAGTAATTCTGGTATAATAGTGTAAATTAAAGTATTCTGAATTGTTAAGTATACATCTGTGACCTTCATCTAGAACTCAATATGTAGTCTAGGCTGGTCTAGATATCTGCCTGCCTCTACCTCCTGAGGGCTAGAATTAAAGGCATGTGCCACCATATCCACCATTTCGTCTCCGTTAAATTCTAATTTTCTTGTTTTTCCCAGGAAACACGAACCCTAGCGGAAATTGCCAAAGTGGAGTTGGATAATATGCCACTCCGTGGAAAGCAGCTACGTGTGCGCTTTGCCTGTCATAGTGCATCCCTTACAGTCCGCAACCTTCCTCAGTATGTGTCCAACGAACTGCTGGAAGAAGCCTTTTCTGTGTTTGGCCAGGTGGAGAGGGCTGTGGTCATTGTGGATGACCGAGGGAGGCCCTCAGGGAAAGGCATTGTTGAGTTCTCAGGGAAGCCAGCTGCTCGGAAAGCTCTGGACAGATGCAGTGAAGGCTCCTTCTTGCTAACCACGTAAGTAGAGTTTTCAATGGTTTTTGGGTTCCTTAATCTTTCTTTGGTATGGAGAGTTAACGTCTTGTAATCCTGTTCCTATTTTTATTTAAAGACTTAACACTAACTCAGCTTTTCTAATAAATGATTTTCAGTGTAACTGTAAATAGTTATATATGCATGTAAATGCCATAGTGCACACTTGGGAAGCCAGTTTTCACACCTTCCACCTCTACATGGGCTTCAGGACCAAGCTCAGGTTGCCTAGTTTGCATGAGCAAATGCCTTTATCCCTTGAACTGTCATACTGGCCCTAGATCATAAATTAATGGAAGGGGTATGAGGATAACTTTCAAGATGGAGAGATGCCTCCATGGTTAAGAGCATTGTCTGCTCTTGCAGAGGACCTGAGTTTGATTCCCAGCACCCACCTGTTGAGTCAGAATCAACTGTAACACTGGGCAGGTGGCACGTCTTTAATCCCAGCATTCCAGAGGCAGGTAGATCTCTTTAAGTATGAGGCCATCCTGGTCACAAAGCGAGTTCCAGGAGAGCCTGAGCTGTTAAACAGAGAACAAAAACAAACAGAAAAGCCATCTGTAACTTCAGGATCTGATGCCAACCTCAGCAGGAACCAGGTGGATGTGGTACGTTGACATAAACGCAGGAAAAAACATACGTGTGGAATAATCATAGCACATTTTTCCATTTTAGAATTCTGGGAAATTGTTTTGTTGAATGTAGTGTCTCATTTTCTACAGTTACCAAATATTAGATAAGTACTCTTCCAACATACTGACTTACTTTTTTGAGACATCTGAAACCTGGGCTGTTAACTCCAAATTATCTATAATGCAGTAAGAAGGACTTGGTTATTTGGAGTATAAAAATCTCATGAGAAATATGTTTAGATGTGGTAATTCACATCTATAATCTCAGCACTTGGGAGAGCTAAGAAAGAGGAGTTAACTCCATTAACTTGAGACCAACCCAGCTTACAGTTTGAATCGTTGCCAAGTTACCATTACTGGCAAAAATGTTGTCCAGTTTTGAAGTTCTGATCCCTAATTAGTTCATCATGCCAGTGTCACGCATAGGGAGCATTCTTTTGGGGGTATGGCTTCATTTACACTAACTCCTTCTTTTACCCAGATTTCCTCGGCCTGTGACTGTGGAACCTATGGACCAGTTAGATGATGAGGAGGGACTTCCAGAGAAGCTGGTTATAAAAAACCAGCAATTTCACAAGTATGTGGGCCAGATGGGTTGATTTCATGTATTTCTATGGTGGTGGGGGGGGGGTGTGTGTTTATATGTGTGGTGTTGGCAGTTGAACCCAGGACCATAACCTGTTTGACTACACTTCCATCCCCTAGTTATTTTCCTGTTCTTGAAATTTAAAGGGGCGTTTAAAAGAGTCATGTCTGTGTGTACATAATGTATTTGTTGTATGTCGACATTTTTTGCATATCTTTGTATATATACATAGATGTGTGTGTTCACTTGGCTCTTAGAAAAGAATGATTCTAAGAAATTCTGAACTAAGTACTTACATAATATTTATTGTCTATAGGGAGCGAGAACAACCACCCAGATTTGCACAGCCGGGGTCCTTTGAGTATGAGTATGCCATGCGCTGGAAGGCACTCATTGAGATGGAGAAGCAACAGCAGGATCAAGTGGACCGCAACATCAAGGAGGCTCGTGAGAAGCTGGAGATGGAGATGGAAGCAGCACGCCATGAGCACCAGGTTATGCTAATGAGGCAGGGTGAGTATAGGCCTGTTGGTTGTAAAAGTACAATAAATATCAAATGTCATTTTTTGTTCAGTTATTTTGTTGTCTTTAGGTAGAATAAAACAAATTTCTACTTTTGTTCCCTGAAATAACTTAGTTGATTTTGATGGGGGTGGGTTTGGAATATTGAATACTAGATAGATTCTATGAAGAAGCAAATAGTAAGGTTTGAGTTCATTTGGATAGTCATTCTGGGATTATATACTGTCTTAGTTAAGGTTTCTAGTACTGTGATGAAACACCATGGTCAAAAGCAATTTGAGGAGGGAAAAGGTTTATTTTGTCTTAGAATTACAGATAACAGTCTATCATTGAGGGAAGCTAGGGCAGAGACCTGCAGGAAGGAACTGATGGAGAATTTTATTAGGTTGCTCCTCATGGCTTGTCTACCTTGCTTTCTTCTTGCTTTCTGTTTTTTGGGTTTTGTTTGCTTGAAGCCCTGGCTGTCCTGGAACTTGTTCTGTAGACTAGGATGGCCTTGAACTCAGAGCCGCCCCCCCCCCCCCCCCCCCCCGAGTGCTGGGATTAAAGGCGTGCGCCACTATGCCTGGCTTACCCACCATGAGTTGGCCCATGCCACATCATTCAAGAAAATGCACCGTAGGCTTGTCCACTGACCAATCTTAATTGAGGTTCCCTCTTCCAAAATGACTATAGCTTGTGTCTAGTCAACATCTTTGCTTTCTGGATATTTGTGGGAAATTATTGTATATGAGAAGAAAATCAAAGTCTCAATTTGTTGCTAGATTTGATGAGGCGTCAAGAAGAGCTTCGGAGAATGGAGGAGCTGCATAACCAAGAGGTTCAGAAACGAAAGCAGCTAGAGCTCAGGTAGCTCCTTTTGTTTGTTTGGGGCCTGGGCGCAAGTTACAGTGTGGAGGCCATAGAGCAATTCCCTCCTTCTATACCTGTGTAGTCCTTAGGGATTAAACTGGTCATCAGTAAGGACCTTTCTCCGCTGAGCTGTCTCACCAGCCTTGTAACTCCTTTTCTTTAACCTTTTTTTCTCCAAGAGTAATGCTTTTTTTCCCCTTCTCCCCACCATTCTCCCTGATACATTGTAAATACTGGCAAATATTCCTGCTGCCTCTCAGGTTCTCCCTTTGAGTAGATAGTTTAGCTGCATTTGGGTTCTAGGGATTGCCTTAGGGCTTCACTAAAGGGAAAGAGCTTGGTGCTTGTCTCTGGATCTCTTTGGGTGTTGTCCTGGTACTTGGCAAGCTATGCAGGTTTTCGGTAAGGTTGTCTCTTTGCCTCAACCTTTTTCCTGTTCCAAGTGGTCTGCTCATGCTCTGGAATGCCTTTATATTAAAATACCTTGGTGACTCTATAGGCAAGAAGAGGAACGCAGGCGCCGTGAGGAAGAGATGCGGCGGCAACAAGAAGAAATGATGCGGCGACAGCAGGAAGGATTCAAGGGAACCTTCCCTGATGCGGTATATCTCCCATGTGCCCATGATGTGCCAGGCCAGTGGTGATAAGACAAACTACCATAAAATATCTGTTAGGATACCAGGTTATGACCGGTTTTTCTATGCTATAAAATTCCTTTTAGGAGAAAAAAAGATGTTGATGGGGGGTGAGGTGAGGTTTGAAAGAGAGCTCTTGCTTTATTGCAAATTTAGGATAAAAAGCTAGTACCACTGTTGTTCATGTCCAGTGACAATAATAGGTAAATCGAGTCCTGTAGCAGAATTTGGCTAATCCACTGCTATCCATGTAGTTAGATAGTTTGCAGCCCCAAGAAGAAATTAGTACTTTCTTCCCCATTGCCTCTTTTTGTTCCTAATAGAAAATTGTAATTTGTTACCTGAAGTCACTGCACAAATAGCAAGAGGGCATTAGCATGTCATCACTGTTTAATTGCACTGTGTTGTCATCAGTGGATTGTTGTCTTGGACTGAGAGTGTGTATTGTTTTTCAGAGAGAACAAGAGATACGGATGGGCCAAATGGCTATGGGAGGTAAGGACGTAAGAGTTAAATAGTTCTGGTGACTTTTAGGGTGAAAAGGAGAGTTAGAGAAAAGAACAGCAAGAAATAAAGCCAATAATGAGTCATTGATGCCATTCCATTAGCCCGAAAGACTCCAGGCCCATCAGCCAAACTAGATGCTGTGAAATGGGAAAATATAAGCATGGTAACATCAGAAGAAAAGAAAGAAGGAAAAGAGCAGCAGGTATCCAGTAACCAAAAAACTACCTGCCTTTTTTCTCCTAAGTTGGCTGGCCAGTTACTATGATCTGCCTATCTCTGCCTCACAAAATCCTGCCTGGCTCTTTTTTTTCTCTCTCTAGACAGGATCCTAGTATGTACATCTGGCTGTTGACTGTCCTAGAACTCAGCGTGTAGACCAGGCTGGTTTTGAACTCATGGAACCTGTCTTTTCCCTCCCGAGTGCTGGGTTGCCATGTCTGACTTTTTTTTTTTTTTTTAATTTAAACTAGAGCCTCAGATCTGACGAGCCTAATTTCTTTCTTTTCTTTAAAAAAAAAAAAAAAAAAAAAAAACCTGATCTCTGAGTTATGGAGCTTCTACCTAGTCCACATTTAAATGACTTGACATTTCCAGAAACATTAGGGCTAGAAATGGGAGGCTATTGATATATATTGTCTACAGATCCCACTGAATTGTTTCTTGGTAGGGAAAGAGACTCTTTCCCTTATGCTAATCATACTACTCTGCTTTAGGTGCTATGGGCATAAACAATAGAGGTGCTATGCCCCCTGCTCCTGTGCCAACTGGTACCCCAGCTCCTCCAGGACCTGCCACTATGATGCCAGATGGAACTTTGGGATTGGTAATATACTACAGGGCTTCATAATAATTGTAAATAGTGTTAGGAGGAGCTTCTCAACCTCTGGAATCTAATTTTTATGGATATGGGTGTGTGTATGTATGTATGCACGTGTGTACATGTAAGTGTGCATTGTGTGTTGTTCCTCAGGATTCATCTGTGACTGAAACTTGCCAGTTAGGCTAGGTTGACTGGTCTTGAACGTTGGATGCTGGGGAATTAAACTTGAACTCTCAAGCTTGCAGGACAGGTACTTTACCCAACTAAGCCCAGCATCTACTACTTGAGTTTACCTTGTTTTTCATTACAGGTACTGATTTTTAGGATTATTGGTATATATAAAATGTAACCTTAAGATGTTTAGGGGGTGTTAAGGATAATTAAACCTAGGATCTGATAGATGTTAGGCAACAGTTGTCTCACTATTCTGTGTCCCTGGTATTTTATTTGTAATCTTGAGAAAATTCAATACCATATGTTATTTTAACATTGGAGTTTAAACGATGGCCTCTATCTGGCTGACTATAATCTTCCTCAGTAAACAAATTGCTTTTTGTTTTGTTGATTTTGGGTTTTTGAGATAGGGTCTCTAGTTCTGGCTGTCCTGGAGCTTGCTATGTAGACTAGGCTGGCATCAAACTCACAGAGATGCTCCTGCCTCTACCTTCCAAATGCATGCACCACATTGCCTGGCTAGCCGGTTGCTCTTAGAGGGGGCAAGTCAAGAAAGCTTAGATATAATGACATATAACGAATGTTAATTCAAGGGTCTTGTGGTTCATAAAGTCTCGAAGTTGTTCAAATGTCAAAATGGAATAGGCTAAAACTGGATAGAATTAAGGTTTCTAGAGAAATGATAACCTGTTCTTCCTGGTTTGGAAAAACGACTTGGATAGAACCTATCCAAATAGGAATTTCAGTTGTGTATAAAATATGGATAAAAAGCTAAAGAAGTACAGCCTTATGTTCCTTTCAGGTCCACGAGAACTCTAAGCAGACTTAGTTACCTTGCCCCTAGCAGTCAGGAGTCTTGAATAGTTAAGTAGAAATGGCTTATAGTGGCAAGACCATAAATGAGCGAGAAGCTGAGGACAGAGACTGTATTTAACATTGTTCTCTTTCTCTTTTAAGACCCCACCAACAACTGAACGTTTCGGCCAAGCTGCTACAATGGAAGGAATTGGAGCAATTGGTGGAAATCCTCCTGCTTTCAACCGTCCAGCTCCTGGAGCTGAATTTGCTCCAAATAAACGCCGCCGATACTAAATAAAAGTTGCAGTGTCTAGTTTCCCGCAACCCTTAAAAGAAAGGGGTTTTTTTTTTTTTTTGGACTAGCCAGAATTCTACCCTGGAAAAGTGTTAGGGGTTTTTCCCAATAGATAGGTCTTCCCTGCCTGTAATACTCTAGGGAGTATGCTTGGAGGCAGAGGGCAAGGGAGGGGTGTTATTTAACAAATCAAAGTCTGTGGTATATTGCTTTCTCAAGTCTGTCTGGTGCATTCCTGAAATGTATTGATTGTTGAGGGCCTTGAATCATAGCAAAGTGAACTCAGAGAGCTCCATTAATCCTGATCATTCCTGTTTCCTTCTTTCCTTCCTTGCATCCCTCCTTCATTCATCATGTTTTAATTACTTTTTCATCTTTATTCCCCTCAACCCCAGAGACACTGCCACATATATACCACAAAACCTAAACATCCTCCAATGACCTAGCCCAATTCCTCCACTCACTCCCAGGTGAGAATTCAGACAAATGTCCGCAGAGGTTACAACATACATACGGTTCTGTTATATCTCGTATATAATCCCTTCATGTCCTAAGGAAGACATTTTCTCTTAGATGTTTTCATTTTAGTATATCTTTTAAAAAAAAGTCTTGTGTTAACTTGCCTCCATGTTTTTCTTGGGTAAGGACTACTCAAGAATGAATGCCCTTTTCTGTCTGATATTGCTGTTCACAGCTTTTCTTGATAGGCCTAGTACAATCTTGGGAACAGGGTTGCTGTGTGTTGAAGGTCTGACAGTAGCTCTTAGCCTTGCCTATCTTAGGTAGTTATGCTGTGCATTTTTTATTGGTGTACTGTTTGATTTGTTCCTGATACCTTCAATTTGAAATTTTTCTGAGAAATGGAGCAGTTATGCAGCATCACCTTATTAAAATACATTTGAAGCCTTTTAATTTTCTGTGCTGTTTTTTGAAGGGGAAGGGAAGAAATTCTGTCTTGGGAGATACATACAGTAAACTGCATAATGGTGATCTCTGTCACCTTTGAAATACTAGGCAAACATGGGCAGGGGAGGATGAGATGCAAGATAGAGTGGCTAGGATCAATGCTGGGTAATGGTAGTGGCAGACAAGCTACTCCAAATGGCAGAAAATGGAGGGGTTGTATCCATACCACATAGGGAGGGAGGATCTTAATTAGTATTTTGTTTCTTAGCAGCTGTTGGTATGTCAGAGGCTTGGAATTGGCAACATCTAAAACTGCTGTAGTTACTGACCTCACCCAAGTTCCAAGGGCTCTTCCTGAGCCTCAGAGCTAAAATACTCTGGAGCACTTTCCTATTGGCTGGGAAGACCAACTCAAGTTCCCTTGCCCATGTTTGGAGGTGGACGCCTCCTGAACTAAAGATAGAAACAGCTGGCCCTTCTAGGCAGCTAAAAGCCTTCAGACTTAAGAGGTATTCCCCACTCTGCAGCCAGACTCCTTGAAATACCCTTTGAGTAAGCTCAACCAACGCATCCATGTCTCTGCTCTGCCATAACAAAGGCTGTGGGCAACACTTTGACCCTAATATCAATCTCCCTGGTGAGTAAATACTGACCTTGGGCTCTGAGTAGGTGTTAGCTGTTCATCTGTGGGCTGGCTATTGGGAACAGGGAGAACAAAAGCTGGGCATGATTTGGGTGATCTTCAGTCTGCTGGTTTACTTTCCACATTGAAGAACCATTAACATGAACCTGAAGAAAATACGAGGGATGCTATTTGACATAGTTCTTTGCTGCTTTCTGGTATCTACAGATTCCTGTCACTATCACCCTGGGGTTCCAATCTTCCATGATGCACTTAAGGTGAGGAATACGTGATGGGGGCCTAGCAGGAACATTTTCCCCAAGGAAATCTACCCAGGAAATCTAAGCTGATCAGGGTCTCTTGTTGTCAGGGTTGGTCCTGCTGCCGAAAGCGAACTGTAGATTTCTCTGAGTTCTTAAATATCAAGGTAAAGCCTTTACTTCCTTGGATTCTAGTCCCTATGGAAGAACGCTTCTAATCCTTATCTCCTTATCTACTAGGGCTGTACTGTGGGACCACACTGTGCTGAGAAGCTTCCTGAGGGCCCTCAGCCTGAGGGCCCTGCCACGAGTTCGCTTCAGGAGCAAAAACCTCTGAATACAATTCCAAAGTCAGCAGAGACCTTGCTCCGAGAAAGGCCTAAGTAAAGAGACCCAAGGCTTTTTTCTCTACCCATGCAGGGATTAATGGCTCACTGGGGATTGGAAACAAGGGGTTAGAGATGTGAGAAGGGTCATGTGTTGGCGGCTTGCATGATGCATCTTTTGTCATAGGGGAAATTTGTGTCAAGAAATGTCTGTTGCTATAAGATGGTGTAAGGATGATGGAATAGATCCCTTTATTCTAGGGACTAGGTAGCTCCTCAAATCCATGGTCTATAGCAGAGTAAGCAGTGACTGGATAACCTGTGCTTTGATTTTGTTGAGCTAGGCTGTCTGTATGGTCCAGTCTTGAAATTGGTCCTCCTACCTTAACTTCCTGAAGGCAGACATTTTTACAGGTGTGTACAACCACACCTGCTTGAAGTGATATTTTTGTTGTGCATTTTCAGTTTTTAATAATTTTAGTTAGTAAAGAAAGGAATGGGTTTCATCAAGTTTTCATACATGTATCATTGTAGCTTGCTCATGCCTACCCCCCAACACACCTCTATTGATCTCTTTGGTTTTGGAAGAACTTAATCTTACGTGTTTTGTTGGCTCATTCCTGTACTCCCAATACTTAGAATGCTCGGTCAGTAAGATTGCTGTGGATATTGGACTGGCCTGGGATACAGAAAATAAAACAAAAGTAAATCTTAAATTGCTGCACATGTTGCTCTGTGCCTGTAGATTGCAAAGTTTAGGCAGAGGTGGCGGGATCACCAGAGGTCTGAAGCTAGTCCATTCTATACAGTGAATTACAGGTCAGTTATGGTTACCGAGGGACATCTTGTCTTAAAACAACAAAAGGATCCAGTAGTATGGCTCAACAAGAAAAGGTGATTCCTCCATAATACTAGCTGGGTTTGGTCCCGGAAGTCTACATAAAGATGCAAACCGAGAAGTAACACTATAAAGTTGTCCTCTGACCTCCACACGTGTGCGATAGTATGCAGCCCCGACACTATGCTAGTAATAATAAACAAAAATTCAATACAAAAAGCTCAATATTTTATTTGAATTTCTTTCTGAAACAAGGTAACCCTGACATTTTTATTTATATGTAAGTGTGTGTGGCTACAGGTGATTGTGTGCTGCCAGGTGTAGGTGCTGGGGACTGAACTACTCTTCTGCAAGAGTAGTAAGGTTCCCCACTTCAGGCTGCATATTCTCTCCAACCCCTTAAAAAGCTACATCTTGCAGGTGTGGTGGTGGTGCACGCCTTTAATCCCAGCACTCAGGAAGCAGGGGTGGGTGGATCTATTGAGTTCCAGGCCAGCCTGGTCTACAGAATGAGTTCCAGGACAGCCAGAGCTGTTACACAGAGAAACCTCAAAAAAAAAAAAGCTACCTTACATCATAGGGTATTAGTAGTATTAGAAAGGCAGGAGGTTGCAGAGAATATAAGCAAGAAGGCATTAGGTTCACAATCAAATAGAGGAAGAGGAAGTGATGTAGTTCTGCAGAGAAATGTGGGAAGAGTAGAAACAATCAACTGCAAAGGAAGCCCTGAGCCTTCTCCAGGGCTATGGGATTTGGATGTCCACAGAGGTGAAAATTGCCAGTAAAGTTGTCCCCTGATTTCTCTGACCCTGATACACTTTCACCAGACTTACTTGATTCTAACAGTGTGGGTAGGGGTGCTAGAGCTGGTTATTCTGATGAATGGATCAGATCTAAATGCCTGCTTGTAACTTATAGGGCAGAGATGCCTCCAAAACTGCTGCCACTTATTATATCTCAAGCCCTGGGAGTGGCATTGGAACAGAAGGAACTAGACCAGGAACCTGGAGCAGGTAGGTGGGCCTATTAAAATAGGACAAGTCTCAAATACTGGAATTTCATGTAAATGGCAGTAGGGTGGGGGAAATAGAAAAGTTCCTGACTGTTTCCTTTACCCAGGACTTGACAGTAGTCTGATCTGGACTGGTTCCAGCTGCCAGAACCCAGGATGTGATGCTGTGAGTGAGAGTTTTGGGGGGCTCAAGCATGTGGCTGAGAGATGGCTGGGCGATGCCTGGGGATAGGCATGAATTTGAATGACCTGTTTCTCCTTTGGCCTTAGGTTTACCAAGGTCCTGAGAGTGACTCTGCTCCATGTACCTACCACCCAGGGGCACCTCGATTTCATGAAGGGTAAGAGAAAGTACATATAAATGAGAGTAAGGGCTTGGAGTAGAATTCATATAAATGATCTTCCTCCCTCAGGATGAAGTCTTGGAGCTGTTGTGGTATCCAGACTCTGGATTTTGGGGCATTCCTGGCACAGCCAGGATGCAGAGTTGGTAGACATGACTGGGCAAAGCAGGTAAGCCCCCCGCCCCACTTCTTAAACAGTTGGTTAGGCCCCAGTAACAGAGATAAGCTCTCCTCATACCTTCTGGCTGACCTCCCTAAAATTTTCCTTTAGTACAATCAAATAAAATTCTGTTTTTTATCTCTCTATAGCCCAGAGTCTTGGCTATATGAAATAGTTAATCATTCTGAGGTTTTTGTGTGTGTGTGTCTTTATTCCCCATGAGGCTCCTCCTGGTTTAAGAGTTGACTTTTCCCATTTTCTTTTCACATCTCTTTAGCTGCCAGCTTCTTGCCGCCATGATTGGCACCAAACAGATTCCTTGGTAGTGCTGACTGTATATGGCCAGATTCCACTTCCTGCATTTAACTGGGTGAAAGCCAGTCAAACTGAGGTGAGCAGTGATCTGGGGCAGGATGGGAGTGAGTGAACGCTGGTGGTCACACAGTCTTACAGGAACAAATGCTGTATGCTGCTACTCTTTTTTTGTTTGTTTTGGTTTTCCAAGGCAGCATTTTTTCTGTGTAGCCCTGGCTGTCCTGGGATGCATTCTGTAGACCAGGCTGGCCTCGAACTCACAGAGATCCGCCTGCCTCTGCCTCCCGAGTGCTGGGATTAAAGGCGTGCGCTACCACTGCCCATCATATGCCGTCACTCTTTAGGTTCCAGAGTCCCCCAAGAGGAATGGAAAGTTATTACAGCAGGGTTGGCTGGCGGGCCTGTGGATCTTGCCTCTTACCTGGTTCTGAAGAAATGACTTTTTCTGACCTTCTGGATTTGATACTACCCTTCTAATTCTTTCCTCTCAGCTTCATGTCCACATTGCCTTTGATGGTAACCGCGTATTCCAAGCCCAGATGAAGCTCTGGGGGGTAAGTGAAGAGAAGTGGGCAGAGGCAAGAGGGGGTAGACAGACCGAGTCGGTAGAGGGTAAGCTGTGGTTTAACTGCTTTGGTTTTCCCTCCTTCATCTCCTCTTCCTTCTGTTCTTCCCCATTGCGTTCTTCTGCCTTCCCCTTTCTTTTTCTGTTCTGTTGTTCATCAACACTCTAAGCCCAAGTCTGTGATTTCTTCATTCTTTCTGTCTCTCCCTCCTCCTTAGGTCATAAACGTGGAGCAGAGTTCTGTCTCCTTGATGCCATCACGGGTGGAAATCTCCCTGGTCAAGGCTGACCCAGGATCCTGGGCCCAGCTGGAGCACCCCGATTCACTAGCTGAGAAGGCGAGGGCAGGGGTTTTGTTAGAGATGGATGAGGAAGAATCTGAGGATTCAGATGATGACCTGAGCTGGACAGAGGAGGAGGAAGAGGAAGAAGAAGCTATGGGGGAATAGTAACAGCAGCCAGTTGAGTTTCTAGGTAGGCTCTCGGCGACCTCAGAAACTAGGATATGGTTGACTGTGTGGTGTCACTGAGCAGCAGGAGGCTGGAGGAGGAGAGAACAAACTGTGCTGCTGCTCCCCTAAATAAACCTTATATTCTGCAGTTTCACATAAGCGTCCTCTCTCACCTCATCATGGAAGAGTGGATTCAGTCCCACCCCGCCACCACTTGGCTGTGTGTTTGGCACACATGTGAAAACAAGCACATGCATATGTATTCTGCTCCTCACAGCCACCAGGAGCTTATGAGCACATCCTGTATGTCCAGTTCCATCTTAGATGGTTTACAGAAAGCTGAGAATTAGGCTTATTCATTTCTCTCAAGAGAAAGACCTGGGCTGGGCATGGTGGTGCATGCCTGTAATCCTACCACTTAGGGTCAGGAGTTCTTGGTCATTCTCACCTACATACTGAATTGGAAGCTAGCCTGGGCTACATGAAACCTTGTCTTACAACTTTCCCTCTGAATAAAAGGTACAAACAGAAAAAAAAAAAAGAAATGACATTCTAAGCTGGGTCTGATGGCTCATACACCTCGAATTCCAGCACTGGCAAAGCTGAATTAGAAGGACTGCCATGATTTTAAGGCCAGCCTGGTCTAGTTTGAGCTAAAAAAATAAACCCAACATCCTAGCTAGTTGTAGTTGTTTGTTCCTACAATTCTAGTAAGCAGGAGGCTAAAGCAGGAGGATTTTAAGTATAAGATCAACCTAGGCTACATAGAAAGTCCAGATGCCTGGATGACATTCTTGGTGACCCTAGTGCTTTTGCTATTGTTTACTACATATGAGAGTGTATGTGTAAAGGAGAAGACACAAAAGTTAGTACGGTGTGCCTAGATTGAAAAAAATCCTAAAATTATAGGTCATTATTTTTATAGTCTTGCTATATGACCCAGAATCTTCTTGCCTCAGCCTGCTCACTGCTGTAATTACAGGTGCAAGTCCCCTTGCTCAGACCCAAAAAGTATGGGGTATTTTTGTTCATAGTACCGGGGATACTCTAACCCAGGACCTACCACATGCTGTACAGACATTCTACCACTAAGCCACAGCTCCTGCTAAAGGGAACTTAAAAGACATTATGGGGGCTTGAGAGATGTCTCAGCGGCTCACAGTGTGTACTGCTTTTCCAAAGGAGCTGAGCTTGATTCCTATTGCCCACATCATGTGTCTCCCAACCACCTGTAACTCCAGATCCAGGGGATCCAACTCCTGTGACCTCTGGGCACCTGCACTCACATGCACATACCCACAAACACACATACTTTTTGGGGGGTTTTTCAAGGCATGGTTTCTGTTTAACAGTCCTGGCTGTCCTGGAACTCACTTTGTAGACCAGGCTGGCCTCAAACTCACAGAAATCCACCTGCCTCTGCCTCCGTAGTGCTGGGATTAAAGGTGTACGCCACCACCGTTTGGCCACATGAAATTTTTAAGCTCTTAAAAACAACTGCACAACTGATGAAAAAGAGTACAAAAAATCCTCAAAAATAAATAAAAGACATTATGGTTTGCTCACCGTATCTGCAGATTTTGCGTTCATGGATTCAATGATTGTGAGTTGAAGATATAAAGAAAAATTTGCATTAAATGGTTATAGATTTTCTTAATAGTGTAGCAATCATTTACAAAGCATTTACTTAAGTACTATAAACTAGAGGTAGATAATTATAGGAGAATATGTGTAAGTTATATGCAAATACTATGCCTTTTCTTCAGAGACAGGGTTTCTCTGTATAGTCCTGGCTGTCCTGGAACTCACTCTGTAGACCAGGCTGGCCTCAAACTCACAGAAATCCACCTGCCTCTGCCTCCGTAGTGCTGGGATTAAAGGTGTACGCCACCACCGTTTGGCCACATGAAATTTTTAAGCTCTTAAAAACAACTGCACAACTGATGAAAAAGAGTACAAAAAATCCTCAAAAATGAATAAAAGACATTATGGTTTGCTCACCGTATCTGCAGATTTTGCGTTCATGGATTCAGTGATTGTGAGTTGAAGATATAAAGAAAAATTTGCACTAAATGGTTATAGATTTTCTTAATAGTGTAGCAATCATTTACAAAGCATTTACTTAAGTACTATAAACTAGAGGTGGATAATTATAGGAGAATATGTGTAAGTTATATGCAAATACTATGCCTTTTCTTCAGAGACAGGGTTTCTCTGTGTAGTCCTGGCTGTACTGGAACTCACTCTGTAGACCAGGCTGGCCTAGAACTCAGAGATCTACCTGACTCTGCCTCCGAAATGCTAGGATTAAAAGCATGTGCCACCACCGCTTAGCTATAATGCCTTTTCATATAAAGAATTTAAGTATCTTCCAAGCGTGGTGCAAGCAGGAGGTTCATGTATGGACCTCCCTCCTCTCTCCTGCTGATATTACACAGAATGACTGCATAGACCATTCTATTTATTTTGATATTGTTGTTCTTATTTTTTTTTGTTTTGTGATTGAGGCTCTCATACTGTTGCCCAGGATGATTTGGAACTCATTAGATATAGCTCAGGTTGGCCTCAAACTTGGAACAATCCTCCTACCTAGCTTTCTGAATATTGGGGCAACAGGAATAGGCCACCATACCCAGCTGAAATGTAGACTTGTGGTTTATTTTTAGTCTCCCTCAGCAGAATCATCAATAACTGAGAAAATCAAATTCTAAGAAACAGTACTAGAAAGATGGCTCAGGGGGTAAAGACAGTTGCTACACAAGGCTGGTGGCTTTCAGTCCCTGGAATCCATGATAAAGAACCATTTCATGAAAGTTGTTCTCTGATCGCCACACATGTGCTATTGCATGTGGGTGCCCACTCTTACACACATGGTGTGACACACACACACACACATACACACACACAATAATAATAAATTTCCAAGAAATATCCACCAAGAAAGCTCTTCAAGCCTCAGGCAATCTCAGGTTCTTTATTTCTCCTAAGTCCACTGCTCATCCTCTCTCTCTCCTCCATCTGTCTCCTCCCTTTGTTCCTCATTCCTTTCTCTAGGGTATCATGTAGCCCTGGCTGACCTGGAACCCAATATGTGAACCAGGTAAGCCTTGAACTTGTAGAGAACTCCTGCCACTACACCCACATCAAGCTCTTCATTTGGTGTCTTTTTGGATCAGATTGAAGATAACTAGTATGTGATTGGGATCCAGGAGTGAAATGAATTGGAACAAATGTGGACAGTAGTGTACATGAGGATTTGGAGGCTGAGGGAACATTAGGCAATGGCAGGGGATATCTCCAAGGATGTGAGTTCCACCCACAGGGGAGTTTGATCAGAGGTAAAGAGACTCCTGGCTTTATAGGATACATAATCTCTCACTGCTCTCATTCACCAAGTCTCACTGCTCTCATTCTGGATTCATGGGGCAAATACATTTTCTCCTTTGAACTAAAGCCTCAAGAGTACCTTTCTTCTCCCCTTACACCCGCCCTCCCTCCCCCTTCTTCTTCTGGGACAGGGTTTCTCTATGTAGCTGCACTGCACTGACACTGAAATTGAAAGTGTGAGCCAGGCTGACCAAAGTCAGAGGTCCACTGCCTCTTGAGTGCTAGGATTCAAAAGGTTTGTGCCACTCTCTTCAGCCGAGAATGCTCTCCAAACCCAGAAGCAGTTTACTCGTTACTCTTTATTCCATTTGTTTCTTTAGATGTACACGGCACCTTTAATCCTAGAATTAGGAGGCAGAGGCAGGGGAATCTCTTGAGTTGGAGGCCAGCCTGGTCTACACAGCAAGTTCTAAGCAAACGAGAGCTACATAGTAAGACCCTATCTCAAAAAACCGAAACTAAAAAATTTTATTACATTTTAATTTATTTTTGTAGGCATGCACAGGGTGGGGTGGTATATATGGTGCGGAGGTTGGAGGACAACTTGTGCCAATCAGTTCTCTCCTTCTACCATGTAGATTGCGGGCATTGAAGTCCATTGTCAGGCTTGGGAGCTAGTGCTTTACCCTCTGAGCCATCTTACGTTTACCAACCTACAATATACTCTTAATGTTATCTTTCAATTAGTGAGTTGATATAGATAGGTTTGATAATATTTTTAAAAGTTAGCAATGTCAGCCAGGCATGGTAGCACATGCCTGTAGTTCCAACACAGGAGGCTGAGGCAGGAGGATCAATATGAATTCAATATTAGTATAGGCTATATAACAAGAACCTATCTCAAAAACAAAAAGTTAGAGGTAAAACAGTCAGGTATAGGCTAGATGTGGTGTCTTATGCCTTTAATTCCTAGAGGCAGAAGCAGGCAGATCTCTGAGTACAAGACTAGCCTGGTCTACATAGAGAGTTTCAGGATAGCCAGGGCTGTGTAATGAGACCCTATTTCAAAAATCAGAAGAATACAATGATTCCCGCCAAACCAGGTGTGGTAGTGCATAACCTATCTGTAATCTCAGTACTTGGGTGTTGTGGCAAGGGGATGGCTAAACTGAAGTAAGTGGCAACTTTGAGGCCACCCTGGGCTATGTAACAAGTTCAAGGTTACTGTTGGTTTCATAGGAAGACTTGCAAAGTTTGAGGTAAAATGACTAGAGAAAGATACATAATATGCATTAATCTTAACTGTAACCTTTTCTATCTTATCAAAATCAGGATAACAGCAACTGTCCCGAAATCCTGAAGAGAAAGAAGGTAAGGGTTCAAAAAATTCAGATAATTCTTATATATAAGGTTTATATATAAAATGCCAAATGTTTAGTGTTAACAAAGTATGGTACTAGTTTACTTTATAAAGCCAAAGTCTAAAATATAAGAAATTTCCAATATGATCTGTATATCCAATATGTGATCTGTATAGTAGCAATAGTCAGATAACTACTGTGTGTGTGTGTGTGTGTGTGTGTGTGTGTGTGTACTCATGCATATGCATGTTGTGTGAGCATGTGTGTGGAGCCAGAGGTCAATATCTTCCTCAATTGTTTTTCACCTTCAGTTTTAAAGCCACTCTCTCACTGAGCCTGTAGTTCATTATTGATTTGGCTAGTCTGACCAGAGAGATCCCCTTCTCTCTGCCTTTCTAGTGCTGGGATGGATTTTGATTATTCTTTTGAGACAAGGTCTGAATGTCCAGAATTTGCAAAGTAGACCAGGCTGGCCTCGAAATCATAGAGATCCCCCTGCCTCAGCCTCCCAAGCATTGGGGTTAAACTCTTGCACCACTATGCCCAGTTTTTATGTGAGTACTGAGGATCAAAACTTAGGTCCTCCAACTTGTACAACAGACACTTCACCAACCTAGCCATGTCTCAGCTTTATTTCTTTAGTTTTTAAAAAGAAAATGTTTTTTGCTCCTAGTTCCTTCCAGCAGTTACTCTATTGCTTCTCCATATGTGGAAAGGAGAGCATCAAGATAAGGGAGGCTGTGACAGAGAAAAGAGGCTCACCTCCTGGCAGAGATAAATAAGGACCTTCAACAGGTGTGCCCTTAAGGGCTAGGAGCCGGTCTCCTTCTTGCTCCATATAGGCCCATCTCCTGATTTGCATCTCCTGACAGTATGACATCCATAGGTAAAATTTCTGATACATCCAAGCTAACATGCCAGGCTTCATGCTAAGTGCACCATCTCAATCCCTCATCTCCTACTCTGAGGTCTATATTTGCTTACAGTAACACAAATCTTCTCCTTACCTCCTTTTACACTTCTTTATATGAATAAAGTGTTTGCTATAGATTTTAGTTTTGGGCAGTGTGTAAACTGAACCCTGAGCCTTGCATATGCTAAGTAAGTACTTTACTGCCAAGTTACATGCCTAGGCCTTACATTTCTTTCTATCCATTATACTTTGTATCTGATCTAATCCCCTTACACCTTTCTAGAAGCCTTATGGTACTATCTTTTTCTCCTCCTGTTTAGTCAGCCTTCCCATCTTGTTGGGATGTATAAACATAATCAAGTCTCTCCAGTCTTCAAAACGGTGTCTCTTGGCATCGTAGCCTCTCTACCTCTCTAGCTACTACTTATCTCCCTTCCCTTTCTTCTGGAAGTAACTGTGTTTTCTTTTTATTTCCCCTTCTTTTGTTGTGCTGGGGATCATGCTAGGGCTAAGTGTAGCTACCAAGGAGCTATATTCTCAGCCCTCTCCTCCCCCCTTCTTTCTTGTCTTTCTTTGGTTTTTGTACTTTTTCTTTGAGGCAGGGTCTCGTGTAGCTCAGGTTGGCCTCAAAATTCCCACAGATGTAGCTGAGGCAAAGTAGACCTTGAACCTTTGGTCCTTCTGTCTCCACCTCCCAAGTGCCTGACTGCTTGTTTGCTCCTATTCTGTACATTCTAATCTGACCTCCAAACCTCAGTTTATAATAAGGTCATAATTGGCCACCAAGTCAATAAATCCAATGGATACGTTTAGTTCTCATCCTCCTTGACCTATGAAGCAATATGTGACACAAGATTGTTTCTTCCTCGAAACCCTTTTATACACAGGCTTCCCAGGCCCGTGTCTTCCTACCACTCCAGCCACTCCTGTTCAGCTTCTCTTTTCTACTTGGCTGTTCAATCCTAGCCTTTCTCTTTTGTGACTCCTCTTCCAGACATCCAGTTTGCCCGTGACTTCAAACACTTCATGTAAGGCATTTGCTCACCTTTTTTATCTCTGGGTCTTCCTTTTTGGTCCAGATTTAATAATTGCCATGTAAATATTTACTATTATTCTTACTAATCTCTCCTTTGGGTTTTTTTTTTAAATATTTATTTATTTATTATGTATACAATATTCTGTCAGTGTGTGTGCCTCAGGCCAGAAGAGGGCACCAGACCTTATTACAGATGGTTGTGAGCCACCATGTGGTTGCCGGGAATTGAACTCAGGACCTTTGGAAGAGCAGGCAATGCTCTTAACCGCTGAGCCATTTCTCCAGCCCCTGGGTTTTTTTTTTTTACACAGGGTTTCTCTGTAGCTTTGGAGCCTGTCCTGGAACTAGATCCTGGAACTAGACCAGGCTGTCCTTGAACTCACAGAGATCCACCTGCCTCTGCCTCTGAGTGCGGGGATTAAAGGTGTGTGACACCACCGCCTGTCCTAATCTATCCATTGTATTCACTAAGATTTCTTTTTCTGATTTTTAGTGAGACATGGTCTTACTATACTATCTAAGCTGGTTTCAGATTTGAAACCTCCTTCTAAGTGCTAGGATTACAGATGTGCACCACCATCCAGCCTTTTATCATATTCTTTATTTCAGCCTAGTAAGAAATTGGAGGAATTTTTCTTCTGAGAAGGGGGATGTAACTCCAAAGTCCAATTTTATGTTTCAGTAACAAAATAAGATTTTCTGTTAGGCAGCCGGGCGGTGGTGGCACAAGCTTTTAATCCCAGCACTCTGGAGGCATAGGCAAGCGGATCTCTGTGAGTTCGAGGCCAACCTGGTCTACAAGAGCTAGTTCCAGGACAGGCCCCAAAGCTACAAACCCCTCAAAAAAAAGATTTTCTGTTAGGCATAATAATATAATCCCAGTGTGTACAAAGTGGGGGCAGGAGGATTAGAAAGTCAAGATCATTTTCATTGATAGAGTCAGTTTGAGACAAGCCTGGCCTATATGAGATGAGATTTTAAAAACTCAAGGGAGCCAGGCATGATGGTACATCTCCTTAATTACCAGAACTAGGGAGATAGAGACAGATAGAGGCTACATACTGAGACTCTGTCTCAAAACACCAAAGGGAAAAAAAAAGCTAAGGGAAAAAAGGTTCAATTTCTTGACAGTGGGGTTTTGCTATTCTTTGAGGTGATGACATTTTCACTAAAGATTTGCATCAGTTTGAAGATTAGGGAGGGCTGTCATCTGCTCGTCCACAATGCTACACAATTCTACCACGTTCTTTTACCGAATTCTTACAACTGTTCTGATGGAGGGATTTTTTTATTGTTTAATTTTTTTGATCTCACTATATAATAGCCCATGCGGGTTAACAACTCCCCATGCACTGTAGGCTGACCTTGAACTTGTAACCCTCCTATCCAGCCTGAGCACTAGAATTACATGTGTTTAACACCACACTATTTTTCAACTTCTTAAAGATGAAGAAACCAAGGAAATGGGGTGGGAGATGTGGCTCAATTGGTAAAATACTTGTCTAGCATGTGAGATCCTAGGTTCTATCCCAAGCACCACATAAACCTGGCATGTTGGCATGCACCTATAATGCCAACACTCAGGAATGGATACAAAGAAGATTGTCTTTGGCTATGTAGAGAGAACAAGGCTTATCTGAGCTCTATGAGCCTCTCTCAAAAAAGAGAGAAAGAAAGAAAAAAAGAAAAAGTGGTAGGCTGAGAATATAATTTAGTGCTAAAGTGTGCCCAAGGTCGTGCATTCAATCATAAGCACACAAACAAACAGAGATACAAGAAAAAAAATAGATTGTTTGGGTTGCTTGAGGCCACGTGGCTACTAATTGAAACCTCAGTCACTGCTAAGAGCTGTCTTAGTGCCATCTGAAAACATGCAAAGTCTAAGACCCTGACAGGGATCTTAGAAGAAAAGAGCATCTCCCCACCACCCCACCCCAGCCTAACTGGACTGGGGATCCTCTTGCTCAGTGGTGTCATGCACTGATGTGAGACTTTTCTAAGCTACTCGGACCTCCTCCCCCCCGCCCTCTCCCCCCACTCCGTGGCCGATCTCTGACCTCAGTGGGACTGCACCCCCTACTTCTCCAAATTAAGACATTCTCCCAGGTATACTTGCCTTCACACTCCCCTGCAGCAGCCACTTCAGTGGCACTGCCTCTGGGAGTCCCTCATCTACTGTCCTCTCTTTCTCTTCCTGCTCTTAAAGTCCCAGGTCACTGCCAGAGGGATGAACCAGGCAAGCAAATATGAATTCATGCTGTCCAGTTCCAAGTTGGCCCCCGCAGCTGCTCAGCAACCCTTTATTTGTCTCATCCATTCCCTGGCACTCTCCCGCAGGGCTCTTCAGACCGTTCCTCCTGTTCTACTCTTTCAAACTAATATATAGACTTTCATCAGATGCTTAGAATTCCACAACGTTGCTATAAAACTTTTTTGTGTGTGTGGAGAATTTACAGCAAAGATGAAAGTAGACAGAATAGCTTAATCATTTACCAAGCACTCAGAAGGAATATAAATTTCTGGGCAATCTTGTTCCAAGTCTCTTTCAATCATTTCCTTTCTCCTATATTATTTTGAAGAAACTCCCAGACAGTGTATCATTCCATACTTAAGAATTTCAGTGTGCATCTCGAAAAATAAAAATCCTAATTCTAATGCATTAGCACATAAAATAAACGACACCCAATACAAATTGGTATCTGTATTTACAAGTTTCACAAATGTAAAAAATATAGCATTTTTTGTTTGTGTCACTATCCAAATAAAGTTAGACTCTAGCAGTGATTGGTGGCCAGGTAGTATATGTCACCTTTTTCTCTTTTCTTTTTAAATGTTGTATTATCAAATATGAATTATGCACAGTAATGGGATTCATTGTGACATTTTCATATGTGTATATGATGTGCTTGCCCATATTCACATATCCACACCTATTACTTTCTTATCCCCTTCCACTTCTGCTAATCCCCTTCTTCTTTGCCGTCAGCCCCCTTTCTATGCTCACGTTTTTGTTTTTTGTGATCTAGTAAGTTACATTAGGATTGTTTACTGGCGCTTGGGCGGCACCTTACCAATGGTTACATCACTGAACAGCATGTTTCTCCTTCTCCCTTCAAATGTTAAATGTATATAAATCCTTGGGAGCCAGGCATGGTGGTGCACTCCTTGAATCTCAGCACTTGGTAGGAAGAGGCAGATGAGTTAGATGTAGCCAGAGCTACAAAATGAGGCCCTGTCTCAAGGAAACAAGTCCCCATAAGAGTAGGTTCATAAGTCGCTCCCTCCCATGACAGAATGACAGCAGGCCCAACCTCGTGGAGTCACCATGGCTGCTGTGAGTTACAGGAGTGCAGCAGCCATGCCATGTCTGGAGGTGAGCATTTGTCTGTCCTCCCTCTATCTCTTCACTCTTTCTACAGTCTTCCCCAGTAAGTCCCTGAGCTTTGGCGTGTGGGATACAGATGTCCCATTTATGGTGATTGCTCTGCAATCACTTTTTCTTAACACTTTGACTAGTTATGAGTCTCTGAGGTCACTGCTAACCACTGCAAAAAAAGTTCTCTGATCAAAACCAACAGCATCACTATTGTGTGAGCATAAGCTCACCTATTTAGAAGGCATTTGCCCAGTTTGCAAAAGAACAGTAGTAGCTACCTTCCCTACTAGGGCCAGGCCCCAAGATCTCCCCAGCCATAGACTTTTGACTAGGTTTACAGGACTATATATGCCATTCTTAAAGTAAAGGTTCACATTCTTCCTTTTTTTCCTTTCTTACAATTGTTTTAAGAATCTTACTGGGGCTGGAGAGATGGCTCGGTGGTTAAGATCAGAGGCTGCTCTTGCAGAGAACCCAGGTTCAATTCTCAGCACACACTCACAGTGGTAGACAACCATATGTATCATCAGTTCCAGGGTGTCTGTCTTCTGCTAGCCTGCTTGTGGACTGCATGTATGTGACACACAGATATACATACATGTGGTAGCTCACACACATAAAATAAATATTAAAAAAGAATCTTACTATGTAGCTCAGGCTAATGTTGAACTCACTATTAGCCCAGGGTTACGTTGAACTTGTTCTCCTTCTGCCTCCATCTCCTGAGTGCTGGAGTTAGAGGTATGCACCATTGCATATATCTTCTTTTTAAGGTTTGTACTAAAAAAGTTGGACTGTTTCTTTGTAGTTTTGAAGCCTGGATTTTACTGACTGCGTGTCCATTATGTAGTTTAACCTGTTCTTTTTACCTCTTTGTATTAACATCTTTATAAAAGTATCTTTTTTTAAATTTTGAGACAGGGTTTCTCTGTATAACAGTCCTGGCTGCCCTGGAACTCACTCTGTAGACCAGGCTGGCCTCGAACTCACAGATATCCATCTCCCGAGTGCTGGGATTAAATGCATACACAACCATTACCTGGCTAAAAGCATCTTTTATATTCATTGTCCTGGTTTTAGTGGTGTGGAGAAACTGTCCATGTGACAAAGGAAATGGGAGACTGCTCACTGGCTTGAAGAGTGACTCAGGACGGAACTGGGACCTCTTTACCAGGACTAAAACAGATGGTTGGAGTCAAAGCTCAATAAATAGTAACAGAGGTCCAGAAAAGGTAGGATGTGCGAGGGGCCTTGTAGTGTCCAATTTCTACACAGCTGGTATGCGTAGCAGGCCAGGCAAGGAACATTGAGGCTAAAGTCAGAGCTGGAAAAGGAGAAGCTGCAGTTGAGGCAGCAGCTGGGATTATTGCTCAGGGGATTACTCTACTCAACTCCTCCTGTTTTCTAAATATATCTTCTCTCCCTCTGTGCCTTTGCCCAGGACAAGTCCTCTGTTGGAATTTCTTCTCTCTTCATGTGTAACAACCAGCACACATTCTTTGTTTCCGTCTTTTTACTGATAGGGTCCTATGTAAGGAAGAATAAATGAGAGAAATGGTGATTGCTTTTCCAGGAGGGAACTGGATAGGTGAGAGAAAGAAGGGTTGGAAGGCAGACAGATAGTACTAATTTGTTGTGGACGGAACAGTTAATCTGATCAGAGTATCCAGCAGGGAATCTTTTGAAGTAGGAGTGAGACAGGAATTTGTAGTTTCAGAAGAAGACAGACGGTCTGAAGAGCCCTGCGGGAGAGTGCCAGGGAATGGATGAGACAAATAAAGGGTTGCTGAGCAGCTGCGGGGGCCAACTTGGAACTGGACAGCATGAATTCATATTTGCTTGCCTGGTTCATCCCTCTGGCAGTGACCTGGGACTTTAGGAGCAGGAAGAGAAAGAGAGGACAGTAGATGAGGGACTCCCAGAGGCAGTGCCACTGAAGTGGCTGCTGCAGGGGAGTGTGAAGGCAAGTATACCTGGGAGAATGTCTTAATTTGGAGAAGTAGGGGGTGCAGTCCCACTGAGGTCAGAGATCAGCCACGGAGTCGGGGGAGAGGGCGGGAAGGAGGAGGTCCGAGTAGCTTAGAAAAGTCTCACATCAGTGCATGACACCACTGAGCAAGAGGATCCCCAGTCCACAGTTAGGCTGGGGTGGGGTGGTGGGGAGATGCTCTTTTCTTCTAAGATCCCTGTTAGGGTCTTAGACTTTGCATGTTTTCAGATGGCACTAAGACAGCTCTTAGCAGTGACTGACGTTTTTGGTTTTTTGTTTGTTTAATTAAAGAGTTACATTTATTTGCTGTTTGTGTTGGGAGAGACACGCTGCTCACCATTTGCATGGATCAGAGAACAACTTGAGGGAGTCAGTTCTCCTTCCGCCAGGTAGGTCCTGGTGAGCGGTCAGTCATTCCTGGGGCCATCACCTTAACTCATTCATTTGTTCTGCTGACCTGTAATTAGAGGCTTTGTTTGTTTTTTAGACAGGGTTCTCCCAACTATGTAGCTCTGGCTGGTCTGGTAGGTAGGTTGACCACCCTGGCTCAACTCAGAGATCTGCCTATCTCTGCTGGGACTAAGGGTGTGTGCCACCAATGTCTAACTACTTGGTTATTTTGTAAAGAAATTTATTATGGGGCTGGAAGATAGTGGTGCATAGACATATATGCAGGCAAAACACTCCTACACATCAAATGAAAAAAGGTTAAATAAATCATCAAATCTCCCTAATTATTGATGAAAATGTATGGGTAAGCCAGGCATGGTGGTACACACCTTTAATCTCAGTATACAGGATGCAGAGTTTCTGTGTGAGTTTCAGGACAGCCAGGGCTGTATAGAGAGACCTTGTCTGCCCCTACCTCAAAAAAAAAATAAAACAGAAAAAGAGGAAAGAAATCACATGGATAATTTTGTAATATGCTGTTAGCAAAATAAGATTCATTTAATGACGCAAGAGTGGTGGTGTGTGCAGGGTTCTAGTACTATTATTTGGGGTGTGGGAGTTCAAGGTCATTCTACATAGGGAAGTTAAGACTAGCTTCGGCTACTGGGAATTGCGTTCCAATAAGCAAACAAACCTACCTATCTAACAGGTGTGGTGACTCAAAACATTATCCCTACCCTCTGGAGGCAGAGGCAGGCTGATTGCTGCAAGTTCCAGACAAGGCTACATAGCAAGACCTTCTCACCAAAATAAAATAAAATAAAATAAAGTAAAATAAAATAAAATATACTGTATCTAAGAGTGCTCACATGAACTCATAATCTTTTCTAAAATTCCTTTATTATAGGTATGACTGTTACTGGACAATGGTGGCGCCCACCTTTAATCCCAGCACTGGGGAGGCAGAGGCAGGCAGATCCCAGTGAGTTCAAGGCCAGCCTGATCTACAAGAGCTAGTTTTAGGACAGGATCCAAAGCTACAGAGAAACCCTGTCTCAAAAATCCAAACCAAAACTATTGTGATGGGAGTGGCAGGATGGCTAGCTTTACCCGAAATAATTACATGGAAACTGTATTCTTTTAAACACTGCCTGGCCCATTAGTTTCAGCCTCTTATTGGCTAGTTCTTATATCTTGCTTTAACCCATATTTAGCAATCTGTGTAGCACCACGAGGTGGTCGCTTACCAGGAGAGATCTTAACCTGCGTCCATCTTGGAGAGGCATGGCAACTGCCTGAGGCGTCTGCCTGACTCTGCTTTCTTTCTCCCACAATTCTGTTCTGTCTACTCCACCTACCTAATTTTCTATACTATTAAAGGGCCAAGGCAGTTTTCTTTATTAACCAATGAAAGTAACACATAGACAGATGACCCTCCTCCATCATTTCCCCTTTTTCTGTTTAAACAAAAAAGAAAGGTTTTAACTTTAACATTGTAAAATTACATATAACAAAACAGTTATCAAGTAAGAATTACAATTACTATATTTATATCTATTTTATCTTTTATCATATATAGGAAAACTATAACTATAACTAACCATTCTTCAACTCCATCAAAGACTCCAGAAGGATATAATATTACCTAAGTAAACAAGAAGTAAGCAACTTCCAAAACTCTAGAAATGACAGAGACGTCTCGCTGCCTGGACAGTCACCCAAAGTTCTTTGTACTGTTGGGGCATCCATCTTCGGCCTACAAGCCCATAGTATCCAGCAGACATTTCCATGAAGCAGGAAATTTCAAAGACAGTTCCGTTACTTTCTGCTGTGTCCTGCAGAATGTCTCGCAGACTCTTTAATGAATCAGGAACACCAAAAGACCATCTCACCTTTAGGCAAGTTCAGCAGTCCTCTCTCTGCGGGTTCTCTGTATCCAGTTTATGCAACAGTCCAGGCAAGAGCAGTTTCTTGCTCAAATGGCTAACCAACTCCAGCCTGGTCTACAAGAGCTAGTTTTAGGACAGGATCCAAAGTTATAGAGAAACCCTGTCTCAAAAAAACCAAAAAACCAAACCAAAACAAAAAAGTATGACTGTCTTGTCTTCATGTATGTTGTATGTCTGTGCATCACATGTGCACCTAGTGCCCTGGAGATCAGAAGAGAGTATGAGATCCTCTGGAACTTGTATTCCAGACAGTTGTGAGCTGCTGTGTAGGTGCTGAGACTTAACTTCTGGTCCTCTGTAAAAGCAGCCTGTGCACATAACCACTGAGCCATCTCTTCAGCAGCAAGGAATTTATTTATTTGTTTGTTTGTTTGTTTGTTTGTTTATTATGTACGCAACATTCTGCCTCCATGTATGCCCACATGCCAGAGGAGGGCGCCAGATCTCATTACAGATGGTTGTAAGCCACCATGTGGTTGCTGGGAATTGAACTCAGGACCTTTGGAACAGCAGACAGTGCTCTTAACCACTGAGCCATCTCTCCAGCCCCCGGGATTGATTTTTTTTTAGGAGATGGGGTTTACAATGCCCAGGATGGCCTTAAAATTTGAGTTGAACCTATCCTGTAGCACCCTCACCTGGGACTCCCTGTGTGTACCATCATGTCCAGATTAGGACAGAACATAGTCCAGCCATGCTAAGCAGCTCTGGTGGGGAGAACAGAAAGTATATGGATGGACTGGAGAGAAAGCACCATAGCTGGGAATGAGGAAGGAATGTGTTCTTCTCTGCTCTTTTCTATATAAGATTTATTTTTCATTGTGTGTGTGTGCATGCCACACATGAGTTTAGGTGCCTTTGGATGTGAGAAGTGTCGGATCCCCCTGGAGCTGGAGTTCCAGACACCAGATATGGGAGCTGGGAATCAAACTCGGATACACTGCAAAATCAGCAGACACTCTTAATGGCTGAGCCATCACTGCAGCCCTCTTCTCTGTTCTTGAATATAACACACACAATTTAGTCTCTAGTGTCTCTGTGCTATCTGCTTCTTCTGCCTAGAATAATTTTCTTCCAGATTTCAAATTACCTATCATGATAAGGATTAATAACTATTAATTGATAATTGGTTAATTAAGTTGAAAAACTGGCCAATAAAGGGGAAAAATGCACCATTAACCTGTTCACAGTGGAACTAGAATATTAGTTGTGTCTTTTTTTAAATAGAAGTTTTCCAACAAAGCAGGGTGGTAATGGCGCCCACCTTTAATCCCAGCACTCGGGAGGCAGAGGCAGGCAGATCTCTGTGAGTTCGAGGCAGCCTGGTCTACAGAGTGAGTTCTAGGACAGGCTCCAGTGGTACAGAGAAACCCTGTCTGGGAAAACCAAAAAAAAGTATCCCAACAAATTAGAATATTACCATTTTTTAAAGAAAGATGATGTTGGATATCCTTCTGGATATGTGTTACTTTTATTGGTTGGTGAATAAAGCTGTTTCAGCCAATGGCTTAGCAGAGCAAAGCCAGCCAGGAAATCTGATTAATAGAAATGGGTTAATTTAAGATATAAGAGCTAGTTATAAATATGTCTGAGCCACTGACCAAATAATGTTGTAAGTAATATAGTTTCTGGACTGGAGAGATGGCTCAGCGGTTAAGAGCATTGACTGCTCTTCCAGAGGACTTCGGGTTCAATTCCCAGCATCCACATGGCAGCTCACAACTGTCTGAAAATGCAGTTCCACGAGATCTGACACCTTCACACCAATGGACATAAAGTTAAATAAATCATTAAAAAAGTAATATAGTTTCTGTGTGATTAGCAAACGAACATGCAGTCTCCTACAGAAAGAAAATCTAGATGTGGAGCATGGCCTGGTGGCAAAAGCATTTAATCCCAGCACTAGGGAGATAGAAGCAGGCAGATCTCTGTAGACCAACCTGGTCTACATAGTGAGTTTCAGGATAGCCAGGGTTACATAGAGAGACCCTGTTTCGATAGACAGACAGACAGACAGATGGATGGGTGGATCGATGGATCGATGGATGGATCGATCTGGGTGTGGTGGTGCAGGCATATAATCTCAGTTACTCAAAACCCAGGTTGGCTTTGAACTCACAGCCCTCCCAATGTTAAGATTACAGGCCTGTGCCACTGTACCTGGCTCAGGAAGGCCATTCTAGACATTCTCTTTTAAATCAGCACCCAGTTATGTTCAGAGTAGCCTTGATTATTTTTCCCATAACCTTTATCAACTGGTTTCCTTACATGAGAAGCAGTAGAGCAGGAAAGTAAGAGGATACACTATCATGTCAGCCTGAATTCAAGTCATCTTCTCCACTTTCTAGCTATATTACCTTGAAGTATTTAGGAGCTATGTGCATTAGTATGTCTAACTATAAAACAGGAATAACACTGTATCATGGCATCATTAGAAATAATAAATTAAGGGGCTGGAGAGATGGCTCAGTGGTTAAGAGCATTGACTGCTCTTCCAAAGGTCCTGAGTTCAATTCCCGGTAACCACATGGTGGCTCACAACCATCTGTAATGAGGTCTGGTGCCCTCTTCTGGCCTGCAGACATACACACAGACAGACTATTGTATGCATAATAAATAAATAAATGAATGAATAAATAAATAAATATTTTAAAAAAAGAAATAGTAAATCAAATGACATATATAAACCCCCTCAGCAAAGTGCCTGGTACAGGGTCCACTGGTAAATATTAATGTTGCTAAATGTTATCTTATTGTATGATTGTTCATTTATTTGTACATTATTTATTTTCCACTAGAATAAAATGCTATATTAATACAATATTCCCAGAACCAAAATTTACCAAGAATACACACAATATGTGATTAATAAATGTTGTTACGCAGAGAAACCCTATCTCAAAAAATCAAAAAATAAACAATAAATGTTTGTTGAATGAAGGACCTCAATTGAGTTGGCAAAGAATGGGTAGGAGTCAGGTGCTGGAATGTGTGCTGTTGTCCTAGCTGCTTGAAAGGCTGAGACAGGAAGATCCAGGTCAGCCTGGATTACATGAGATCCTGTCTCAAACAACCAAACAAGAGCCAGGCCTTTAATTCCAGCACTCATTGGGCAGAGGCAGTTGGATATCTATTGAGTTTGAGGTCAGCCTGGTCTACACAGGGAGTTACAGGCCTGTGGGGCCTACACAGTGAAACCCTGTCTCAGAAAAAAAGTGGGGTGACATGTAAAATAATAACACAGAGGAAGGAAATCCTCAGGCTGGCGATACTGCTCAGTGATATAGTATAGCTGAGCTTGTGGGAGTCACTAGGTTTGTACCAGTGCCACGAAGAAGGAAAGGGAAACCCTGGAAGTGGAGCTGTACGTGTGTGTGTACCCACATGCACTGTCATGTCAACACCATGGCTCACATGTGGAGTCCAAAGGACACCTTTGTGGACTCAGGTTTCTGTGTCCAGCTTGCGGGTCTTGGGGACCAAACTCAGGTCCTTAGGTTTGAAGGATGAGTGCTTTTGCCTGCTGAACCATCTCCCTGGCTCTGGAAGATGACATTTTTTGTGATAGGATGAAAAAAATATATAAAATGTTTCTGAGATTTTTTTTTTTTTTTGGTTTTCGAGACAGGGTTTCCCTGTAGTTTCTAGAGCCTGTCCTGGAACTAGCTCTTGTAGACCAGGCTGGCCTCGAACTCAGAGATCCGCCTGCCTCTGCCTCCCGAGTGCTGGGATTAAAGGCGTGCGCCACCACCGCCCGGCCTATGTTTCTGAGATTTTAAGTTGAAGTAGTAAGTAGAAGGCTAACACTCTTTCTTCTTATGCTTGGGATTGTTTTTTTAAAGACTTTAAAGTTTCTTTTCAATATTTATTTTATGTGTATTAATGTTTTGCCTGCACTTATGTCTGTGGACCACGTGCATACTTGATACCAGCCGAAGCCAGAGGAGGGTGTTAGACCCCCTGGAGCTGGAATTACAGACAGTTGTGATCCATCATGTAGATGGTGCAGATCAAACCTGGCTTCACTACAAGAGTATCCCTGGCTCCTAACTGCAGAGCCATCTCTCCAGCCTCTTATGCCTCAAATTTAAACCAGGGTCTTCATGTTCTAAGCAGGTACTCCCACTGAGCTCATCTTGAGCCCTGAAAACTAGGACCTTAGAAGGCATAGGACAACAAGCTGGATGTGGTGGCACATGCCTTTAGTTTCAGTATTCAGCAAGCTGAGACAGGTGGATCTCTGTGAGTTTGAGGCCAGCCTGGTCTATCTAGTGAGTTTCAGGACAGCCAGAGCTACATAATAGAGAGACCCTGTCTCAAAAAATAAAAACAAACAAAAAAGCATAGCAAAATAATGAATGGGAACCACTACTCTTTGAATATTGTTGTGAGAATGTTATTTTAGAAATGAGTTTGAGAAAATAGACATGTAGGAATAGAAAAGCAAGGAGATACTTATTGGTAAATGCAATATTGGAGTTTGTAAGAAAAGTCACCACTCAAAATAGATAGGTATGAGTATTACCTGCATCATTATGCTATTTTAAAATATCCAACTTTATTCATTTATTTAGACTTATTTAGTGTATATGAGTGTTTTGCTTCCATGTACATCTGTGCACTATGTGTATGCCTGGGGCCCTTGGAGGTTAGAAGATTATCACAGTCCCCTGGAAATGGAGCCACCACTATAGTCACATACGCATACCCACATGTACACACGCACATAGATCCAAAGTAAATCAATAAAGTTAAAATAAAAACTTAGAAGGTCTCACAAAGCAGATTCTGGCCTTGAACTCCTGATCTTCCTGCCCCTTTGTTCTGAGTGCTGGAGTTAAAAGGATGTTCCACCGTGTCTGGTAGTATTAATATTTTCATATAAGATTCCTTCATTTCTAAAATGGAACAAGTTTCCAGACGTGAGTTAAATGAAAATTAAAATTTTGTTTACTCCAATTTATTCTCCAGAGAAAGTCACATTTAGCAGTTTGGTAGACTCAGCCATCTATCAGTTTCCGTTTTTCTTCTGAGGTACAAGTGGAGAAGTGTGAAACAGCACTTGGCTGTGTGTAGCCCTCGATGAACTTGTAGTGATCCTCCAGCCTCTTCTTTAATTACAGGCAGGTGTCACCGTGCTCCATGATTCATCTATTTTCTAGGCATTTCAAATATACACTAGAACATTAGATCAGTTTTTTTCAACATGGGGTTCGCATAAAAGGTATCCTGCATATCCGATATTTATATTATAATTAATAATAGTAATGAAATTATAGTTATGAAATAGCAACAAAAATAATTATATGGTTGGGGTCACCACAACATAAGGAACTATATTAAAGGATCGCAGTGTTAGGAAGGTGGAGAGCTACTGCTTTAGAGGCATAGAAAATGAACAAATACAATTCCTAATATGCAAAGTTTGTTTTTTTCTTTCTGGCTAATTTTTTTTAAAGATTTATTTATTTATTATGTATACAACATTCCTTCCGTGTCTGCCTACATGCCAGAAGAAGGCACCAGATCTCATTACAGATGGTTGTGAGCCACCATGTGGTTGCTGGGAATTGAACTCAGGACCTCTTGGAAGAGCAGTCAGTGCTCTTAACCTCTGAGCCACCTCTCCAGCCCCTTTCTGGCTAATTTTGAATAAAAAAAAATGTTTTGGTGCTGGGTGTTGAACCCAGCATTCGCTCTGTCACTGAGCTGCATCCCCAGCCTGCAGTCATTTTGTAGCAGTGTTCTGTAACTTGTGTAACCACTCTATATCATCTTTGTATAATCCACTATGTGGAACTAGGGATCAAAGCCAGGCCCTTATGTGTGGTAGGCAAACGCTCTGTCACTGACTACACCCAGCCTCCACATATAATCCTTGAAGGTATTTATTACCTTGTCAACTTGTAGAGATCTCTGATACTCAGTTGGTGTTGCATAGTACTTTATTATGTGGATATTTTATACACTGGTTGTTCCCCTGTTGATAGACACTTAGGTTGGTTTTTGTATGTTTGTTTGTTTTCTTGTTTCATTTGTTCGAGACAGGGTTTCCCCGTGTAGCTGTCCTGGCTGTCCTGGCACTCGCTATGTAAGGTTGTTTTTTTAGTTGTAAATTTATATTTAGGCAAGCATAGTGATACATACCGGTAGACCCAGCACTTGGGAGGCAAACGCCAATGGATGTCTGAGTTCAGAATCAGCCTGGCTAGTTCCAAAACAGCCAGGGCTACACAGACCTCTGTCTTGAAAAACAAAGATTTGTTTTCATACAATATATTCGGATCACAGTTTCCCTCCCTCATCTCCTGCCAGACTCTCCACCTCCCCACCGACCCAACTCCACACCTTCACACCTTCTTTCTCTCTTTTGAAAATAAATAAGCCAATAAAAACAAACCAGGGGGCTGGAGAGATGACTCAGAGCACTAGTTCCCTTCTAGAGGACCCAGGTTCAGTTCCCAGCACCCACACGCAGCTCACTCCTGTCTGTAACTCAGTTCCAGGGAACCTGATGCCATCACACCAGTGTGCACATTAAATTATTTAAAAAAATAAAATAAAATAAAGCAAATGGACAAAGAGGAAAAAAAGAAGCATGAGAAACATATACATGCAGACACACCCACTTTTTAAAAGTTATTTATTACTCCAATTCCCTGATTCTCTTTCCAGAGGCAACTTCTACTGCTAATGGTTTTGGTGTTTTTTTGGAAAGGGGTCTCACTGTTTAGCCTCTGATGGCTTGAAACTCACTACATAACCCAAGATGGCACCAAACTGGAGTGCTGGTGTTATAGCTTGTGCCACCATGCCTGCTGGCACATGTGTTTATATATCTAGTCTGGTTTATTGCTAAAAATAGAAGCTTACTTACTTTTTTTACTTGGAATGTATCAATATCTCTTTCTGTTTTTTCTAGAACTAGCCACACACTATTATTCTATTCTTTCACTAATACATCTCTAAGATTGTATTATACCAATATATATACACAGTGCCTTATTTTTCTATATGCCTATGTCGTGCTTTAACCAGCCCTCAACATTTCAGTTATTTGCAGTTTCTTACCGTGCAAAACCCCTTGAACACACTTATTTGTGCACATGTGCAGTATAATGCAGGATAAATCCTACAGGTATTGCTGGATATCACATAGTAGATGATATCATTCCTTGGCCAGTTCATCCCACATCTTCCTCATCTTTAGTACTCATAACATTGGAAGTGGAGAGGCAGAATTGATTTCACCAGCTTCTAGAGTGGTGTACCATAGGTGAAAACCAATCGTGCCTGTAAGCCTCATAGATTGGTTCAGGCAACTCAGGCTTACCCCCATGACACCATTTTCCTGTCCAAGGGGATTGATTGGGAATGCACCAGAAAACCAATAAAATGATTGAGGAGGTTTGCTAAAGGATTTGTGGGTAGAATATTTTTATGTTTTTTTCTTTTCTTTTAGACAGTGTGGTATGACTGCCTCCAGGTACTTCATTCCTTTTGCCACCAAGAAATGAATCAAATTTAAAATGAAGTCCATATACTTTGGAAGGCTGAGAGAAGGAAATTGGGTCTTTGATATTGTTATCTATGAAATCAAACCAGCATAATACCTGCTTCTCTGAAGCTTGCAAGTGAATGAACCGAGAAATTCTCTTTAGTGTTGAAACCTATTGGAACTGGGTTTTTTGTAACTTGCTAATTTTAAAAGGATGTGTGCTTTTGATTGTTTGGTTTTTTGAGAGTTTCTCTGTATATCCCTGACTGTCCTGGAACACTCTGACGTAGACCAGGCTGGCCTTCCGAGTGCTGAGATTAAAGAAAGGCATGTGGCACCATGCCCAGTAAGAATGTGTACTGCTAAAATTTTTCGACAAGTTGCCTTTCCAAAACTTATACCAACAGTTGAACAACAGAACAGGAGGGTGTTTCTCTATATTCTTACCAAAATAATGTACTAGTATACTTTCTGATACTGCCATTCAAAAGTACTTTTATTCTGTGAGAATTTCATACAATGTCTTTTGATCATATTTGCCCCTCACCCAATTCCTCCAACATCCACCCCACCTCTCTACCCAACCATGTAGTCCAGTTTGTGTTGCCCAAATAGTCTTGTTGGGGAGGGGTTGTTCCCTGGAATATGGTGGCCCTACCAGGGGTGACACCCTTAAAAGGACACTACTCTCCCTTTCCAGCAGCTCTTTTTTTTTTCCCTCATGGTTTATTTTTTTTATATTTAAAAATTTCCATCTCCTTCCCTCCTCCTCCCCCCTCCCTTCCCTCCTCCTCCCCCTTCCCTCCCCTCCTTCTCCCCCTTCCCTCCCCTCCCCTCCACCCATACCTCCCCTCCCTCCCTCTCAAGGCCAAGGAGCCATCAGGGTTCCCCACTCTATGCTAAGACCAAGGTCCTCCCAACTCCCCCCAGGTCCAGGAAGGTGATCGACCAAGCTGAGAAGGCTCCCACAGAGCCCGTCCATGAAGAACAATCAGAGCCCAGAGCCATTGGAACTTGAGGGTTGGGCGAGACTGGGCCAAGGGAAGATGGGGAGAGAAAAGTGTGAAGGGGAGAACGGGGGGGAGCTCGGAGGAATGGGGTGCTTGGGATATAGGAAGGGTGGATATGGGAGCAGGGAAGCATATATCTTAATTTAAGGAGCTACCTGAGGGTTGTCAAGAGACTTGACCCTAGAGGGGTTCCCAGGTTTCCAGGGAGACGCCCCCAGTTAGTTCCTTGGGCAGCTGAGGAGAGGGAGCCTGAAAAGGCCAGTTCCTATAGCCATACTGATGAATTTCTTGCATATCACCATAGAACCTCCAGCAGCTCTTGAATGCCAGTAACACCTCAGTTAAGGGTGAGACTTGATGTCCAAGGCTGTAAACACCAATCAGTTGCTGGGACTTTGGTCTGAGCTTTCAGAGGTCTTGTGCATACAGTCCCCATCACTGTGAGTTCTATATGCAGTGAAATGCTTCCTTGAAAAAAATCCCCCACTTCTGGCTCTTAAGGTCTTTGTGTGCCCTCTTCCTCAGTGATCCCTGATATTACCATTTTTATAATAAAAGTTTTTGTCTTGCTTTGTGTTTAATTTACAATCTTTTGTATTTAATTTATAATCTCAGTAAAATCAGGCTTGTGTTTTTCACTGCCGCATCCTTTGTGGCTCCAGGGATTGACCTAACAGGGGCTGCAAGAAAATGAAGAAAGGAGAAACACAGGGATACATGAAAAAGCTGGGATCTGGTGGACTACTAAGCTCTCGGGTGGAGAAACTACAGCATCCTGGAAGTTCAGTGCGTTTATTATATACAGTTGAACATGGAGGTAGGCTATTACATACAGCTGCATAAGGAGGCAGGTTTAGCTAATTTTGTGTTAGGCGCACGTTCTGTAGGGAGCAGTCTTCAGTCATAAGTATCTGGGGGAGAAAGCTCCAGGGGACATGTTCTGCACACAGTATCAACATTTGTACTTAAGCAAGAGAAAGGCTTTGCTATCCCACTGACCTTCACCCATGTCAACAACACACTCCACTCCGGATTTCACACTCAGGGTTTCCTCCTCTCTCCACATGTCACCTACTTGAAATCCTATATGCTAGGCATGGTGACACACCTTTAATCCCAGCACTCGGGAGGCAGAGGCAGGTGGATCTCTGTGAGCTCGAGGCCAGCCTGGGCTACAGAGCGAGTTCCAGGACAGTGAGAGTTACATGATAGAGAGATCCTGTCTCAACTAAAAGCTATGTATATTTCATTCCTGTATGAGTATATATGCCATTTGTGGCCGCTGTCCAGTTTTCTTGTTTTTTTCTTTATGCTTGAGCATTTTGTTTACTAAAAAACATCATTGGGAAAATTCTAAGAATGATCTTTATCATATGAGTTGAAATATTTTCTGAATTGCTCTCCCCTTCTCTTCCCCACTTCTCTCTCCACTTACAGTGATCGACCAAACTCATTCTGTATTTCTATTTTATATAAAAAAAGAGTTTTTTTTCAGGCAGTGTACTGTTTTAGTAATTTGAAGTGTATAAATATTAAATACTGCTTACTACTGAGTTTGCCTATGTAAGTATTCATAAGTTTGTTCATGAGAGGGAATCCTACCCCACTTGTCCTTTTGTGTCTGACTTCATTCACTTATCATGTTTCAAGGTTGATTCATGTTCCCTAATTCTACCTTCGGAACTATTTCCAAATAACAAAGTTTCCTTAAATTTTTTACATGTATTTTATGTATGTGCATGTGTGCACATGTGTTTGCTACAATGTGCATATGGAGGTCATAGGACAATTTGCAGGAATTGGTTCTCTCTTCCCACCAAATGGGTCCAAGGGATTGCATTATCTGATTTGTCAGCAAGTACATCTCACTGGCCCAAAGGTTTCCTTTTAAAATCTAGTGTTTCATTCTGTGCACATAAATTATCTTTTCCCTTATCTATTCATCTGTTTATGTATGCTTAGACTGATCTCTCCAATTTGCCTATTGTGAATAGTGCTGCAGTTACTGTATTTTCTCAGTTATAATTAAATTCAATGAAGCAGGGAGCAGAATGGTGATGCTGAGAGGGGTAGAGGGAATGGGGAGATGATAGGCAAAGGTCTGAATGAGGAAGTTTAATTTTCTTTGAGACGTATTAGATTGTCTGTTGAATGTAGTAAACAATGGTGTGCTGTACATTTCAAAATGTACAGTGATGGAGTGCTTCTGTAGCATGGAGATTTCACATGTAAAGCACTGAGCTGCAACCCCAGCACCGGGACCACAGTTTTCATTACTGAAGTGATGTGGAATTCCCTCTGTGTGCTGTGAATATGTTTTATTACCATTGGTTAATAAAGAAGCTGCTTTGGCCTTTGGCAGGCCCGAAAGTCAAACTGAATACAGGGAAAAAGAAGGCTGAGTGGAGGGACATGACAGCAGCTGCTGGAGAAGCAAGATGTGAGGTGACAAGTCACGAGCCTTGTGGTAAAATATAAAATAATAGAAATGGGTTAACTTAAGTTGTGAGAGCAAGTTCATAATAAACTTGAACTAATAGACCAAACAGTTTGTAATTAATATTAAGCCTCAGAGTGGTTATTCGGAAACTGACGGGCAGGAGGGAAACCTGCAGTTACACTGAAGCTTTGCAGAGACTTTTGAAATCCAGAAGTTTGGGTTCTCGGACAATTTTTTAAAGGTTTATTATGTAAATGGTGTTCTGCCTGCATATATGCCTACTTGGCAGAAGAGGGCGCCATATCCCATTATAGATGGCTGTGAGTCATCATGGGGTTGCTGGGAATTGAACTCAGGACCTCTGGAAGAGCTACCAGTGCTCTTAACCGCTGAGCCATCTCTTCAGCCCATTTTTGTTTTGTTTTACTATTATGTTGGCTACTTGAGGTTCCTTCAGATCCTATATGACTATTAGGGTGAGTTTTATAACATGTTTTTGAGACAGGGTCTGACTGTCCTGGAACTTGCTATGTAGACCAGGCTGGTCTTGAACACACAGAGATCCATCTGCCTCTGCCTCTGCCTCCTGAGTGCTGGGATCAAAGGCATGCACCACCATCACCTATTTGTCTTATTTTTAATATTTATTTTATGTGTATGTAAGTGTGCCTGTATTTATGTATGTGCCCATGTGCCTGAAGTTTCTGTGGAAGTAAGAAGAGAGCATTAGATTCCCCCCTCGGGGGATTGTAATTTTTATTGCCAGTACATAGAAATTCAGTGCTACTTTTTGTTATTGTTTTGTTTTGTTTTTTTTTAAATATTTATTTATTTATTGTGTATAGAGTATTCTGTCTGCGTGTATGCCTGCAGGCCAGAAGAGGGCAGCAGACCCCATTACAGATGGCTGTGAGCCACCATGTGGTTGCCGGGAATTGAACTCAGGACCTTTGGAAGAGCAGGCAATGCTCTTAACCGCTGAGCCATCTCTCCAGCCCTATTGTTTTGTTTTTTGAGACAGGATTTTTCGGTGTAGTAGCCCTGGCTGTCATGAAACTCATGCTATAGACCAGGCTGGCCTCAAACTCAGAGATCTGTCTACCTCTGCCTCCCAAATTCTGGGATTAAAGGTGTGCACACTACCACAATGACACATTTTTAAAGGAAACGGGATCTGGGATCTAGAGATATGGTTCAGTGGGTCAAGTGTACTAGTATAAAAGCTGATCACAGCACCATGTATCTGTAACCCCCATTACTGGGGCGGAGGTGGAGATTAATGAGCCCTGGAGCTCATGGGTCAGCCAGTCTAGCTGAATCAGTTTCAGGTGTAGTGAGAAATCCTATCTCAAAAACTAAAGGTGCAAAGCAGTGGATCAAAATACCTGATATTAATCTTTGACTCCACATGTATGTGTACCTTCCTATGCAGAGAAACATGTATAAACACATACTACCCAAACATAGATATAAAAGACAAAAGAAACTAGGTCTGAGCTAGGTGGGCATAGGGTTGTATACTTATAATCCTAGCACTTGGGAGACTGAATCAGGAATATTGCCTTGTGTGCAAGGCCAGCCACAGCTATATAGTAAAGTTGTGTCTCAAAAACAAAACAAAGCAATGCCAAAATAGAGAGCCAGTAAGATGGCTCAGTGGACGAAGGCATTTTCTGCCAAGCCCGACTACCTGAGTTTGATGCCCGGAACCCAAACGTTGCCCTCTGATTTCAACATGTGCACTGTGGCCATGCATGCAAACACACACTCACATGCACTAACTGAATGTGAGAAATTTTGTTGTAAAATATATTTAGATTTTTGTTTTAAAAACAAAAGAGGGCTGGAGAGATGGCTCAGCAGTTAAGAGCACTGCCTGCTCTTCCAGAGGTTCCAAGTTCAATTCCCAGCAACCACATGGTGGCTCATACATGGTTGCATACATAATGCGATCTGGTGTCTTCTGGTGTGCATGGATACATGCAAGCTAAGCACTGTATACTTATTAAATAAATAAATAAATAAATAAAACAAGAAAAAGATGGGTGGTGTTTTGTTTCAAAAAAACAACAAAGCTGGGCAGTGGTGGTGCACTCCTTTAATCCCAGCACTCGGGAGGCAGAGGCAGGTGAATCTCTGTGAGTTCAAGGCCAGCCTGGTCTACAGAGCTAGCTCCAGGACAGGCTCCGTAGCTACAGAGGAACCCTGTCTCGAAGAAAAAAAAAAACCACCAGAGGAAACCCTGTCTCAAAACCCCCCAAAAAGGGGGGAGGGAGAGAGAAAGAAGAAAAAGAAATTGGGTCTTGGGTCTTGCTCTATTGCCCAGACTATCCCAAACCCCTTGGCTCAAGAAATTCTGTTTTAGCCTTCTCTGAGTGTACATCTGGCTCTCATTTTGTTTTTTCTTTTTTCAAGACAAGGTTCCTCTGTGTAGCCCTGGCTGTCCTGGAACTCACTATGTAGACCAGGCTGGCCTCCAACTCAGAGATCCTCCTGCCTCTGCCTCCAAGTGCTGTGATTAAAAGTGTTCACCACCGCTGGGCATACATTTGATTTTTTTCAGTACTGAAAATTGAAGCCAGGCTCTGTGCATGCTACTTAAGCACTCTATAACACTAGCTATACTTCCAGTCCCTTTTTATTTCAAGACAGGTCCAATCCTCCTGCCTCAGTCTCCTAATTGGATATGTCAGGTACGTGCTACTGAATCTGACTTGTAGTTCTAGGGATTTAACCTAGGTTTTAAATTCCCTAAATTTATTTTTATGTGTTCAGGTGTTTTGCCTGCATGTATATCTGTGTACTGTGTATGTGTATGCCTGTAGAAGCCAGAAGAGAGTATCAGATCCTCTGAGACTGGAATTACAGGTGGTTGTGAGCAAACACATGGGTGCCTCTGGAAGGGCAGCCCACACTCTTCACTGCTGGGCCATCTCTCCAACCCATCGTGTTTTAATTACATGTGTGAGCGGGCATGTACCTATGTTTGTGTAGATGCCATTGGATGTCCTGCTCTACTACTTTTCACTTACTCCCTTGAAACAAGGTCTGCCACTGAACCCGGAGCTAGACTGACTGTCAGCAAGCCTCAGTGATTCTCCCAGCGCCACTCCCCAATACTGGGATTGCAGGTGTGAGCATACCCAGCTTTATGAAAACTGGAAAATTTCTGGGCACGGTGGTACATGGCTTTAATCTCAGTACTGCCTCAGGGAGGCAGAGGCAGAGTGCTGAGGAACCAAACCTGGGTCTTCTGAAAGAGCAGTAAATGCTTTTAGCTACTGAGGCATCACTATAGCACCCCTCCTTTCCTCTCAAGATTCTTTTTTTGGTTTTTCAAAACAGGGTTCCTCTGTGTAACAGCCCTGACTGTCCTGGGATGCTTTCTGTAGATCAGGCTGGCCTCAAACTCAGAGATCCACCTGTCTCAGCCTCCCGAGTGCTGGGATTAAAGGTGTGTGCCATCAGTGCCAGGCCTCTTAAAATCTTTTAAAGATTTATTAATCCCAGCACTTGGGAGGCAGAGGCAGGCAGATCTCTGTGAGTTTGAGCCAGCCTGGTCTAAGTTCCAGTTCAGCCAGGGCTACACTAAAACCCTGTCTTAAAGATTTAATTACTTTTAATTTTATTATTTTGGTTTTTTGATATAGGGTTTCTAAGTATAGCTGTGACTATCCTAGAAACTCACTCTGTTGACTGGTGGCGGAGAGATCAGATGCTTAAAAGAAATCCCACACTAGCTCAGAACTGAGAGATATTTTTTTAGGGGGAAAACTTACAAATCAGAATTCTCTGCTTGAACGGTGGATGGAGATGGGATCTAAATCAAACTGAATGAGCAAACCGGACCAGGGGGAAGGAGAGAAGGGCCGGATGCTCTTCAGCATCCAGGTAAAATAGTATATGAGGTCACACCCCAGTAGGCGGGTAACTACTAGCTGTAACCTTCCTGCAGGCTGGCCTTAAATTTAGATCTACCTGCCTCTGGCTCCCAAATGCTGAGATTAAAGGTGTGCGCCACTATCACCTGGTTTATTTCATTTTATGTGTAGTGTTTTGCCTATGTGTACCATATGTGTCCTTGATACCTTCAGAGGTCAGAAGAACAAGTATTAGATCCTCTGGAACTGGAATTTTGAATGGTTTTAACCATTTATTGATTTACAGGCACATGCCATCATGTCTGATTCATCTTAGAACTGCTTAAATAAGCTGTTTTGTTCTTGAGTGGTTTAACCCTGGCTTTTAGATGTATGGTCTGAAATGTTGCCTAAACTTGCTTTGATCTTACCATCCCTCTGCTCTACCCTTCCAAGGAGCTGGTGTAGGGGAATGTAGTACAGTAGTTGTATTGGGGATATCCAGACTTATCAGGAAGTGAGAATATATGTAGAGCCACAATAGGGTAGCTCTGAAGACCAGAGCTGCAATGGGACAGCTCAGCCCTGGACAAAATGGTAAAATCATCACCCAAGACTCTTTTGAGAAAGATTTACTTGGGAAGAGAAGGAGGAGTCTAAGCGAGTATCTCCACAGACCACTTAGCTCTCAACAAAGGGGTGGAGAGGCTTATATAGGGCTTCTTAGGGGGTGGAGTTTTCCCAGGAAGAAAGGGGATTGTTCAGTTTAGCTGGTCAGGGCTGAGGTGGCTCTGCCTTCATGGCCAAACTGTGTTTCTTTCCCCGGTTCTTTTTAGCTTTTTGACTGTAATCTTAGGACCAGGGCACATTTCTTTCACTGGCTCTGATTCTAGGGACAAAGTGTGTTTCTTTGACACGAGTGTCAGAGCCAGGGCACATGTCTTTAGTTCTTAGTTCAGGGATGAAGATGTTTCTTTCCTAGCTCAGGTCTCAAATACGGGGTGTGTTTCTTTCAGTGGCTGTGGGTTCAGAGTCAGGGTGCTCAGTGATTGGTCGGTTTCCTGCCTTGTGATTGGTTGATTCAGTAGAGGGGCAGAGGTGGCTCTGCCTTCATGGCCAAACTGTGTTTCTTTCCCTGGTTCTTTTTAGCTTTTTGACTGTAATCTTAGGACCAGGGCAATTTCTTTCACTGGCTCTGATTCTAGGGACAAAGTGTGTTTCTTTGACACGAGTGTCAGAGCCAGGGCACACGTATTTAGTTCTTAGTTCAGGGATGAAGATGTTTCTTTCCTAGCTCAGGTCTCAAATACGGGGTGTGTTTCTTTCACTGGCTCTGGATTCAGAGTCAGGGTGCTCAGTGATTGGTCGGTTTCCTGCCCTGTGATTGGTTGATTCAGTAGAGGGGCGAGGTGGCTCTGCCTTCATGGCCAAACTGTGTTTCTTTCCCTGGTTCTTTTTAGCTTTTGGACTCTAATCTTAGGACCAGGGCACATTTCTTTCACTGGCTCTGATTGTAGGGACAAAGTGTGTTTCTTTGACACTAGTGTCAGAGCCAGGGCACACGTCTTTAGTTCTTAGTTCAGGGATGAAGATGTTTCTTTCCTGGTTCAGGTCTCAAATATGGAGTGTGTTTCTTTCAGTGGCTGTGGGTTCAGAGTCAGGGTGCTTAGTGATTGGTCGGTTTCCTGCCCTGTGATTGGTTGATTCAGTAGAGGGGCAGAGGTGGCTCTGCCTTCATGGCCAAACTGTGTTTCTTTCCCCGGTTCTTTTTAGCTTTTGGACTCTAATCTTAGGACCAGGGCACATTTCTTTCACTGGCTCTGATTGTAGGGACAAAGTGTGTTTCTTTGACACGAGTGTCAGAGCCAGGGCACACGTCTTTAGTTCTTAGTTCAGGGATGAAGATGTTTCTTTCCTGGTTCAGGTCTCAAATATGGAGTGTGTTTCTTTCAGTGGCTGTGGGTTCAGTCAGGGTGCTCAGTGATTGGTCGGTTTCCTGCCCTGTAATTGGTTGATTCAGTAGAGGGGCAGAGGTGGCTCTGCCTTCATGGCCAAACTGTGTTTCTTTCCCTGGTTCTTTTTAGCTTTTGGACTCTAATCTTAGGACCAGGGCACATTTCTTTCACTGGCTCTGATTGTAGGGACAAAGTGTGTTTCTTTGACACTAGTGTCAGAGCCAGGGCACACGTCTTTAGTTCTTAGTTCAGGGATGAAGATGTTTCTTTCCTGGTTCAGGTCTCAAATATGGAGTGTGTTTCTTTCAGTGGCTGTGGGTTCAGAGTCAGGGTGCTCAGTGATTGGTCGGTTTCCTGCCCTGTGATTGGTTGATTCAGTAGAGGGGCGAGGTGGCTCTGCCTTCATGGCCAAACTGTGTTTCTTTCCCTGGTTCTTTTTAGCTTTTTGACTGTAATCTTAGGACCAGGGCACATTTCTTTCACTGGCTCTGATTCTAGGGACAAAGTGTGTTTCTTTGACACTAGTGTCAGAGCCAGGGCACACGTCTTTAGTTCTTAGTTCAGGGATGAAGATGTTTCTTTCCTGGCTCAGGTCTTAAATACAGGGTGTGTTTCTTTCAGTGGCTGTGGGTTCAGAGTCAGGGTGCTCAGTGATTGGTCGGTTTCCTGCCCCAGTTGTCTTTTTTGTCTTTTCTATATTCTACAGGTGGGATTACTGGCACATGCCACAGCACCTGGCTGGTATTTCAACTTAACTCAGCATTCTACTTTATGAAATATGGGCAAATAGCTGGTGAGATGGCTTAGTAGGTCAAATACATTTGAGCCCTGGAATCCAGTAGAAGGGAACTGTCTCCTGTGAGATATCCTTTGACCTATGAGGGGGGAGAGAGAGAGGGAGAGGGAAGGAGGGAGAGAGAGAGAGAGGGAGGGAGGGAGGGAGAGAGAGAGAGAGAGAGAGAGAGAGAGAGAGAGAGAGAGAGAGAGAGAGAGAGAGAGAGAGAGAGAGAGAGAAATAGAGAAATAGAGGCAATACAATCTACTTCAAAAGAAATCATTGGCCGGGCGGTGGTGGCGCACGCCTTTAATCCCAGCACTCGGGAGGCAGAGGCAGGCGGATCTCTGAGTTCGAGTCCAGCCTGGTCTACAAGAGCTAGTTCCAGGACAAGCTCTAGAAACTACAGGGAAACCCTGTCTCGAAAAACAAAAAAAAAAAAAAAAAAAAAAAGAAATCATTGTTAAGTAAAAATAGTAAGAAAAAGGCAGCTCCACGGGGGCAAGAAATCCAATTAGGTCAAATCAAACCAAATCAAAATGCCCATTGTTTTATTAAGAATGACACTCTCGAGTGGCCGAGCGTCTGGCAGGGAGACAGGACAGCAGGGAGACCATGCAGACCCGAAAACCACGTGTTTCTTCTGTGGGAGTCCACTTAAATGCCCTGTGGGAGTGGTCCTGACATGCTGGGATTTTTAGTCCAGACCAAATCAACTCCCAGGTCATGGAGACTGAGATTGATGCCAGGGGCTGGGGCTATGCTCCCAATTTAACAATCATGTCTAATGAGTTTCTGGTATTATACTAGATTTAGCACTTAGGTTTCAATCTGGAAACTAGGAAGCACAGAGAAAATTTAGTAGTGAGTCAATGACAAGTACTAAGAAGTCAGTGGGGGACTGTTATCAACCCAAGGATTAACAAAAGAGCTGGCACGACAGAGCAACCTCGTCTGCAGCTGCACAGGGGCAGGGAAGAAAAGGGAGGGACGAATATCATACTTTTCCTTCCTCTTGCCTGCCAGTCTCCAGCCATTTCCCTCTGCTAGATTCTGCCTGAAGGCAGCTGGTCCTGCTCCTGCTCCCCCTGGCGGTCAGTTCGATGCAATGCAGCACTTAAGAGAACTAAGTTTCTGTGGCAAATGGCACAGAATGACAATGAGGTTCTTCTATTTAATTTCTATTAAACATGTCTGGAAAATACCTTTATTTAGAATATTTTTTGAGCAGGGTCTCTGTCATCACGTCCAGCTGGAAAATCTTTAAAGTACTAAATACAGTTCAAGGTAACAAAATTTTTTCTTGAAAATATAATTAATTCACCAGAAGAAAGGAGAGTTTAAGCCCAGCCAGGGTGACATAGCAAGTTTGGGGCCAATATGAGCTACATAGTGAGACCATGTCTTAAGAAAGCAAGAGGTTCTAGGCGCTGGTGGTACACACCTTTAATTCCAGCACTCAGGAGGCAGGGAAAAGCAAATCTCTGAGTTCAAGGCTAGCCTGGTCTATAGCACGAGTTCCAGGACAGCCAGGGCTAAGGAGAAATTCTGTCTCGAAAAACAAACAAAAAACCTAAAGAAAGAGGTGCTGGAGAGATGGCTCGGGTTAAGAGCACTTGTTGCTCTGTCAGAGAAGCCAGGTTCGATTCCCAGCACCGGAATGATGATGGTTCACAGCCATTCATATAGAACCCCAGTTCCAGGACCTCGCATGCTGCTTCCTTCTTCCTCTCATTCTTCTTTCTCATTTTTCTCTTTCTCTTTTTTTTAAATATTTATTTATTTATTATGGATACAATATTCTGTCTGTGTGTATGCCTGCTGGCCAGAAGAGGGCACCAGACCTCATTACAGATAGTTGTGAGCCACCATGTGGTTGCTGGGAATTGAACTCAGGACCTTTGGAAGAGCAGGCAATGCTCTTAACCTCTGAGCCATCTCTCCAGCCCCAATGAATCAAAATTTTTTTTTTTGGTTTTTCGAGACAGGGTTTCTCTGCAGCTTTTTAGAGCCTGTCCTGGAGCTAGCTCTTGTAGACCAGGCTGGTCTCGAACTCACAGAGATCTGCCTGCCTCTGCCTCCCGAGTGCTGGGATTAAAGGCGTGCGCCACCACAGCCCCTCATTTTTCTTCTTTAGATAGGGTCTCATTATGTAGCTCTGGCTATCCTAGAACTCACTGTGTAGACCAGGCTGGCCTCGAACAGAGATCCACCTGCTCTGTCTCACAAGTACTAGGTAGGATTAAAAGTGTGCACCACCATGTCCGGCCTGATGCCCTCTTGACCTCCATGAGCACCAGGCACACATGATGTACAGACATACAAACAGGTAAAACATGCACACACATAAATCCACAAAACAAAGGTGTGTGTCATCATGCCCAGTTTTGATGGTACATGCTTCTAAGCCTAGCACTCAGGAGGCAGAGGCAGGTGGATCTCTATGACATTCAGGGCAGCCTGGTTGGCCTACATCAGGTGAGACCCTATCTAAAAAAGAGAGAGAGAGATGGGGCTGGAGAGATGGCTCACTGGTTAAGAGCATGTGTTACTCTTGCAGAGGACTCAGCTTTGGTTCCTAGCACCTGACTGCATTGTGGCTCACAACCATCTGTAACTTCAGGACCAGGGGATCCAGGATCTTCTGTCCTCCACAGATAGCATAGAGCACATACAGACATGCAGACAAAACACTTAATATTCAGGAGAGAGAGACAGAGACAGAGGAAGAAGGAAAAAGATGAAAAACAAGAATTCCTGGGCATAGTGGCACTCACCTTCAATCCCAGCACTCTTGGGATGCAAAGAGACAGATGTCTGTGAATTCAAAGACATCCAGGGCTACAAAGTGAGACCCTGTTTCAGGAAAGAAAAGAAAACAAGGATTGGACAGCTAGTAGAGCATGCTCAAGTCCCTGGCTTCCATCCCTGCCCCTCTTATATTGGTGCTGTGGTGTATATAATTCCAGCATGGGGAACAGGAGCAAAAGGAGCAAAATTCAAGGTCATCCTTGAATAAGTGTGTTTGAGGCCGACCTGGGCTAAAAGACATCCTGCCTCAAAAAGAAAGGAAGAAAATAGGCTAGGAGCATAGCTTAGCATGTGCAAAGCCCTGGGTTCTGATTTTTAGCACACCTTACACAAAAACATTATAGACTAATTTATTCCTATTCTCTCAGCCCCCAACTTTCTAGATTATTCTTAATACAACCATTTCCAGGCTGATTCACTGGCATTTTATAATGGATTTTCAGTGCCAGACATTTTGCAAGGTCTCAGCTGAAATCTCATGGGGGTTCTGAAGAACGGCGAGCGCTCATTCATGGCAGACAAAGGCTCACACAGAGCGTGACTGTTGTGGTGCTGACTTCTCTGGTCTTGTCTCTGGAAAGATTGCTCTATGGCCTGGAGTAGGGCCACACAGTCTGGGGTCACATTTAAAAAAATGAAAATCCTGGGCAAGAGAGCCAGCTTAGTGGTTAAGAGCTGCACATACTGCTCTTCCAGAGGACCTGAGTTTGGATGCCAGCAGTCACGTTAGGGAGCACACAGCAGCCTATACCTCCAGCTCCAAGGGATCTGCTGCTCTCTTCTGGCCTGGGGTACCATACTCACATGTGCATACCTTATATAGACACACATGTGTATGCATAAATAAAAATCTTTAAGACAAGAGTTCTGTGCACAACAGCTAAGAGAACATACTGATGTCCAGATGTACACCTTTATTCCCAGCACTTGGGAGGCAGAGGCAGGTGGATTTCTGAGATGGAGCCAGTCTAATGTACAAAGATAGTTCCAAAACAGCCAGGGCTACATAGTGAGACTTTGTTTCAAAATAAAACTGCATATTGCTCTTACAGAGAATAGATTCATTTTTGAGAATCCTTATATCAGCTCACAAGCTCCTATAACGACAGCCAAAGGGGTCCTGATACCTCTGACCTCTACCATCACCTACACTCACATGCATAGACACACACACACACAATTTCTTTATTATTATTTATTATTATTATTATTATTATTATTATTATTATTATTATTATTATTATTATTTTGTGTGCATTGGTGGTTTGCCTGCAGGTATGTCCATGCAAGGGAGCCAGATCCCCTAGAGTGGAGTTACAGGCAGTTGTGAGCTGTCCTGTGGGTGCTGGGAATTGAATCCAGGTCTTCTGGAAGAGCAGCCAGTGCTCTTAACCGCTAAGCCATCTCTCCATCCACTCCCCCATTTCTAAAATTCAAATGAAACTTAAAAATAGGAAATGGAGTCTATCAGCAGCAATTTACCTGTGCTCACACTTGAGCCCGTCCACCCCCACCCTACACAGCTCTTCTCCCACCTGGAAAATCTCCAGATGCTTTGTCCAAGGGGTAGGCCAAAGTGACAATGAACAATTCAAAGTTGTTTTAATTTGCATTTCCGTAATCGCTATGGATTATGAGCACTTTTGGAGGTATTTCTTCAGCATTTTTACTTCCTCTATTGAGAACTCTCTGTTTATATCCCTACCTCATTTTTATTTTTTTATTTTTATTTTTTTTAAAGATTTATTTATTAATTATGTATGTACACAGCATCTGCCTGCATGTATCCCTGTAAGCCAGAAGAGGGCACCAGATCTCATTATAGATGGTTGTGAGCCACCATGTGGTTGCTGGGAATTGAACTCAGGACCTCTGGAAAAACAGTCAGTGCTCTTAACCTCTGAGCCATCTCTCAGCCCCCCCTACCTCATTTTTAATTGGGTCATTTGTTTCCTTGATTTTTTTTTTTAGTTCTTTGTACATTCTTCATATTAATCCTCTGGCAGATATAGAGCTAACAAAGCTGACAAAAACCCTAGTACGAGGCACAATAAATCTCCTTTTGAGTGCTTGGTAAGTGTAGTCCAAAAGACTTTCAACACTAAACTATCACTGTAGCCCTTGGTTGCCCTCAGCTTGAGGGTGGACCCCTATCGCTGAAGACATTGCACTTAGGACCCAGAATTAGGATGCTTAGAGCTGGATCTGACCTAAAAGCCTCTTTCCTACAGTCTGGCTTCCATGGTGACAGAAAAATACTATGCAAGCTGCCAATGGAAGAAAGCAATTAAATAGTCAGCTGTAACACCTGTGAACCGTGACAGTCACCAGCATGGCAAGGGATTTGTAAAGGTGCAGGATGTGGTACTCACATGTCGGTGACAACAGCTGGCTAATAGACACACTCCAAAAGAGGGAAATCATGCCTGGAACTAGAAACCTAAATAATTTTCTGGGACTAGTAAGTCATGGTCCTTAGAAAAGAATTGACTACTGCCATTTTGCTAGACCAGTGCAATGCCTTCCTGCATTCTGAATCTTATCCTTACACCCACAGGGAAGGGTAGCTGCCACACTTCATCAAAGAAGCCTCGCTTTGCAGCAAATGGAGACGTTAGAGAAATCACAACTGGACACAATGCAAAGACGGACAGATCGTGGGGAGCCCAGCCCTGACAGATACATCTATGTCATAGCCCCTGCATCCATGGCTCAGGGAAGAACATGGAACAGTGGGCAGAAATATTGTAAGAGCCAGAACACCAGGAAACCCACTGTGAAACAGTCTCTCATAGAAGTGGCTCTTGACAAAGATCAGGAGAGTGGCAATGTCAGCGGACATGTTAACAGGGAAGGGGGAGATTTTCAGGGTCTCTCCCTTCTAAAAAGAACTACAGGCAAGTAATGGCTTCTGGGAGAAGAGTTAGCCTCTCCCAGGGATGAGCCCTCTTCCTACTTATTCAATACAGAGGGTCAGCCCTGAAATATATATTCACAAACAACAAAACAGACTAAATACATTTAGTTATATATTTGTATACACACATATGTTGATGGAGCTGTGGGCTGCTTCCTAGCTCCCGGCCGCTGGCTAGCTTTACCCAAAATAATTACACAGAAACTGTATTCTTTTAAACACTGCCTGGCCCATTAGTTTCAGCCTCTTATTGGATAATTCTCTCATCTTGCTTTAACCCATATTTAGTAATCTGTGTAGCATCACGAGGAGTGGCTTACCAGGAGAGATCTTAACCTGCGTCTGTCTCGGAGAGGAGAGGCATGGAGACTGCCTGAGGCGGCTGCCTGACTCTGCTTTCTTTCTCCCAGAATTCTGTTCTGTCTTCCCTGCCTACCTATGTTCTGACCTATCAGGACAAGCAGTTTCTTTATTAATTAACCAATGAAAGTAACCCTCCTCCATCACACATATACATGTATTATGTAACAATAAGAATCAGAAGAGGCTGTCAACTTGAGCAGGGAGCATGGAAGGGGCTGACAAGAGGGTACCTGGGAGGGACTAGAGGGAAGAAAGGTAGAGGGAAAGTGGTGTGATTCTTTTTCAATTAAAAACAGAGGAAATTCTTAGCTATATTTTATCTTTTTGTGTGTGAGAGACAAGCTCTCTTATGTTCCAGGTTGGCCTTGGACTCAAGATTCTCCTGCTTCCACCTCCCAAGTGCTGGGATTACAAGGATGTGCCACTGTGCCCCTTAGTTTATACATTGCTGAGGATGGAGCCCATTCTTTTTTATTGATTTTATTGAGCTATGCATTTTTCTCTGTTCTCCTCTCTTCCTCTCCTCTCCCCTTCAACCCTCTCCTATGGTCCCCATGCTCCCAACTTATCAGGAGATCTTGTCTTTTTCTACTTCTCATGTAGATTAGATCCATGTATCTCTCTCTTCGGGTTCTATTTGTTGTCTAGGTTCTCTGGGATTGTGATTTGTAGGCTGGTTTTCTCTGTTTTATGTTTAAAAACCACTTATGAGTAAGTACATGTGATAATTGTCTTTCTGGGACTGGGTTACCTCACTCAATATAATGTTTTCTAGCTCTATCCATTTGCCTGCAAATTTCAAGATCTCTTTTTTTTGTCTGTGTAGTACTCCATTGTATAAATGTACCACATTTTCCTTATCCATTATTATTCAGTTGAAGGGCTTTTAGGTTGTTTCCAGGTTCTGGCTATGACAAACAATGTTGCTATGAGCATAGTTGAGCACATGTTCTTGTGGCACGATTGAGCATCCTTTGGATATAGACCCAAAAGTGGTATTACTGGGTCTCGAGGAAGGTCATTTCCTAATTTTCTGAGAAATCACCACAGAGACATCCAAAGGGGTTGTACCAGCATGCATTCCCACCAGCAATGCAGAAGTGTTCTCTTTTCCCCACAACCTCTCCAGCATAAGTTGTCATCAGTGTTTTTGATCTTGGCCATTCTTACAGGTGTAAGATGGAATTTCAGAGTTGTTTTGATTTGCATTTCTCTAATGACTAAGGATGTTGAACATTTCCTTAGGTGTCTTTCAGCCATTTTAGATTCCTCTGTTGAGAGTTTTCTGTTTAGGTCTGTACTCCGTGCTTTTATTGGATTATTTGTTCCTTTGATGACCAATTTCTTGAGTTCTTTGTATATTTCAGGGATCAGACCTCTGTCTTTTCCCATTCTGTAGGCTGTTGTTTTGTCTTGTTGACTGTGTCCTTTGCTTTACAGAAGCTTTTAAGTTTCAGGAGGTCCCATTTATTAATTGTTTCTCTCAGTGTCTCTGCTACTGGGGTTCTATTTAGGAAGTGGTCAGATGGAGCCCATTCTTATCCCTTTGTTTGATGAAACAAGGTCTCAATATTTAAGTCAGACTTGCTTCAAATAGGTGACCTTAATAAGCATAGTAAAGAATACCTTTTAGACATGTAAAAATAGCTTAGTCAGGATCCCTACATGGTTTAATAATCCTGTATTAACAGTTATACAAAAGGGCCAGAAAAAAAGTGCTCAGCTAAGCTAAACATACTTGCCAGCAAGCCCTCAGACTTGTGCGCATCCCAGGAACTAACTGGAATGGTGGAAGGAGAAAATCTACTCCCCCAAATGTGTCCTGTGTCACATTCATGAGGTAAACGCTCCTATGAGAGTACACACACACACACACACACACACAGGTAAATAAATAAATAAATGTAAAAAGTACACTAAAGTCACAACCAGGGATATGATTCAGTTGTGACTGCAAAACCAATCTCATTCAGCTGAGTTCCTGAGGGGAACTTCCAGGTATACTTAAGTGTGGTACATCCCACATTTGAGTGAGGTGTGGGGCTATTCAGCAGAAACACAGCAATGCATTTTTGTGAATAAAAATTGACATGTCAAGCTGGGTGGTGGTGGTGCACACCCTTAATCCTAGCACTCAGGAGGCAGAGGCAGGCAGATCTCTGTGAGTTTGAGGCCAGCCTGGTCTACAAAGTGAGTTCCAGGACAACCAGGAGCCAGGACTGTTTCACAGAAAAACCCTGTCTCAAAAAAGAAAAGAAAAAAATTGGCACCTCAGATGTATCTTTTGAAAAAGACTTGGTATAATGGTCTTTTTTTTTCTTTTGAGACCTAAGGGTTGGGGTTTGTCTCATGTATCCCAGGCTGGTTTGTGGTCTGAACTTGTTCTTGATTGAGAATGGCCTTGAACACCTGCATGTCCCTCCTTTCTACTTTCTGAGTCCCAGAATTACTCAGCCTGTCTAATAGTTTTAAATTTTTTTGCAAAATTAAAGGTTATTTTTATGAACATCCCGATATTTGAAATCTTTTTATTTCTATGTATTTATCTTTGAGGTTTTTTTTAGATGGGGTCTCATTCTGTAGACCAGGCTGGCCTTGAACTCATAGAGATCTGCCTGCCTCTGTCTCCTGAGTCCTGGGATTAAAAGTTGATGGAGGAGAGTTATCTGTCTATGTTTCTTTCATTAGTTAATTAATAAAGAAAACTGCCTTGGCCCTTTAAGAGACAGAAAATTAGGTAGGTGGAGTAGACAGAACAGAATTGTGGGAACAAGGAAGTAGAGTTGGGGAGACGCTTGAGGCAGTCACCATAGTGAGTCTCCATGCTGCTGCTCTCCGAGATGGACGCAGGTTAAGATCTCTCCTGGTAAGCCACACCTCGTGGTGCTACCCAGATTACTAAATATGGGTTAAAGAAAGATATGATAATTAGCCAATAAGAGGCTGAAACTATGGGCCAGGCAGTGTTTAAAAGAATACAGTTTCCGTGTAATTATTTCGGGTGTAAAGCTAGCCGGCGGCCGGGTGGCGGGACGCAGCCCCGCCGCTTCACACTACAAAAAGTGTTTGCCATCATGATCCAGATAAAATCTTTTCAAATTATTTTAAAAAATATTTATTTTGCCGGGTGGTGTTATGCTATGGGACAATGGTCTTTTATCCTGTTACTTGTATTATTTTTAATAAAATGCTGATTGACCAGTAGCCAGGCAGGAAGTATAGGCGGGGCGACCAGACAGGAAGTAGATACGGAACAATGAAAATTCTGAAAAGAGAAAGAGGCAGTCTCCAGTCATCACCCAGGCACAGAGAAAGGCAGACACAGAGCAAACAAGATTTGACTGTCTCTGCAAAAAGGGTACCAAGCCACGTGGCTAACACAGACAAAAATTATGGGCTAATGTAAGTTATAAGAGTTAATAAGAAGCCTGAGCTACTAAGCCAACCAGTTTTTAATTTATGTAGACCTCTGTGTGATGATTTGAACTAAACAGACATGGGACCTGGTGGAACAGAAACCACGGTCAACAGTGGTAGTGTGTGCCTTTAATCACACCACTCAAGAGGCTGAGGGAGGTGGATCTCTGTGAGTTCGAGGCCAACCTGGTCTACCCAGCAAGTTCCATGACAGGGCTACATAGAGAAACCCTGTCTTGAAAGAAAAAAAACCTTACTTTATTTCATTTGTGTGAGTGTTTTGCCTGCATGTATGTCTGTTCGCCATGTGTGTGCCTGGTGCCTGCAGAGGTCAGAAGGCAATGACTCTTCTGGAGTTACAAATGCTTGTGAGCCAATATGTGGTGCTGGGAAATGAATCCCGGTCGTCTGTAAGAGCAGCCAGTGTCTAACTGCCAAGATATCTTTGTACACATGAGATTTTTTTTAATCAAAATATACAGGTGCTTACTAAATCAAGAATTTGGATAGAAGCTGAGCAGTGGTGGCACACACCTTTAATCCCAGCACTTGGGAGGTAGAGGCAGGTGGATCTCTGTGAGTTCGAGGCCAGCCTGGTCTACAAGAGCTAGTTCCAGGACAGGCTCCAAAGCTACAGAGAAACCCTGTCTCGAAAAACACCCCCCCCCAAAAAAAATAATTTGGAGAAAGAAGAGAAAAAAATCTCCCTCTCCTCTCTAAATCATACAGTTTTCTTTCCAGGAAACAAGCAATGTTACCAGCTTCCTCCAGATTGTCTCAGTATTCATATATACAAGCATGTGTTCATAACCTTTGTTTTGTCCTACTATAAAGATACCATAATCCACATTGTTTTGAGTCTCAGGGTATTTGTTTATTTTGGGATAGGGCCTTATTCTGTAGTTTAGGTGGACCAAAACTAACTGTATAACCCCAAGCTAGCCTCAAGTTCCTAGGGATCTCCTGCTTTACCCTCCCAAGAGCTGGGATTCTTTTCTTCTGTTGTATTTTTTTAAGTTAAATCTCATCTGTCCCCGGCTGGCCTCCAACTTGCTCTGTAGCCAAGGGTGACTCTGAACTTCTGATCCTCTTGTTCCAACCTTTAGAGTGCCTGAGATTAGAAGTGTTCGGCAGTGCAAGCAGTTACTCAGAACCGGGGCTCGAACACTGGACTTTGTGCCTGCTTGGCAGTCACTAATCTACAAGTTACATCTTCAGTATGTTTTGATTTTTGTTTGTTTTTTTTTATGCTCGGATTACAAGTGTGAGACACTATGCCTGGCCTCCTCCCTCCCTCCATCCTGTCCTCCCTTCTTTTTCCCTCCCTTCCTCTCCTGCCTTTTGCCCTTGCTCCCTGTCCCCCTCCCCTTTTCTGGATTTTTGAGACAAGATGTCATGTAGCCCCAGTGGGCCTTATACTCACTGTCCCCAAGAGTGGCCTTCAACTTCTGATCTCCTTCCTCAGCCTCGTGAGTACTGGGATTATAGCCAAGAGCCGTGGCACTTTACTATTTCTTTTGTTAGTTTTTTTTACATGTTTGTGATATCCCTATTTAGTGTGTGCTCATTGTAGGGGTGTCTGTTCTCCTCTTCCACCATGTGGGTGGGCCCCAGGGATTGAACTCCCATAGTCAGGCTTGCACCTTTACCCACTAAGCCCTGACTGTTTCTTATATTGTGTATTCAGGGCAAGCAGTCTAACACTGAGGTGTGCACCCAGACTTTCCTTAGAACCTTTAAGCTGCTCTAGGTGTCCATTTCTTCTAGGGTCTTTCCTATTTTTTCTAGACACCTACAGTTCTTGCTCATACCATTGAAACCCAGTTTGAATCATCTCTCTTTTTCTGTGTTCTTGTTTGTTTGTGACAGGGTTTCTCTGTGTAGGCCTGGCTACCCTAGAACTTGCTCTGTAAACCAGGCTGGCCTCAAATTCACAGGGATCCACCTGCCTCTGCCTCCTGAGTGCTGGGATTAGAGGTGTGTACCACCACCGCCCGAGTTCTTTCATCTTTTGGTGGGGAGAGTATGGGGGATGTTGTGATCTATCTATATGTTTTGTTTTTAGGCACAGTCTCTCTATACAGCCCTCACTGTCCTAGAACTCATTATGTAGACCAGATTGGCCTTGAACTCACAGAGACCTGCCTGCCTCTACCTTCCAAGTGATGGGATTTTCCTCTGTATGCTGTGATTACTGTTAATGAATAAAGAAACTGCTTTGGACCTATAGCAGGGCAGAACTTAGCTAGGTGGGGAAAACTAAACTGAATGCTGCCAGAAAGAAGGGCAGAGTCAGGAAGATGCCATGTAGCCCGGCTGGAGATAGATGCTGGAACTTTAGCCTGTAAGCCACAGCCACATGGAGATACACAGATTAATAGAAATGGGTTAAATTAATATGTAAGAGTTAGCCAATAAGAAGCTAGAGCTAATGGGCCAAGCAGTGATTTAATTAATACAGTTTCAGTGTGGTTATTTTGGGGCTAAGCGCCCAGGAACCAACAAGTAGCCCTCCTTGTAACACCCCAGTGCCATCATTAAAGCCTTGTGCTACTCTACTTGACTGGCAGTCCTCTTATTTTCTGAAACCCAATTACAACTTAGCTACTTAGCTTACATATTTAAGCTTATGATAGCATTCTATTTTTTTCCCCCGTGATATTGGGAATTTGAACCAGGGCCTTGTGCATGCTAGGCAAGTGTTCTGCCCTCAGCTTTAACCCCGGGTATCATGGTAATCTTAACCAATGCAGTGAAATGAGAAATCAAAATAAAAGGTAATATGAAATTCGTCATTTCCAGTTGACATTGTAAAGGACCTCAGACCTTAGTAGGCCCCCAGATTTTAGTACAATTGACCCCATGATGGAAGTATCATTCAGGCCATAAAACTTGGCATATAGACAGCACCACCTGCCAAAGCTAAAACAAGACCTAATCCACCAAAGTCCATAGTTCTGGGAAAGTCTCTAAATGTCTAACCTTGCTTTTTGGCTTCTGTGGTTCTGCTCTGGCTGACTGTTCTTGTTAACTGACATATGTCAACCCAGATCATGGTTTTTGTACTTAAAAGTCCACCCTGAGAAAGACTGGGATCCTGAACACACAGTGTAGTCGCCTAGTGGCTAATAAAGACTTTCTGTTGGCCTAAACCCATGTCCCCAAGCACCCTTCTCTGGTGAATACCCTACAACAAAGTGGAAATCCAAACAACCAACTCCCCATTCATTAAACAAAGGAAGCATTTATATGAAAAATGACCTAAAATTATACCTGAATCATGAGGGCTAGTGTAGTAAGGAGCTACGGGCTGCATTCCCACCCGGCTCCCGGCCGCCTGTCTAGCTTATGCCCCGAAATAACAACACACAAACTGTATTCATTTAAACACTGCCTGGCCCATTAGTTTCAGCCTCTTACTCACATCTTGACTAACCCATATCTAATAATCTGTGTAGCACCACAAAGTGGTGTCTTACCGGGAAGGATTCAGCATGTCTGACCTGGTGGCTGGCTCCATGGCAACTGGCTCCATGGCGACTGGCTCACTTCCCTCTTCCCAGCATTCTGTTCTGTCTACTCCACCCACCTATGTTCTAACCTATTAGGCCAAGCAGTTTCTTTATTAATTAACCAATGAAATCATCAGATAGATAGAAGACATACCTACATCAGGCTAGAGAGATGGCTCTGGTATTAAGAGCACATATAGGAAACAAATTCTGCTTTTCCCTCTCTCTCTTTTCACTGCCCCCCTTTTGCGTGTGCACACGCGCCCCCCCTCTCTCTCTCTCTCTCTCCCTCCCCCCCCCCCCCCCCTCCCTCCCTCTCTCTCTCCCTCTCTCCTTTAATAAAGCTTTATGTCTATTTTCTGTGTCTGTGCCATTAACCCGCCACTACACCGCCTGTTCACCCGCCACCCTGGTCACACGTGTTCCGTGAGTCTCCGCGCAGATACGCACAGCTGCCCAGCTACTAAGTCTTTAAGAATAAAATTGGTGCCACGTGACCCCCGAACCAGATTGCTTTTCCACTCTCGCCACCGACTTCCCGGCTCACTCGTACCTTAGAGACACCAGACATTTCCATGCCACAGACACCGGTCAGAAGCAAAGAGACCAGCTATGCCAGGATGTGACCGGCACCCAGCCTTCTCTCGGGTTCCCCCCCGCCAAAGACGACGCCTACAATCAGCCGGAAGCAATCTTGACAATTCGCCGCCCCAATTCCTTCAAACTGTGATGTCTAATTTTTGCTTTTTATTGTAAGAAATACCCGGGAATGTTATTCTTTTGGTCCCCGCCCCTTTCCACGCCCACTCCCAGCGACCTCTGGTCTCTTGGAGTCATCCTCAATCTTTTCCCTCTCTCCTCACTGCCCCCCTTTTGCTTGTGCACACGCGCCCTCCCTCTCTCTTTCTCTCTCTCTCTCTCCCCCTCCCTCTCCCCCTCTCTCTCTCTCTCTCTCTCTCTCTTAATAAAGCTTTATGCTATTTTCAAAAAAAAAAAAAAAAGAAACAAATTCTACTTATAATAGTAACAAAAGATATAAAGTGATACAGGCAAAGAAACAAGAACAATAATAGACATGGTAACATGGACGGGGAAAGCTCAGGAGGCCTCAGCCCCTACGCAAGGCCTACAGTCAACTAAGGAATGCTAGGGGGAGAGATAGTCTTCCCCAGGGAGGAGCACACCAACTACTTATCCAATCCCAATAGTCGGGCCTGAGAACACAGATACAAGTAACATTATATAGACTGATCTGATGCATCTTCTGGCCTGCACAGCCACCACACACCAATGGCACACATTCCCACATACATGCACGTAATAAGAGTAAATTATACCCTTTAAAAAAACAGTTCAAAAATCAAAAGCAGGGGCTGGAGAGATGGGCTCAGAGGTTAAGAGCATTGCCTGCTCTTCCAAAGGTCCTGAGTTCAATTCCCAGCAACCACATGGTGGCTCACAACCATCTGTAATGAGGTCTGGTGCCCTCTTCTGGCCTGCAGGTATACTCACAGACAGAATATTGTATACATAATAAATAAATAAATAAATAAATAAATAAATAAATAAATATTAAAAAATTAAAAGCAACAAATAAAAAGAAAATTAAACCAAAAATCAAAATAAAGAAAAAATGAAACTTAAAAAGAAGGGATCAGAGAGCTGACTCAACAGATAAGAGCATTTGTGGCTTCTCCAACCCAAGTCTGATTTTCAGAACTAACTTCAGGTGGCTCACAGCCATCTTTAGCTCCAGCTCCAGGAGCCCCTATAGCATCTATTTGCATATACCCACATACAAACATGCACATCCATATGTAATTAAAAATAATAAAAACAAGTTTTATAGAAAAAAGAGAAATACAAAGAGCACAAAAGATATATGCTGAGCTGGGTGTGGTAACACAGACACCTGGGATCCTAGCACTTGGGAGCTCCAAACAGGCTTTGTGTTGAAAGCTAGACTTGGCTACAGGAGAGACCCTGCCTCAAGCAAAACAAAACAAACAAAACCCACAAAGAAATGTAATTAGGGAATAAAAGTAGGCAAAGTACTGATGAACACTGTGATATCGATAACTTTAAACTAGCCTCGAAAGATGGCAGATTCTCGTGAGACTATCCCTAGATGTAAATTAACATATGACTCTGCACATGATTTTAGCCAAAAGGCTGGGAAGAGCCCACATCTGGCTTTGCATTGGGATGGCTCAAAGAATGGGGCACATTTAAGTACATCTTTGATGGAACTTACTGATAAAATGCTTACCTAGCATTGCAAGACCTAGGAAAAGTTTATTAGAAAGTTGATTACAGGGGTAAGGACAAATGTGAACAATTTCATTTTCCCCAAATCGTCAACCCTCTACCTTCCATCCTCCTTTGGTTTACAGCGTTAAAGCTACAGTAATATTAACAAACCTGGTTTTAGAGCGCCACCTAGTGAATAAGCAGAGGTGAATAAAGGCTTGAACCAGACTCTGGAAATATTATCTTTGTCCTTATTGGGGGGCTTCTCTGGATTTAGCAAACACAGTCTAACTGTGAGCAGTTTATGTAAATCTGGCATATAACATAGCTACCTGGTGGCTTGTTACAAGGTGGAGTTACTTGCTAGGCGGTGGTGGTGCACACCTTTAATCCCAGCATTCCGGATGCAGAGGCAACTAAAAACAGGCAATTTTAGATTGTGATGAAAATATTCTAAGATTAGATTTTTAAATTTTTATTTTTCTTCTTACTTTATGTGTGTTTTGACTGTGTGTGTTTATGTGCACCGCCTGTTGTCCAGGGAGGTCAGAAGAGGGTGTTGGCTCCTCTCGAACTGGAATAATGGACAGCTGCAAGCCACCATGTGGGTGCTGGGAATGGAGCCTGGGTCTTATGCAAGAATGATGAATGCTCTTAACTGCTGAGCTATCTCTGCAGCCCCGTAAGCTTTATTATTTTTTTTGAGACAAGGTCTCTATGTAGCCCTGGCTGGCCTGGAGCTTGTTCTAGAATCCAGACTGGCCTCAAACTTGCAGAGATACACCTGCTTCTGCCTCTCAAGTACTGAGGTTAAAGGCGTGCTCCAGCACATCCAGAAAAAACTTTATTTTTTATTTTATTTTTTATTTTTTCTTGAAAATTTCATAGAGCCATGCATCTATATCACTTGGGCACCTCCCTCTTCCCACCCCAATTCCCCCTGCAAATTCATGCTCTCTTCTTTAGTATTGTTTTACACACACATACACACACACACACACACATATATATATATATATATCTTACCTACCAAGTTTATTTATTTATTATTTGTTTTGCGGGGCAGGGAGGTGGTCAGACAGGGTCTTACTGTGTAACCTGGGCTGGCCTGGAACTCACTGTATAAACCAGACAGACCTTGATCTACCTGCCTCTCCCTCCCAAGTGCTGTTACGAAAGTTGTCGCCAACATGCCCAATGGTCCAATCATCCTTGAAAGTAGAATGGTACCCTCAGAAGGTTTAAAGAGTCAGTAAAATAACAAAGAATAGAAGCTTGAGAGAGGAGTGGGGCTCAGCAGCAGAGTGCTCACCCAGCACTGGTGAGATTTCCAGTAACCCCAGCAAACACAAAGGATTCCAGGGCTAGATGTGGTGGGGGTATTGTTAAATTTCAAATCAAATTTATCTCTTATGCTACAGTCATTATATGTCTAAAACTTCTGTTTTCACAAATTCAAGGAGTTCTTATGAGTTCCAGGGAGCCAAATTAAAGAATCAGATACCCGCTTAATTCCCTGGTCCAAAAATTTTTTCCTTAATTTAACTTTGTTCTTTGTTCTGCCAATACCTTAGAGACACCAGACATTTCTATGCCACAGACACCGGTCAGAAGCAAAGAGACCAGCTATGCCAGGATGTGACCAGCACCCAGCCTTCTCTCAGGTTCCCCCCCCCAAATACGACGCCCACAATCAACTGGAAGCAGTCTTGAGAATTCGCCGCCCCAATTTCTTCAAACTGTGGTGTCTAATCTCCTGCTTTTTATTATAAGGAAGACCTGGGAATGTTATGGTTTTGGTCCCTGTCCCTTTAAGAAACAAGCCACGCCCACTCCCTCCCCCATCTGCTGAGGCAGGCTGATCTTCAGCTTCCAGCCTGAGCTCACTCTCTCTTCCATCTTCCTCTCAGAGAGGCAGCTTCTACCTCTCTCCCCACTTCTCTGCTTTCCCGTCTCTCTCTCTCTCTCCCTCTCTCCCTCTTCCCCTCTTCCTCTCCCTCTCCCTTCTCTTCTTCCTCTTTTCTTGCCCCCCCTCCTGTCCCTTCACCCCACTGTGGAACACCCCCTTCCCTAATAAACAACCTTTCCACGCACATGGTCGAGTCCCGGGTTCCTCCCTCCGACTCCGCGGTAAACACAAGCCAGGAAGAAGCACAACAGGTATGCCTTTAATCCTAGCACTTAGGAGACAAGGACATAGAATTCTCTGTGAGTTCTGGTACAGAATTCCATGACAACCAGCCAGAGCTACATAATGAGACCCTGTCTCAAAACAGACACAAATCAACAACAACCAAAAAGATAGACCTACAATTTGAGCCATAGATTTCTTTGAGATGGGGTCTTTCTCTGCAGCAGTGGCTGACCTGGAATTCATGGCAATACTTCTGCCTCAGTTTCCTGAGAGCAAGCTGTAGATTTCAGTGTTCCCTTTCAATAATGGATGGAACAGACATGTATAAATTTAGCAAGGCTATTGTAGAAATGAGAAACACCACGGATCACGGTGATCTGGTTGACTTTTAGAGAAGATTCTCCCCAGTGTAACAGAATCCCAGATATAGTTCCCCAGACCTCCTTCCACCTAACCTCATGAATGGAAGTGCCATTCATGCTATAGAACTCAGCACGCAGACAGCACCACCTGCCAAAATAAAAAAAGACCTAATCCATCAATGTCTATAGTTCTGGGAAAGTCTCTTAATGTCTAACCTGGCTTTTTGGCTTCTTTAGTTCTGCTTCTGTCTAACTGCTCTTGCTAACTGAAGTATGTCAACCCAGAACATGGTTTTTTGGTTAAAAACTCACCCTAAGAAAGGCTTGGAATACACTGGGATCCTGAACACGAAGCGCAACCAATAAAGACTTCCTATTGGCTTAAACCAATGCCCAAGCAATCTTCTCTGGGGAGCACCCCACAACATTTCTGGAGGTCCCACACAGATCCCAGAGATCAGACCTTGATACACTGGGGGTCTCAGAGCCCGTGGAGTGAGGAAGAGTGTGGTGGGTAAGGATCTCCTGGGGGGCTGACACCTCCACTCCAAAAGGAAACAAATTAGAAAGTCCCCTAGTGTGTCATCTCTGGTCTGTTTCCTCTAGTGGGTCTGGTTAAGGCTCCTTCTTTTTGCATACATAGCAGAAGTCAGAAATGGCGGCTGATCCAGTGTCTGGATCCGTGTGTGACATCATTGGATCCCTCTGTCTGTTCAGGTATGTGACTGTGTGCTGGCTGCCCCGTTTGTGTCCTCTCCCCCCACACTCTGTGTGTGTGTGTGTGTGTGTGTGTGTGTGTGTGTGTTTCTCGAGACAGGGTTTCTCTGTAGCTTTGGAGCCTGTCCTGGAACTAGCTCTTGTAGACCAGGCTGGCCTCAAACTCACAGAGATCCACCTGCCTCTGCCTCTCGAACTCACAGAGATCTGCCTGCCTCTGCCTCCCAAGTGCTGGGATTAAAGGCGTGCGCCACCACTGCCCCGCTTGTGTGTGTGTTTCAATGTGTTTCTGACAGTTTTTGGCTTTCTCTGGTGTGAGACCCTCCCCACACCCAGCTTAAGACCTGTGCCACCTTCTGCTGGGAATTCAAATCCTTTTGGCTCTTCCAGGTCATTGAAAGAAACAGAAAAACAAACAAACAAACAAACAAAAAAAAAAACAAAACCGTGAACTTACACGTCCACGCCCCATGTTCCACTCTGGAAGCAGGAGCACCTACTTGCTTCATTGCTAGGCTCATGCTCATGATCGGGGTTGGTCCTTGTGGGGAGGAGCAGGGTCCCTCAACTAAGGTCCCCTCCCATCTAAGTGGAATTCACACAAAGGGGGAAATAGTTCCCCCAGATGAACACCCCCTTTGCTCCACTCTGTGCCTGCTCTAAGCAGCCCCGGGGAAGGAAAAAAGTTCCCCAGGGCTGAACCTGAAGGAAAAGAGAAAGCTCCACTCTGTTCCTTTCCATGGTATTTGTCACTTTTTCAACCAGCAATCTGGAAAACCCACCATTCTCTGAAAAAGTAGAAAAACTGTCCCTAGGTCACTCTTGGCAGGGGCATCACTGCCAACAACACAGCCTGGACAGAACAGATTTTCCCTTCTGCCCAACACTGATCAAGGAGACTTTAAAAAATTTTCATTAGGTCCTTTTTAAGGATTAAAGACAGGTTCATGGGAGCTGCAATTGTTACTTTAACTGAAATGATCTGGGTCCAAGCCAGGTACTTCAGCCTGGAGAGCGGAACTGATTGATCTGAGCCAGGCTCTCATATGGGGAAAGGAAAGTCCACCTACATACACTCGGACTGCCGGTCAGTGTGCTTTCACTACCGGCCACGCCCACAGCATGATCTATAGAGAAAGGGGGCTTCCCATCACTGGGAAAAAGGACATTAAAATCTTTGCCCATGAGCCAGATATGGAAGCACATGCTACTCTGTGAGTTTGAGGCCACCCTGGTCTACAAAGTGAGTTTAAGGACAGATAGGGCTGTTACACAGAGAAACCCTGTCTTGAAAAAAAATAATCTTAGCCCTCCTAGAGGCTATTTGGCTTCCCCTACAAATTGTTGTCCTCCACTGCCAGGCTATTGACCTGGTTGCCTGACAAACATCCCCAAGACCAGTGGGGCCTATTGATATTCTAATGACATAGCATGACCGGGTGCTGCCTGAGACTCCAGAAGGCATGGACAGCTCAAACCCACAGGCTGATGGAAGACCCCAGAGGAAAAGATCATTCTCCCAGAAACACCTGGCAGGACTCTGGGAACTGACATTCACCAGGCTGCTCGGCTCAGGTCCACAAAACTTTCTGAGTTGCTCAGACCAAGGTATGTTATACCTAGACTGGACAGCCTAGTGCGGGATGTCTCAGCCAGATGCCAGGTTTGTGTTCAAGTCAATATAAAATAGAGAGCCCTTACCCAGGCAGGGCTACAATGAGAGACCAACAAACCCACAAACTCTGGGAAAACTGACTTCACCAGTGTCCAGCCTGCGGGAGAAAGATAAAAGTACCTGCTAGTTTTAATAGATATCTCTCCTGGGTGGTAGAAGCGTTCCTCACCAGGGCTGAAACTGCTCAAATAGTAGCTAAAAGCTCCTCCAGAAACTCATCCCCTGATTTGGTCTCATCCGAGGCCCTGCATTGGCCTGGCTTTCATAGCCAAAACCTCTCAGTTAATAGTTAAAGCTTTAGATATAGATTTAAAACTTCCCTGTGCATACAGACGACAGAGCTCTGGCAAGGTAAAAGGGCACAGAAAGAAACTCGAACAAAACTCTCATTAGAGTTCAGCGAAGAATGGACAGGGCCCCTTCCTTTGCTTTGGCTCTCTGCACCTCATATAGGGAGGGATTTATGCCCTATGAGATTATGATAGGAAGACCTCCCCACTGCTTCCCAGGCGCAGAGACCAGCAGTTGGCAGAACTCTCTAACCATTCGTTTCTCAACAGGCCCTCCAGTTCTCCATTCATTGGACTATCCGAGAGACACAGCCGACCCCTGAGTCCACCACCAGTTTCCCCTTGTTCCAGTCCAGGATACCGTCTGGGTCAAGCGAGTAGCCAAAGGGGCACTGAAACCGACTTGAAAAGGATCTATGCAGTGATTCTCTCCACTCCTACAGTGGTGAAGGCAGCTGGCATTGCTCCATGGATCTACTGCATTCAGGTCAAGAAAATGGAAACCACAGACGCTGCTGCCAAGTGGACTGTCTCCAGACTATGGACCATTGAAATTAAAGTTTCGTTAGGCCCAGGGACCTTCCACTGTCTGCCTCTCTACCTCCTCCTGAGTCTTGGGTTTGCTATGAATACAGGGTTATGGTCCAGTGCCCACTGCCTTCAGGCCTGGACTGGAAACCGAGGAGGACGGATACAGGGAAGGTAGCAGCTAGAGGGACTACAGATCAGCAACCCATGTTCATCCTGACCTTTGCTCACTGATGTCTACTTTAAATATCTGGTTGCACTAGAGAAAGGAAATCTATGGAAATTTATCTTTTGAGATAGAAATGCAGAGTTTACAATTCTATGCATGCCCAGCAGCTGGGTTTCCCAGTTGCCAGAAACAAAGGAGTTTCCACCGCACAACTGGTGCTTCCAAAAAATCCCTTTAAAATTCCTTTGGGAAACAGGAAAAACCTGGGGAATTAGACTCTATGCCACAGAAAGAGACCTTGGGGGATGGATGGAGCTAATCATTCCCAGCCAGAAATCATCCAGGATTGCTGGTTATGCTTACATACCTGGCCCCAATACTCGGAACTGGGCTGAAACTTGTTAATATCCAAAACCTTTTTTTTTTCCTTCTTTCTTTTTGGTTTTTCGAGACAAGGTTGCTCTGTAGCTTTGGAGTCTGTCCTGGAACTAGCTCTTGTAGACCAGGTTGCCTCAACTCTCAGAGATCCACCTGCCTCTGCCTCCAGAGGGCTGGAATTAAAAGCGTACACCACCACCACCCAGCTATATCCAAAACCTTTAGCCTAGGCACTTCCCCTTATTCTCATGCCTGCTGTTCTGCCTTATGGGTTAATTCATCTGGACAACAGCAATATTACCAAGCCTCTGGGAATACTTGGTGGGCGTGTACCAATGGTTTGTCTAAATTTCCTCTTCTGATGCTGTCCCAACTAAGTAGACAGGTTGACCAGACCCTGGAGGTATTAAAACAACAGATTCCCCCTGCAGAAATGGTCCTACAGAAATGAGAAAGGTTGGGCTGGAGAGATGGCTCAGAGGTTAAGAGCACTGGCTGATCTTCCGGAGGTCCTGAATTCAATTCCCAGCAACCACATGGTGGCTCACAACCATCTGTAATGAGGTCTTGTGCCCTCTTCTGGCCTGCATGCATACAAGGAGGCTAAACACTGTGTACACAAGAAATAAATAAACCGGGCGGTGGTGGCGCACGCCTTTAATCCCAGCACTCGGGAGGCAGAGGCAGGCGGATCTCTGTGAGTTCAAGAGCAGCCTGGTCTACAAGAGCTAGTTCCAGGACAGGCTTCAAAGCCACAGAGAAACCCTGTCTCGAAAAACCAAATAAATAAATAAATAAATAAATAAATAAATAAATCTTTAAAAAAAGAAATTAGAAAGGTTTAGACTTACTTTCCATGAGATATACTATAAGTTACTTTGGGAAAAATCTGTTGTTTCTATGCTAATTGATCAGGAGTAATTAAAAAAAAATCTTGCCATGGATGGAAATAAACTAAGAAAGAAACAAAGGCATAAATCAGATAATTGATACCAGTCAGTGTTCTCTTTTTATTTTATTTTATTTTGTCACTATTCTCTTGGTCCCTCTGGCTAAGTACTCTATAAGCACTGACTGGGCCTTTAATTCTCATTCTGATAGGATTAACAGTGGGCTGCTGCATCTTAAACTACATGGCCAATTATGTGTCGGTTCAGAAAAATTAAAGGTCCTTAGCACCAACCACATCTCTTTCGAGCAAGATGAGTCCAAGATTTGACTCATCCACTAAGACCAGTGGGGTATGTAACAGGACTCCAGACTTAATGGCTTAGCATGACTGATTCCATGATGGAAGACGTACCAAACAGGCTAGAAATGCCAGCATGTGGACAAAACTAAAACAAAGACCTAATCCACCAAAGTCCATAGTTCTGGGAAAGTCTCTACATGTCTAACCTTGCTTTTAGGCTTCTGTGGTTCTGCTTCTGGTTAACTGTTCTTGTTAACCCAGGACATGGTTTTTATGCTTAAAAACTCACCCCCGAGAAAGGCTCAGGACTGTGCTGGGATCCTGAACATGAAGTGCAGTTACCAGATGGCTAATAAAGACTTTGTAATGTCTTAAACCCATGTCCAAGGGGCTGGAGAGATGGCACAGAGGTTAAGAGCACCGTCTGTTTTTCCAGAGGTCCTGAATTCAGTTCTCAGCAACCACACATGGTGGCTCACAGCCATTTATCTGGTGCCCTCTTCTGGCATCCAAGCATACATGGAGGCAGAATGTTGTATACATAAGAAATAAATAAATAAATCTTAAAATGTAAGAATCTAAGAGGTAGCTAGTAATAAGCCTGAGCTAGGGCTGGAGAGAGGGCTCAGTGGTTAAGAGCACTGGCTGCTCTTCCAGAGGACCTGAGTTTAATTCCTAGTACCTACATGGGGCTCACAAACATCTGTAACGAGATCTGGCACCCTCTTCTGGCCTGCAGGCATACATCCTCCCACACCACCAAACAAAACACTGTATACATAATAAATAAATAAATTTTTTAAAAAAAGAGAAAAAAACAAACATGTCCGAGCACTCTTCTCTGGTGAATACCCCACAATACCGGTAACTAGGCAAATGCATTCTTTTCATGTATTCAAGGACTGTTTATCAGAATTAAACATATTCTTTCTTCCTTCCTTCCTTCCTTTCTTTCTTTCTTTCTTTCTTTCTTTATTTATTTATTTATTTATTTTTTTGTCAAGGCAGAGTTTCTCTGTGTAGCCCTGGCTTTCCTGGAACTCACTCAGAAGACCAGGCTGGCCTCGAACTCACAGAGATCCAACCACCTCTGCCTCCCAAGTTCTGGAATCAAAGGTGAGCACCATCACCACCTGGCATGAATTCATTTCTTCATAAACAATCAGTCAAAGAAGAAATGACAGAATAATGCAGAAAATGTTTAAAACCGAAGGATAATGAACCCAGAGCACATTGAAATTCACGGGGCTCTGTGAAAGCACCAGCTGCTTCCGGACCTTCTGTCTCCAATAGCGAATGGAGCCATCTCCAGATTGGACCTGGAGCTGGGCTCTGCACAGTGCCAGTGCTGTCACACTGCCTTGTTTCCACAGCTTCGTGGGAAGCCCTGGTGGCCCTTGAGCTCTAACTCCAGCTCCCTGACGTCCTCAGCCTTCCTTTCAGTCCCACTGTGCTCGCACACAGGCAGCCACTTTACAACCTTGAATCCGCTTTTTTTCCTGAGACAGGGTCTCACTGTGTAGCTCTGGAACTTGCTATGTAGACCACACTGGCTTCAAAATCACAAAGACATACCTGCCACCATACCTGACCCAAGAACCCACTACTTCTTTTTTTTTTTTCATCACTGTCTGGCAAGAAATCCATGTCTTTATAAACAAGACAAAGAAGAAATAAAAGAATAATGTGGAAAATATTTAAAATTGAAGGAAAATAAAAACCAAAGCGTATTGTAATTTATGAGGTTCTGTGAAAGCACTAGCTGGGGGTAATTTTCCCATTAAAAATTATTTTTTTTTAATTTGCCTACATGTCTGTATGTGAACCACATGTATATAGTACCACCCATACAGGCCAGAAGAAAGTGTCAATCAATCCCTTGCAACTGAAGTTACAGATAGTTTTGAGCTGCCATATGGGTACTGGGAACAGAACACGGGCCTTCTGCAAGAGCAACAAATGCTCTTTTTTGTTTTGTTTTGTTTCAAGACAAGATTTCTCTGTAGTTTTGGTGCCTGTCCTGGACTAGCTCTTGTAGCCCAGGCTGGCCTTGAACTCACAGAGATCTGCCTGCCTCTGCCTCCTGAGGGCTGGGATTAAAGGTGTGCGCCACCACCACCCGGCAGCAACAAGTGCTGTTAAAGATGGAGCCATCCTCCCCAGACCCAAGGGTAATTTTTACAGGGTTAAACTGCCTACTTTTGAGTACTGAAGGTCTAGCTCAGTGGTAGAGCATTTACCTAGTATGCACTGCACTTGGAGTTCAGACTCCACTACAAGCTTATTAATAAACTTCTAATTAAATGTTCATAATACTGAGTACTGGGATTGACGGTGTGAGCCACCACTGCCTGGCCTGTATGGCTGACTAGTCTGGCTACTTTGCACTGACCTTCAGGCAAGTTTTATTTATTAAAATACAAATAATACACCACTATACTTGATGGTTCCTCACCCCTTGCTACTTCTAAATTAAGAAGCACAGGTTTTGCTGGGCTGTGGTGATGCATGACTTTAATCCCAGCACTCAGGAGGCAGAGGCAGGTGGATCTCTGTGAGTTCGAGACCAGCCAGGTCTACAAGATCTAGTTCCAGGACAGGCTCCAAAAGCTACAGAGAAACCCTGTCTCGAAAAACCAAAAAAAAAAAAAAAAAAAAAAAAGCACAGCTTTCTTCTGTAGCTCAGGATTGAGGAGTGTTCACATGGTTTTCTTCACCCTGTGTGTCTGGCTTACAGCTTCCTGTGACACTTCTGACAGCCAAGCCATTTGTCTTCAATGTGGAAAACTTCTCCAGATTAGTATAGAAGTCAACTGTAGAAAGCAGTAAATAAAGTGGGTTCTGGGGGAGCAAATTCAAGTCATCAGGTTTGTGCAACACTTGTGCTTTTACACACTGAGCCATCTTCCTTGCATTGATTTATAAGACAAGGTTCCCCTGGGTAGTGTGGCTGGCTTGGAACTTGCTATACATACCAGGCTGGCCTTGAACTTAGATACCTACCTGCATCACCACGTTTGGTCTGTATTGCTTTTTTCTTTTGATGTTTCCCTCTACATGTCTTTTGAGACAAATGTTTATCAGAGTGTTAGCGCCATGGACTTGGTGATATGGAATTAGTCCTTGAAAAAGCTATGTCCCACCAGAGAGGTGTTAGAAGAATAGGCCTTTAAACCCAGAACTCCGGGAGGCAGAGGCAAGTTGATCTCTGTGAGTCTGAGGCTAGCCTGGTCTACAGAGCGAGTTCCAGGACAGCCAAGTTCTGGGATTAAAGGTGTGCACCCCCACCGACCTTGGAGTCCTAAATCTTTTGTGTGGCCATATTTCCCTTCTTATTCACATCTTACCTTACGGAGAGACCAAGAGTATCACCCAAATAAAACAAAACCGTTATCAATGAGTTCTGGGGTATCTTCTGTCACTGTCCTTAGCTGTTCTGTGTCTCTAAGGGTGGCCTTGCTTGCTTCCATCCTCGATTCAGCTCTAAATGCTTTCCGATTGCTCTGGCTTTAAAAAGCAGTGTGTGTGTGTGTGTGTGTGTGTGTGTGTGTGTGTGTGTGTGTAATATTTATTTTTAATTATGTGTCTGTGCAGGGGTATGTGTGCAGGGAGTGAAGTGCCCTCGGAGACCAAAGGTGCTGGTTCCTCTGGAGCTGGAGTTACAGGTGGCTGTGAACCATCTGATGTGGGTGCTGGGAAGAGAACTCAGGACTTCTAGGAAAGCAGCAAGCACTTGCAACTGCTGAGCCATTTCCCCACTCCCCCGGTAAATGTTAATTAATTTCACAAAATATTTGGTTTTATTAAGACATTTTAATACACACATATAAGGTGCTTCAATCATATTTCTTTTTTTAAATTTGTTTATTTATTATGTATACAGTCTTCCATCCACGTGTATGCCTGCAGGCCAGAAGAGGGTACCAGATCTCATTACAGATGGGTTGTGAGACACCATGTAGGTGCTAGGAATTGAACTCAGGACCTCTGGAAGAGCAGTCAGTGTTCTTAACCTCTGAGCCATCTCTCCAGTCCCGCATATTTATTTTTAAATTATATCAGGTTTTTGTTTATTTTGCACTTAGATGTCATTTTTCCTTTCCTTTAACATGGAAAGTAACAGGTTTCCTTAGGACATTTTCATAAATACTTGGGTTTGGTTGATCTTCCCCATCTCCCTGTCTTCCATCCCTACTTACATCTTTCCACACCCAGTATACTCCCTTTCGTTTTTATTTACTTATGTGTATGTATGTCTTGTCCACGTTTATGTCTGTGCAGCATATTGTGTGCCTATGGAGGCCAGAGGAGAGTATTGGATCCTCTGCGACTCAGTTGTGGAGAGTTCTGCGCTACCACGTGGGTGCTAGGAATTGAACCCAGGTCCTCTGGAAGAGCAGCCAGTTCTCTTAACTGGTGAGTTACCTCTCCAACTGCCTCCCGATTTTCTTTATCCATTCATCTGCTGACAGACACCTAAGCTGATTCCATAACTGGCCTATTGTAAAAACTGCCCTGAAAGCCAGGTGGTGGTGGCGCACGACTTTAATTCCCACACTTGGGAAAGAGAGACAGGCAGATCTCTGTGAGTTTGAGGCCAGCCTGGTCTAAGAGTGAGTTCCAGGACAGGCTCCAAAGTTACAGAGAAACCCTGTCTCAAAAACTTAAAAAAAAATACTGCCCTGAAAACCAGGTATACAGGTGTCTCTATATAGGCTGACTTTGATTTCTTTCTTTTTTTTTTTTTTTTTTTTTTTGGTTTTTCGAGACAGGGTTTCTCTGCAGCTTTAGAGCCTGTCCTGGAGCTAGCTCTTGTAGACCAGGCTGGTCTCGAACTCACAGAGATCCGCCTGCCTCTTCCTCTCGAGTGCTGGGATTAAAGGCGTGTGCCACCACCGCCCATCTCTGACTTTGATTTCTATGGGTTTTTTTTTGGTGGGAATGTAAATTAGCTTAGCCAGTACATAAATCAATATAGAAATTCTTCAAAAACTTTGACTATCACATGACCCAGTTATGAAACATCAAGTTCGTTTTTGGAAAAAAGTTCAGACTAGCCTTGAACTCTTGGTGATCCTCTTGTCTCAGCTATCAGAATGGTGGGATTACATGTGGCTGGCCCCAAACTCATAGTGATACCCCTGTTCTGCCTCCTGAGAACTGGGATTAAAGGTACACTACCACAGATCTGATCCTTATTTCAATCCTTTTTTTTTTTTTAATAGTTTTTCAAGAAAGGGTTTCTCTGTAGCTTTGGAGCCTGTCCTAGAACTCATTCTTTTTTTTTTTTTTTTTTTTTTTTTTTTGGTTTTTCGAGACAGGGTTTCTCTGTGGCTTTGGAGCCTGTCCTGGAACTAGCTCTTGTAGACCAGGCTGGTCTCGAACTCACAGAGATCCGCCTGCCTCTGCCTCCTGAGTGCTGGGATTAAAGGCGTGCGCCACCACCGCCCGGCTACTCATTCTTTTTTAAAATACTTATTTATTATGTATACAATATTCTGTCTGTGTGTATGCCTGTAGGCCAGAATAGGGCACCAGACTTCATTACAGATGGTTGTGAGCCACCATGTGGTTGCTGGGAATTGAACTCAGGACCTTTGGAAGAGCAGGCAATGCTCTTAACCACTGAGCCATCTTTCCAGCCCTAGAGCTCGTTCTTGTAGACCAGGCTGGCCTCGAGCTCACAGAGATCTATCCGCCTGCCTCTGTCTTCCGAGTGCTGGTATTAAAGGCATGTGCCATCACTACCTGCCTTATTTCAATTTTTTTTTTTTTTTTTTTTTTTTTTTTTTTGGTTTTTCGAGACAGGGTTTCTCTGTAGCTTTGGAGCCTGTCCTGGAACTAGCTCTTGTAGACCAGGCTGGCCTCGAACTCACAGAGATCCGCCTGCCTCTGCCTCCCGAGTGCTGGGATTAAAGGCGTGCGCCACCGCCGCCCGGCCTTATTTCAATTCTTAATGACCTGCATTAATTACTTTTCCATTGCTGGATAAAACACCTTGTCCAAACACAGGATATGGAAAGATCCTTCTGGTTTTTGGCTCTAGAAAGAGTCTGTAATTGCTGGGAAACATGGCAGCAGGCAGACCAAGCAGAAATCTCAGAGATCTTCAACAACAAACATGAACCAGAGAGTAAACTGGGAGTGGAGTGAGCCTATGAACTCTCAAGGCTTGCTGTTACTGGGGCTGGAGAGATGGCTCAGTGGTTAAGCGTGCCGGCTACTCTTGCAGAGGACCTGGGTTCAATTGTCAGCATCAACCTGGCAGCTCAGAATAATCTATAATTTCAGTTCTAGGAAAGCCAATGCCCTCTGGCGGCCTCCATCAAGGCACATGTGGTTCAAGGGTACATATACAGGCAAAGCATATGCAGAAAAAAAATCTTCAAAGCCTGCCTCAAACTCACAGAGATCCACCTGCCTCTGCCTCCTGAGTGCTGGGATTAAAGTCCTGTGCCACCACCGTCTGGCTAAGGCTCCACCTCCTAATATCTCCAGATTTCCCACAAATAGCACCACCAGCTGGGGACCAGGTGTTCAGATATGTGAAGCTATAGGGGCATTCTCACTATCCCAAGAGCTGCTCTATATGGAATTGCTGTGTGTGGTTCTAGATGCAGGCTGTCCCCTTGTGATTACTCAGAACTCTAAGCCAGTGTTTCTCAGCCTGGGGGTTACAACTCCTGTGGGGGTTGCATATCAAATCCTACATATAAAATAGTTACAATTCATAATACTAGAAAAATTAGTTTTGGAGTAGCAATGAAAATAATTTTTTGGTTGGAGGTCACACAACGTGGTATTAAAGAGTAGCAGCATTAGGAATGTTGAGAACCACTGCTCTAGGCTTTGCTAGAATTGCTCAGCTTGCCACCTCCTGTTGGGGGCTCTGGACCCCAGGCCCTGAATTCCCTGTAAACAACGTGTTATTCTTGCAGCTGCTCTGAGCAAAACTTGTTTTCCTCTGCTCTGAGCAGCCTGTAGCTGCTCTAAGCAAGAGACCCTGATGGCAGGGGAGAGGTTTCTGATGGAGCTTGCAGCTGAAAGATCCTGAGAGCTGGGGCGTGGCCAGAGCACTATATAAGCTGCCCCTGAGCACAATAAAGTGGGCATTCTTGGGGAATTCAAGGATGACCCATGTCCTGTCTGCGTGTGTGTCAATCTCCAGGCCCTTGCCAGGCTGGCAAACAGTCCTGTGGTGCAGGCAGTATGCTACAGACGTAGTACCATAGTACAGGCACCAGAGGACCATAGTACATGTAGTAGCATGGAACGTACAACCTCCCAATGGGTCCTTGTTCTCATGTCTTGCCTTCCTCCTCTGAGCACACATTCCACCCTGCCAGATAGCACTGGATGTGTTGAGAACTGGAAAAATGAAAGTAAGGGATCCATATCTCCTCTGGCAGGTGAATTATGTGCAGTGCAAGTGACCATTAATTGTATTAAAAAAGGAATATAGTAAAACCATGATTTCCTTTGTTTTCAGATTTTAAAGCTTTGGGATTGGGGGTGTAGCTCATGGGTAGAACACATGCTTAGTGTGCATTGGGTCCTGGGTTTAATACTCAACATCTCAAAACCCTAGTTCTACTGTTGTAATTTACATACTCCAAAATTTGACTCATTTTGGGGGCTGGGGAGATGTCTCAGCAGGTAAGAGCACTGGCTGCTCTTTTAGAAGTCCTGGGTTCAGTTTCCTGCACTCATACACATGGCAGCTCACAAAAGTCTATAACTCCAGTTCCAGATGTTCCAACACCGTCTTCTGGCCTTTGTGGGCATCAGGAACGTGGTGCACAGACACACAGGCAAGGGACACTTCTACACACTATTTTTAAAAATTTACTCATTTCCAGTGTACTTTTATTCTGGTGTGAAAAATCAAAATGCAGTCCTGGTGCATTTGTTTTTTGAGACAGGGTGACATGTAACTTAGGCTGTCCTCAAATTCACTATGTAGCCAAAATGACCTTGAACTTCCGATCCTCCTGCCTCTGCTAGGGATTACAGACTTGTACCACTGCAGCAGGGTACTTTCCGTCTTTATTATAGATTTTTCTCCCCTGTGGAATCCATGTTGAACTTGGACATAAGATCCTCTTAATTCAGGCTCCCAAGTGCTGGGATTAAGGTGTACCATGCCTGGTATCTTTCCTGGGTATTCATACGAATAGAACCATATACTATGTATTCCTTATTGTTTTGAGACAGGATCTTTTCTTTTAAAAAATGGTGTGTATGTGTGAACTATATACTATGTGATCCTTATTATTTTTTGAGACAGGATAATTTCTTTTAAAAAAAAGTGTGTGTGTGTGTGTGCATGTGTGTGTGTGCGTGTGCATGCACGCCTGAATAAGCTAGAGGATGATTTCAGGTCTCCTACAGCTGAAGTTACAGGCAGTTGTGAGTCAATCAACACAGCTGTTGGGAAATAAACTCAGGTCTTCTGCGAGATCAGCATGCTCTCTCTTAACTGGTGAGCCATTAAGACAGTGTCTTATATAACTCAGGGTTACTCTGAATTCCCTATGTAATCCAGGACACCCTTGAACTCCTGACCCTCTTGCTTCCACTTCCCAGGCACTAGGATTACATGTTCCAGCACACCTGTTTTACATGGTGTTTATATGGTGCTGGGAATCCAATCCAGGATTTTGGGCATGCAAGGTAGACAGTCTACTAAACGAGCTATATTCCTAACCTAATATTTGGTCTTTTTTGTTTCATTCATCTGACATGTTTTAAAAAATGATCCTTTATGCTTTTTTGAGACAGGATTTCTCTGTAGCTTTGGAGCCTGTCCTGGACCTTGCTCTGTAGACCAGGCTGGCCTCGAACTCACAGAGATCTACCTGCCTCTGCCTCCCGAGTGCTGGGATTAAAGGCACGTGCCACCGCCACATGACAAAACTGATCCAATTTATATCACACATCAGGGTTTCATTTCTTTTTTTCCTCTTTTTCCTGTTTGAGATGTGGTCTCACTGTCCTCCTGCCTCTGTCTCCACAATGCTAGGATTAAAGACTGTGCCACCAGCCCTGGCTCATTTCTTCTCACCGCTGAATACTGCACTGTATAGATCTCTCATTTTTGCTTATTGATTTCTCAAATAATAGGCATTCAGGTTTTCACTATTTTTTGGAGACAGGGTCTCATTCTGCAGCTCAAGTTGGACACAAAACCCTTGGCAGTCTTCCTGCTTTTGCTTCTCGAATTCTGGGATTACATGTGTGAGCCACCATGCCCATCTTGGGTTTTCAGTATTATTACAAACACCAATATGAACATTTCTGCCCAAGGTTTTCTGTGGTTTTGATTATTTCGAGACAGGGTATAACACTGGAGGTTTGTCACTGTGTGTGGTAGCACTTGCCTTTGATCCCAGCACCAACAGAGGCAGAGTTCTAGGACAGCCAGAATCATATAATATAGACCTTATCTCAAAAAAAAATCTGGGTATGGTGGCACACACATTTAATCCCAGCACTGGAAAAGCAGAGACAGGCAGATCTCTGTGAGTTCAAGGCCAGCCTGGTCAGAAGAGTTCCAGGACAGCCAGGGCTACACAGAAAAATCCTGTCTTGAAAAACCAACCACCCAAACAAAAAAGCAAAAATAGACCTGTCTTGAAAAACCAAATAAATAAACAAACAAATTAAAACAGATAGGCATTTTGTAACACTAATAATACCCAAAAAATTCTTCCATATACTACAAGCCTCCATCTACCTCTCCACGAATCTGCCTTTCCTCCAGCACAACCACCCAAGAGGCAATATAGTATAGTGAATAACTACTAGAAGGTATGTTAAAAAGATCATTCCAGGGGCTGGAGAGGTAACTCAGTAGTTAAGAGCACCTGCTCTTCTTTCAGAGAACCTGAGTTTGGTTACTAGCACCCATACTAGGTGGCTCACAACCATCTATAACACCAGCTCCAGGGGAGCCAGCCTAGAATACATACACAAATGAGTTCAAGACTTGCTTGGGAAACCTAGGAAAATCCTATCTGAAAAATTTAATATAGTTGGGCGGTGGTGATGCACACCTTTAATCCCAGCACTTAGAAGGCAGAGGCAGGCAGATCCCCGTGAGTTCGAGGCCAGTCTGGTCTACAGAGTGAGTTCCAGGATAGTTAAGACTGTCTCGAAACAAACAAACAAACAAAATTTAAAATGGCCGAGCAGTGGTGGTGCACACCTTTAATCACAGCGCTCTGGAGGCAGAGGCAGGCGGATCTCTGAGTTTGAGGCCAACCAGAGGACAGCCAGGGTTGTTACACAGAGAATCAGAAGTTCAAGCATCCTCACCTATAGAGTTTATGACTAGTCTGAGTTATATGGGACCCTACCTCAAAAACCAAACCCAAATCAAAACCAAACCAAACCAGGAGCCAGCTACCTGGGAAGCTGAGATAGGATCCTGAGTGCCAGACCAGCCCGGGCAATTTAGAGAAACTCTGCCTCAAACATGAATTTTCAAAAAGGGTTGCAGCCCAGGGGCAGAGAACCTCCCTAAGTATGTATAGGCTCTGGGTTCTATCCATAGCACTGCAAAAATAAATAAGGGACTGGAGAGATTGCTTAGTGGTTACGAAGACTGGCTACTCTCTTCTAGGAAACCCAGGTTACATTCCCAGCATTCATATGGTGATTCACAACCATCTGTAACTTCAGTTCCAGAGATCTTCTGGCCTCTGAGAGCCCCAGACATGCACATGGCGCACGGATGTACATGCAGGCAAAATACACATATGTGTATGTGTATATATAATTTAAAAAATCATAAACCGGAGCCAGGAGGTGTTGGCGCACACCTTTAATCCCAGCACTGGGGAGGCAGAGGGAGGCGGATCTCTGTGAGTTCGAGGCCAGCCTGGGCTATAGGAACTAGTTCTAGGACAGGCTCCAAAGCTACAGAGAAACCCTGTCTCGAAAAAAATTAATAATAATAATAATAATAATAATAATAAGCCGGGTGGTGGTGGTGCACGCCTTTAATCCCAGCACTTGGGAGGCAGAGGCAGGTGGACCTCTGTGAGTTTGAGGCCAGCCTGGTCTACAGAGTGAGTTCCAGGACAGGATCCAAAGCTGCACAGAGAAACCCTGTCTTGAAAAACCAAAATAATAATAATAATAATTAACAAATAAAAATAGGGAGTGGAGCCTGGTGGCAGTGGCAAACAATCTTAACCCGAGTACTCAGGAGTCAGAGGCAGGAGGATCACTATGAGTTTCAGGACAGCATGGTCTATAAAGCAAATTCCAGGACAGCCAAGGCTACACAGAGAAACTCTATCTTGGAAAACCAAACCAAAACAAAATAAAACAAAAACAAAACAAACAAACAAAAATAATAATAAACTGGCTGAAGAGATCATTCGGTGGTTAAGAGCACTGGCTGCTCTTGCAGAGGATCCAAGTTCAGTTTCTGTAACACACATGACAACTCGTAATTGTCTGTAACTCCATTGCAGGGGATCCAATGCCCTCCTCTGGTCTCTGAAGTCACCACATACATGCACGCATGCACACAGTGCATACACATACATGCAGATGAAACACTCATATATATAAAATAAGCAAATCTTTAAAAAAGTAAGAGAGTTATGAAGAGTCACAGTATGAGTTTCAATCTATTATCATCTTTTTTTAATTGAGCTATATATTTTTCTCTGCTCCCCTCCCTATCATTTTTTTAGATAGGGTCTCACCATGTAGCCCTGGCTGTCCTGGAACTTGCTATGTAGACCAGGCTGGCCTCAAACTCACAAATATCTGCCTGCTTCTTCCTTCTGAGTTCTGGGATTAAAGGCTTGTGTCACCATGCTCTGATTTTTTTTGTGTGTGTGTCAATCTATTAAGTAAGGGAAAAAAGCAAAGTGGTTTCTAAACACCATACTCACTAAGAAAAAAACAGGACCAGGAATCCTTGGTGAAATGGCTATTAGATCCAGGACAGGAGAGAAAGTCTGGAGCATCCCATGCAGAAGAGCAACAGAATGGAGTAAAGTGACTTCTGATGGATAAATTTGTGATAACTGGAGCATCAAAATTAATAATATTGTTGTGCTAGGCTATAAAATATTAAACATAAATACAAGGAAAGTAGTAATGAATGGAAACATACTCTACCAATAAATCCAGTTAGTAAATACAGAAAGCATTTAAGAATCAAAAGTTGAGTGTGGGTTTTTTTTTTGTGTGTATGTGTGTATGTGTGTGTGTATGGTGTTTTTAATCCCAGCACTAGGGAGGCAGAGGCAGGCACATTTCTATGAGTTCCAGGTCAGCCTTTCTCTCTCTTCTCTCTCTCACCTCTCTCCCCTCCCCCTTTCTCTTTTGTTTTTTTTTAAATATTTATTTATTTATTATGTATACAATATTGTGTCTGTCTGTATGCCTGAAGGCCAGAAGAGGGCACCTCATTACAGATGGTTGTGAGCCACCATGTGGTTGCTGGGAATTGAACTCAGGACCTTCGGAAGAGCAGGCAATGCTCTTAACCACTGAGCCATCTCACCAGCCCTCTTTTGGTTTTTTTTTTTCTTTTGAGGGTTTCATTGTAGTTTTAGAGCCCGTCCTGGAACTAGCTCTTGTAGACCAGGCTGGCCTTGAACTCACAGAGATCCACCTGCCTCTGCCTCCCAAGTGCTGGGATTAAAGGTGTACGCCACCACCACCGGGCAATAAATTGTTTAAAAAAAAAAAGAAAAGAAAGAAAAAAGAAAACTTCCCCGTGTCTAGAGTAGGTGATAAAAGCTAATTGCAGGGCTAAACTTGGTGGCAGTAGACCAGTAAACTGTATTACTTGGGAAGCTGAGGCAAGAGAATGGAAAATTCAAGGCCAAGCCTAGGAAATTTAAGTGAGACTCTGTCTCAGAACAAACAGAATAATAGCCTGGCAGTGGTGGCACACATCTTTAATCCCAGCACTCGGGAGGCAGAGGCAGAGGTAGGTGGATCTCTGTGAGTTCGAGGCCAGCCTGGTTTACAAGAACTAGTTTCAGGACAGGCTCCAAAGCTACAGAGAAACCCTGTCTAGAACCCCCCGCCCACACACACACAAAAAAACCCAGAATAACAAACAAAACAAGGAAACATGCACAAAAATGCAAGGTAGGAACCCTGACTACATACTAGGTTTGGAAAATGCAAGGTAGGGACCCTAAATGTATCCTAGGTTCGGAAACACAGATGCTTCAAGTCCAACAACTCTAGAAATTGAAATGTTAACTGGCTGTTAAATAACTTAATTTTTAAAGTCACAAGAGTGGTAGAATTAACACAAACACACACACAAACACAAACAGAACAGTTATTTATGGAGGCTTAGGTTACAGATATTTGTCACCATAGTGAGCTGAAACAAAAAAAATGCCTACTTTTGTGTGTCCCGCAGGTGCTGTAGTAATGGTAGGTCCTTGGGACAGAGGACAGAACTCAGGTTGGGTCGGTGCAGGTGTCTTTTACCACTAAGGCATCTCGCTAGTTAAAGATGTCTATTTTTGGAAATAAAGAACAAATATATAAAGTGCTTAGTTTTTAAATTATTTTTATTTTATTTGCATTGGTGTTTTGCCTACATGTATGCTTATGTTAAGGTGTCAGATCTTGGAGTTACAGACCGTTGTGAGCTGCCATGTGGATGGTGGGAATTGAACCTGGGTCCTCTGGAAGAGCAGCCAGTGCTCTTAACTGCTGAGCTCTCTCTCCAGGCCTTCTTATTTATTTTTCTTAGGCAGGGACTGGCCTTATTATGTATACCATGGCAACTTATTATGTATACCATGCTGGTCTTGACTCCAGAGACACGCCTACTTGAGCTACCTACACCCCGAAAAATTGTTTGTTTTTTAAGTACTGGAAATTGAACCTAGGTCCTAGAACTCAGCACATGCTGGCCTTGAGTTGTATCCCCAGTCCTGTATACTTACTTTCTCTTTCTCTCCCTTTTTGTTTCTCTTCTCTCTCACGGCTTTTATCAAATACTTAATTTTGGTGCTGGATATCAAACCTAGTGTTTTGCCCACAACTGCTCTAAAAAAAAAACATAATGGGGTCAGCGGTTAAGAGCATTGACTGCTCTTCCAGAGGACCCAGATTCAGTTCCCAGCACACACACATAGCTTACACCTGTCTGGAACTCCAGGCCCCAACACTTTCATACAGACATATATGCAGGCAAAACACCAATGCACATAAAATAAGAATTTTTTTTTTCGAGACAGGGTTTCTCTGTAGCTTTAGACCCTGTCGTAAATTAGCTCTTGTAGACCAGGATGGCCTTGAACTCACAGAGATCCACCAGCCTCTGCCACCCAGTGCTGGGATTAAAGGCGTGCGCCACTGCCGCTTGGCAAGAATAATTTTTTTTTTTTTTTTTTTTGGTTTTTCGAGACAGGGTTTCTCTGAAGGCAAGAATAATTTTTTAAAAACTATGAAAATCTTAACGATTGTGAATCTCGAAGTTTCGGTTGCTTGTTTTACTAAGGCTCACTTTTTTGTTTTTCTTTTTCCTTTTTATTCATTTTTTTTATTTTGCTGCGCTCCGTAGACCAGGCTGGCCTTGATCTCACATAGTTCAGCCTCTGCCTCCCGAGCGCTGGGATTAATGGCGTGCGCCAACACCTTATTTTGTTTTACAGGAAGGGATTTCTCCGTATAACAAAGTTCCCTTGGGGAACTGTACAAATCGGAAGAAGCCCGTGACCCGCAGTTCCCAGGCGGCGTAGGTCGCGTCGCCTTAGAACTTCTTTTTTATTGGAGGAAAATCTGCCTCTCTTACCCTAGCGACAAGAACGCGCGCTGGCAATTGGGCGGGACCGAACGGTCCTTTTGACCAATCGCTTTCCACTTTCCCAGCCTGTTCTTGGGTGGACCAATCAAAAACAGCTAGTGCAGTAGTCTTCCTTAACGTCGGTTCTCGAGCGGCTGTCCGGCCCTTCCGGTTTTTTTGCGCAACATCCGTTAGAATCTGGTAGGCCCCGCCTAGTCACTACCGCGCGCCTGACGTACTTGTTTCCGGCCCATGGGGCCAGGCTGGGCTTCGCTGCTGCCCACAGCCGGTGCTGGCCATCCTGGTGCCATCATGTCAGACACAGACAGCGATGAAGATTCCTCCGGAGGAGGCCCATTTTCTTTAACCGGGTTCCTCTTCGGCAACATCAATGGAGCCGGGCAGCTGGAGGGCGAAAGCGTCTTGGACGATGTGAGGCGTGGGCGTGAGGCGTGGGCGTGAGGCGGAGGGGGGTGCGGCTGGGGAGAACCGGAGGCATGGCGGGCGACCGTTTAGGAATCGGCGAGAGAGGGTGTTTTAGCCTGTTTTGGGGGCGCAGAGAATCTCCTTCTCTTGGGTTTGAGGAGTAGCGGAGAGAGAGGAGAGAGCGAAAGCGCTCCCGAGAGAGCGCGCTCAACTCCGAGGAGAAGGAGAAAAGGGGAAAATAGCTAAATGCCTGTCACGGACGCAGAGGTGTTTGGTTTGGAGGTAGCGTTCTACTTGCCTGGTGGGGTAAATAATAGTTGAACCTAGTACAGTTATCCGAACCGTTCCCGTGTGAGATACTGAAGAAGTCTTGGAACCCTGCTTTCCTGGCTTCCTCCGTTGATCTGGAGTGGCTTTAGAGCCAAGGCTATGGATGGAACCTGTGGAGTTTGGATCGGATCTCCGTGCAGTTTAGGTTTCCTGAACAGTTCTTGCATGTGATATCCCTTTGAGCACACTGTGAAGTCATGTTTCAGATGGATTTGTTACTCTGTCATGAGCAAGGCAAATTCACCTTTGTGCTGGACCTCCAGGTTTAGTTGTGTCTTTCGACCCTCATCCTCTCCCTTTTTCCAGGAGTGTAAGAAGCACCTTGCCGGCCTGGGGGCTTTGGGTCTGGGCAGCCTCATCACTGAACTCACGGCAAATGAAGAACTGACTGCGGCTGAGGGTACCCTGCTAACCGATGAAGGTGAAGTGTGGGCTGTGCGGGGCAGGGGAGGAGGCTAGCCTTATTCCACGTACATCTATGTGGGAATTATCTACAGAAGTGAGAATTCTTTGCTTTTTCTTGCGGGGCAGGGGAGGAGGCTAGCCTTATTCCACGTACATCTATGTGGGAATTATCTACAGAAGTGAGAATTCTTTGCTTTTTCTTGAGCTGTCTCTTTTCTGTCCTTAGGCTGGATTCAGAGTAGAGAAGATGCTGTGGACTACTCGGACATCAATGAGGTGGCAGAGGATGAAAGCCGAAGATATCAGCAGACAATGGGGAGCTTGCAACCTCTTTGTCACTCAGGTGAGTCTCTTTTTGTTTTGTTTTGTTGTGGTTTTTTTTGTGTGTGACAGGGTCTCTGTGCGTAGCCCTGCCTGCTCTGGAACTCTCTAGATATACCAGGATGGTCCAAAACTCATAGAGATCCACCTGCTTCTGCTTCCTTTGTGCTGGAATTAAAGGTGTGCTCCACTATACCCAGCATTCTTTAATGTTGTAGAATTGGTAGTGTAGTGCATTTTCTTCCTGGATAAATCTGTTTGGGCCTCTGATGTCTGTGCTTGATCTTTGTCATTGTTCTTTATTGTTCATGCATTTGTTCTGTCTGCTATTCCCATTGTCAATTCAGTACAAGTAGTAGGTATTATTCTCTTTTACCAAATTCAGGCCTTTATTCTCATACTCTTCAGTCTCAAATTGTTGGCTGATGACAAGGGTGATATTTGATCTTTTTTGTTGCTGTTTTACTTTTTTTTGAGACAGGGTTTCTTAGATGTGGAGCCAGTCCTGGCACTCGCGCTATAGACCAGGCTGGCCTCGAACTCACAGAGATCTGCCTGCCTGTGCCTCCTGAGTGCTGGGATTAAAGGTGTGTGACACCACTGCCTGGCATCATTTGATCTTCTTTTTAAGTGCCTGTAGGTTTGAGATACTATTAGATGGTCTTCAAAGTTAGTGACCAAAACAAACCTAGTCTTTGCCCTTAAAGAGTTTATAGATTAAGAAGGATTAAGTTTACAGTCTCATGTCAATGAGCAACTCATTCCCCTAATACATTTCCTCTTCCTCATAATTTAAAGGTTTTCTCAGCTATATTTTAGAATTAAAATCCAAGAATCGGAACAGGTTTGTTTGTTTTGCCTCTGCCTTCAGAGTGCTAGAATTAGTCTTTTTTAATACATTTTTTATTGATATTTATTTTTCTCTGCTCCTCTCCCCTTCTGCTTTCAACCCTCCCCCAAAGTCCCCATGCTCCCAATTTACTCAGGAGATCTTGTCTTTTTATACTTTCTACTTCCCATGTAGACTATATCTATGTAAGTCTCAGTGTCCTCATTGTTGTCTAAGTTCTCTGGGATTGTGATTTGTAGGCTGGCTTTCTTTGCTTTATGTTTAAAAACCACCTATGAGTGAGTACATGTGATAATTGTCTTTCTGTGTCTGGGTTACCTCACTCAAAATAATTTTTTCTAGCTCCATCCAGTTTTCCTGCAAAATTCAAGCTGTCCTTATTTTTTTCTGCTGTGTAGTACTCCATTGTGTAAATGTACCACATTTTCCTTATCCATTCTTTGATTGAGGGGCATTTAGGTTGTTTCCAGGTTCTGGCTATGACAAACAAAGCTGCTATGAACATAGTTGAACATATGTCTTTGTGGCACGATTGAGCATCCTTTGGATATATACCCAAAAGTGGTATTACTGGGTCTTAAGGAAGGTTGTTTCCTAATTTTCTGAGAAATCGCCACACTGACATCCAAAGGGGCTGTACCAGCTTGCACTCCCACCAGCAATGCAGGAGTGTTCCCTTTTCCCCACATCCTCTTCACCATAAGTTGTCATCAGTGTTTTGATCTTGGTCATTCTTACAGGTGTTAGATGCAATCTCAGAGTTGTTTTAATTTGCCTTTCTCTGATGACTAAGGATGTTGAACATTTCCTTAAATGTCTTTCAGCCATTTTAGATTCCTCTGTTGAGAGTTCTCTGTTTAGGTCTGTACTCCATTTTTTTAAATTGGATTATGTGATTTTTTTGGTGTCCAATTTCTTGAGTTGTTTGTATATTTTGGAGATCAGACCTCTGTCTGATGTGGGGTTAGTGAAGATCTTTTCCCATTCTGTAGGCTGTCATTTTGTCTTGTTGACCATGTCCTTTGCTTTACAGAAGCTTTTCAGTTTCAGGAGGTCCCATTTATTGTTTCTCTTAGTGTCTGTGCTGCTGGGGTTATATTTAGGAAGTGGTTCCTTATGCCAATGCGTTCAAATGTACTTCCCACTTTCTCTTCTATAGGGTTCAGTGTGGCTGGCTTTATGTTGAGGTCTTTGATCCATTTGGACTTGGGTTTTGTGCATAGTGATAGATATGGGTCTGTTTTCATTCTTCTACATGTTGATATCCAGTTATGCCAGCACCATTTGTTAAATATGCTTTCTTTTTTCCATTTGATTTTTTTTGCTGCTTTATCAAAGGTTAGGTGTTTGAAGATGTGTGGATTGATATCTGGGTCTTCGATTCAGTTCCTTTGGTCCTCCTGTCTGTTCTTATGCCAATACCAGGCTGTTTTCAGTACTGTAGCTCTGTAGTAGAGTTTGAAGTCAGGGGTTGTGATGCTTCCAGAAGTTCTTTTATTGTACAGCATTATTTTGTCTATCCTGTGTTTTTTGTTTTTCCATATGAAGTATGAAGAGTACCATTCTTTTGGCGTCTTTGAAGAATTTTGCTGGGATTTTGATGGGCATTGCATTGAATCTGTTAGAATTAGTCTTGTACCATCACATTCTGCTTTTATTTTTTTATTTTTAGCCAGGGTCCCATGTAGGCCTCAAAATTAATAAGTAGCTGAAATTAGTTTTGAACTGCTGTTATTACTGCCTCTGTTGCCCAAGTTCTGGGATTACAGGCGTGTTTTATGTTGCTTGACTTGGAAGAGATTTTACTATTTCTCTCTGTTGTATGTGGTTTTTGGTTTTTTATTTTTGACACAGGGTTTCTATGTGTAGCCTTGTCTGTCCTGGAACTAGCTCTGTAGACCATACTGTCCTCAAACTCAGAGATTCCACCCACCTCTCCCTCTCTAATGTTGAGATTAAAGGTGTGTGTTATCATGCCCAGCAATGCTTTATTTTATAGAAGTTGCTTTGGTCATGGTATTTTCACAGCAATAGAACAGGGACTAAAATAGTCTCCATGATACAGCCCTGACTGGCCAGAGACTAACTACGTATTTCAGGATGTCCTCGATCTCAAATAGCTATGCCTTTCTCTGCCTTCTGAGTACTGGGATTAAATGTGTACACTACCATGCCCAGTGTTTTGTTTCTTTTAAAAAATAGGATGTCATGTGTCCTAGGCTGGTTAAATTGTAGATCCAAGGATGACCTTGAACTGATTGTCCTTCATCTACTGGAAAAGTGCTGGGATTAAGACAAGGTCTTACTTGTAGCCCTGGCTGTCTTGGAACTCTGTGTAGACCAGGTTGGCCTCTAACTCATAGAGATCCACCTGCCTCTCCCTCCCAGAGTGCTGGGGTCAAAGACGTATAGCACTACACCCTGCTAGTTGAACAAATTTTTGAAAGAAAGAACAGGTTTAGTGGAGATCATACAGCAATATATTTTAGTTTTGTTTTGAGATAGGGTCTCATGTAGTACAAGCTGGCCTCAAGCTTCCTATATTGCTGTGGGTGACTTGTAAGTCCCAGGTCAGTCAGGGCAATATTTGAGACTTAGTCACTGTTCTATTGCTGCGAAGAGACACCATGACCAAGGCAACTCTTATGATAGTTGACTACATAATAAAGTGTTGGTCTTGCTTCTGTGTCTTTCGTCCTGGAATTAAAGGTATAGTGGCTCAAACATTGGGTGTAGTGCTATGACTTGTCTAGAGATTTGAGAAAATGAGAAATAAGAAACTAATGGTGAAGCCAGTTGTAGTCACTCTGACCTGCACCCAAGAGGCAGAGGCAGGTTCAACACCAAGCCTGATCTACATAGTGAGTTCCAGGATAGTCAGAACTACATAGTGAAGCCTTATCTCAAAAAAAAAAGAAAGAAAGAAAAGAAAAGAAGAGAAAAGAAAAGAAAAGAAAAGAAAAAGTAAGAAAGAAATGGGGAAATGAATTAGCCAGTGGTATTTGTTGTTTTGAGACAGGGTCTCACTGTGCTCACTGTAACTGGCAAGGAACTCATAGAGATCTACTTGCCTCTGCTTCCCATGTGCTGGGATTGAAGGATGTGCTATTAAGGCCTCTACAGTTTTTTAACACATGGGAAGCATACTGCTAAGTAGCAAAAACCAAGGATAAAATAAATTTTGTAGCTTTTTTTATACATTATTTGAGATTTGATGCCATAAAGAGTTGCTAGCTGCTGCGCGGTGGTGATGCACGCCTTTAATCCCAGTACTCGGGAGGCAGAGACAGGTGGATCTCTGTGAGTTTGAGGTGAGCCTGGACTACAGAGTGAGTTCCAGGACAGGCACCAAAGCTATATAGAGAAACCCTGTCTCAAAAGAACAAAGAGAGAGGGAGAGGGAGGGAGAGAGAGAGAGAGTTTTCTGGCCACAGTTAAATAGTGTGGTAGAATGGAAAGAATAGATTTCCAGGTCAGAATATTAAAGGTTGAAATCCCAACTCCATATTCCATTTATTATCTGACACTTGAATTTGTCATTTGTAGTAATTCCCCAGTTTTCTTCTGTAGTCAATAAAATGGTTATTGCTTTTTGGGGATTTAAGTTTGTGTTCACATTATGGGGGATCATATACTAAACACACAAAAAAGAGTTGATAATTTTACTGGAAAGTTTCCTTTAGGCAGCCAAGATGTGGTAGAATTGTAGAAATAAGGTAAATCAGGGCAAAACATGTATATTTGGATTTAAATTAGTAGGGGGGGAGGCAGAGGAGGTAGGTGGATTTCAGAATTTGAGGCTAGCCTTGTCTACATAGAAAGTTTCAGCACAGCCAGAGATACATAGAGAGATCTGGTCTCAAAAAAACTCACAAGAATTAATAAGGGTGATTATTATCTTCTGTCTGCACCACAGCACATGTGTAGAGGTCAGAGAACAACTTCATGTAATTGGTTATTTCCTTCCATTTCTTTTTTTTTAAATTATTTTCCTTTTATTTGCATTGGTGTTTTGTCTGCATGTATGTGTGAGGGTGTGAGATCTTGGAGTTCCAGACAGTTGTTAGCTGTCATGTGGATGCTGGGAATTGAACCCGGGTCCTCTGGAAGTGCAGTCAGTGTTCTTAACCGCTGAGCCATCTCCCCAGCCCCCGTCCTTCTATTTCTACATGGGTCCTAAGGATTGAATTCACTCAGGTGGCCAAGCTTGTGCAACAAACTTCTTTATCTAATGGGTTTTCTTGTTGACTAGGAGGCTTTTTGTTTAGATTTATTTAATTTTATGTATAGTAGTGTTTTGTCCACATGTGTGTTTATGTGTTGTCCACAGATGCCAACTGGATGTGCTGAAACTGAAGTTACAGATGGTGTGAGCCACCATGTTGGTGCTAGAAATCAAATTCAGGCTGTCTGGAAGATTAATCAGTGCTCTTAGCCACTGAGTCATCTCTCTAATCACCCCTGCTTTAAAAGAGTTCCCCCTTAAAAGAGTCATGTCTTTATTAGATTTTTTTTTTTTTTGGTTTTTTCGAGACAGGGTTTCTCTGTGGCTTTAGAGCCTGTCCTGGAACTAGCTCTTGTAGACCAGGCTGGTCTCGAACTCACAGAGATCCGCCTGCCTCTGCCTCCCGAGTGCTGGGATTAAAGGCGTGCGCCACAATCGCCCGGCTCTTTATTAGATTTTTTAAAGGTGTTTTGATTTTTGTGGGTGTGGGTGTTATGCCTGCATGTGTATATGACACCACATGTGTGCCTGGTTCCCTTGGAGGTCAGAACTTGTCAGATCCCCTGGAACTAGAGTTATGGAAGATTGTGAGCTGCCTTGGTCTTCTACAAGAACAGTAATTGCAGGGCCTGGAGAGATGGCTCAGAGGTTTAGAGCACAGGCTACCCTTCCAGAGGTTCTGAGTTCAATTCTGAGCAACCACATAGTGGCTCACAGTCATCCATAATGAGATCTGAATCCTTCTTCTGACAGAACACTGTAGACATAATAAATAGATCTTTTAAAATAAGAACATTAATTCCTTTTTTCCTCTTGAGCCATTGGTTCAACTTCTACTTTTTGTTTATTTTTAAAATTACATTTATTTATTTTATGTGTGGAAGCATATGTCCCAATATACAGGTCAGAGGACAGCTTGAAGGAATCAATTCTCCTCTACCATGTGGGCCCTGGGGAATCAAACTCAGGTTGTTAGGATTTGTGGTAGGTGCTTTTACCCCCTGAGATATCTTGCCAGCTCCCTTGGGTTTTTGTTGTTGTTGTTGCTATCTTGAGGTAGAATGTCATGTAAACTGTGAATACCTAATCATACAGCCTCTCATTCCCAAGTGTTGGTGTTAGAGTCATGTTCTACCATACTGGTTAGTAAGGATGATTGTTGAAAAGGAAATATGTAGAACCAAAGAATATTTGGGCCAATGAGGTAGTATACACCTGTAATCCCAATACTTAGGTTTTATGAGACCTTGTATCAAAACATTGAAAACAAAATATGGGGCTGGAGAGGTGACTCAGAGGTTAAGAGGACTAGCTCTTCCAGAGGTCCTGAGTTCAGTTCCCAGCAACCACATGGCAGTTTACAACCATCTATAATGGAATCCCATGCTTTCTTCTGGTGTGCAGATGTACATGCAGACAAATCGCCCATATTCATAAAGTACATAACAAATTTTTAGCCAGGTGTGGCACACCTCTAATCCCAGCACTTGGGGAACAGAGGCAGACAGATCTCTGAGGTCAAGGCTACCATCGTCTGTGGGATGAATTCCAGGACTACACAGAGAAACCCTGTCTGGAAAAACCAAAACAAAATAAAATATGTTCAGGACCAACTATTGAGTACTACCAATAGTTTATAAGCACTGAGAAAAATGAACTACTGCCAAAATATAGACAGGAAACGTGTATCAGAGGCTTGGGAATTGTAAGGGAAACCCATTTTTTTGTTTTGTTTTTTAATTTTAGAAACTGGGAAAGAATATTCAATTAGGAGATTGAAGAAGATGGAAACAAAACCCAGTATGATTAGGAAAAGGAGCAGTGGATCAAAAGGATTCACACAGTTCCTGGATGTGCTCATACTCCATTTGACTATACCACATCTTTTTGAAGGCAGAAAGCTACATATTCTATGTATTATTTTTATATTTTGTTGACTTTTTGAGATAGATTATGTAGCCTGACTGTCCTCAAACTCAGCTACCTATTTCTGCCTTCCAGGTGCTGAGATTAGCTGAGATTAAAGGAGCCTTACACACACACACACACACACACACACACACACACACACAAGATTTTCTGTGTGTTCTTTTTTTTGGTTTTTTTCGAGACAGGGTTTCTCTGCAGCTTTTAGAGCCTGTCCTGGAGCTAGCTCTTGTAGACCAGGCTGGTCTCGAACTCACAGAGATCCGCCTGCCTCTGCCTCCCAAGTGCTGGGATTAAAGGCGTGCACCACCACCGCCCGGCTTCTGTGTGTTCTTAAATGATGCATAGTATTTCTATGGTGCTTTACATTTTTGAGATTTGAAGGGTGCTCAAAGGTATTGTATAGAGCTTTTCATATTGAGATTACTTTTATTTTAGCAGATTATGATGAAGATGACTATGATGCTGATTGTGAAGATATTGATTGTAAGTTGATGCCTCCCCCACCTCCACCGTCAGGACCACTGAAGAAAGAGAAGGACCAAGATGGTATTACTGGTGGTAAGTAAAAACTGTTTATTTTCTTTTCAGGACTGAGTTTCTATTCATCAAACCAGACTTTTTTTGACATGCTTAAGGGTATTTTTTAAAAAATATTTTATAAAAAAAAAATTTTATAAAAGGATGGCACTTCTAGAAAAAAAGTCATATAGTGTCAAATACTGATATAGAGTAGAAATTTTCCTTTTAAATATTCAATAACACACAGTCAAGAAATAATAATTTAATGCAGTGCTTCTCAAATTAGGCTGCCCATCACATTTACCCACTTGATTATTCTGGAGTGTTTGATGGGATAGAGCCCAGGAATTTTTGTTAAGAGTTTCCGAAGAGTTTTTTTAGAGACAGGTTCTTACTATAAAGACCCTCCCCGGAACTCTGTATAATAGGCCAGGTGGCCTTCAATCCTGTAGCAATCCTTCTGTTTCTGCTTTCTTATTGCTGGGATGACATGTGTGAGCTATCACAGTTTTTATTCCCCAAGACTTTTTTTGTTTGTTTTGTTTTTGTTTTTCAAAACAAGGTTTTCTATGTAACAGCTCTGGCTGCCCTGGAACTCACTCTGTAGACCAGGCTGGCCTTGAACTCACAGAGATTTGCCTACCTCTGCCACTTGAGTGCTAAGATTAAAGGCATGTGCCATAGCTGCCCAGCTTCCCAAGACTTTATATGCTTGTATTTGGAAATTATGTTTTTAAAAACTTTTAATCTGGGCATGGTAGTATACACCTATATTCTCAGTACTCTGAAGGGAGTAGGATGACTGCTAGTTTGAGGCTAGCTAGGGCAATATAACAGAACCCTGTCTCAAATCACACAGCCTTCTGGAATGTAGCATTACTTAGATTTCAAAGACTGATAAGTTCTTGAGTTGTCAGCTCACTGTTCTTATCCCTTATAACAGTAATAATGCTATCTTAGGTCAGACAACAAGAGAGAAACAGCACCTTGATTTTTGGAACAGGGACTTACTGTTTATCCCTGACTGGCCTGTAACTCCATGTAAACCAGGTTGGCCTTGAATTCACAGAGATTTGCTTGCCTCTGCTTCCTGAGTACTGGGATCTAAGGTATATGCCACCATGCCTGACCTTAATCTTCTATATTTTGAGGCTATGTTAATATAAATTCCTCCTGTTGGTGCTCTGACAATTTCTTTTAGTTTGCAAGGTAAATGTTATCTAACTTTGTGTATCGAATTTATTTTTTTGTTAACAGTTCTCCGTCTTATAGATCAGTGAAATAAACATAACAGGGCCTGATTAATGTGAAGTATTAATATAATTTTGCTACTAATCACAATATTGGGCACAATTTGGTCATTTATGGAAAGTAGTAAATGTAGTAATAGTGTTTGTTTTCTCTCATCACAACCCTAGGGTACCAGGTCCAAGGTGAGTTGGGGATGGTGGGAAATAATACATTGGATGAGTTTTTTGGGGCTGCATACTAGTAATCTGGGTGCTTGGGACTATATCCCCTGCCACAGAGCCATGCATATTAGCTTAGAAGGGGTTGTTGGCTGAATTTGAGGAAATGTGTTCACAGTTACATGCCAAAGGGGTCTCTCTTCCTTGTTGCAGTGTCTGAAGATGGAGAAGGCATCATCTTGCCCTCCATCATTGCCCCTTCCTCTTTGGCCTCAGAGAAAATGGACTTCAGTAGTTCCTCTGACTCAGAATCTGAGATGGGACCTCAGGAAGCAGCACAGGCAGAATCTAAGGATGGAAAGCTGACTCTACCATTGGCTGGGATTATGCAGCATGATGCCACCAAGTTGTTGCCAAGTGTCACAGAACTTTTTCCAGAATTTAGGCCTGGAAAGGTACTTTGTATGGAGACTATCCATTATGAAAACTGACTTCTTCCATATTGCAAGTTCTTTTGTTATAATACTGAGTTTATAGTGCATGAGATTTAATGACATACTTATTCAATGATAATTATTTGTATAGGAACTTTTTATACTGTATTAAACCATATTTTGAAGTTGTATGTATTCATAGGAAATGTGGCTTGGAATGTCTCAAAAAACAGCAAATAATTCTATTAGTGGCTAGTGAGGTGGCTCATTGGATAGAGGCACTTGCATGCATGCCTGGGGGTCTGAGTTTACTCTCTGAATCCTATAAATTGACTGAAGAGAACCAACTCCTGAGACTTGTCCTTTGACTTCACACATGTATTATGGCATGTTTACCTGTACATGTACACATGCACATACATAAATACATGACTAAGCTGGGTGATGGTAGCGCACACCTTTAATCCCAGCACTTGGGAGGCAGAGGCGGGTGGATCTCTGTGAGTTCGAGACCAGCCTGGTCTACAAGAGCTAGCTCCTGGACAGCCTCCAAAGCTACAGAGAAACCCTGTCTCAAAAAAAGCTAAGGATTAGCCAGACATGGTGGTGCATGCCTTTAAACCTAGGCAGGGGCAAGTGGATCTCAAGTTTGAGGCCAGCCTGTTCTGCATAGAGAGTTCCAAGTCAAGGCTACATAGTGAGACTGTGTCTCAGAAAACAAAAATAAAACAAAGCTAAGAACTGGGAATGTAGCTCATTGATAGAGTGCAAGTCCTTATGCTCAAAGCCCAGTATTGCATAAAAAAGAAGGGAAAAAAAGAAATTGTCTTACTGAGGGACAATACTTTTATGGTCTGAACTTAGGACACCTCATTTTCTGCCCTGCAATTGAATATGTCACTTGTTTTTCAGACACCAAATCTCTGGCATAATAGTATATTCTATGTTCTAGGTGTTACGCTTTTTACGTCTTTTTGGACCAGGGAAGAATGTCCCATCTGTTTGGAGAAGTGCTCGAAGAAAGAGGAAAAAGAGGCACCGTGAGCTTATACAGGAAGAGCAGATCCAGGAGGAGGAGTCCTCAGTAGAACTAGAAGTCAACCAGAAATCTCTGTGGAGCTATGACTGTGCTCCACCTCCAGTTCCAGAGCAATGTCTCTCTGATGATGAAGTAGGCAAAGTAGACATGGGGGCATGCAGAAAGCTCTCTAGCTTGTGTCAAAGTTGAAATTAACACTTTAGCATTAATTGATTAATTAATAAGTAATTAATTAATTGATAAAGCATTACTAGCCAAGCTTGGTGGCATATGCCTTTAATACCAGCACTTGAGAGGCAGAGGCAGGTGGATCTCTAAGTTCAGGGACAACCTGGCCAACAAGGCAAGTTTCAGGCCAGCCAGGACTACATAGAGAAACCTTGTCTCAAAAAACCAAAAGAAGGGAGTTCTTTGCTAATTATCAATAATAATTATGAGTTGCACTTGGGAGGTAGAGGCAGGCAGATCTCTGAGTTTGAGGCCAGCTGGTCTACAGAGTGAGTTCCAGGACAGCCAGGGCTACACTGAGAAACCCTGAGTTAAATGTAGTGGTCTCACCTTTCCTATTGTAACAGAAAAATATTTGGTGGGGCAGGGCAGGGTAGATGATGATACTTTGCTAAATATAAAGCTTTGACTCGTAGACAGAGTTTGCCATGAAATACCTTTATTTTTTTATATTCTCATTCTAGGTAAAAATTCCTATTCAGGAATCATCCTTGTGGTTCCTCTAAGTCATCTTATGATTGTTAATTTTCTGTAGTCATGGGTCATCTGAAATAGGAAAGCCCCACCTCTACATCTTTGACTCTGTTGTAGATCACAATGATGGCTCCTGTGGAATCCAAGTTTTCCCAGTCAGCTGGAGACACAGATAAAGTGATGGATACCAAACCAAGAGTGGCAGAATGGCGTTATGGACCTGCTCGGTTGTGGTACGATATGCTAGGTGTCTCTGAAGATGGCAGTGGGTTTGACTATGGCTTCAAAATGAGGAAGACTGAACATGAACCCACAGTAAAATGCAAAATGATGACGGTAAGCAACTCTGGTATATAAGAGAAGAATCAGTGTGCTTAGAGTTCTATATATATATTTTGGTTTTTCGAGACAGTGTTTTGCTGTAGTTTTAGAGCCTGTCCTGGAACTAGCTCTTATAGACCAGGCTGGCCTTGAACTCACAGAGATCCACCTGCCTCTGCCTCCCGAGTGCTGGGATTAAAGGCATGTGTGCCACCATCGCCTGGCAAGTTCTATAATTTTTATTAACTTCTCAACTTGGAAGTTCTTGGGTAAAATCTTTAGTAGGTCATTTGCATAATAGGGTATATCATCATGTAACTAAACTAAGTATTCTGTTTTGAAATGGGTACAGTTCCAAAGTAGAAGTTGGAGAAGAGACAGATTTTTTTTTTTTTTCCTATCAGGTAATTTGCATAAGTAGAGCATCACTTTTTTCTGTGCTAGTGATTGATCCCAGGGTCTTACACATGCCAGGCAGGTACTCCACCACTGAGCTATATTCTCAATCCTTGGCTTTTTGAGACAGGGTCTCTTTATGTATCCCAGACTGACCTCAAACTTTGAATTCTCCTGTCTCCCAAGTGCTAGGATTGCAGGTATTTGACACTAAGTCTGGCAAAGCACCTCTTGTGATATCTCATGTATCATTTAAGATTTGGATTGGGAACTTTGACCAGTGACTGATTTATTGTTTTTTCTACTTGTACAGAAATCAAGGAAACTTGAGGAAAGCAATAGCATTGATCTTCTGGCAGATGAAAACTTCCTAATGGTGACACAACTGCATTGGGAAGATGATATCATCTGGGATGGGGAAGATGTCAAACACAAAGGAACAAAACCTCAGCGTGCAAGTTTGGCAGGCTGGCTTCCTTCCAGTATGACTAGAAATGCTATGGCCTACAATGTTCAGCAAGGTGCGCTTCTATGCCAGCAGTGTCTAGCACACAGTTCTTCATCTCAGTCATTTTAACTAATCCTAGTTATGATCTTATAGGCTGTTGAGGGATAGTGAAATGCTTTAAATCTAATACCTGATTATTTTTTTTCATTTTTGTTTATAAAGGCACTTTATCATTTTATAATTTTTCTCAACCACGAAAACTGTCAAAAAGAAATTCTGATATTATAGAGATTATCATTATTAACTTTTTGATGTGTTTTCTTTTGTTTGCTGCATGTATCTGGTTGAGTTTAATTAGCTAATGTTGAGACAATGTCTTGCTCTGTACCAGAAGTTAATCTTTAACTCACTAATATAGTCCAGGCTGTCCTTAAACTCACTATCTTTCTAATTGAAGCTTCCTAAGTACTACTATTATAGGTGTTTGTTGCCATGCCTGATTTGAGTTCAATGTCATACATACTGTTTTCGTTGCTCTTTTTGGTTTTTGTTTTGTTTTTCGAGAAAGGGTTTCTCTGTAGCTTTGGAGCCTGTCCTGGAACTCGCTCTGTAGACCAGGCTGGCTTCGAACTCACAGAGGTCCGCCTGCCTCTGCCTCCCAAATGCTGGGATTAAAGGCGTGCACCACAACCACCCGGTTTGGCCTCAGATTTGATTCAATCTTCCTGCCTCAGTCTCACAAGTGCTGGGATTACATGTGTAAACCACTACACCCATGCTATACTGTGGTTTTTCTCTTGCTTTTTTGTTAATTGAGACAGGTTCTTACTTTGTAGTCCTGGTTGGCCTGGAACTTTTTATGTGTAGAACAGACTGGCCTACATTTATAGAGGTATACCTGCCATTGCCTCCCAAGTGTTGGGATTAAAGGTGTGTGCCACCGTGCCTTGTTGATTTCTTAGCATAATTTTGTGTGTAAGTTTTCAAAGTTGTTCATATAAATGTTTAAACTCACAGAAACTATTCATTATTTATTGAATATTTAAATAAAAATGGTTTAAAACATTTTTATCTTATCTATGTTGAGCCATCAGTTAGACTTCAAAGAACTTTTAAACAAGTCCTTGGCAATCTCTAAAATTGTTCTTGGTGATCTTGATAACCCTTTAACCAACATTGAGGATGGGGACATATTAAAAATTCACCTTGATTAATTGACTCGTTGAGGCAGGGTTTCATTTTATTTATTTATTCATTCATTCATTCGTTTATTTATTGTTTTTTCGAGACAGGGTTTCTCTGCGTAACAGTACTAGCTGTCCTGGAACTAGCTCTTGTAGACCAGGCTGGCCTCGAACTCACAGAGATCCTCATGCCCCTGCCTCTCGAGTGCTGGGATTAAAGGCGTGCACCACCACTGCCCGGCAAGGCAGAATTTCATGCTATGGCCCTGGCTGGCCTACTACTTGTCATGTTTGTTGTCCAGGCTTGCCTTGAACTTGAATTAATCCTTTTGCCTTAGCACCTTGAGTACTATTGAAGTAAATGCCAGGAAGCATTTAAAATGGAAAGAAAAAAAGATACGAAACAGCATATCTGGTATTCCATTTGTAAAAATGAAATGAAAAACAATTGTAGAAACAAAAATCTGACTAAAAGAAAATACACTAAAGATTTTGCAGTGGTTATTTCTAGTTTTTTATTTCTCTTTAAACCATTCTATATTGTCCACATTTTCTTAGTTATCTTGGATTCATTTCACAATTCAGGCCATGCCACCATAGATTATTTTTTAAAGTCTTACAGTATATAGCTCATACTGTCCTAGAACTCAGTATTCTCAGACCCTTTCTCTTGAGTGCTAGAGTATACATATGTACCACCATACCCAACTCAAAAATGTCTTAAATTTTTTTTTTGGCTTTTTCAAGACAGGGTTTCTCTGTGTAGCATTTGCTATCTTGGAACTGGCAACTAGCTCTGTAGACCAGGCTGGACTTGAACTTAGAGATCCATATGCCTCTGTCCCATAAATGCTGGGATTAAAAGCATGATCCACCACCACCTGGCAAAAAATGCCTTAATTTTTAAAATCTTATGAAAAGATTTTTCCCTTCAATTCTAGGTAAATATGTTATTAGTTGCATAGTTTTTCTTTTGAAGTTTTGGTTTTTGGGGACAAAGTCTTACTGTGTAGCCATGGCTGGCCTCCACTTATCCCTGCCTCCCAAGTGTTGAGATTAAAGGAGAGTACCACCATACCCAACTCAGTTACATAGTATCTTTGATGCAAAATCTTGGTGTGTAGCCAATCAGTCCTCAAGCTAACAATCTTTCTCTCATCTTCCCAAGCTTATAATATTCTCATTTTATACATAATGTTCTTAGAAGTCCATTTTTCTTACTTACCAATAATTGCTTTGTTAACATTTATATATACCTATATGCCAATATGTATATATAGTTTATTGAGATGGGGTTTCACTATGTAGCTGTGGCTTTCCTGGAATTCACTCTGTAGACCAGACTGACCCAGAACTCACAGAAATCTGCCTGCCTCTGTCTCTAGAGTGCTGGGATTAAAGATGTGTGCTGCCACCTCCAAGCTCATCATAATTTTTTATTTAATTGGTTTATTTTTATTTTATGTGCATTTACTGTAGTTATGTCTGTGTGGGGGTATCAGATCTCCTGGAACTGGAGGTACAGTGGTAAGCTACCATGTGGAGCTGGGAATTGAAAAGAGCAGAGGAGCCACTGCTCTTGACCACTGAGCCATCTCCAGCCCTTCACCATAATTATTTAGTTAGTCCCTTAGTAAGTAGGCTGTTTAAGTTTTAACTATTATAAACAATATTGCAGTGAACATTTTGTCAGCAGTAGTTTCTGTCAAAGTGAGATGTACATGATATCTAGTAGGTTCCTTTTGAATAGCTGTATGAGTACCTACACTAATGTTTGTTCTTTTTCTGTTTACTAGAATCATGACTAAAAGGAGTATTGATGTTTTGTTACTGTTTTCTCTTGTTTTGGTCAGGTTTTGCAGCCACACTAGATGATGATAAACCTTGGTATTCCATTTTCCCCATTGATAATGAAGATCTGGTATATGGACGTTGGGAGGACAATATCATTTGGGATGCCCAAGCCATGCCCCGGATTTTGGAGCCTCCTGTTTTGACTCTTGATCCCAATGATGAGAACTTGATTTTGGGTATGTTGATGACAGAAGCCAGTGTTGTTTATCTTTGACATCTTACTATTAATGTCAAAGGGCAAAAGAAGACCAAAAAGGTTAGAGAGACCAAAAACTAGAAACTTTTTTTATTAAATGTATTCATATATTTTATCATGACTGCAGTTTCCCCTCCTTTTCCTCCATTTCCTTCCCCCCCAAACTAAAAACTTTTAGATAATGATTTTTTTTTAAAAAAAAGTTTTTTTTTTTTGTTTTTTTTTTTTTTTTGGTTTTTCGAGACAGGGTTTCTCTGTGGCTTTGGAGCCTGTCCTGGAACTAGCTCTTGTAGACCAGGCTGGTCTCGAACTCACAGAGATCCGCCTGCCTCTGCCTCCCGAGTGCTGGGATTAAAGGCGTGCGCCACCATCGCCCGGCCCCTAAAAAAAAGTTGTAGGGGTCTGGAGATGGCTCAGAGGTTAAAAGTATTGACTGCTCTTCCAGAGGTCTTGAGTTCAATTCCCAGAAACCACATGTTGGCTCACAACCATCTATAATGATATCTGATGCCCTCTTTTGGTATACAGGCAAGCGTGCAGACAGAACACTGGATACATAAATAATAAATTAATATTTTTTTAAATAAAAAAGTTGTAGCTGTCAGTTTCTAATGTTTGAGTATTTAGAAAAAAACTCATAGGAATGTTGAAAATTTTATCTAAAGATCAGATATGTAAACTGGGCTTGGTGGTGCATGCTGTTAATCCCAGCATGGGAGGCAGAGGCAAGCATATCTATGAGTTTGAGGCCAGCGTGGTCTACAAAGGGAGTTTCAAAAGAGCTAGGGCTACACAGAGAAACCCTGTCTCGAAGAAAAATAAAATCACGCATGTAGTTGAGTGAATTACCAACTAAAAATAATCTGGAAATGGAGTGAGAGATATACTTAGAAACTCAAAATATCTATGGGAAATAGGAATTTTTGTTAAACCTGGTGGCAGGTGTTCCAACTACTTGGAGGCCAAGGAAAGAAGACTGTAAGTTCAACGATTTTATAGGCAACAGAAAATGTTCCAGAGCAGCTTTGTCAACTTAGTGCGATCCTATTTAAAAATAATGCAAAAGGAGGTCAAGAGGGCTGGAGATGTAGTTCAGTAGTAGTCTTTGCCTAACTTGTGTTAAACCTTAGTTTCAATCATTAGTACTGCATAGAGCGGTGGGGAAGAGGTGGGAGGGTTGTAAAAAAGGAGAAAGGGAAGAGGAGGAAAGAAAGAAAATGAGCATTTAGGGATAGCAATTCTAAAGTTTTTGGGTTACATTCTCAGAGATCCCTGATGAGAAGGAAGAAGCTACTTCTAATTCTCCTTCCAAGGAGAATAAGAAAGAATCATCTCTGAAGAAGAGTCGAATTCTCTTAGGAAAAACAGGAGTCATCAAGGAAGAACCACAACAGGTTTGTGGAAAGAAAAGAAAGAACTTGGTATTTAGAATAACAAAGAAAGATAATAGGAAAGGGTTGTCTGACCGAAGTTTATTTGATCTATCATTAGAACATGTCTCAGCCAGAAGTGAAAGATCCATGGAATCTCTCCAATGATGAATATTACTATCCCAAACAACAGGGTCTTCGAGGTACTTTCGGAGGGAATATTATCCAGGTACAAATAGCTGCTTTGTTTTGATGGAGGATGTGGGTAAATCTTGCCTAGGAAGGAGTTAGTGTTTATCTCTAACTCTTCTGTTTCCTGTTTAGCATTCAATTCCAGCAGTAGAATTACGGCAACCCTTCTTTCCCACCCATATGGGACCCATCAAACTCCGGCAGTTTCATCGACCACCTCTAAAAAAGTACTCTTTTGGGGCACTATCTCAGCCAGGTCCACATTCAGTCCAGCCCTTGCTGAAGCACATCAAAAAGAAGGCAAAGGTATAATTGAATCCTGATTAGAAAAAAATGTTCTGTAAGATAATTGGAGTACAGATTGGGAGACTCTACTGGATATTAGATTATATTAGAGAATTGTTCATTTTCTCAAGTGTGATACAATTTTATTTTGGTTATTCAGGAAGATATCTTTATTCTTAGAAAATAAATATGAATATACTTAAGGCTAAAATATTGCAGCTTTCAAAATTGGTTTACTAAAATCTGTAGAAAATTTGCAGATAAATAATAAAAATGCTTAAGTAGTGAGATTAAGAATGTTCAGAGTACTATTCCAACTTTAGTGATATGTTTGAAAATTTTCACAAAATAGAAAAAATGACATGGTAAAGAATGTTTTGGTATTGTCTCAGATTGGATGATATCAATGTGTGTAGTTTATCTTCTTGGTGCAAAAAGGCTATATTGTCTTTATTCTGGACAGATGAGAGAGCAGGAGAGGCAAGCCTCTGGTGGTGGAGAGATGTTTTTTATGCGCACCCCTCAGGACCTCACAGGCAAAGATGGAGACCTTATTCTTGCAGAATACAGTGAGGAAAATGGACCGTTAATGATGCAAGTTGGCATGGCAACCAAGATAAAAAACTACTATAAACGGGTGAGTCTGTGCTCAAAGAACTGTGTATGTGTGTGTTAAAAATTTATTTACATTTATGTGTGAGTGTTTCACTGAATGTATGTATGTGCACCATATGTGTACCTAGTGGCTGAGGGTGCCAGAAGAGCATGTTGGAATCTTTGGAATTGGAAATTTGGATGGTTACCGTGAATGCTAAGAACCAAACTTGGGTCCTCTGTAAGAGCAACAAGTGCTTTTTTTTTTTTTTTCGTTTTTCAAGACAAGGTTTCTCTGTATAGCTTTGGAACCTGTCCTAGAACTCACAGTGTAGACCAGGCTGGCCTGGAACTCACAGAGATCTGCCTTCCTCTGCCTCCTGGTGCCACCACTGCCTGGGTTAAGCAGCAAGTGCTCTTAACCATGAAGCCATATCTCCAGTCCCTGAAATTTTTGTTATTAATACAACTATAATTTGGTATGTAGTGGTAATCTGTGAAAATCTATTATGTCATATACATTTCTTGGGAAAAAAGGAGTGGTGTCTCTTGCTAATGGCAAATGCTATGCTTATGGAAGATTACATGTGTGTTTATTGGTATTATTCTGTGAGTCTAACTTAGTTTGCTGTTTCTCCTAGAAACCTGGAAAAGATCCTGGCGCCCCAGATTGCAAATATGGAGAAACTGTTTATTGCCATACATCTCCTTTCCTGGGTTCTCTTCATCCTGGACAATTACTGCAGGTGAAGAATTATTTCCTGTCTTTATTCTCTCCTAAGGAAATTGACAGATGAGGAGCAAGTTTGCCCAGGAAGAGACTATTTTGGTTGATTGAGGTACTGTTCATGTGTAGATATAAGGTAGAATAATATACTGGGTTTGGTGGGTGTGGTGGTGCACACCATTATTCTCAGCACTTGGGAAGCAGAATTTGAGACCAGCCTGGTCTACATACTGAGTTCCAGGTCAGCCAGGGCTATGTAGTAAGACCCTGTCTCAAAAAAGGCAAAGTCTGGAAAGATGGCTCAGCATCTAAGAACACTGGCTGCTCTTCCACAGGACTTAGTTTGATTCTCTGACACCTACATGGCAGCTCAAACATCTGTAACTCTACTTCCCGGGGATCTGAACCCTCTTTTAACCTCCTTGTGCACTTCATGCATCTGGTGCACAGACATAGATGAGGGCAAAACACTCATGCACATTTTTTATAAATAAAGATTAAATAATTAAACATAAAAGATTAGTATAATACACTGGACATAGAGGGCAGGAAGATCAGGAGTTCAAAGACATCCTTGACTATGTTGTAAGTTTGAGTCTGATAAACCAGCAAAACAGAAAAATTAGTATAATTTAAAATTTGAGACAAACTTTCTTAAAAATAATTCTCTTGTTCTTTTAGATTTTTTTAGGCTGAATATGGAACAGTGAGCGTTTTTTATTGTTTGATTTATGCTTTTGTTTTTTGAGTTGTGTGTGTGTATTTTTTGAGCTAGGATCTTAATTTATAGCAGAGACTGACCTGAAACTTACTGTATAGCCTAGACTGGCCTCAAACTTTGGGGCAATCCTTAGCCTTATGAGTGCTGAGATTGCAAATATGAACTAATATAACACAGCAATTTGAAAATACACACTGGCCATTAGCGGTGGTGGTGATGCACACATTTAATTCCAACAGAAGGGTGATGGATCTCTGTGAGTTTGTGGTCAGCCTGGTCTACATAGTGAGTTCTAGGACAGCCAGAGATACATAGTGATACCTGGTCTCAAAAAAAATTGAAATAGGGCTGGAGAGAAGGCTCAGCAGTTAAGAGCATTGACTGCTCTTCCATAGGACCTGGGTTCAATTCCCAGCACCCACATGGCAGCTTACAACTGTCTGAAAATGCAGTTCCACGGAATCTGACACCTTCACACCAATGCATAAAAATAAAGTTAAATAAATCATTTTTAAAATTTTTAAAAAATTGAAATAAAAAATGTAAAAATACATTGGTAGCTGGGTGTGGGTGGTGCCAGCTTGCAATCCCTGTACTAGGAAAGCACAAGCCAGAGGCTCACAAGTTTAAGGCTAGCCTGGACTATAAAGCAAACCCAAAACACTGGGAAGTATATCTAGAATTAATGTAGGTTATGAGTGTTTTAAATTTTTGTGTAAAATTAGTATATTTGAAGGACTAGAAATATAAGCTCAGTTGTAGAGCACTTATCTAATATGTTCAAGGCCCTAACTTTGTGTCTAGTGCTGCAAAATAGTGGTGCATTTTGATGATAATTAATTGTGGCCATTGTGAATACTGAACTGTACTTGAATGTTACAATCTCGCTAGAAGGAAGTGCTGGGGGTTTTTTTCGTGTGTGTGTGTGTGTGTGTGTGTGTGTGTGTGTGTGTGCTTCTGAAGATTTTAGTGAGTTCCCTCTGGCAGTAGCTTTTAGATTCTTTTCTTTTTTTCTTTTCTTTTTTTTTTTTTTCAAGACAGGTTTTCTCTGTAGCTTTGGTGCCTGTCCTGGAACTAGCTCTTGTAGACCAGGCTGACCTCAACTCTCAAGAGATCTGCCTGCCTTAGCCTCCTGAGTGCTGGGATTAAAGGCTTGTGCCACCACCACTGTCCAGCTAGCAGTAGCTTTTTAAAAAGAATTATGGAGGTCCACAATTGGTTTGGGACCCATCTCCAGAACTGCCTACCTTTTTTTTCTCTCATTTCATTTCTCGAGCTGATCTTTTCCTTTTTTCTCTCTTTCTTTTTTAGATAGGGACTTAATCTGTAGTCTAGAAGTGACCTGGAATTTGGTATATAGACAAGTTTGGCCTTGAATTGTAGCAACCCTCCTGGTTCTGTCTTCCAAGTGCTAGGATTGCAGGTGTGTGACACAGCGTCCATAGCAATCTTAAGCATTCCTTTATTCTTGTATCTTTATTTATTCCACTGTCACTCTTGCTAACTTTTCTACACCTGCAAAGTTTTTTTAAAAAAATCATTTCCTTCTAGGTTTGTGGGGCAGGTAGTGCTGGAGGTAGTGCCAGGGCCTTGTGTATGCAAGTCTGAGTCCAGTCTGGTAAACTGAGCCATACCCTTAGCCCTCCTCACCAGATTCTGATTATTGTTGGCTTTCTTATTCTTGTGATTTTCTTTGAGGTTTCTTGTTGGTGGTTTTCAGCCATTCCATCTTCTTCAATCTTTTGTGACTACTTTTATAGTTTCTTTTTTTTACACTGTGTGTGTGTGTGTGTGTGTGTGTGTGTGTGTGTTAGGGAGGTTGAAGGGCAATTGCAGGAGTCAGGTTTAAGTTTGATGGCTAACATTCATACCTGCCAAGACATCTTGATGGCTCTAGGTTTTGTTTTGTTTTTTTCTTTGATATAGGATTCGTATGTAGTACAAACTGGCCTTGATCTCCTGTTCCACCACTTCCCAAGTGTTGGAATTGTAGTTGTGTACCACCATGCCCAACTTTTTTTTTAAAAAATATTTATTTATTTATTATGTATACAGTATTCTGTCTGTGTGTATGTCTGCAGGCCAGAAGAGAGCACCAGACCTCATTGCAGATGGTTGTGAGCCACCATGTGGTTGCTGGGAATTGAACTCAGGACCTTTGGAAGAGCAGGCAATGCTCTTAACCTCTGAGACATCTCTCCAGCTCCCATGCCCAACTTTTTGTAGGGCATATTTGTGTGCCTCTGTGTGTGTGTGTGTGTGTGTGTGTGAGAGAGAGAGAGAGAGAGAGAGAGAGAGAGAGAGAGAGAGAGAGAGAGAGAGAGAGATATTACAGTCATGTGAGTGTGTGGATAAATGTGCATGCAGAGGTCAGAGCAGGATATTTCACTTTTGTGGTCCTAGTAGTCTTTGAGGGACTCTCAAACTTCCATCTAAAATTTCATAAGCCATATTTCCATCAACTGCACTGTTCTCAGCATTATCTTAGAAGTTTCATAGAACAGATAGCTAAACTGAGCACTCAATGGCTTTTTCATTCCAACATTCCAGACTCCTTTAAAGATCCTCCAAAAACACAGTCAGATATATCACAGCAATATTCATGATCCTGGTACCAGTTTTTCTGTCTGAGGATTTCTATTGCTGTGATAAAGCACCATGACACACCAGAATTTACATGCAAATTGTCTTTTACTTCATATTTACTTCATAACACATATGTGTCCACCTATTTACACATATACTACATTAAAAATGTAACTAAATTTTTAAAAAATTATTTACTATCTTCTGTAATTCGTTCTATAGTGAACATTTAGAACTTAATTACTCAGCCAGGCAGTGGTGGCACAAGCCTTTAATTCCAGCACTTGGGAGGCAGAGGCAGGCAGATCTCTGTGAGTTCAAGACCTGCCTGGTCTACAAAGCAAGCTCTAGGTCAGCTAGGGCTGTGGCACAGAGAAACCTTGTCTCAAAACAAAAGATTTAATTTCTCAGCTGGGTGGTGGTGGTGGCACATGTGTTTAATCCTAGCACACAGGACACAGAGGCAGGAGGATCTCTGGGTTCAAGACCAGCTTGGTCTATAGAGTGAGTTCCAGGACAACCAGGGCCGTTACATAGAGAAACCCTGTGTCCCTACTCCTCCCCCACAAAAGAATTTAATTTCTCCATCAATGTGATTAGTAGGATTTTTGTTTCTTTGATTTTTTTTTCAAGATAGGGTTTTACTGTATAGCCCTGGCTGTCTTGTAACTCACTCTAGACCAGGCTGGTCTGGAACTCAGAGATCCTCCTGAGTGCTGGGAATAAAAGCATGGTCCCACCACCATCTGACATTAGCGTTATCAGGATTTAAAAAAATACTTTATTTTTATTTTTTCTGTGCATTGTCATTGTGTCTATGTAAGGGTGTCAGATCCCCTGGAACTGGAGTTACAGACAGTTGTGAGCTACCATGTTGGTGCTGGGAATTGAACTCGGGTCCCCTGGAAGAGCAGCAAGTGCTGTTAACCACTGAGCCATCTCCAGCCCCCATTATTAGGATATTTAAACAATTTATTTTTATTATTTGTGTATTCACACATGGAGGCAAAAGAAGGTGTGTCTGATAACTTGTATATAAAGTTATAGGTATATCTTAGCTGTCAGATGTGGGTGCTAAAATTAGAACTTCAGGCCGGGCAGTGGTGGCATACACCTTTAATCCCAGCACTCGGGAGGCAGAGACAGGCAGATCTCTGTGAGTTCGAGACCAGCCTGGTCTACAAGAGCTAGTTCTAGGACAGGCTCTAAAACTACAATGAAACCCTGTCTCGAAAAAAAAAAACAAAAAAACAAAGAAAAAAATTTAGAGCTTCAGACCTCATAATAGAACAGCAAGTACCTTTAACTGCTTAGCCATCTCACCAGCTCTCTTTTTTTGGTGGTAGGGAATACTTTACTTTAGATTCAAAGCTTATAATCGTTGATCTCTATCTGGCTTCTATTTCCACCTCAAATATTTCTGTCCAACTACTCTTGTGTTTTTGTTCATTCTGTCCTCTTTGAATACTTTGCTTCATCATTTTTGTTTTATTTTTAATTAATTAGCTAACATATTCAAAAATATTCTGAAGCCAGGCCTGATGGTAGAATACCTGTAATCCTAGTACTCAACAATCTAAGTGATATTGGAGAATTGCCTTGTTTTTGAGACATCCCTGGTCTTCTGTAAGACCTCGCCCCCCTAAATTGTTTTGTCCTCACCTCTTGTGTATGAGACTGTAAGGTAGAAGTATATTCTATATTAATGTATAAAGCTCTTCATAACAGTCCTATGAAGTGTAGGTATTTTAGGTATCCTACATTTTGTAGCTGAGGAAACTTAAGCTTAGAAACTTTGACTTGTGTGTCTTCATACAGTGACTGGAAGAGGCTGTTCTTCTGTATGTAAACCATATACTTTAATTTCATTTTTTTTGAGTCAAGTCTCATAGCCTGTGTTGCCTTCATACTTGCTAAGTGGCCAAGGATGGCCTTGACCTCCTGATCCTCTTGCCTCTACTTTCCAAGTACTAGGATTGTAGGTATGTGTTATAACACCTTTTCCTCCAGTATGTGTGTGAGATTATATGCATGTGTGGAAGTCAGAGCCAGAGATCTATATTGGTTCTTTCTCTTTTACTCACTGCCTTATTTTTTTAGATAGCATCTCTCATAGATCCTGAAATTCATAGTTTTACCTAGACTGGTTGGCTATCAGGCTTCTAGGATCTTGTCTCCACTATTTTCACCCTGTCACCACTGGGACTATAGGCCTATAACTTTGTGCTCTGATTTTTATGAGTGCTGGGAATCCAAACCAGATTCTCATGCTTCTACAACAAGCACTTTACCTGCTGAACCATCTTCCAGCCCCACTTTTTTTTCTTTTTGTGGGGAGGAGTTTCTCATGCAACCAAACTAGCTTCAAATTCACTATGTAATCAAGGCTGGCCTTAAATTCTTAATCTTCCTACCTTTTCTAATTAAGGCTGGCATTAAAGGAATATGGTACTATGCTTTGCTCTGACTCAATTCGTTTTGAATGTCAATCTCATGCCATTGCTCAGGCTGGCCTTGTACCTGTCCTGATCCTCCTGCTTCAGCCTCCTGAATGCTGTAATTACAAGCATTTACTGCCATTACTGGCTCTATTTTTAAAGTTTTTCTTTCTTTTTTGTCTGTTAAGTTCTAAAGGACAGTGGGTAGAAAAAATAGTCTCAGCCAGGTGACAAAGGCTTTTAAATCCCAGCACTCAGGAGACAGTTACAGGCGGATCTTTGAGTTGGGGACCAGTCTGGTCTACAGAGAGAGTTCCAAGACAACTAAGGCTACACAAAGAAACCCTGTCTCAAAAAACCAAAATAATAATAATCTTGTTTAATATTCCATATCATTTGCTTATTTTATTGTATAGACTTTAGATCTAATTAATATAAATAGTCAGTTTTAGTTTTTTCAGTAGTTGGTTGAATTTTTCTAGGGTTTCTTTGTAAATAACTTTTGTGGATTATTTTCATTAGGCATTTGAGAACAATCTTTTTCGTGCTCCAATTTATCTTCATAAGATGCCAGAGACTGACTTCTTGATCATTCGAACAAGGCAGGGTTACTATGTTCGAGAATTAGTGGACATTTTTGTGGTGGGCCAGCAGTGTCCCTTGTTTGAAGTGCCTGGTCCTAACTCCAAAAGGGCCAATACACACATCCGAGACTTTCTGCAGGTAAGGTGGGAGTTGGGTTAAGATGCATGTGCTAATAGAAAGATGAAAACATATCTGGGCTTAGTTGGGGAAGAGAACTTGGTGAGGACTTTTATCCTTTCTTTATGTAATAAGAATGTATTTGACTTACTGGACAGGTTTTTATTTACCGCCTGTTTTGGAAGAGTAAAGATAGGCCACGGCGGATCAGGATGGAAGATATAAAGAAAGCCTTTCCTTCACATTCAGAAAGCAGCATCCGGAAGAGGCTAAAGCTGTGTGCTGACTTCAAACGTACAGGTCATCAGTTGTGACTACTTGCCTTCTGGGTGATACTCTCATAATCCCAAAAAAAAATGACTTTCAGTTAAATCATAGGTAATAGAAAAGAAATTAGTGGCTGTCAAAAGAAGGTACAAATCTTGTAACTAGAGGGAGGCTTTGATTGCTTTTTTGCTAATTTGATGGCAGTTGGTTACTAGGAGCGTTCATGTGAGTATGTCTTACATACGTACTTATGTCTCATATGAGATGTAGGAAATTGGCAGCACCGTTTTATTGACTAGTCATGTCTAGACATTACTTGGTTCAGTGTCAATTTGCTCTGCTGTTACTTTAGAATTCAGAACAATTTTTCTGTATCTTTTCCAGGAATGGATTCAAACTGGTGGGTGTTGAAGTCTGATTTTCGTTTACCAACGGAAGAGGAGATCAGAGCTATGGTATCACCAGAACAGTGTTGTGCTTATTATAGCATGATAGCTGCAGAGCAGAGACTAAAGGTGAGCCTCTTCTTGTTAGGCACTGCTTATGTCTACATTTCTTTTCAGAGAGATAGAAGTGAATACTCTAGAAATGATAGTTACTAGATTATTACCAGTTATTCAGCAATTTAAACTGTATGAGGTACTTTCTGTGTGTATGGATTCTAGGGAAAGCTAATGTTAATGTAAGGCTCAGTGAGGGACTTAAGTCCTATTGCCGTTCTTTAAAAAATGATAGATCACTAATTTGGGTGGTGACTGTTCTGTAAAAAAAATAGGAAAGGGTCTTTTCGGGTTCCCAGATAGGCAAAGATGATAGCTGGAAGTATGGTTTAGGGATGTATAGTATATAAGACTGTCTTAGTAAAGGTTTTTTTAAAAAAATTTTTATATGCATTGGTGTTTTGACTGCATGTTTATCTGTGTGAGGATGTTAGATCCCTTGGAGCTGGAGGAGTTACAGACAGCTGTGAACTGCCATGTGGGTGCTGGAAATTGAACCAGGATCCTCTGGAAGAGCAGAAAGGTCTTTTAAGCATTGAGCCATCTTTACAGCCCTATTAGTTAGGGTTTCTATTGCTTCAAAGAGACAGCATGACAATAGCAACTCTTATAAAGGAAAACTGGTTTATAGTTCAGAGGTTTAATCCATTGTCATCCTGGCAGGAAGCATGGCAGGATGCAGGCAGACATGGTGCTGAAGAGGTAGCCAAAAGTTCTACATACAGGCTGTAGGAAGAAAGAGTGACACTGGCGCTGGCTTAACCATTTGAAACCACAAAGCTCACCTCCAGTGACAAACTTCTTCCAGCAAGGCCACATCTCCCAATAGTGCCACTCCCTGTGAGCCTTTCATTTAAAATAATACAAAGGCTAGAACAGAAAAAGTCCAACTGAGAAAGTCTATAGTTAGAACCTCTCTTTAGTTTAGTTTGCTTTATAAATGGGCCTAGCTATTCACACATCCACATGAGTTCCTTAAAATGTTTTTGTGTGAGGGGCTGGAGAGATACCTGAATGGTTATGAGCACTGGCTGCTCTTCCAGAGGACCTGGGTTCAATTACCAGTACCCACATGGCAGTTCACAACTGTCATTCCAGTTCCAGGGGATCTGACACCTTCACACAGACGTGGGTGCAGGTGAAACACCAATGCACATAAAATAAAAATGAATTATTTTTTTTAAAAAATAATTCTAGAAAAAAGCATTTTGTGTGAACACAGGGCCTTTGCATATGCTAGGCAAGCATTCTGCCAATGAACTATATCCCTAGGGCAGCAAATTCCTTGGAATTTGGCATATCTTCTAATAGCTCAAGAATGCACAATAGTAATGCATGCATTTAAAACTATAGGATCCATTTTCTATGTTGATATGGTTTGATATTTTGTATTTAATATTCAGTAAAACTGTTTTCAGAAATAATAAACCTGTGTTTTTTTCAGTTGACTTTATTTATACATAGAATTGTCCTCTTTCAGGATGCTGGCTATGGAGAGAAGTCCTTTTTTGCTCCTGAAGAAGAAAATGAAGAAGATTTCCAGATGAAGATTGATGATGAAGTAGGTTTTACAAACTTTTTTTGTGACAGAATCTTGCTCTGTAACCCAGTCTGGCCTGAAAACTTTAATTATTCCTACCTTTCTCTCAATTATTGAGAATACAGACACATACCACCATGCCCAGCAACACTTGTATTTTTTATCTTTAATTGTATGTATGTGTTGTATATGTGTCTGTCTGTATGTGCATGTGCACATAAGTAAGTAAGGGTAGGTGGATGCCTGTGGAGGACCAGAGGCATTGAATCTATCTGTAGGTGGATTTACAGGTGCTTGTTTGTAAGCTACCTGACATGGCCGTTGGGACCTGAACTCAGGTCCTCTGAAAGAGCAGCAGGTCATTTCTCTCTTTTTTTCTTTTTTCTCTCTGTGTTGTCCTGGCTGTCCTGGAACTCACTATATAGACCAGGTTGGCCTTGAACTCAGAAATCCAGCTGCCTCTGCCTCCTGAGTGCTGAGATTAAAGGTATACGTCACCACTGCCTGGCCAACTTCTCTTTTTTTTAATAATAAAACTTCTCCCAGCTCTGTAGTTATTCTTAAAGAAAAATTTTGAAGATTTATTTATTTGTGTATGTGCGTGTGCCTGTTTACAGAGTCTAGAAGAGGGGAATCACATCCTTCAGAGCTGGGGTTATAAACATTTGTGGCTAGGGCTTGCTGTGTGAATGCTTGGATCCAAATTCCAGTCCTTAAGATTGTATGGCAAATGCTTTTAATCACCGAGCCTTCTTTATGGCCTATAACACTCATTTTTTAAATCAGTGCTTCTCATTATCTCTTTTAAAAAGGTTTTGGCTGGTGAGATGGCACACATTTGTAATCCCATCACTTTGGTAACAGGAGAATCAGATGTTCAAGATTATGCTCTGATACATAGCAAGTTCCAAGCCAACCTGGACTAGAGACCCTACTGTAAAAAAATTAGAATAAGAAAGCCATTCAAGCCGGGCGGTGGTGGCGCACGCCTTTAATCCCAGCACTCGGGAGGCAGAGGCAGGCGGATCTCTGAGTTCGAGGCCAGCCTGGTCTACAAGAGCTAGTTCCAGGACAGGCTTTAGAAACTACAGGGAAACCCTGTCTTGAAAAAAACCAAAAAAAAAAGAAAGCCATTCAAAAAATTGGACAACAAAATGAGTTGTCCTTCTAACCATGATCATCGTGAATGTGGGTACAACCCTACCTACTGAAATCCCAGGGATAATGGACTGAAGAACACCACTGATAAATATATTCCTTATACTGATTGTACTCTGACTCTCTAAACATTGTGATTTAATATCATTGAAGAGAGCTGAACATTGGATTGCCTCCATATTTAACTTAGTATTTGGATAATTTAAGAAACCATGAAAATGTTCAGAGAAATTATTCTACCCTTTTAGGTAGTGGTTAGATGTGGAATAATGTTTCCTATAACCCTGAGAATCCTTTTCTTTATCTTAGGTTCGTACTGCTCCTTGGAATACTACAAGAGCTTTCATTGCTGCCATGAAGGGTAAATGTCTCCTGGAGGTGACTGGAGTAGCAGACCCCACAGGCTGTGGTGAAGGATTCTCCTATGTGAAGATTCCAAACAAACCAACTCAGCAGAAGGTGAGAGTCTTTAGATTTCTAGAAATCAAAAGAGGAAGGAATGAGGTTTACAGTAGATATAAATAGAGTAGAGGACATGGAAATGCTTCATTTGCCAGAATGGCATAGATGCTTACTGTTAGGAATTCAGCTCAGATTCTCACTTTTTTTGTTTGAGACAGGATGATAAGGAGCCTCAGCCAGTGAAAAAGACAGTCACAGGAACAGATGCAGACCTTCGTCGCCTGTCTCTGAAAAATGCCAAACAACTTCTTCGTAAATTTGGTGTGCCTGAAGAAGAGGTGGGTGTAGAAGAAGAAAACTCTGAGTAAGAGGCGTTGTATACAGAAAGAAAGGTAGGAAGGTGTAAAGAACTACCTGGGTTTTTAATATGATGTAGATCATGATAGGTCCTAAATACTTTACCCAAACTTTTCTAAACTTTTTTAGTTTTTTTTCTTATCTGTGTTTCTAATAATGGCCCTAGTTTGTCCTTTTACATTGCTAAATGGGTTATATATGCATATATATAGTTCTGCGTTTCTCTCATAGATTAAAAAGTTGTCCCGCTGGGAAGTTATTGATGTGGTCCGTACAATGTCAACAGAACAGGCTCGCTCTGGAGAGGGGCCTATGAGTAAATTTGCCCGTGGATCAAGGTTTTCTGTAGCTGAGCATCAAGAGCGTTACAAAGAGGAATGTCAGCGTATCTTTGACCTACAGAACAAGTATGTTCAGTACTATGGAAAGTTTAAACTGGATAGGGGCAGTATCCTGGACATGTTTTGTTTTGATGGCCTTGTACATGCAAGACACATACTTTATCACTAAACTCTCCAGCTCCAAGATACTATTTTTCAATTTTGGGATGAGGTCTTATGTAGCCCTGCTATCTGGAACTTGCTGTGTGAGATAGGCTGGCCTTGAACTTTTGATGATCCCCCTGTGTCTGTTTTAGGAAACAGATTCTGGGCCACAGGTATCCTCTACCATGCTCTACAAGATATTGTATAATGAAGATGATGTCACCTGAAAAAAATTTAACTAGGTGGTTGGGTGTTTGAAATACCAGGCACTGTCTGTAATAATATTGCCAGAGTATCTGTTCCTATTTTTTTAATGACAAGGTTTCACTATGTAATTCTAGCTGACCTGGAACTCACTATGGAGACCCAGTTGGCCTGAACCTGCATTTTTGCTGGGATTAAAAGGATATACCATCACGCACAACTTTTTTAAAGCTATTTTTTGAAACAGGATCTTGCCATGTAGCCCATGTTGGTTTCAAGCCTTTGGCAGTTCTCTAGTCTTTGCCTCCTGGGTGCTGGGATTATAAGCATGTGCCATCATGCCTATTGAACCTACTGTCTCCAAAGTAATTTAGCAAAAGCTTTGGATGTCATTAAATGCTAAGCTTGATCTCAGTTCATTGGCAGTTCTTGTAGCCTACTTTGCTTGGGCCTGGAAGTTTTAAGTGTGATAATGGTTTTATTTTTTCCCTCTAATGACTTAGTTATGAAATAATAGCAATGTGATAGGAAAAGATCCATGAATCTAAATGTTGTAGTGTACTGGAGAGCTGAGCAGGACTTGGAAGGCTGAGGCAAGAAGGATAAACAATTCAACGCATATCTGGAGTGAGGGGTGGAGAGAGCAAACAGTCTCTTTTAAGAAAATTTTTAAAAACTGGCCTGTGTGGTGGTACATGCCTTTAATCCCAGCACTCGGGAAGCAGAGGCAGGCGGACCTCTGTGAGTTCAAGGCCAACCTGGTCTACAAGATCTAGTTCCAGGGCAGCTAGGACTGTTACACAGAGATGCCCCATCTTGAAAAGCTGATGGATGGATGGATGGATGGATGGATGGATGGATGGATGGATAGATAGATAGATAGATAGATGAAATCCTGCCCCAAAGCGGCAGAGAAACACTGTTTTGAAAAACAAACAAAAAAAGCATATGTGTGCTACTTTCTTAGCTTTTTTTCCCCCAATTATTCTGAAAGAATTACTGCAATTTTGCAAATCTGTGAATTGTCTAGGAAGATGTAGTTTTTCTGTTATGGGTTTCATGGCTTTATGGATTCTGAGTATATCTTCTTTAAAAAAATATTTATTTATTTATTCTGTATGCAATATTCTGTCTGCGTGTATGTCTGCAAGCCTGAAGAGGGCACCAGATCTCATTACATATGGTTGTGAGCCACCATGTGGTTGCTGGGAATTGAACTCAGGACCTTTGGAAGAGCAGGCAATGCTCTTAACCACTAAGCTATCTCTCCAGCCTCCCTGAGTATATCTTTTAAAGGTTGATTTCTCAATTTTCTATTTCTCCAATCCTACTTCTTTCTACACTTATATTTCCCCTGCTCTTTAACTTTTTTCCTCTCTTGCTAGGGTTTTGTCATCAACTGAAGTCTTATCAACTGACACAGACAGCAGCTCAGCTGAAGACAGTGACTTTGAAGAAATGGGAAAGAACATTGAGAACATGCTGCAAAACAAGAAAACGAGCTCTCAGCTGTCTCGTGAACGGGAGGAGCAGGAGCGGAAGGAACTACAACGGATGCTACTGGGTGAGGGAGCTTCTCAGACAAGTAAAGAAAGGGATCAAAAATGGAGCTTGGATAAGGGCAGACTTGAGTCCAAGCCGGAAACAAAGTAAGAAATGAGTATAGAAAACCCTGTAGATGAGGTAGAGAGATTTCTTCAAACTGAACTCCAGTCTGTGAGGAAAAAATTTTGAAGAGATACTGCCAGCCGACTGCTTCCTCTTTCTGAGTCCAGGTAACTGGCCATGCCAGGGCTACCAGTGTTATCAGCTTTCTGGGAACTCATCCTCCAGAGTAACAGTTTTGAAAAATACAGGAAATATCTGGCTTGGTGTGGTGGCACATACCTGTAGAGTGAGGCAGAGACTCTTGATTTGAAGGCCTACCTGGGATACATAGTGAGACCCTATCTTCAAAACAAACCATGCATACATACATATGCAAGCAAATAAATAAATAAAATGGAGAGTTTCTAGATGAATTTGCCAGGTTGTCTTTGAAGTTTCTGAATTTATATTTAAAATCTTATGCAGATAGGCAGTTTTCTGAGAAGATTCATGGTTTTCAGAAGATTCTTAAAGGAAGCTTAGATCCAAAAAGTGCTAAAAATTATCCAATAATTGCAGACTGGGGATAATGGATAACAAGGTCCCCATGATTCCTCTGGTAATAGATATCAAGCAGGCAGTGGATGTTGTTACTGAGAGGATGAAGTTTGAGGGTGAAGATTAATGTGACCATTTTCATTCATACCAGTCTTACCTTTGTTTGCCCATCTCTGTAATGTTATGTATGACTTTGTTTTTCTGGCTCTTTGTAAAGATATATGGCTTTTTGTGGTTTTTTTGTTTGTTTGTTTGTTTACTTGCTTGTTTTTTTTGTTTTTTATTTTAAAGATTTATTTAAATCTGTCTGTCTGTATCCTTGCTGGCCAGAAGAGGGCACCAGATCTCATTACAGATAGCTGTGAGCCACCATGTGGTTGCTGGGAATTGAACTCAGGACCTCTGGAAGAACAGTCAGTGCTCTTAACCTCTGAGCCATCTCTCCAGCCCTACTTGCTTGTTTTTGAGACTATGTCTCTTTCTGTAGCTCTAGCTGTCCGGGAACTTGCTCTGTAGACCAGGCTGGCCTTGAATTCACAGAGATCTGTCTACCTCTGACTGCTGTGTACTGGGATTAAAGGCATGCACCAAAGGCAGAATCATCTTGAATCGTCTCTCCATACCTACTGAGTTTAGTCTACATTTTTTTTTTTTTTTTTTTAGTTTTTTGAGACAGGGTTTCTCTGTAGCTTTGGAGCCTTTGGAGCCTGTCCTGGAACTAGCTCTTGTAGACCAGACTGGCCTCGAACTCACCAAGATCCGCCTGCCTCTGCCTCCAGGTGCTGGGATTAAAGGCGTGCATCACCTGTCTACAGTTTTACAAGATCCCCAGATGTTTCCTCTTCATATTAAAATTTGAGAAGCATGCGCTGGGCTTGTTTATTCCTCCTGAGTCCTTGCTTAGATGTTTTCATCAACTGTCTTCTGCTAAGAATTTTCTGTCACTCTGCTATTCAGAGGAATAAAAGTATAACTATTGCTTCTCGATCTCCAATAGCAAACATAATACTTTGAGGTATTTCTAGAATGTTTGTATTTATAAAAATGGAAATTGGCAGTGGTTAAAAGAAGTCAGGAAAGGGCAAATCAGGGTGTTCTTGTTGCTATTAACAACTCTCTGCTTTTAATAGAACTAGGGTTTTGTGGTATGTTGAATGTATACAACTCCAAAAAAGTAGCAATTTGGGTTTTATAGGGAATGTTTGGAAATTGTTTTCTATCTTGCAGCAGCAGGCTCAGCAGCCGCAGGAAATAATCACAGAGATGATGATACAGCTTCGGTGACTAGCCTTAACTCTTCTGCCACTGGCCGCTGTCTCAAGATTTATCGAACATTTCGAGATGAAGAGGGGAAGGAGTATGTTCGTTGTGAGACAGTCCGAAAAGCAGCTGTTATTGATGCTTATGTGCGCATACGTACCACAAAAGATGAGGAATTCATGTGAGTTTGATGTGCCACTTTTTAGTGTGGCAGGAAAAATAATGGAAACAACGTATATGTATGAGTTGTAGTGATAGGAATATATATTGTTATCCCTGGAAATCTGCTTTGTTTAGAACCTTCTTGCCTTTAGATCTTTGGATTTGAACAGAGCTAAATCACTGGGAAAATAACTAGCTTGCTATGTTTGGAGTATGGTGATTTATTTTGCCTTTGCAAAAATCATTCCTATAAAACCAGGACTTGGGAGGATTCAGCAGAAGGAACGTGGGTTCTAGACAGTCTGGACTGTAAAACATTGTCTCAAACATCAAAAGCAAAATCTTAATGATCATTTAGGACTTGGACTGAGAGATGCTATTTTATACATGTGGAAGACTGACTATCAAGGAACATGAAGATGGCAGGCAGTTTATTTCATTTCAGCCTGGATGAATTATTTATATTTTGAGATGGTAGCTTTCAGGGTAATCATCTTGATTTAGGTTGTTTATGGTCCTGTTGTATTTTTTTCTCTTGTTATTCAGTCGAAAATTTGCCCTTTTTGATGAGCAACATAGAGAAGAGATGCGAAAAGAACGGCGGAGGATTCAAGAGCAATTGAGAAGACTTAAACGAAACCAGGAAAAGGAGAAGCTAAAGGGCCCTCCTGAGAAAAAGCCCAAAAAAATGAAGGAGCGCCCTGACCTAAAAGTAAGTATACAATAGCCAGGTATTGTCGAACACAATGTAATTCTAGTACTTGATAGGCTGCCACAGGATTGTGAGCTTGAAACACATAGAGACCCTGTCTTGAAAAGAAAAAGAAAAAATGTTTAATGATATGATCACCACTAATAAAGCAAAGGAAGGTAGCATAACTTTTCCCTCAGTTTTTGTCATCTTTAGTTATTCAAAATGGAAGCAATATTGTGGAGCACTGGGTTATATTATTTGTAACAACACCTGCAGTTCCAGTACCAGGGAAGCTGAAGCAGGAGGATCAGGAACAAATCTACTTAGTGAATTCAGGTTCCCCTGGGCTACATGAGGCCCTCAGAAGGAAAACTCATTCACTCACATTCTCTCTCTCTCTGTCTCTCTGTCTCTCTCTCTCTCTCTCTCTCTATCTCCTCTCTAGGAGTTGGATAGATTTGGTACATTTTATTTATATTCATTTACCTTTGTTATTGGGCATCAGACCCAGGACCGATAGGTTTACTGCTGAGCTACTTCCCTAACCTTATAATGCTTTTTTAAAATGGTAGCTTTTTAAAGGAGGAGCTGGACAGGTGGCTCAGTGGTTAAGAGTGCTTACTGTATCAGAAACCTGGGGTTTAGATCTTAACACTTTATACTGGATGGTTCAAAAGCAGTTGTAGCTCCAGCTTCAAGGGATCTAGCATCTCCCTTCTGGTAGGTGCTTGTATACACAGTTGCACATATACCTATACACACTGATACACATACCCAAAAGGTCTTTTCTTTTTTTTTTTTTGATTTTTCGAGACAGGGTTTCCCTGTAGTTTCTAGAGCCTGTCCTGGACCTAGCTCTTGTAGACAAGGCTGGTCTCGAACTCACAGAGATCTGCCTGCCTCTGCCTCCCGAGTGCTGGGATTAAAGGCGTGCGCCACCACCGCCCGGCTAGGTCTTTTCTTTTTCATTAAAAGCATTTATATATTTATCTATTTACTCCCTATCTTTTGTTGTCTAGTAATTCACTCCATAAATATTTATTTGATATCTACTACATATTAGACAAGGTATATATGAAAGGTATATTTTGAAAGGTTGGATTTTCTTTTCTGACCATTCCTGGAAGAATAGAAGTGCACACGTGCTCCTAGGAGACAAACATCTGTGCTGTGATCTCCAAGCAGCAGTCTGCCTCTCTGGAAAGAAGCTGTGATAGCTATGCTCTTATAGACAGGGGTTTGAAGGCAGGGATTTCTCCTGAAAGAACAGCTTTCTAGTGGAACAGCTTCAATGGAAAGCTGCTCAAGCTGGCATCCCGCACATTCTACCAAACAGATCATATGATCTTATATCCAGACCTTTTGCTTTTAGTCATGAATTCACTTATTAATTAATCTGGTAGAACTTGGTGTTCTGTAACACCTTCCCCTTGAAGATACAGAGATGGTGATTTGGGCTGCACGAAGTGTTCCTTGAAAGATACACACAAGTTATAGTCCAAAGTTACCATTCCATCAAATTCTAGCTGGGGCAGTCAGTGAATTTACTGGGCTTACTTATAGGAGCATGGATGAAGGGTTAGTAACAAGATGTGGGTGTGTAAAATAGCCATGTCACCAAATGATCCCCCAGCATAGATGGTGACTTCCTCATAGCTGCATAGAGGGAGTCCTACTTCAGTTAATGTTCCACTCCTTACATCCATTAGCACCCCCTGAGGCTACATGCAAGGGAGCATGTTTTAGTTACTTTTCTATTGCCATGCCAAGACACCGTAATCAAGACAATTTATAAGAGAAAGTGCCTAACTGACCTTACAGTTGCAGAGGATTAGAGTCCATGGTAGCAGCACAGGATGTGGTGCGAGGAACAGCTGAGAGCTCACATCTTGATCCGCAAGCAGAAGGCGTAGAAGTGCAGTGGGACTGGCACAGGTCTTTTGAGAACTCAAGGCCCACTACTAGTGCACACCTCCTCCAACACTACTGCACTTCCTAATCCTCCCCAAAGAGTTCTACCAAGTGAGACCAAGTATTCAAGCACATGAGCCTATAGGGGACGTTCTCATACAACCACCTCATTCCAGCCCCTGCTACTCATAGGCTAGGAGCTGCATCATAGTGCAAAATACATGTACTTCAACTTTGAAAGTCCCCGTAGTTTATCAGCCTCAACACGCTTTAAAAGTCCAGAGTGGCTTCTGAGACTCGAAACAGTCTCTTCATTGTAATTTCTCGCAGTCGCACAGATACCTATACACACCGATACACATAACCCAAAAAGTCTTAAAAAGAAATTAGAAAAAGACTAGCCAGGCAGTAGCGGCACACGCCTTTAATCCCAGCACTCAGGAGGCAGAGGCAGGTGGATCTCTGCGAGTTTGAGGCCAACCTGGTCTACAAGTTCCAGGACAGGCTCCAAAACTACAGAGAACCTTGTCTCAAAAACCAAAAAAAAAAAAGGAAAGGGAAAAGACAAGAATACATAGCATCCAGGTTGTTTTGCATCGCTTAGGTTAAAAATTCCATGTACTACTATGTAATGTACACCATAAGATAAGGTAACTGCTTAATGAAAGCAACTGTGAACTTGTATACAGCATATCAGGGCGTGGTTTTGCTACTTAATAGCTCTGTGACCTTAACCTTTCCAAACCAGTTTTCTATAAAATGATATCTACCCTTGTTTCTCCCCAGTTCCACATATGTTTCTTTCTACTTTTGACATGGTTCAGCCTGTTTACCTCTAACATGTTGTGGGGTTTTTTTCTTTTTATTTTTTTCTGTTGCAGCTGAAATGTGGAGCATGTGGTGCCATCGGGCACATGAGGACAAACAAATTCTGCCCCCTTTATTATCAAACAAATGCTCCACCTTCTAATCCTGTTGCCATGACAGAGGAACAGGAGGAAGAGCTAGAAAAGACAGTCATTCATAATGATAATGAAGAACTTATCAAGGTTGAAGGGACCAAGATTGTTTTGGGGAAACAGCTAATTGAGAGGTAAGGGATAGCAGGCAGGGAGTGCTATAGCAGAGATCGGTTGAAGGTTGATGATGATGGTTGGCAGGGGTAACTGTGATGTGATTGTTCTCTGAAGTGGAACTAAGTGTTGCTGAAATTTTGGATTATAATTAGTAATTTTTTGCCAGTAATCAAAACTGCAGTGATCATTAGGGCTTACTGCTTTCCTTTTTACATGCTGTGTTTTGAGTCTTAAGTATTTGTGGAGGGCCAAGGGAGTTAATTTTTATACAAAGTCTCTACATAGCCCTAGCCGTTCTGGAACTAACTCTATAGACCAGGCTGGCCTCAATTTCTGAGATTTGCCTGTCTCTGCCTCCTAAATGCTGGGATTAAAGCCATGTGCTGCCAAGCCTGGCTAAATCTTAGTATTTACATAAATACCCTTACCACAGTAATGTTTTTCTTCTGTTTTGTTTTGCTTGTTTTTTTTTTCTGGTACTGGTAGGCACAGTGGGCAAGTGTTCTGTCTCTGAGCCATATGTCCTCAAACCCTTACACAATTTTTGAAAGTTTTGTTAAATTACCCAGGTTGTCCTCAAGCTTACAATTTTTCTTCCTCAGCCTCCCATGTAGCTAGGATTACAGGTTTGGAGCGCCACACCTGGCATGTGGGTAGTTAAGATAAAATGAGAGACTATAAAGAGCAGACTGTGCTTATGCCCAATCTTGCCCTTAGAGAATTTAATAGATAAAATTGGAGATGTTAAAAATTTTTCCATTTTAAGCCAGACCATGGTGGTGCACACCTTCAATCCCAGCATCTGGGAGGTGGAGGCAGGTGGAGCTCAGTGAGTTTGAGGCCAGACTAGTCTATAGAGTGACTACAGAGTTCCAGGACAGCCAGGACTGTTACACAGAGTAACCCTGTCTCGGAAAAAAAAGTCCCATTTTAAAAATTATAAACTGATCCAGGTGATGGTGGTGCACACCTTTAATCCCAGCACTTTGGAGGCAGAGAAACAGGTGAATCTTTAAGTTCCAGGCCAGACTAGCTCTACAAAGCGAGTTCCAGGATAGCCAGGGCTACACAGAAAAACCCTGTCTCAAAAAAACAAAAAACAAAAACAGCTAAACAAGTTATAAACCTATTGAATAGTTGAAAGTTCACAATTAAAGTATTCTAAACTCACCTGTTCACCTTTTGCCACATTTGCCTAATCTTTCTTTGTATACCTCAAATTTTTGTAATCTGAGCCATTGAGAAGTAAATTTCAGATATCATGACAGTTCACTACAAAGACACACATCTTCTAAGAATTGGGTTGTAAGACATGGTACTGTTATCATAACTAAGAAATAACACTAATTTAGTAATTTGCAATGCTCAGGCATTTTTATTCAAATTACCCAAGTCATCTCATTGTCCTTTGGCTCATTTCCTAATTATGGATACAGTCCCAGTTTAGACATAAGTGTATTTTGAGTCTGTCAAAATCTAAAACTGTCCTACTTATTTTTGTACTTTTTATGACATTAATTTTTTTAGCAGCATAAAGAATAATTGTCTCACAAAATACCCCACTTTTTAGATTTTATTTTAAGTAGAACAAAGATTTATTTTAAAAAATGAAAATGCTCAAGATTATGAGGGACTCCAAGGGAGGAATAACCCACTTTGTTTTCTACTGATTAGACTCACATTAAATATTTTTGACTAGACATTTAATAGACAACCTAGTTGATATTATGTATTTACCACATCATCAAGCACAACAGTTTCACTCCTTTTAGAGCTATTGATGATCATTGCCAAATTACTTAATTGGTTCTTATAAAGTGGTGGTTTTTCTAATTCTAGAATTCCTCTATTTTAACTGGTATTTTTGATAAGGAAAACTTCATCCTATTTTAATATATTACTGTGAATTCTGAAATTTTTCCTATATAAATTTAATGCATTTCCCCCCAATTTGACTCATTTAAGCCAGATCTTATGGTGGTTTTTAAAGTATTTTCATGTTATGAATATTTTGCCTGCATGTATGTGTGTGCATACATGCAGACAAATGCCTGCCTGGTGTTAACAGAGACCAGAAGAGAGAGTTGGATCCCCTGTAATTAGAATTAACAGATCATTATGAGAGCTGCCATATAGGTGCTAGGAATTAAACTCAGGTTCTTTAAAGAGCCGTTAACACTCTTTTTTTTTTTTTTTTTTTCTTTTGGTTTTTCGAGACAGGGTTTCCCTGTAGTTTCTAGAGCCTGTCCTGGAACTACTAGCTCTTGTAGACCAGGCTGGCCTCGAACTCAGAGATCTGCCTGCCTCTGCCTCCTGAGTGCTGGGATTAAAGGCGTGCGCCACCACCGCCCGGCGAGCCGTTAACACTCTTAACTGCTGGAGCCATCTCTCAGGCCCTTCAGATCTGTGGTTTTGAAATGATCCTGGAAATCTTTGAGAAATCATTTGCTTTCTGGTACAAGATGTTGAAAGCTTTCCTTGTCTCAGACTTAGAATTGACCATTTCTCTGAGGTATCCAGGCTCCTTTTATTTGTTAAGCCATCTCTTTATCCTATTTCGGGGAACTATAAATAACATGCTATGGCAATGTTACTGATTGCAGTGCCGATGAGGTTCGCAGAAAATCTCTGGTCCTGAAGTTTCCTAAACAACAACTTCCTCCCAAGAAAAAACGTCGGGTTGGAACCACTGTTCACTGTGACTATTTGAATGTGAGTATCTGCATTGTCTTCATATCAGATGGATTCCCCCAGCTTTCTGTGACATGACTCTGTGTCAGATATTCCTTATGTGTGTTCCTTGAGAATTATGTGCATTGTTCATTAAATGGCTTATTAAAATTTACTTATTATTTTGGGTTTTTGAGACAGGGTTTCTCTGGGTAACCCTGGGGTTTTTTTGGAACACATTCTGTAGATCAGGCTGGTCTTGAACTCAGAGATCTGCCTGCCTCTGCCTTCCAACTGCTGGGATAAAGGCATGTGCCTTTAACCAGCTTTAAAATTTATTTATTTTTGTTTGTTTATTATGTATGTATTTATCTGCATATGCACTGTGATACAAACATGGAAGTCAGAGAACTTGTGAAGTTAGTTCTCTCTTACATGGAGCCTGGAGATCAAGTTATGGTCACTATTTTGTATGGCAAGTGTCATTACCCACTGAGCCACCTCATTGCCCTGCCCCTCTTTGATGTGCAAGTTTTTTTCCTGCGTGTATATAAGTGCACTATGTATATGCTTGGTGCCAGCAGAGCCCAGAAGAGAATACACTATGGTTTTAGCTGTAAGTCACTATGTGGGTGATAGGATCGGAACCTAGGTCCTCTGCAAAAGCAGCAAAGGTCATTAACCACTGAGCCATCTCTTCAGCTTGTCCCCGCTCCAGACTTTGCTTTTAAGATTGAATTTCTCTCTAGTCCAGGATGGTCTAGAACTTACTATGTACTTTAGGCTGGCTTTGAATTTTTAGCAGTCCTCCTACCTTAACTTCCTAATTGTTGGGATTAAGGCTTAAGCCCTCCAAGTCTCGCTTTATTGAAGTTTTCTAAAATGTATCAGTATATTTGAAAAATATTTGGGTTTTTTTGTTGTTGTTTATCTAAAGCATTCTGGTTTCTTGCCTTTGTTTTGTTTTAGAGACCTCATAAATCCATCCATCGGCGCCGGACAGACCCTATGGTAACACTGTCATCTATCTTGGAGTCTATCATCAATGATATGAGAGATCTTCCAAATGTGAGTTCATTACATTAGATCTGTATAGAATAGGATAACCAAGACCCTTTGTTTTTTCTGTTACTTCAGGTAGATGGCACTAGTGCATATACCTGTATATCTGAGACCCCTAATTCTTTGGGGGTTTGTCTATTTTTAAATTGTTTAATGCAATATTAGGTAATGAAGGACAGAATGTAGGCAAAAGGACACATGAGTTATAAGAGGATATAAAGCTAGTTTTTTTCTGGTTTCAATGCAATGTTTCTTTTTGTGATGCGTATGTGAATTCAACTTTCTGAGTATTAAGGTAGCAAGAATAATTTTTTATAATTATGTATATACATTTATGCCTATGTATGCATATGCAAGTTCCCTTAGAGGTCTGAGGCATTGAATAACCTGGAACCAAAGTTACAGAGGTTGTGAGTCCCCAGACATAGGAGTTGAGAACCAAACTTAGGTCCTCTGGAAGAGCATAATATACTATTATTATATTAATAATATAATAATACTGAACCACTGAACCATCTCTCCAGCTTCAAACTTGTATGTCTTTTTTGTTTTGTTTTTTGTTTGTTTTTGTTTTTTTTTTGTTTTGTTTTGTTTTTTCCAGACAGGGTCTCTCTGTAGGAGACTGTCCAGGAGCTAGCTCTTGTAGACCAGGCTGGCCTCGAACTCACAGAGATCCACCTGCTTCTGCCTCCCGAGTGCTAGGATTAAAGGCATGCGCCACCACTTATATGTCTTATAAGAATTTTGCATTCCATAAGTGTCTGGCATATATGGAGCTAGAAAGACAGATCATTGGTTAAAAATACATACTGCTCTTCTGGAGGACTATGTGTTGAGTTTGAGGCCTGCCTGGTCAACAGAGTTAGGATAGCCAAGGCTACACAAAGAAACTGTCTCAAAAAAAAGAAGGAAGGAAGGAAGGAAAGAAAGAAAGAAAATAACTTAATTCAAAAAACAGATTTACTACATCTGAAAAATTCATTTGAGAGTTAGTAAACCAGTAAGTTGTAATTGGCTCTGTCAGTGTTCTGCTCACAAATGATGCTGGCTCTTGTTTCCACAGACATACCCTTTCCATACGCCAGTTAATGCAAAGGTTGTAAAGGACTACTATAAAATCATCACTCGGCCAATGGATCTACAGACACTCCGTGAAAACGTGCGCAAGCGCCTCTATCCATCTCGGGAAGAATTCAGAGAGCATTTGGAACTAATTGTGAAAAATAGTGCAACCTATAATGGTAATAGTCCCTTGTTCGTCTACTGTAAAGGTCATCTTTCAGATTCTTATCTCTTGCTGATTCTAAATTCATTAGATTAGAATGAATGAAAAGTCTAATGTGCATTTTTGGGTATGAACATCAGGCAGTGTACATTTCAGTCTTATAGTAAGTATTACCTTTTTTTTTTTTTTTTTTGGGTTTTTCGAGACAGGGTTTCTCTGTAGCTTTGGAGCCTGTCCTGGAACTAGCTCTTGTAGACCAGGCTGGTCTTGAACTCACAGAGATCCACCTGCCTCTGCCTCCCGAGTGCTGGGATTAAAGGCGTGCGCCACCGCCGCCCGGCTAGTATTACTTCTTTTTAGTTGCATTATATAATCCCTTTTTTTTTGACATGGTCTCACTATGTAGACCAGACTGACCTCAATCACAGAAATACTTTGGCCTCTGCCTCCCAAATAAGTGCCAGTATTAAAGCCATGTTCTGCCATACCCAGCTTCCCACTATTAATTTTTAATATAGTCTCTGGTGAATTTGAAGTCTGTGTTGAAGCAGTTGGGGTGAATAGTGAGACAGAAAGGTAAACCTAGGTAAGTTGGAGAGGTAGTGGTGTGAGTGCACTCTACAAAGAATAGTCTTATAGCCATATTTGTTTTGTGTGTTTTAATTCAGTCTGCTTTTTTGTTACAGGGTCTAGATACCCATTTTGTCATTTTAAAAAAAGCAAAAAATAGGAAGAAGAAATCAGTTTGCATTAATTCATTTTTTTTCCATTTCAGTATAATTTTCTTTGTGTGATGGGTATGTAAATTCAACTTTCTGCATGTTGAAGGAGCAAGAATATTTTTTCAGTTTTTAGAGACAGGATTTCTCTGTGTAGCCCTGGCTGTCCTGGAACTTGCCCTGTAGATCAGGCTGGCCTTGAAATCACAGAGTATCTGCCTCTGGAGTGCTGGGATTAAAGGTGTGCTCTGCTGCTGCCCATCAAGAACTGACTCTTAAATTGTCAGGACAGCTCACATACTATGGCTTATTTACACACAGACCCACACAGGCAGGCAGACATACACACACATGCACGCGCTTACACAGACACACAACACAAAATGTACTAAATGGAAAAACAGAAGGAAATACAAAGAGAGTTAAAGCAAAGCCCCACTGGGGGGATACAGCTCAGCAGTAAAGCAACTTAACCAGCATACATGCAGTCCTTGGTTCAGTCCCCAGTAGTGGCAAGAAAAGAAAGCTTCTTGCAGCCTTATAATCCTTCCTTTCTATGCTTCACACTTTAAAATTAATTTATTATGTCCATTGGTGTTTTGCCTGCATGTGATTCTGTGTGAGGCTGTAAGATCCCCTGCAACAGGAGTTAAAAACAGCTGTGAGCTGCCATGTGGATGCTAGGGAATTGAACCCGGGTCCTCTAGAAGAACAACCAGTGTTCTTAACTGCTGAACCATCTCTCCAGTCACCTCTGTGATTCATTCTTCTGACTTCCTCATGTGCCAGTGCTGATGATGGTGTGGTAGTAACATTGGCATTAAATTCTTTATTTGGATTAAGTAATCCAAATAAGAAGGCCTTCCTCCTTTTCCTCCCATCCCTCAATACTTTAGCTATAGTTTATTCCTTGATACTACCATTCCTCTCTTTTTGAGGCAGGATCTCTAAATACCCAGGCTAATCTTGAACTTGCTATATAGCTCAGACTAGCCTCAAATTTGGTATCCAAGTGCTTCAATCTCCCAATTTCTGGGATTACAGATATATACTGCCATACCTGGCTTATTTTCTTATTGTAACCTAAATATATGGATAATAGCAAATTTTGCTTTTTAATAAGTTAATAAAAATTTTCAACTTACCCACTTTTAAACTAATAAACAGTACGTCTGCGAACATTAATGTTAAGAGCACTGACTGCTCTTTTATAGATCCTGAGTCCAATTCCTAGCAACCACATGGTGGCCCACAACCATCTATAATGAGATCTGATATTCTCTGGTGTGCAGGAAAAAGAAAAAGAATAAATACTAGTTAAAGTGGGTGGTGATGGTCCATGCCTTTAATCCCAGCACTTGGAAGGCAGAGACAGGAGGATCTCTGAGTTTGAGGCCAGCCTGGTTGATTGTGAGTACCAGGACAGCCAGAGCTACACAGAGAAATCCTGTCCCGAAAAACAAACAAAAAAGAAATATTAGTTAGATGGAAATATTTTGGGATTTTGGCAGGGGGGTTCTTTTTGGGTTTGAGATGATCTCTTTATATAGTCTAGGCTACCCCAGGATCTACTTGTTCTCTGGTTGACGCATGTCAATTTCTATGATTACAGGTGTGTGTCCATGACTTCCAGCTTAAAAATATTTTAATTATTCCAAAGATGAGCTTAAATGGAACAGCTATAAGCAGTGAATATACAAGAGAAGTCAGATAGTTCAAGAATTTTCAGCTGGGTGGTGGCACACACCTTTAATCCCAGCACTCGGGAGGCAGAAGCAGGCAGATCTCTATGAGTTCGAGGCCAGCCTGGTTTACAGAGTGAGTTCCAGGAAAGGTGCCAAAGTTATAGAGAAACCTTGTCTCTGAAAAAAAATGAATTTTCTGAAGCTCTTGGTAATGATTTCTGTGAAACTGAAATAACAGTCTGTGTGCTGAAGTATCTGTTTCCTAAGTAGAAAAATTTTAAATGTTCCAATGAACATTACCATTCTCAAACACATTCTCCATCCATAGAGTAATTTTCAAGGTCTTAAAAGACTCAACAAAGCTGGCTCATGCCTTTACTCCCAGCACTAGAGAGACAAAGGCAGGTGGATCTCTGAGTTTGAGTCTACTCTTGTCTACATAGAGAGTTCCTTTCTGAGCCAGCCAGAACAACATAGTGAGACCCTATCTCAAACAGTTATAATACAAGCATGTGAGGACACAAAAAACAATTAAAATTTGGGCCTGAAGAGATGGCTTAGTGGCTAAGAGCACTGGGTGTTCTTTCAGAGGACCTGGGTTGTATTCCCAACACCCACATGGCAGTTCAGGTAAAATACCAATACACATAAAATAAAAATAAATTTTAAAAAACAGTTAAAATTCATTCATACTTTATCCATTATATATTAGGCATTGAAAAATGAAGTAAGGACTGGTGGTGTCTGTACCTGGTGTGGTAGGTAGCACACACCTATAATCCCAAGGAGGTGAAGACAGGAGGATCTGAAGTGAGTTCTAGACCCGCCTGGGATACAAGGGATTCTGTCTTTAAAAAATAAAAAGGAAATTACTGGTATATCTACCTAACTCAGTTACTAGGCTGGCACCTGGGACCTCTTAGGTTCTTTAGTAAATGTGTTAAAGTGTTGGAAATGTGGTAACTTTGGGCTTCTCACTTATAATGGCTATTTCTTGTTCTCTATAGGGCCAAAACACTCACTGACTCAGATTTCTCAATCCATGCTGGATCTCTGTGATGAAAAACTCAAAGAGGTAAGAACTAACTATAAGAGAAAGTGGTAGGCATAGTGACATACACCTGTAATCCTAGCACTTGAGAGTAGAGACAGGAAAATTAGGAGCTTAAAGAAAGTCATCCACAGCTACATCCTGAGTTCTAGTGCAACTTGAACTACATGAGAATTTGACTCAAAAATCAAAGTAGAGGGGGCTGGAGAGATGGCTCAGAGGTTAAGAGCACTGGCTGTTCGTCCAGAGGTCCTGAGTTCAATTCCCAGCAACCACATGGTGGCTCACAACCATCTATGAGATACGGTGCTCTCTTCTGGCCTGCAGGCATGCATGCATACATGCAAACAGAACATTGTATACATAATAAATAAAAAAAAAAATCAAGCCGGGCGGTGGTGGCGTATCCGGGCGGTAGTGGCGCACGCCTTTAATCCCAGCACTCGGGAGGCAAAGGCAGGCGGATCTCTGTGAGTTCGAGACCAGCCTGGTCTACAAGAGCTAGCTCCAGGATAGGCTCTAAAGCTGCAGAGAAACCCTGTCTCGAAAAACCAAAAAATAAAAATAAAAAAAAAATCAAAGTAGATTTAAAAAAAACAAATGCTGTGTTGTATGTAGGTGGAGAGTAGTGGAGTTTCGGAACTATATATTTAACAGAAAGAACCATATCTGAGGGAATGACAAATCTTTGGTACATTTGACAGATAGGTATTTAGAAATTATATAGACACTATCTCCTGTAGATGGGAAAGCCAAGTCCAAAGAGGAAAATTGCTTGCTCTGGAATCATGCTGGGATTAAGATCTCGAACCTATGTATGTAACTTTAGAAAGAATGGCAGAAAATGGTTTTCCAGGAGATCTCCTGTAGCTCACATTACAACTCATTGCTGTACCAGGGAGGCATATTGAAAAAAAATCTTTTTGAAATGGTGCCTTATCTAGCTCAGGCTGGCTTGGAACTCACTGTGTCTAATGGGTTGGCCTTAAATTCATGGTGTTCCTTCAACCTCAGCCTCCGGAGTTCTAGGATTATAGGTCTGTCTGAGCCACTAGGCCTAGAGACAGTTTAATTTTTTCAATAATTAATTTATTTTTAAGTTATGTGCATTGGTGTTTTGCCTGCATGTTTGTCAGGTCTTAGAGTTACAGACAGCTGTGAGCTGCCATGTGGGTGCTAGGAATTGAATCCAGGTCCTTTGGAAGAATTGTCAGTGCTCTTAACTGCTGAGCCATCTCTCCATCCCTGGGACAGTTTAATTTTTAAAAAGTAATTAAAAATTAAAGGATAATCCGTATTTTCAATATTTTGGGCTTTCCCCCCCTTTCCTTTGTGTGCTAGAAACTGAACTCAGGGTCTTACCTTATTAAGTAAGCACTCAACCACTGAGTTACAGCCTCAGTCCTTCTGTAAAGCCCTACTCTTTCCTTTTTTAATGTTCATTGGTGTATTACCTACTTGTATATCTGTGTGAGGATATCGGGTCCCCTAGAACAAGAGTTACAGACATTTGTGAGCTACAGTGTGGTTGCTAGGAATTGAACCTGGGTCCTCTGGAAGACCAGTCAGTGTTCTTAACCACTGAACCATCTCTCCAGCCCCATAAACTGCTATTTTACCAAAGAAGATTATAGTACCTTATAAGTTTATAAAGCACAGATAATAATGAAGTTGATACTGACATAGATATTTCACAAGAGAACAAGACTAATAAACATGTTGAATTTTCTCAACTTGATTGACATAAATTACATGTTTAAGCCACAATTAACTGAGCCTAGTAATACATACCTGTAATGGCAGTACTTGGGTGTCAGATGCAAGATGACCAAAAATTACAGGCCAGCCTAGGATATATGTTGAGACTCTGTTTCAAAATTAAAACAAAAACACCTGCCAATTACATTCCTCTTTGTATCTATTAGAAGGCTAAAGTCCTGTAACCAATGTAGACATTCAATATTGGTACACAAGGGAGGTAGAGGTAAGAGAATCAGAAATTCAAAATAATTTGTGGCAACATATCAAGTTCAAGGTTAGTCTGTGACTTAGACCCTGTCTCAAAAAAGGGGGCTAACAAGACTAAGGATTGAGGATACAAGCGGTGAGAGCACAGAGATTTTCGTAGTGCATAGACTGAAATGAATTTGTTGGATTAAGTTTCCTTTGTAGCCGGGCGGTGGTGGCGTATCCGGGCGGTAGTGGCGCACGCCTTTAATCCCAGCACTCGGGAGGCAGAGGCAGGCGGATCTCTGTGAGTTTGAGGCCAGCCTGGTCTACAAGAGCTAGTTCCAGGACAGGCTCTAAAAAAGCTGCAGAGAAACCCTGTCTTGAAAAACAAAAACAAAAAAACAAAAACAAAAAAACAAAAGTTTCCTTTGTACAGCCAGGTGGTGGTGCAAGCCTTTAATCCCAGCACTCGGGAGGCAGAGGCAGGTGGATCTCTTTGAGTTTGAAGCCAACCTGGTCTACAAGAGCTAGTTCCAGAACAGCTAGGGCTGTTACACAGAAAAACCCTGTTTCGGGGGAAAAAAACAGTTTCCTTTGTACAAGTCGCTAATCAAGCTGGGTTGTATACGGGATGTGTAGCCCACTTGGAATACGAAGGATACTCGCCTTATTAGAAGAACAAATAAAGAGTAATTAACTAATGGTAATGATGTTCTGTAGTCTCAACATTCATTTTATAAGAAAGATAACGTTATTAAAGCCTAATTTGCCAAAGATGTTTTTGTTGTTGTAACTAAACTAATGATGTCTTGAGCTTTCTATTCTTGGTGCTATATAAGAATATGATGTTATGCCTCAATTTAATGTGCCAGACTTTATTGACTCCCCATGGGAGGCCTTACCCTTTCAGAGGAGTGGATAAGGGAGCTGTGGGGTGCAGGAAGAGGGTTGGGAGGGGGAATTGTGGTTGGTATGTAAAATGAATAAAAATAAATGAATAAATAAATATATAGTATAGGAAGTATAGGAAAAAAAGAATGGGATTAGAATGCTTAAGGGAGCCAGGTGTGGTGGCAGAGGCAGGTGGATCTCTTGAGTTCAAGGCCGGCCTGGTCTACAGAGTGAGTTCCAGGACAGCCAGAGCTATATTATACAGAGAAACCCTGTTTCAAACAAACAAAAAGAATACTTAAGGGATTTTCTGACACGTCCCTTTGTATTGTTCCTTTAGCTAAAGTATCATTTATCTATATTGTCCTGAAACTGAATAGTAGATAATTCAGAGGTAAATTTTGGAGAACTAAAGTCATAAGCAGCTAACTGAACTTTAAATTATCTTTAGCTTTCCTATGATGATCACACTTAAGGAAAACTGCCTTCATTTTGCTTTGCTTTATTTCAGAAAGAAGATAAGTTGGCACGTTTAGAGAAAGCTATCAACCCCTTACTTGACGATGATGACCAAGTAGCGTTTTCTTTTATTCTGGATAACATTGTCACTCAGAAAATGATGGCAGTTCCAGATGTAAGTACTTTTTATGCCAAATATTGTGAGGATAGTACTAGGGGATGGAAAGAAGTATATAGAGGTAAGCATGTGTGTATTAGGAAATTGTAGCTAGGCAGTGGTGGTACACGCCTTTAAATCCCAGCACATAGGAGGCAGAAGCCTGGTCGACAAAGTGTGTTCCAGGACAGGCTCCAAAGCTATAGAGAATCCCTGTCTTGAAAAACAAAACAAAACAAAAGAAATTCTGTGTAGTAATGTATTCCCATAGGAACTGGGATGTAATTTTAAATACTAACCTTTTTCTGTATGAATTCATTGTTGAAAGCAAAGATGCCGAGTATCTTTGAATATTAAGAGATTCTTACTTTCTATTGTTAGCACTTAGTATTGTTAGCACTTAGTATTTGCTCTTGAATAGCCTGAGAGAGAAGAGCTGTCAACTAATAGTAGGTTCTAGATTTAGAAATGCTCCTATACAAATAACACAATATTTTGAATTTAATTTATTTATTTGTGCATGTGGGGGAAGAAGGTATAAGCCATGGTTTGTGTGTGCCCAAAACAACTTGGCTAGGTGTGGTGGCACAGCCTTTCATCCTAGCACTTGGGAGGCAGAAAGCAAGTGGGTCTTTGTAAATTCAAGGCCAGCCAAGTCTATACAGTAGGATCCTATCTTTAAAAAAAACCAAAACAAAACACTTAGGAGTCAAAGGCAGGCATATTTCTGTTAGTTTGAGGCCAGCCTGGTCTACAGAATGAGTTCCACCAGCCAGAGAAGCCCTATCTTGAAAAAACAAAAAAAGGAAATAACTCAGAAAATTGGAACTTCTTTCTATCCTATGGATCCTGGAATTAAACTCAGATCATTGGGCTTATTGGTAAACACCTCTATCCACCGAACCATTTTGCTGTTCATAAAAAAATCACATCAATAATTACTCAATGTTTGCTTTCTTTCTTTTTCCCTTTTTGTTCCAACTTTTTATGCCAAAGCTATCATCTATCATATTAGTTCTACAGACCATTTTATTATGTTGGTGCCCCCCAAATTCTTTTTTTTTGTTTTGTTTTGTTTTGTTTTTTGAGACAGGGTTTCTCTGTAGCTTTTTTAGAGCCTGTCCTGGAACTAGCTCTTGTAGACCAGGCTGGCCTCGAACTCACAGAGATCCGCCTGCCTCTGCCTCCCGAGTGCTGGGATTAAAGGCGTGCGCCACCACCGCCCAGCTCCCCCCAAATTCTTAATTAAATTTTCTGCTGCATATAATTATAATGTTCTATGTGCACAGTGTTATAAAATTTTGAGATGGAACTATGGAATAAGGAATTTGTAGTGGTAGGACCGGCAGGCCGCGTCCTGCCACCTGGTTAGCTTTACACCTGAAATAATTACACGGAAACTGTATTCATTTAAACACTGCCTGGCCCATTAGTTTTAGCCTCTTATTGGCTAATTCTCACATCTTGCTTAACCCATTTCTATTAATGTGTGTAGTACCACCAGGTGGTAGCTTACTGATAGAAGACTCTCATTGGTTAATAAAGAAACTGCCTTGGCTTTTTGATAGGGCAGGATTTAGGTGGGTGGAGTAGACAGAACAAGATGCTGGGAGTGAGGCAGAGGCCTCGGGCAATCTTCATGCCTCTCCTCTCTGGGTGAGACACGATGGAGTCAGCCACCAGGTCAGACATGCTGAATCTTTCCTGGTAAGATACCACTCGTGGTGTTACACAGATTATTAGAAATAGATTAACCAAGATGTGAGAATTAGACAATAAGAGGCTGGAACTAATGGGCCAGGCAGTATTTAAATGAATACAGTTTGTGTGTTGTTATTTCTGGGCATAAGCTAGCCAGGCGGCCAGGAGCTGGGTGGCAGGAACACAGCCTGCGCTCCCATCACTACAGCTTACCAGGAGAGATCTTAACCTGCTTGGAGAGGAGAGGCACGGCGACTGCCTGAGGCGTCTGCCTCACTCTGCTTTCTTTCTCCCACAGTTCTGTTCTGTCTACTCCGCCTACCTAACTTTCTGTCCTATTAAAGGGCCAAGGCTTTTAATTAATTAAGAATTAATTAGAGGTTAATTCTTTATTAACCAATGAAAGTAATACATAGACAGATGACCCTCCTCCATCAGGAATTTTATTTTTGCAGAACTTAGTCTTTAATGCAAAAATAAGAATTTAGTTGTAGGTTTAGAAAAGGGAGTTTTCTTTAAAAATCAGGGTGGCTGGGTGGTGGCGGCACACGCCTTTAATCCCAGCACTTGGGAGGCAGAGGCAGGCAGATCTCTGTGAGTTCAAGGTCAGCTTGGTCTATAAGAGCTAGTTTCAGGATAGGCTCCAAAGCTACAGAGAAATCCTGTCTCAAAAAACTAAATAAATAAATAAATAAATAAATAAATAAATAAATAAAAATCAGGGTGTACGAATCCTTAATAAGACCCTTAAATTACAGAGAATTTTTTTGTTTTGTTTTTTGGGTTTTTTTTGTTTTTTTTTTTTTTTTTTTTTTTGGTTTTTCGAGACAGGGTTTCTCTGTAGCTTTGGAGCCTGTCCTGGAGCTAGCTCTTGTAGACCAGGCTGGTCTCAAACTCACAGAGATCCACCTGCCTCTGCCTCCCGAGTGCTGGGATTAAAGGTGTGCGCCACCACCTCCTGGCTAATTACAGAGAATTTTCCATGAGCTTGTGTATTTCTGTGGAAAGAGTCTATAGTTTTCATTAGAAATATTTGTAACTCAGTGGAAATTGGGGCTCTCTGGTGTAAATTGTGGTTTTCATTTAACTGCCCATGCCTTCTTTTTACTAGTCTTGGCCATTTCATCACCCAGTTAATAAGAAGTTTGTTCCAGATTATTATAAAGTGATTGTCAGTCCGATGGATTTGGAGACTATACGTAAGGTGAATGATTTTTATGATCAGTGGCTTTTTATAGTCAATGTTTTTGTATATACAGCTGAATGCCTGATTGTTTTTGTCATAGAATATCTCCAAGCACAAATATCAGAGTCGAGAGAGCTTTCTAGATGATGTAAACCTTATTCTGGCCAACAGTGTTAAGTATAATGGTGAGTATTTATTTTTTTACTCATTCAACAGTCTTATTTATCTAACATTAATTTGTGTTATTAAGATTTTAAGGGCTCTGGGAGGTGGTGGCACACGCCTTAGAGGCAGGTGGATTTCTGTGAATTTGAGGACAGCCTGGTCTATAGAACAAGTTCCATGACAGCCAGGGCTGTTACACAGAGAAACCCCGTCTTAAAAAGCTGCTTAAGCAGCTTTGAGCAGTGATACCTAAATCAAGTAACTCAGTTTACTTTTTAAAATTTTGTTTTTGCAGTTACATGTATGTTGTAAGAGGGGGAGGGGATGATGTTCTATTATGCTTTTGGAGATTAGAGGACAAGTTGGAGATTTAGTTCTCTGCCTCTGCCATATGGGTTCCAGGGATTGAACCTAGGTTGTCAGGCTTGACAGTGAACCATTCACTCTGCTCAGTTGTTTGGTTGTTTGTTTGTTTGGTTGGTTGGTTGGTTGGTTTGGGGGTTTGGGGGATGGTTCAAATCAGGGTTTCTCTGTGTATCCTTAGCTGTCTTAGAACTTGCTGTGTAGACCAGACTGGCCTTGAACTCAAGATCTCCCTGCCTCTGCCTCCTGAATGCTGGCGTGAGTCAACACTGCCCAGTTCTTTTTTTTTTTCTTTTTTTTGAGTAGGTATATATTTTAGTGTGTGTTTTGTAAGAATCACTATTAAACTTTTAATCACGGAAAGCCATTTGTCCTTACTTTAGAAATTGTGTAAAGCATAGAAAAATGCGGTATGAATAAAAATCAAATGGCTATTCCTTTTCCTTTGAGTCATCACTATGTTTCTATAAGATTTGAAAAGTTACATTCCAACCCTACATGGAGCTGAGGCTGAAATGTATTGCTGGCTATAGGCCACAGCAAACTCTGGTGTGTGGAATTTAGCACCTGAATTGATGGAATAATGTGTGATAGAGTCTTTGCTAGCTGCTTCATCTGGATAGGAAGGATCGTCTCTGCTCTGGCACTTCGTTCTCCAGTTGATATAAACAAACAAATTGCAGCTTGACAAAGCTGTAATGGAAGGATATAAAAAGTATATTAGAGAGAAAAATACTTTATGGGTTAGGAAAGGCTTTATGAACTAGTAAAAGTTAGAGTTTTTGTTGTGTGTGGTTTTTCATCTTTCTGCTCCCACCCCCCAAGTTTGTGTTATGGATTATAAACTGGGATATGTTTGGCTATCTGACATGAAGTTTGCAGTGATTTTTATTTTAGGACTTACATTTTAAAACTATTGTTTTAGATGAGAGGAGGCCCTTACTACTGTGTTTCCTAGACTAGCCTGCAACTCTTGAGTGATCCTTCTGCTTGTGTTTACCAGTAACTGAGTCCACAGTTTTACTTTTATTTTAATTTTTCATTTAATTTTAAGCCCTTCATGGGGCTGGAGAGATGGCTCAGCGGTTAAGAGCGCTGACTGCTTTCGAGAGGTCCTGAGTTCAATTCCCAGCACACACATGGTAGTTTACAACCATCGATAGTGGGATCTAATACCCTCTTCTGGCTTGCAGAGCACTCATATATAAAATATAAATAAATAAAATTTAAAAAAAAAGAAAGCCAGGCAGTGGTAGTATAGTCCTTTAATCTCAGTACTCAGGAGACAGAGGCAGGTGGATCTCTGTGAGTTCAAGGCCAGCCTGATCTACATTAGCTAGTTCCAAGACAGGCTCCAAAACTACAGAAGCCCTGTCTCAAAAAAAGAAAGAAAGAGAGTGAGAGAGGAAGAGAGAGAGAGAGAGAGAGAGAGAGAGAGAGAGAGAGAGAGAGAGAGAGAGAAAGTCCTTCATATACAGTACCACATTATATGTATAAGACTATTTCCATAGAATTTTAATTTTTCATTCTTTTTAATGATAACCAAATTTCTTTAAATATATAATATCTCTTCCATCTTTCCCATTAATATTTCACTTAGAGCTTTTTGTTTTGTTTTTTGAGATGGTTTTGCGCCGGGCGGTGGTGGCGCACGCCTTTAATCCCAGCACTCAGGAGGCAGAGGCAGGCGGATCTCTGAGTTCGAGGCCAGCCTGGTCTACAAGAGCTAGTTCAGGACAGGCTCTAGAAACTATAGGGAAACCCTGTCTCGAAAAACCAAAAAAAAAAAAAAAGAGAGAGAGATGGTTTTGCTCAGGTTAGCCTCAAACTTGGCTCTTTTCCTCAACTTTCCCAGTGCTTGGATTATACAGTTGTATGCCACTGCACCCACCTTTTTACTCCCATTATGGCCCTTTTTGTTTTTTAGATTTATTTATTATGTATATAGCTTTATGTCTGTGTGTGTGCCTATTCACCAGAAGAGGGCAGATCTCATTATAGGTGGTTGGGAGTTCCTAGTGATTGAACTCAGGACCTCTGGAAGAGCAGCCAGCACAGTACTCTTAACCTCTGAGCCATTTCTCCAGCTCACCAATATGAGTTTTTAAAAGATTTATTTATTAATCTTTAAATAATCTATTCGAAAGATTTTTTTGGCCGGGCGGTGGTGGCGCACGCCTTTAATCCCAGCACTCAGGAGGCAGAGGCAGGCGGATCTCTGAGTTCGAGGCCAGCCTGGTCTACAAGAGCTAGTTCCAGGACAGGCCCTAGAAACTACAGGGAAAACCCTGTCTCGAAAAACCAAAAAAAAAAAAAAAAAAGATTTATTTTGTGTCTGAGTGCTCCAGCTGCATGTATGCATTTATGCCAGAAGAGGGCATCGGATCTCTTTATAGATGGTTGTGAGCCACCATGTGGGTACTGGAAATTGAACTTGGGACCTTTTTTGTTTGTTTGTTTGTTTGTTTATTGTATATACAGTATTCTGCCTACATACATGCCTGCAGGCCAGAAGAGGGCACCAGATCTTATTACAAATGGTTGTAAGCCACTGTGTGGTTGCTGGGAATTGAACTCAGGACCTTTAGACAAGCAGGCAGTACTCTTAACCACTGAGCTATCTGTCTAAGAGTTAGTCACTTCTTGAAATTGTGTTGTGATGACAACTGTCCTCCTCCTTTTCAGTCTTCTTTGCTGAATATTCTTACTCATAAACTTTAACTACCATCTCTCTCTCTTTTATTTTTAAGAAAAAAATCTTTTCTTAAGATTTATTTATTATGTATATGCAGTATCCTGTCTGCCTGTATGCTTACAGGCCAGAAGAGGCACCAGATCTTATGACAGGTGATTGTGAGCCATCATGTGGTTGCTAGGAATTGAACTCTGGACCTCTGGAAGAGCAGTCAGTGCTCTTAACTGCTCTCTTTCTTGATGATTCTCTGTTTTAGAGCAAGATCTGTGTCTTCGTTCACATGCTAAAAATGTTTTTTGGGGAGTTTTTTTGGGGGGGGGTTGGTTTTTCGAGACAGATTTTCTCTGTAGCTTTAGAGCCTGTCCTGGAACTAGCTCTTGTAGGCCAGGCTGGCCTCGAACTCACATTCACCTGCCTCTGCCTCCCGAGTGCTGGGATTAAAGGCATGCACCACCACCACCCACAAAATGTTCTTTTTAAAATAAAAAAATGGCTGCTTGTCTATTCACCATGCATGTAATATCTACAAAGGCCAGAAGAGGCCGGGCGGTGGTGGCGCACGCCTTTAATCCCAGCACTGGGGAGGCAGAGGCAGGCGGATCTCTGTGAGTTCGAGACCAGCCTGGTCTACAAGAGCTAGGTCCAGGACAGGCTCTAAAAAAGCTGCAGAGAAACCCTGTCTCGAAAAACTAAAAAAAAAAAAAAAAAAAAAAAAAAGGCCAGAAGAGGACATTAGATTCTTTGGAACTGGAAAGAAAGTTATGAGCTGCCATGTGGATGCTGGTCCTCTGCAAAAACAGCCAGTGTTCTTGACTGCTGAGCCATCTCTCTGGCATCATAAAATAGATATTTTAGAAAGACCAAAGGGCCAAAGATGGAGGCACGGTGCCTAGAAAGTGAGGTGGAGTGTAGAGTGACAGAACTATCAAGCATATAAGAGGGCTTCTAAGATAAAGACTGGGGAGTTGGGTTTGGCAGTTAGTGTTTCACCACTGATTAAGCCTTGAGTTCATGATCTGCTGCCTTAACCTCTCTAGCACTGAGATACAGGCATGCGTGCACTATCATGCCTGGCTCCATTTCACATATTTAAAGAATAGATAGTATATACTTGAGATATATTTTATTTGAAAAGGACTTATTTTTTTTTTTAGGTTTATTTTATGCGTCTGAATCTTTTGTTGTAGTTTTTTGCTTGGTTAGTTTGGTTTTTCAAGACAGGTTTTCTCTGTGTTGCTTTGGAGCCTGTCTTGGAACTAGCTTTTGTAGACCAGGTTGGCATCGAACTCAGAAATCCACCTGCCTCTGCCCCCCCCCCCCCCAAGTGCTAGGATTAAGTGTTATTTTGTTTTTGTTTGGCTTTTTGTTTTTATTTGTTTTTGTTTGTTTGGTTGGTTTGGTTTGGTTTTTTTCGAGACAGGGTTTCTCTATATTACAGTTATAGCTGTCCTGGAACTCGCTCTGTAGACCAGGCTGGCTTCAAACTCTCAGAGATCCTCCCACCTCTGCCTCCTGAATGCTGGGATTAAAGGTGTGTGCCAACATTGCCCAGTGTATATGAATGTTTTGATCAAATGTATTTCTCTGCACCATATGCATGCCTGGTACCCAAGGAGGTTAGAAGAAGGTGTTGGATCTTCTGGAATTGGAGTTACAGATGGTTGTGAATCCATGTGAGTGTTGGAAAATGTACAGGGATCCTGTATAAGACCGGGCAGTGGTGACACACACCTTTAATCCCAGCACTTGGGAAGCAGAGGCAGGGGGTCTCTGTGAGTTCGAGGCCAGCCTGGTCTACAGAGCGAGTTCCAGGACAGCCTAGACTGTTACAAAGAGAAACCATATCTCTAAAAGCCAAAAGAAAAAAAGAAAACGAAAAAAGAAAGTAGAAGAAAGGTTCAAGCTAAAGATTAAACGTAGGTTTTTCTGGATCTTAAATAATTATATACTATTGGATAGCAAAGTGTAAAGTTCTTGTTTTTAAATTTCAATGTTTGAGACTGGAGAGATTGTTCAGTGATTAACAGCACTGGCTGCTCTTCCGAACACCCTGGTTTAACTTTCTAGCACATATATAGCAGCCCCAAACCATATGTGATTCCAGTTTGACAGCCTCTTTGGGTACCAGGCATGCATATAATGTACAGAAATACACATAAGCAAAACTCCCACATACATAAAATAACTGCATAAATTTTAACTGGGTGTTGGTAATGCACACCTTTAATCTCAGCACCCAGAAGGCAGAGGCAGGCAGATTTCAGTGAGTTAAAGGCCAGCTTGGTATACAGAGCTCCTTCCTGGACAGCCAAGGTTACACAAAGAAACCCTGCCTTGAAAAACATAAACAAATTTTAGTGGTGTTTTAAATAAATGAATAAAAAGAGGTATGTATTAAATCAGTGTGTTGAAGAAATATAAAATTTTTTAAGTTACATTTTACTTCTTTCATAGGGTCTGAGAGTCAGTATACTAAGACTGCTCAGGAGATTGTGAATGTTTGTTACCAGACATTAACGGAGGTAGGTGGTTAAGAAGATCTAGCTCCCTGAAGCCTTTTTATTGTGTCCTTGAGTTTGAAGCTTTCCCAACTACCCTGTTTTCTTTCAAATGTAATATTCTGTCCTCTATTCTCATTCCATCATTTCTTTCTCTGCTTTGTTTAGGTTATCGGCTGTGTTCTGTTGTTAGAATAGAAACACTGTGAAGACAGGGATTGTGTATGTGTTTTGTTTATTTTTGCCTGCCCAATACCTAAATGTTGGATAAATTCTTTAATTTTATTTGTTTCTCAGTATGATGAACATTTGACTCAACTTGAGAAAGATATTTGTACAGCCAAGGAAGCAGCTCTGGAGGAAGCAGAATTAGAAAGCCTGGACCCAATGACTCCAGGACCTTACACACCTCAGGTGAGCCAAAGGATTAGGAATTTGTTAGAGTTTTCTTACGGTTTGGGAAATTGGGAGCATGTTAACAGATGTGTTTACTGAGATACCATTCTTCTCTGTCCTTCCTCTTCATATGCCTTTCGTGTGCTTTCTTGTCTTCTCAAAGGCTAAGGTGAGTGAGGGCCATGTATCTTTGTGGCCTTGTTAAATCCAGAAGAGGCAACTATGGGATGAATGAATGGGGTTGTTTATAGACAGTGTATGAGAATGCCAGATTCCTGACTACTATAGCCAGAGGCATCTTCTAGGTCTCCAGTTCTCTTGTCAGTAAATTTTGGGGTTCTAAAACATCCCTAGAATATAGATTGCTCAGTTACAGATGAGGGCCACATTTTTCTTATACCTTCTAGATATCTGATTACCTGTTACCTTAGAGGTATATCAGTGTAACTCACATCTCTCAATTTCTGGGGTTAATTCCTTTTCCTACTAAATGAAGTCTTTTATATTTATATTTTAAGTTTATATATTAGAAGACTAGAAAGCAGGGTAAATAAGAAATGTTTTAGTTTTTTGGTCTGAGTAAACCTTTTGAGTATTTCTGTATTACAGTCTGAGAAAGTTGGCATATTTGAAGAACAGACTTTAAATGCAATATTAACAGATTCTTGGTTTCTTTATTGGAGACACTGTTAGAGTGGAAAAGGACATAAGGTTTGATGTAAAACAGGCCTGGGTATGAGTCTTAGCTCTGCTACTGTCTAGTTTTGTGGTATTGGGAAATTAACATTTCTATTCTCATTTCTCTAAGATGTGCTTTCCAACGTTAAATGATTAGTTTGCATGGCACATGATAGGAATTCAGTAAATGTTTGTTTCCTTCTTTGTATGAAAGGGTTTTTATTTATTGTTGTTATTGTTTTGTAAAGTTCCTAGAGGCTCTTTCAAATTTAACCAAATACTCTAATGCAGAATTTCTTCCAATTCCCATAGGATTATTTTTCATTCTACCAGGTTTCACTCTAAATTTAAATGCAGCATACATGATCTCTGTTGGATTTTTGCTGTCTCTGTGTCTCATTCGTACACTTTCTCTATCTATCTTTTACTCTCTCTTTCATTCCAAAACCTAGGTTACTGAGGGGCCAGGTATAAAGAACCCTCAGATACTTCTTCAAGGTCCAGAACAAGGAAAGGCTCTTGGAGTTGTATGGGCAGATTGGGTCAAGGGGGCTTGGGTGAGTGATGTTGCCCAGGAAGGCCTTGTTTGCTAATAGACTCACAGTTTCCACAAGGTACTTTCTGGTAAGTTAAAGCTTGGGTATTAGCCATCATTTTCCAGAAGAATAACCACTAAGTAGCATGTGCTTTTCTCAGGTCTCAGAGAGTCATAAGCTTAGACCATTGGTGAATCAAAGCCTTGTCCTTCCTGAGCAATAGCTGTTTTGGTATACTTAGTGAGTTTGCTATGGAGGGAGAGTATGATATGGGTAGTACTGCTCCGTTCTTTTCAGTTCGTGCTCTCATCATTCCCTTCATTTATGTGTATACGTTTTATTGTCATTGCCTATTAACTTAAAAGAAAAGCCTCATGTGTGACCACCCTTACTCATTACTATATAAAATCAAAAGATTATTAGAAAGTGTCTATGGCCAGGCTGTGGTAACACACGCCTTTGATCCCAGCACTTGGGAGGAAGAGGCAGGGGGATCTCTGTGAGTTCAAGGCCAGCCTGGTCTACAGAGCGAGTTCCAAGACAGGCTTCAAAGCTACATAGACAAACCTTGTCTCGAAAAACCAAAAGAAAAAAATAAAAAAAAGTGTCTGTGTAAGATTAATCTGTCATAATACAGTTGTGATAGTATAGAAGCATGGAAGTAATCATGTTATTTTTAACTTCCAGACAGTGGCAGTCAATAATGTATTTGCATCTGGATATTTCTACTGAGCTTGCATTGAGCTCAGTACTTTAGAATTATTCATTTTGCAGTTTCTCAAAATCCTCTTTATTTTTTTAATTTATTTTTATTTATTTGTTTGTTTGTTTGTTTGTATCTTGAGGCAGTGTAGCTTTGGAGCCTGTCCTGGAACTTGCTCTGTAGACTAGGCTGGCCTCGAACTCACAGAGATCCCCCCTACCTCTGCCTCCCAAGGGATTAAAGGCGTGTGCCACCAATGCCTGGCAGTCCTCTTTATTTATATACTACACTTTAAAATTTTGCAAAAATTTTCTGATTTTCCCTTCTGTTGCATACCGGTTTATCTGTGCACTAATGTTTTGAAATCTATTTTGCGTCTATTTTGGAAACTCAAATCTTCTCAGTCAAATGTTGTTTGCTTGCTTGTTTCCAAAACAGCACATGTGGACGTATATTTGTTTCTTTGAGACAGGGTCTAGCTGTATGATCCAGACTGGCCTCAAGTTTGTGATCTTCCTGACCTAACTTTCCTAGTGCTCTATAGGCTTATACCTTTATTTCTTGCCTATAAGCAGGTTTTGTATTGACCAAAGTAACATGATGATTGGGGAAAATTAGAAGATGAGGCTGGAGAGATGGCTTGGCAGTTAAGAGGGCTTACTGCTCTTTCAGAGGACCTGAGTTTGGTTCCTAACATCCACATTGTGTGGCTTGCTGTTTTAATTCCACCTCCAGAAGTTCTGACACCTCCTTCTGGCCTCCGTAGACACTGCACTCACATGCAAAAACCTACACTCAAACATATACACATAATTTTTAAAAATGAATAAAGTCTTTTTTTAAAAGAAAACTGGAATGTGCAAAGAGGTGTCATTTATCAATTCCATCTGTTATAACTTCAATATTTTGAGTTTCTTCATATCTATGTATGTGTGTTTATGTCTATAAATATACTTTACAAGTGAAATTGATGATTATTATTTTTCTTATTCTATTCACTTCATGAGTATTTTATCTAGTCCCTCCTATCGTTGACTAGAATCTATTTGCTAAATCCCTGTTCTTTTCGGGGACAATAAAAGAGAGGGATATATCATTTATTGAATACCAGGTATTGGTACATAGCTCTTAATTCTCATGATATCCCTGTAAGGTAGATATTATTATCCATATTTTACCGGATGATTAACAGTGGTAGAACCAAGACTCAATCCCAGGGCTGTTTACTCCAAAGCCCATGTTTTGTTTTGTTTTTAACTTACCATTTAGTTTTGAAGCAATGTCTAAAAGCTCATGAACTATCAAACCATCCCATGCTCTTGTTGAAATTTAAATTCCTTCATCCAGTTTATTCTTATATGCCTCTAAGTCAGTAAAACTGTCACTAATATGAATTCCTGAGCTTAAAAACAGCAAGGCTTAGAAGAAGAAAGTAGGTTACTGACCAGAGAGGCTGTTAATATATACACTTGTCCCTAGACTTTATGCATTTCTGCTTTAGTTTCTGAACACATACACTAGATACCCGTCTGCTAGAGCTGATGTTATTCCTAGGAGTCTAAAACTTTGTCTACAAAGCTATACCAGGCTCTGTTTCCTCTTTAACCGGGTTGTCTTGCATGTCTTTTTTCTTCAGTGAATATTATAAAGGAGAATTCTTTGTATTTCTTCTAGTTGTTCCCTTGGTAGAAACTAAGTTGTATGTTTTATGCCACAGCCTCCTGATTTGTATGATAACAGCACATCACTCAGTGTTTCTCGAGATACCTCTGTATATCAAGATGAGAGCAATATGTCTGTCTTGGATATTCCCAGTGCTACTTCAGAAAAGCAGCTAACACAGGTAGGATAGTATTTCTCTTTGTGAGATTGGTGGTCTGATTGGTGGGTGGATTTGGAGGGATGGACTGATACCATGCACACATGAAGGACGACTAGACCCTTTGGCCCTGAAAACAAGGCTTTGAAATTTGATTTCTGGGGCATGGTTGGCAGAATTAAGCACAATAGAACTTTAGGGAAAGTAGGTAAGGCATCGGAGCAACCTAATAGGTAACTGACTAAAAAGACCATCTGCATTCAGAGACAGTGTTCACAACAATTGGCTTCCTATTTTGTGCATCTTATGAGTTATAAATTAAAATTATGTATAATTTTTAATTGGCTTTTGCCTGAGGTATCAAAGCGTACTTTCCGTCTGAAGTTGGTTCTCAAGGTTCCATGAAAGAGTGCAAAACCCAGAAGGATTTTCTATCTCAAAAGCTTGAGTTAGAAAGGAAGCATTACCTCTATTGACAGTTAAGAGTGAACCAAAAACTTTTCCTATTCTTTGGTTTTCTTGCCCTGTCCATTATTTCCAAAAAATGATTGGGGAATATGCACATGCCTTGAGCTATATAAACAGCCTCCACTAGCAGTAGGGTTGGCTGTGACATCAGGACAGAGCATTTGTCCTAGGTAAAAAAAAAACCTTGGTTAACTCCTATAAGCACATCCCTCAATGATGTGTTATTTGTGTTACTTACTCAGATTCGCCAGGGCTGAGGTAGGCTGGGCAAGGAAGAATCTGGTGTAGATATTGAAGGGTATGAGGAGGATGGGAAACCTAAGACTCCAGCCCCAGTGAGTATGCTTACAGAAAGCTTATGGTTACATTATACATTTATATGACAGGAGCCCCAGTAGTACAGGGCAGGCCAAATCCTAAGGTGATATCATAGAGTTTCTCCATAGTGAGTCTCAGTCTGACTTTAAACTATAGAATGAGCTAGACAAATCCACCTACTATAATTATTTAACTTCTTGTGAGGCAGCAAATGGGATGCAGGGGAAAAAAGGTATTCTGGTCTCTTAGTTAGTCGATAATGGCTGCCACTTGAACTTGTTTAGGAAGGTGAAGAAGGAGATGGTGATCTTGCAGATGAAGAGGAAGGAACTGTACAACAGCCTCAGGCCAGTGTTCTGTATGAAGATTTGCTTATGTCTGAAGGAGAAGATGATGAGGAAGATGCTGGGAGTGATGAAGAAGGAGATAACCCTTTTTCTGGTGAGTTTTTGCTCCTTTGCTTCTGTTTCTATATAGCTCACTGTTTTGCCCTCAGGACTGAACAGGAACCTACTTGCTACTTATTGTGTGCTAGTTTAAAAAAATCTGTCTCTTGGGCTGGAGAGATGGCTCAGCGATTAAGAGCATTGCCTGCTCTTCTAAAGGTCCTGAGTTCAATTCCCGGCAACCACATGGTGGCTCACAACCATCTGTTATGAGGTCTGGTGCCCTCTTCTGGCCTGCAGGAATACACGCAGACAGAATATTGTATACATAATAAATAAATAAAGATTTTTAAAAAAAATCTGTCTTTTATTGGAGTTATATTAGTAGACATGAGAGTACTGAACATACATTCAGGATGATCATGTCCATTAGCCTAAGGAGAAATGAAGATGAATAGACACAGGGGCATAAAGGTAACAGTAGAAAAGGCAGTGCCCAAGTAGCAGCTTTGAAGGGTTGTGTTTGGAAAAAGGAAAGGAAAATTAAGAAAAATAATTTTGCTAGGCAATAATGGTACGTACATGCCTTTAATCCCAGCACCCAGGAAGCAGAAAGCAGGCAGATCTATGTGAGTTTAAGGCCAGCCTGCTCTGCAGAGCGAGTTCCAGGACAGGTTCCAAAGCTACAGAGAAACCTGTCTCAAAAAAAGAAAGAAAGGCCTGAGAGGTGAGGACTATAGGCACAAAGTCTATATAGACTAGTTTTGAATACTAGTCTAAAGATGCTAATTCTGACAAGAATTTTTCTTTCTCTTGCTCTTGTTTTGTTATTCTGGTGCTATGGCTCAATGCATACAATCTAATACATTTGAGGCAAACACTCTGGCACTGAGCCATACCTCTAGTTCATCAAGCTTGTCTCTTAATGAACTACAATCTGTCTTTTTACAGCTATTCAGCTAAGTGAAAGTGGAAGTGACTCTGATGTGGAATCTGGCACTATAAGACCCAAACAGCCCCATGTGCTTCAAGAGACTACAAGGATGGGCATGGAAAATGAAGAAAGCATGATGTCCTATGAGGGAGATGGTGGAGAAGCTTCCCATGGTTTGGAGGATAGCAACATCAGGTAATGGACAGCAATATGCTACTGGGCTCTGGCATCATTTCCTAGCTGTGGTGACAAAGGGCCTAACATCAGATAGCTGTCTTCTGTCAAACATTCCCTGAGCACCTCTACTTTGGCCCTGGGAATACATAGATGAATAAGATATAGTCTGCCCTTGAAGAGCTCTGTATTTAACAAATCATTACAGATTCAGTGTCATAAATTCCTAAGAACAGGCCGGGCGGTGGTGGCACACGCCTTTAATCCCAGCACTCGGGAGGCAGAGGCAGGCAGATCTCTGTGAGTTTGAGGCAGCCTGGTCTACAAGAGCTAGTTCCAGGACAGGCTCCAAGGCTACAGGGAGAAACCCTGTCTTGGGGGGGAGGGGGTTCATAAGAACAGAATACTGAGGTATCCCTAAAAAGCTTTTAAGTAATCAGGGTCAATTTCACATAGAAGAATTTGAACTATGCATTAAAGGATGGCTAGGAGTCTGCTAAGCATATATAGTGACAGCAAGGAGGATAGGACTCTGACAGATGAAATATGTCAGAGGCACAGAAATACAACATAAAGTGTGTTCAAGAGTAAATGGTGGGGGCTGGAGAGATGGCTCAGTGGTTAAGAGCATTGCCTGCTCTTCCAGAGGTCCCGAGTTCAATTCCCAGCAACCACATGGTGGCTCATAGCCATCTGTAATGAGGTCTGGTGCCCTCTTCTGGCCTGCAGGCATACATGCAGACAGAATACTGTATACTAAATAAATAAATATTTTTTTTAAAAAAGAGTAAATGGTGTTGGTTGGGAAATTAAAACTTTTGAAATAGCAAGAGCCTATATTGTAGAGGACCATAAATGGCATGCCAAGGCATTTGGATTTTGTTCTGTTAGGGGTCCATACTTTCAGTAAAAGGAAGTTGTAGACTATGCTGGCACACTTCTGTAATCTCAGTAGTAAGAGCATGAGATAAGGAAGATCCTAAATTCAAGGTTAGCCAGCTGTGGTGGTGCAGGCCTTAAAAGGGGCAGGTGGATCTCTGAATTCAAGACCAGGCTGGTATGTAAAGGGAGGTCCAGACCAGTAAAACCCTCTGTCAAAAAGAAAAAACTCACAAACCTGGGCTATGTATTGAGGCTCTATCCAAAAACAAACAAAACTGCTGGGTGTGGTGATGCTCACCTGTGCACATTTTTTTTTTTTTTTTTTGGTTTTTCGAGACAGGGTTTCTCTGTAGCTTTAGAGCCTGTCCTGGACCTAGCTCTTGTAGACCAGGCTGGCCTTGAACTCTCAGGGATCCTCCCAAGTACTGGGATTAAAGGCATGTGTGGCCACCACCCAGCCTCCAGCATTTTATTTTTAAATACTTAAGTATCCTAAATACATAGAAAAATAGGACGTATATAAAAATATCTCTGCCAAAAAAATTCTCTGCATGGTGAGATATTGCTGATTCCCCTCCCTTTTTTCCCTATTGTATATTCTAATTTCTTTAACAGTGAATGTGCTTTTGTAATTTTTTTTCAGAAATAAAATTAGAGTAAACAAACAGAAAATAGAACATTCTAACAGAAGTGTGAAGAATTAATTGAAGGAGTTCAATACCAGGGCCACGAAGACTTATTTCAGTAGTGCAGGCCAGGGAAGTTAACACAGGACTAAGTGATAGCAGACAGAGCAGGAGTAGAAAGGAGGTATTAGAGGCAAGATATGTTAGGTTATTCAAGACTGCTACCCAAATTTGGATGCATAGATGAGTGAAACTAAGTACCAAATGAAACAGTAGGACTTGACAGCATTTGTGGTCTTGTAACTGGTAGTGTGTGTTATAGTTGGTCAGTGTCAGGCAGTTTATTTCAGGTTCTTGTGTATGAAGTCAAGAAGTTGATGTGTTTTCAACTGGATCATTTTTTTCTTAGGGGCATGTGGAACAGTCAAAAACCCATTATTTTAGTGTCTTGAGGAGGGTGAGATGAGCTAATCCCTTGGCAGTACAAAGCATGGGAATGGTCAGCTAGTGGGTGGTACCCAAGCTTGAGAGATGTCGTTTCTCTTCTCAGTTATGGGAGCTATGAAGAACCTGATCCCAAGTCGAATACCCAGGATACAAGCTTCAGCAGCATCGGTGGGTATGAGGTATCAGAGGAGGAAGAAGATGAGGAAGAGCAGCGCTCTGGGCCCAGCGTGCTAAGCCAGGTCCACCTGTCTGAGGACGAGGAGGACAGTGAGGATTTCCACTCCATTGCTGGAGACAGTGACTTGGACTCTGATGAATGAGGCTTCTCTTAAGCCTCTTAAATCAGCCTAGGTCTATTGCCTTTCCCCTAGCTTATTTATATGTATATATTGACAAATGATGTGATCAGATTACTACCTTAGCTTTAGTAATAGGTAAATAGTAGTCATCTCTCCAGATTCTAGAGTAGCAGGTTCTTTCCCCGTACCACTACCAAGAAGAGAGAGCAGACTCACTCTTCCCCATTACACTCTTTTATGCCATTTATTGTTCTTGGTGTATAAACATGGCACCATTTCACTTTCTAATTTGCAGGCTGGAATAGGTTAAAAAAAACAAACCTCTGCTGAAATAGAGAATTAGTTACTGATGGTCTGGCTCTGTGCCACACTTAAAATATAAATATATTGGACAAGCTGTTTGTTCATGTATTACTTACTTGGATATACAAAGCCTTGTTCCTAAATAGATTACAGAGACATAGCTATAAATCTTTGAAACAGCCTGTGTATCCAAAATGATAGGGATTGTATGAGTGTGCTCTCCCCTGCCCCAGGAAAAAATAATAGAAAAATGGTAAGTTTCTTAGGGCAAAGACTATCTTTTGTTTCTTTTATGCTTAGGATATGGTTCTATGCAAAAGTAGCCAATCAGTAAATGTTCTTAAAACCATGGAATCCCAACAGATATGTTACTGTGTATCTGTTCCATGCTAAGTACTTTACTAAATCCTTGGAGTGCAAAGGTAAAATAAGAACTCATCATCAAGTTGGGGGAGGGAGAGTGGAATTCAAACCATATTTATAAATCATTAGAACTGTAAGACAAATACAATTAGATGCTTAGCTATAAAATATAAAGAAAATGGAGAAGATCATGTGTGGAAAAGCAGAGAAGTCTTCCAGAGACTACCTGAAAGCTGGTTGTTGAAGAAGTCATTGGTAGGAGTGTACCAGCTCAGAAAGTCCAGGCAGGGTGTTAACATGAAAGGAAAAGTTCAAATTCTAGATATGACTTGTTTGTACCTGCCTTGTTTCAGATAGGATGCTGGAATGACTAGACATGACACTGAAAGACGGACAGGAATCATATCTTCAAGAGCTTTCATTTGAGCCGGGCAGTGGTGGCGCTTGCCTTTAATCCTAGCACTTGGGAGGCAGAGGCAGGTGGATCTCTGAGTTCAAGGCCAGCCTGGTCTACAGAGTGAGTTCCAGGACAGCCATGGCTACACAGAGAAACCCTGTCTTGAAAAACCAAAAGAGGGAGAGAGAGAGATTTTCATTTGATACCAGTGAGTGAATTTTTTTACTTAAGGAAATGAAGTCTAGAGAAGTACATTAGATTTGTTTCCGAAAACTTCTGAATATTGAACGAAGACAGAAATTGAGTCAAACTACAGACTTTTATGATCCCATTTGTGTAAGAGTCAAAAACTAAATGTATATGATATTTTTGTATATACTTGTATATGCAGAGGAGAAGATGTGAAAGAGTATATGTTATATTGTTAACAATGAACCTCTGTGGATGGGAATGGAGAAGAGGTGGTTTATTTGGTTTATGTATACTGAGTATTCTGTTTTTATTTCTGTAGCATTTGCATTTTTTAGTGTGTATAATTTTTGTAATAAAAATTTTAAAATTTGCTAACAGTAGTGTGAAGAATGGTTTGGAGGGGAGAGAAAATGTAGTTCAGGCTAAGGGGAGTGGCCCATAGTAGGATGGTGGTGGCATTGGAATGGAGAAAAGAGGGTTGGCATTGAGACATCTTCAGAAAAGTATGATCAACAGGTCTCCATAACATATTGGCACTTGGGATAGAAAAGGAAGACTGGAAAGGGTTTCTAGAGTTTCAATTTGGGAGATTAGATAGGTGCATGGTATTCATTTTATATCACCCATTTTTAAATTTCTTTGTATGTTTATTGGAAGGGCGTTCCAGACAGAACTTCTCCATGAACAGCCCTGGCTGTCCTAGAACTCACTTTTTATACCAGGTTGGCTTCAAACTCACAGAGATCCTCCTATTTCTGCTTTTCTGGTGCTGGGATTAAAGGAGTGTGCCACCACCAGCAGGCTTAAATTTATTTTTATCTTTATTAAACTGTAGTTACATAATTTCTTCTCTCCACCTTCTCCCACAAACCTGTAACATAACCCCCACTCTTTCAAATTCATGGCCTCTTTTTATATTTATTATACATTTCTTTCTTCCTTTTTCTTTTTTTTTCTTCTCTTTTTAGTTTTTTTAATGATTTATTTATTTTTATTTTGTGTGCATTGGTGTTTTGTCTGCCTGCATGTCTGTCTGTGTGAGGGTGTCAGATCCCCTGGAACTGGAGCTATAGTCAGCTATGAACTGCCATGTGGGTGCTGGGAATTGAACCCAAGTCCTCTGGAAGAGCAGCCTGGGCTCTTAACCCACTGAGCCATCACTCTAGCCCCGTCTCTTTTTGGTTATTTTTGAGACAGTTTTTTTGTGTAGCTTTGGAGCCTGTCCTGGAACTCACTCTGTAGACCAGACTAGTCTCAAAGTCACAATCCATTTGCCTCTGCCTCCTGAGTGCTGGGATTAAAGGCATGCACCACCACTACCTATTTATTTCTATTAAGCAGTGTGAGATTTAGCTGAGTGTGGTGGTGCATGCCTTTGACCCCAGGCAAATTCTGAATTCAAGGCCAACCTGGTCTATAGAACAAATTCCAGGGCTACACAGAGAAACCCTGACCTGAAAAAGAAAAATAAAATTAAAAACTAATAGGAGTAAGAAACTTCTAAATACCAGTGTATTAAAAAGTAATATTCAGGCTAGAGAGATGACTCAGAGGAGATCTGGTGCCCTCTTCTGTTGTGAATGCATACATGCAGACAGAACACTGTATACATAATAAATAAATAAGTAAATCTTTTTTTAAAGAAATGATCCAAGGGCTAGTGAGATGGTTCAGTGTTTGAGAGCATTGACTGCTCTTCCAGAGGACCTGGGTTCAATTCTCAACACCCACATGACAGCTCACAATTGTCTGTAACTCCAGTTTCAAGGGATTTGACACCAATGCACATAAAATAAGTTAATTTTTTTTTTAAAAAGTGATCCTTCAGGCAGGTGGATTTTTGTGAGTTCAGAGCCAGCCTGGTCTACAAAGCGAGTCCCAGGACAGCCAGAAATGTTACACAAAGAAACCCTGTCTTGAAAAACCAAAAAAGAGAATATATTTACAATGAGAAGACTGAACTCTGCTTGCCATGAAAGTATAGGAATCCTCCACAGGGAAAACTGAAAAGCTAGATCATGAAGGCAGGCGTGGTGGTTATACCTATAATCCCAGCGCTTTGGAGGCTGAGGCAAAGGATGCTTTGGAGTTGGGTCAGCCTGGGCTACAAGACTCTAACTTAGGAGAAAACAACAGTTGATAAATAGGCAGGAATTTAGCCATTAGCTGTAGGGCCATGAGTGGGGAAATGCTATAAGCAGAAGGAATGCTTGGACATTAAACAACATATTCGAACTATAGGTAGTTCCAGTTGAGTTGGGATACAGAGAAAGAACATAGCTGTAGATAAGAATTTCAATTTCAGGATCAGATGGTTATTTTAGAACAATTATTTTGGTAGCAGTATGATTTTGGATAGAGAGGAAGGGTACCAGATGGTAGATGATTGCAACATAAGCCATAACTGAGTCACTGGTAGCAGGGATGAAGTGAGACTTAATGACTGGATAATAGGAAGTAAAGAGAATGGAACCTGTGTTTCTGACTTCAGTTTTTAGTTACTAGCCAGGCAGTGGTAGAGGCAATTGGATCCCTGTGAGTTCAAGGCTAACCTGGTCTACAGAGTGAGTTACAGGACAGGCCCCAAAGCTACACAGAGAAACACTGTCTTGAAAAATAATTTTAAGAAATACTAAACTGACCAGGCGGTGGTGGCTCACGCCTTTAATCCCAGCACTCAGGAGGCAGAGGCAGGCAGATTTCTGTGAGTTTGAGGTCAGCCTGGTCTACAAGAGCTAGTTCCAGGACAGGCTCCAAAGCCACAGAGAAACCCTGTCTCAAACCAAAACAAAAAACAACAAAAAAACCTGAAAGCTATCATATGTACACAGAGGACCTGGTGCTGACCCATTGTAGGCCCTGTAATTTCTGCTTTAGTCTCCATGAGTTAATATGAACTTTGCTCAGTTGTTTTAGAGAACCTTGTTCTCCTGGGGTCCTCCATCCCATCTGGCTCTTAGACTCTTTCCAACTCCTCTTCCTTGGGGTTCTCTGAGCTCCAAGGGGAGGAATTTGATGGAGGCATCCCATCCCATTTAGAGCTGTGTGTTCCAATCTCTCTCTCTCTCTTCTCCCCAACCCGTGTGTGTGTGTGTGTGTGTGTGTGTGTGTGTGTGTGTGTGTGTGTTTGGCTGTGGGTATCTATATTTTTTTCCATCCACTGTAGGAGGAAGTTTCTCTGATGATGGCTCAAAAAGGCACTGATTTAATTACCTAGCAGTAGTCTAACAAATTTTTAAAAAAAAATAGAATTTCCATCAGTAGCAAAGAGAATTGAATGATAATATGCCTATTCAATGAAAAAAAATGCACTTCTGTTAATAAGGAAAATCTATTATGTGCTAGTATGGAAAGATACCCTTGAAAAAATAATTCATACAATAGTATGCAGGGTTTGATTTCATTTGAGGAGCAAAGGTGGTTATTAGTTTATGCTCATGTACTTACAGAGTATGAAAATTACTGAGTAATATGCCCTTTGAACTGCTGATAGCTTGAACTGAGATGGAATGGGCATGGTTTACTCTTGACTCTAAACCTTTCTGTTCAAGTTTTTTTTTATTTAGTGTATGGTGTGCTATATGTACTTGTAGGTACAAATTCATATGGAGGCCAGAGGTTGATGTCAGATGTCTTTAACTAATCACACTCAACCATTATTCTTCTTTGAGACAAGGTGTCTCAGTGAATGAGAGGCTCATTGATTTCTCTAGACTTCCTGTGTTTACCCTATTCCCTACCTTCACCACAGTTAAAGGTGTGCACCCCTGTGCCTGGCTTTTTACATGGGTTCTGGGATATGTCAGATGGTCAGAGGGTAAAAGTGATTGCTGCCAAGCCTGAAGACTAAATCCAATCCCTGATACCAAACAGGTTGGAGAAAACTACTTCCTGCAGTTGTTCTCTGACCTCCACGTGTATGCTCACACATGATCAAGAAAGAGAACACCAGTGAGATAAGCATGGGTTATGGGGATCCAAACTCAGGTCCTCATGATTGAGACCTGTTCTTTTTTGTTTGTTTGATTTTTGTTTTTCGAGACAGAGTTTCTCTGTATAACAGCCATAGACCAGGCTGGCCTTGAACTCACAGAGATCCTCCTGCCTCTGCCTCCCAAGTGCTGGGATTAAAAGCATGCACCACCACTGCCTGACTGTTGTTGCTATTTTTTTAATGATCATCAATGATAAGGGAAGCTAGAGCTGACTAGAGTTCCACCTAAGAGTTAATATGCATTTAATATACAAGAGAAATACTATTTCTTTTTTTTTCAAGGCAGGGTTTCTCTATAGCTATGGAGCCTGTCCTGGAACTAGCTCTTATAGACCAGGCTGGCCCCGAACTCACAGAGATCTGCCTGCCTCTGCCTCCTGAGTACTGGGATTAAAGGCATGCACCACCTATTTTAGTGTCTTTTGGTTTTGGAAGAGATAGGAACTTTATTGCTACTCCTAGGCTGTTCTAAACTCACTAAGTAGCCAAAACTGGTCTCGAACTTTGATTGGCCCTCCTGCCCCAACTTCTTGAGTGCTGGGATTTCAGATGTTTGCCACCAGTGTCAGCTCAGTGTTCATTTTAAGTGGTACCAATTTATTTGTGAATTTTTTTCTCCAGAGGTTCTTAGCAACACAGTTGTTAAGGCATAGAAGTGGAAAATACATTGTGTGTTAGGCTAAATGGTATACATCTTTGATCCTAGCACCCAGGAGTTAGAGGCAGGTGGTTCTGAGTTCAAGGCCAGCCAGGGCTACAGAGTGAGACTTTGTCAAAAATAAATAAAACAAAGCCGGGCGGTGGTGGCGCACGCCTTTAATCCCAGCACTCGGGAGGCAGAGGCAGGCGGATCTCTGTGAGTTTGAGACCAGCCTGGTCTAAAAGAGCTAGTTCCAGGACAGGCTCCAAAGCCACAGAGAAACCCTGTCTCGAAAAACCAAAAAAAGAAAAAATAAATAAATAAATAAATAAATAAATAAATAAATAAATAAATAAAAACAGGGCTGGAGAGATGGCTCAGAGGTTAAAGAAGGTTGCAGTTCAAGAGGTTCTAAGTTCATTTCCCACCATATAATGGCTCACAACCATCCATAATGAGATCTGGTGTCCTCTTCTGGTGTGCAGACATACATGCAGGCAGAACACATAAATAAATATTTTAAAAAACACACAAAACAAGCCCATAATGTGAGGACCTGGTTACAAGAGATAGTTTGAAAAACCTCCATGGTGTTGCTTACCGTAATTCAGCACTTAGAAATCTGTCTTGAGGCAGGAGGATTACAGTATGACCTTTGGTTCTGCCTTTTTTGAGATGAGGTCTCACTGTATAGCTGTGGCAGACCTGAACTCACTATGTAATCCAGGCTGGCCTTGAACTCACAGAGAGCCTCTCCTGAGTGCTGAGATTAAAGGAGTGCACCACTTTTATTTTATGTGAATATTTTATCTCCATGCATGTAAGTGTACCTGATGACTGCAGAGTCCAGAAGAGGGCATCAGATCACCTATAACTGTAGGTATGTGATAAGGTTGTGAGCCACCATATGAGTGATGGAAACCAAACCAAGGTTCTCTGCAAGAGCAATAAATTCTCTTGATTTATTGAACTATCTCTCCAGCCCTGTGATACCAGTTTTGAGGCCACTCTGAGGTATATTAGCAATACCCTGTCTTCAAAAATTGTTTAAATAATTTTGTACTTTTATGTGTGTGTATACACACACTTTGGTGTATGTGAGAGAAATTTGTGTGTGTGTGTGCGCGCGCGCACGCACATGTATACGTGTGTGTTCTGAAAACTTGTAGGAGTCCCTCCTTCTATCACATGGATCCCAGGGGTCCAATTCAAGTTGTCAGGTTTGACTTCGAGCACCTTTACCTGCTAACTCCACCCCCCAAAATATGTTTTCAAAAGTGTTGTGAAAGCCGGGCAATGGTGGTGCACTCCTTTAATACCAGCACTCTGGAGACAGAGGCAGGTGATCTCTATGAGTTTGAGTTCAGCATGGATTAAGTTCCAGGACAGCCAGGGCTGTTAAACAGAGAAACCCTGTCTTGAAAAACCAAAAACAAGTAAAAGCTTTTAAAATTAATATTCTTTTTTAAAGATTTATTTACTTATTATGCATACAATGTGCATCCTGCCTATATACCTCCATGCCAGAAGAGGGCCCCAGATCTCTATGGATGATTGTGAGCCACTATGTGTAGTTGCTGGAAATTGAACTCAGGATCTCTGGAAGAGCAGCCAGTGCTCTTAACTGCTGAGCCATCTCTCAAGGCCCACTTTTTAGTTTATTTTTTAAATTATATGTATGTGTCTGTGTGTGGACAGGGGGGTGTTAGATGTACCTGGAACTGAAGTTAGCAGGTATAAACTGTAAGCTGCCTGATGTGGGAGGAAGAAATTGAACTGAGATCTTCAGAAGAGCAATCTATACAGTTAACCACTGAGTCATCTCTCTAGTACTGTAGAATCATAATTTGAGGGCTTGGAGAGATGGCTCAGCAGTTGAGAACACTGGCTGCTGTTCCAGAGGACCTGAGCTCACAACTCTCAGCACCCACATGGCAGCTCACAATTGTTTGTAACTCCAGTTCCAGGGGATCTGAAATCCTCATGCCAATGTACATAAAATAAAATTAAATAGATCATTAAAACTCTTAATTTGAAATTGTAAGATGCATTTTATTGCAGATTGACCCTTTTGTTTCTTGTTCATGTCAAAGTTTTGTTATTGTTTGTTTTTTCTGAGACAGGGATTCTTTGTGTAGCCCTAGCTGACCTGAAATTAGACTAGGCTGGCCTTAAACTCAAAGATATTTGCCTGTCTCAGAAAACAAAAACAAACCAAAAGAACAAATGTTCTAGGTGACCATAAAAACAAGTATTAGGTAGTCATGGTAACAGAAACACACACATCCGTAGTTAAATTGACCTATAGTTTGAGATTAAGAATCATAAGCCATTTTCAGGCTGAGCTTGCCAATTTATAACAGATGATTTAGGCCAACACATTTTCCTTGCTTGACGTAAATTTTCTATTCTTTCTACCTCCTACAGCCTTCTAAGTGAAATGCCAGCTGGGACTCCAGATTCCGGCTGAAGAGCTTTCTGGACCAGAAGGAAGAAAACATTTTAGCAAAAATCCACATTTCAGATCCAAGGGCCTTAGAATTGTAATGTGGGGTTTGGGATGTTGCAGTCTTGTCGTACTGAATAGCTTTCACTGTTAGGGACCTTGAGCAGTTCCCTCGGGTTCCCTTTCTTCAGTTTTCTGGCCAAGTTAGAGTTTCATAGGGGATTTTGCCAGGCAATGGTGGTGCGTGCCTTTAATCCCAGCACTCTGGAGGCAGAAGCAGGTGGATCTCTGTGAGTTCAAGGCTAGAAGGCCAGCCTGGTCTACAAGAACTAGTTCCAGGACAGGCTTGTACAGGCTCCAAAGCTACAAAAGAAAAACCCGTCTCGGGGGGTGGAGGGAATAGTATACGGCCGCTGGGATTGGATGTGAGTTGAACTTGCTCCCAAAGAGCTCACTTGTAAGCTTGATTCTCAGTGTGGCATGGGTATTGTGACAAGGCTTACTAGTTCATTAGGGGCCCTGCCCTGAAACCCCACGCAGTTTTGGGGTTTTTTGTTTTGTTTTTTGTTTTTGTTTTTGAGACAGGGTTTCTTCTGTGTAACACTCCTATCCTGGAACTAACTCTGTAGCTCAGGCTGGCCTCGAACTCACAGAGATCCACCAGCCTCTGCCTCCCGAGTACTGGAATTAAAGGTGTGCGCACCGCCATTACCTGGCTCTTTTATTTTTTTAAATGATTTAGTTATTTATTATATGTAGTGTTCTGACTGCATGTCTACCTGTATACCAGAAGAGGGCACCAGATCTTATCTTATTACAGATGGTTGTAAGCCACCATGTGGTTGATAGGAATTGAACCCAGGACCTCTGGAAGAGCACCCAGTGCTCTCTCTCTCTCTTTTTTAAGATTATTTATTTAATACGTATACAATATTCTGCATGCATGTGTGCCTGCACCCCAGAAGAGGGCACCAGATTTCATTATAGATGGCTGGGAATTGAACTCAGGACCGCTAGAAGAAGAGTCAGTGCTCTTTTTTTCCTTTTTTAAATTGATATTTATTAAGCGCTACATTTTTCTCTGCTCCCCTCCCTGACTCTTCTCTCCCCCCTCCAACCCTCCCCCCTCAAGGTCCCCATGCTCCCAATTTACTCAGGAGATCTTGTCTTTTTCTACTTTCTACTTCCCATGTAGATTAGATCTATGTAAGTCTCAGTGTCCTCATTGTTGTCTAAGTTCTCTGGGATTGTGATTTGTAGGCTGGCTTTCTTTGCTTTATGTTTAAAAACCACCTGTGAGTGAGTACATGTGATAATTGTCTTTCTGTGTCTGGGTTACCTCACTCAAAATAATGTTTTCTAGCTCCATCCAGTTTTCCTGCAAAATTCAAGCTGTCATTATTTTTTTCTGCTGTGTAGTACTCCATTGTGTAAAGGTACCACATTTTCCTTATCCATTCTTCAGTCGAGGGGCATTTAGGTTGTTTCCAGGTTCTGGCTATGACAAACAAAGCTGCTATGAGCATAGTTGAGCACATGTCCTTGTAGCACGATTGAGCATCCTTTGGATATATACCCAAAAGTGGTATTACTGGGTCTTGAGAAAGGTTGTTTCCTAATTTTCTGAGAAATCGCCAAACTGATATCCAAAGGGGTTGTACCAGCTTGCATTCCCACCAGCAATGCAGAAGTGTTCCCTTTTCCCCACAACCTCTCCAGCATAAGTTGTCATCAGTGATTTTGATCTTGGCCATTCTTACAGGTGTAAGATGGAATCTCAGAATTGTTTTGATTTGCCTTTCTCTGATGACTAAGGATGTTGAACTTTTCCTTAAGTGTCTTTCAGCCATTTTAGATTCCTCTGTTGAGAGTTCTCTGTTTAGGTCTGTACTCCATCTTTTTTTATTGGAGTATGTGATCTTTTGGTGTCCGATTTCTTGAGTTCTTTGTATATTTTGGAGATCAGACCTTTGTCTGATGTGGGGGTTGGTGAAGATCTTTTCCCATTTTGTAGGCTGTTGTTTTGTTGACTGTGTCCTTTGCTTTACAGAAGCTTTTCAGTTTCAGGAGATCCCATTTTTTAATTGTCATTGACTGTGCTACTGGGGTTAAATGTGCCAATACGTTCAAGTGTACTTCCCACCTTCTCTTCTATAAGGTTCAGTGTAGCTGGCTTTATGTTGAGGTCTTTGATCCATTTGGACTTGAGTTTTGTGCATGGTGATAGATATGGGTCTATTTTCATTTTTCTACATGTTGATGTCCAGTTATGCCAGCACCACTTGTTAAATATGCTTTCTCTTTTCCATTTGATAATTTTTGCTTCTTTATCAAATATCAGGTGTTCGAAGATGTATGGATTGATATCCAGGTCTTCTATTCGGTTCCATTGGTCCTCCTGTCTGTTCTTATGCCAAGAGTCAGTGCTCTTAACTGCTGAGCCACCTCTCCAGCCCCCGCAGCCAGTGCTCTTAACCTCTAAGCCATCTCTCCAGCTCCCAGGCAGTTCTTGAGAAGGTGAATTATTATAAAAGAGTGAGACTAACTGCTCCCCACTCTTAGATTTCCTACCTTATGACATGATCTCTACCCCTCACATGAGCTGTCACCATGATGCCATCCTCTCTAATGTGGCACAGCCAAGGAGATCCTTACCAGAGGCTGAGTTCATATAGTTACCCAAACTTGAGCTTTCTTCCAAAATTATGAACTAAATAAACTTGTTTTCTTTGAAAACTATGTAGCTTTGTATATTTTGTTAGTGTAATAGCAAGTAAATGTCAACTATTACAGCTCTTCAAGATAAGCAGAAGTTCACACACTTTTGTGCTTGAAGTTACTCTGCTCTTGTTTTTCCATATTTTGTTTTCTTTGAGACAGGAGGTCATGTAGCTGAAGCCTTGAATTCCTTCCTCCTGCTTTCACCTTCCAAGTGTTGTGATGACAGGTGTATACCATAATGTCTTACTTGGATTTATTCTATTCTCAACATGAAATCTTTTTTTTCTGAGAGAGGATTTCTCTGTAGCTTTAGAGCCCATCCTGAAACTAGCTCTTGTAGACCAGGTTGGCCTCGAACTCACAGAGAACTGCCTGCCTCTGCCTCCTGAGTGAGGGATTAAAGGAATGTGCCACCACTGCCCAGCTAACATGAAATCTTTTTTAAGGTTTATTTTAAGTCAAGGATGGTGGCATACTCAGCACTTGGGAGGCAGAGGCCAGAGGACTCTGAGTTCAAGGCCAGCCTGGTCTCCATAGTGAGTTTCAGGTCAGCCAGGACTATGTAGAGACCTTGTGCCAAAAAGCAAAATACAAAAAAGAAAGGAAGAGCTAGAGAGGTGGCTCAGTGCTTAAGAGCACTGACTGTTCTTCCAGAGGTCCTCAGTTTAATTCCCAGCACCCATATGGTGGCTCACAACCATCTAAAATGGGATCTGATGCCTTCTTCTGGCATACAAATGAGTACATGCAAATATAGCACTCATATACATAAAATACATAGATAAGTCTTTAAAAAATTACAAGTTATGCCAGACAGTATGTAATAATAGTCTGTCTCCTCCCTTCCCCCGTTCTCTTTCTGTCTCTCTCTGCCTCTCTCTGCTCTTTCCCCTTCTTCCATTTCCCTTTCATAACCCACTAAATAAATATCCAACCTCACTCTGCATGGCATACTTATCTGTCTGTTTCTTGTCCGCTGCAGTTGCGGCTCCAGCTCCTCGTGAGACTGGCTGCTCTGTCTCGGTCTCTCACCCACCACACAGCTGGCTCCCTGTCTAGGGCCCGCTGGTCCTCATGGCCCATGCACCACTTGGGGGCTCCCTGCCTGGGACGGTTGCCTTCGTGGCCCACCGTAGTCTCATGCCCACTGCCCATGGCCGCCACTCAGGGACCTGCAGCATTTTATTTTTACCATTACATTGGTACTTGTGACTCAGCCAGGCTCTCCATGTTCCCTCCTGCCCATGGGCAGGCTGGCTGAGGACAAGTGAAACCCTGGACTTTGGAACTAGGTTTCTTTACAACAGGTCTGCATCCTATCTGCCTCAGTGCCGAACTCTATGCACACCAGCAGCTTCAGTGGTGAGTTTTCCCTTTCCAGTTCCCAACCACAGCGTTCACAGCCTTGGTTGAGCCCTTCATTGACATTTATCTCTGGTTGCTTTCCATAGCTAAAAACATGACCAGACAACCCAGGGTTGGTCCTATCATACTAGCAAAATGCAGTGCATTCAATTTGGGGCCCCAGTGTCCTTCGGATTTTTCTTTTTTTTTTTTTATTTTCTTTTGGACCACTTGTAAGTGGTCTCTGCCATGAGAAACCACTTGGAGCGGCCTCTAGCCTCTCTGGCTTCTGAGTTGCCCCACCAGAACTAGTCTGGCTTTAACACCCTGCCTGTAGAGAGAGGACACTCTCCTACAGGCTCTGTGGTGTTCGCCATCATTTCACACCCCGCCTATAGAGAGAGGACACTCTTCTATAGGCCCTGTGGTGTTTTTTTGTGGGTTTTCACATTTTCAGCTATGCTATAAACCCTCAAACTATGTTCCACTGGTGTCCTGCCAGCTCCACTTTTCCTCAAACTGCCCCTGCCACCACTGCCTACCAGATTGGTTGGATCCACGAGGCAGCTGTTTTTAATTCCATTCTTTGCTCCCCACAGCAGCTCATGGCACCACAGCTCAGCAACAGGGTGAATCACGCCTCTAGGTCTCTCTTGTTATTGAGTTTAAATCCCCCATGGCTCAAAAAAAATGTGGCTTCTCCATATAAAACGTGACCGCTGCTATTTTGACTGAGGTCAGGTGGCCTTACTGCATCATTCACTAAGGTCAGATGACTTCACTACCATCTTAACTGAGAGCCAGGTCAGGTGATCAAGTCCCACCATCTTTGCTGAGGTATTCCCTGCCTGGTCCCCAGCTCTCCAGGCAGATTCTATACTGTAGTTATAACTCGGTATAGTTATAACTCGGTAAACAGCCTTCAACTGCTATGGCATTTAAATGCTTAATTATTAAAAACTTTCATAACAAAAAGAGACAGGTTGGATCCTAGCAGCAGCACTCTACTTCCTTCAAAGAAGACAGAAGACAGATGGGCACAAAACAACGTCCATCTGCAGTTCATTTCAACTGCCAAGTGCTGACCACTGGGAAAAACTGCCTTTCATCTAAACTGAAGATCTCCAGGCAGTGGACAGAATCACTGGAATCGACAGCTTAGCTGCTCGGGTCAAGGTAGGCTTGTCTTCCTACATATTTCTTAGCCCACAGGATCTCCTGGAGCCTGGCAGGCCCTGCGCTAAACAGCAAAAGGCGACCATGGAGGACCCTGAGGAGTAGCTCTAGGTGCCAACCAAGTAAGTGCTCTGTTGTTTTTTAATCAATAACTCAAGTAAAATTTTATCCTTCTCAAAGATCTCTGATGTATTTTCACAGCTGAGAGGTTTTGTCAGTTTAAAAGAACAACCTCACCAAACAAATTTCAACAAGTACAAGTTATCAAATCTCTCTCACGCTGCTTTCCATAGTCTTAAAAATAACTTTGCATTGTGCAAAAACATCTGTCACAATCACTCTGCTGCTGTTTAGAACTTATGTTTTCACAAACCCAAAAAATTCTTGTAAGTTCCAGGGAGCCAAATTGAAGGATCCACCTTAAACAGGTCAGATACACCCCTCTCAATTCCCTGAATTTTTTTCCTAAACTTAACTTTGTACTCTGTTCTGCCAATGCCATAAACAGGTGTAAGAGACACCAGACAATTTCATACCACAAACACTAAACAGGAGCAAAGAGACCAGCTACCCCAGGATGTAACCAGCACTCAGCTTTCTCAGGATCCCCCCCCTCAAGAAGACACCCACAAATAAGCAGGAAGCAGTCTTGAGAATCCGCTGTCCCAATTCCTTTAACCTGTTGTGCCTAATCTCCTGCCTTTTATTATAAAAAAAGAGAGATGGGAATGTAATGGTCTGTCCTGTCCCTTTAAGAGACAAGCCCCTCCCACTCCCCCATCCACTGAGGCAAGCAGACTTCCTTCTGCTTCCAGCCTGTGAGTCTCTTCCTTTCCATATCTCTCCCAAAGAAGTAGCTGCTGCCATGGCTCCCCCTCTCTCCCTCCCTCCCTCCCTCCCTCCCTCCCTCTCTCTCTCTCTCTCTCTTTCTCTGCCACTCTGCTCTTTCCCCTTCTCCCCTTCTCCCCTTTCCCTTCCATAACCCACTAAATAAATATCCAACCTTACTCTGCATGGCATGCCTATCTGTCTCTCACCTGCAACAGCTGCGGCTCCAGCTCCTCATGGGACTGGCTCCTCTGTCTCAGTCTCTTACCTGCCACACCACACGGCTCCCTGTCTAGGGTCCGCTGGCCCTCATGGCCCACGCAACACTCGGGGGCTCCCTGCCTGGGATGGTTGCCTTTGTGGCCCACTGTGGTTTTATGCCCACTGCCCATGGCTGCCACTCAGGGACCTGTGGCATTTTATTTTTGCTATTACACAGTGGTAGCACATGCCTTTAATCCCAGCACTCAGGAGGCAGAGACAGGCAGATCTCTGAGTTCGAGGCCAGCCTAGTCCACAAGAACTAATTCCAGTACATGTTCCAAGGCTACAAAGAAACCCTGTCTCGAAAAAAAAATTACTGGTTAAGGGTAGCACATACCTTTAATCCCATCACTCAGAAGGCAAAGGCAGGTGGACCTCTATGAGTTCGAGGCCAGCCTGGTCTACAGAGCTAGTTCCAGGACAGGCTCCAAAGCTACAGAGAAACCCTGTCTTGAAAAACCAAAAAAACAAGAAAGAAAGAAAAAAAGAAGGGAAGGAAGCACTTGCTGTTCCTGTTTCCTGTTAGAGGACTTAAATTTGGTTCCCAGCACCCATAGGGCAGCTCCCAGCTGTCTAATTCTAGTTCCAGTGACACCCTCTTGCCTCCACGGGCACCATACCATGTATGAATAGTGTTGTAATTCTGCTGGCCTTCCCTGTCACCTGGGTACCCTGTCCCTTTAAGAGACAAGCTTTGCCCACCCCCAATCTCCCCCCCATTCCCCCGAGGCAAGCTGATCTCCTGTCTTCTTTCCTCTATCTTTCTTCTGAAGACAGTCTCTGCCTCTCCCTTTCCCCTTTCTTTTTCCTTTCTTTCCCTTCCCCCTTTTTCTCCCCCTCCCATAACCCCTTACCCTTATACCCTTCCCAATACCCACTAAATATACTATACCCAAACTCTCTCTGCATAGCATACTCTTTCCACCCACCCAGGTCTCCCACCCACCAGGGGACCTGCCAGAGTTGTGTTGCCGTAAATCTTTCAAATACAGTGCACACATATACATGCAAGCAAAACACTGAAACATAAGAGAATACATCCTGGTGTAATGCTGTGCACCTTTTCTCTTAGTACTCCTTGCATCCTTTATTTTAGTAGGAGTTTTGGGGGAGGCAGAGGCTAGCAGATCTCTGTGAGTTATAGCCTAATCTAAAATGGAGTTCCAGGACAGGCAGGAGTGAGCCTGTCTTTTAAAAAAAAAAAAGTGAACAAGTTTTAAAAGCCCTGGAGCTTTCTGTGCTGGAGGCCACGTCCCTGGAGGGAAGCTCCTCGTTCACACTCTGCCCTTCTGGCAAATCCCCTGGGCTTTAGTTTATCATCTGTAAGTGTAAGATGATAAGATCATTGTAAACATGAACACCCAAGGCACTTTGACTAGTGTCTGTAGTTCTAGCTTCTTGGAAGGCTGAGTCGTAAGTGATTGAGTCTAGGCATTGAAGTCAGCTCAGGCAACAAGGGAGACCCTGTCTCAAAAAAAAAAAAAAAAAGAAAGGAGGGAGGGGGTTGAGAAAGGGAGGAAGGAAAGAGAAGGAAGAGAGAAAAAAAGAAGGAAAGAAAGGAAGAAAGAAAAAATAAAAATGCATTGTTCAGTGCTTAGCATAATGTTTGGTTCACAGTAAAGATTTATGGCTGTGGTGGTGCATGCCAGCAGAATTTGCTGAAGGAGGTGGAGGCAGGAGGACAGCCTGGGCTACGCACATTTCGGTGAAACCTTGTCTGGGGTTGGGTGGGGGAAACATTTTTTTGAGACAGGATTTTTCTATATAGCCTTGGTGCCTATCTTGGAACTAGCTCTTGTAGACCAGGCTGGCCTTGAATTCACAGAGATGCCTTCTGAGTGTAATGGATTAGGTAAAAATGCTGCAGATCCCCAAAGTGGCTGCAGGCAGTGGGTAGCAGATCCCGAGAGCAGCCAGTTCCAGGCAGGGATGGCACAGCTTACCCAGTTCCTGGAGTGGCTGCAGTGGGTCATGAGTCCCAGGCAGGGAGCTACATGGTGGGTGAGAGACTTCAATGGGGCAGCCAGTCCCATGAGGAGAGACAGACAGACAGGCATGCCATGAGACTATACCTCAGGTCTCCAAAGGCAGCTGGTCCCAGGCAGGGAGCCACATGGCTGGCAAGAGACAGAGACATGGATAGGAATGCCATGCAAAGTGAGGTTGGATATTTATTTAGTGGGTTATGGAGGCGAAAGGGAAGAAGGGGAAAAGAGCAGAGAGAGGGGCAGAGAGAGAGAGAGAGAAACCGAAGGGGGGGAGGAGAGAAGTGGGGAGAAGGGAAAGACAGAAGCTGCCTCTTTGAGAAGGAGACTGAAAAGGAAGGACTCAGTCTGGAAGCTGAAGATCAGCTTGCCTTGGCTGATGGGGGAGGGAGTGGGCATGGCTTGTCTCTTAAAGGGACAGAGCAGACCATTACACTGAGTGCTGGGATTAAAGGTTTGCGCCACCACCACTGCCCAGCCTAATATTGTGTCTTTCATAACTAGTTTATTGTGGAAGAGTACATATCAAGTATTTTATAGATTTGTCTGATGCTGTCCATATTATCACACTGGAGTTATACATTTTAGTGACTATCAGAGCTGAAGTATGTTTCTCATTGCTTCATACACACACACACACACACACACACATACACACAGTACTAAGAATTGATTGAACCTAGGACCTTGCATGTGCTAGCTTAATGCTCTGTCACTGACTAAGCTACAACCCCAGCCTAGAATACTCAGTTCTTTAGAAGCATGTGACTAAGTACAGGTCACATTTAGGAAGCAAAATTAAGGTCAACCTCCTAAAAGAAGGTGTTAGACATATGTTAAACCAAACATGGTAGGACTGGAGAAATGGCTCAATAGTTAAGACCAGTGGCTGAGAGGGTGCGGGTTTGGTTCCAAGCACCCACTTGGCAGCTCAAAACCATCTATAACTCAAGTTCCAGGAGATCTAATGTCCTCTTCTGCTCTCTGCTGGCACCTGTGTGTATATTGTACACAGACATACATGCAGGTAAAACACCAGTACACATAAAAGTAAATCTTAAAAAAAACAAAAAAACAAAAAAAACAGCCCACCATGGTTATTTAGTGTGTCTGGCATGTGATCTTGGAAACTTTACAGTTACTGATCTTGTGGGGGGGTGTACATGCATTCAGTGGCACACTTGTGGAAGTCAAAGGAAGGAATTTGAGAGTTGGTTCCCTCCTTCCACAAAGTAAGTCCTGGGGATTAAACTCAGGTCATCAGGCTTTGGCAGCAAGCACCTTTACCTGGTGAGGCATCTCATCTGCCCAGAAACTAGTACTAAAAGCTTCCCGTGACCCAGATGTTGTTATAGTGCATATGTGTAATCCCAACACACTTTTTTTTGAGATAGGGGTCTCTGTAGCTTTGGAGCCTGTCCTGGAACTTACTTTGTAGACCAGGCTGGCCTTGAACTCACAGACATCTCTCTGCCTCTGCCTCAGGAATGCTGGGATTAAAGGGGAGCACTGCCACCACCACCTGTCTAATTCCAACACTCTTAAGGCTAAGGCAGGAGGACTACTTTGAGTTGAAAGATAGCCTGTGCCATATACCTGTTCTAAAAAACAAAACCTCCACCAGGTACTTACTTGTGGGGCAGAGGCAGGTAGATCTCTGTGATCTGTGAGTTTAAGTCCAGCCTGATCTTTATTGTAAGCTTCAGGCTAACCAAGGCTATATAATCATCCCCTCCTTCAAAAGTTACACATGACTGTTGTTCCTGAATGTACCGCCTGAGTGCAGTGCCCATGGAGGTCAGAAGAGGGCTTCTGATCTCTGGAACTGATGCTTTGTGAGCCGCCATGTTGGTGTTGGGAGGTGAACACTGGTCCTTTGCACAAGAAGCCAGTGCTCTTAACTGCTGAGCCATCTCTCCTGTCTCCCAATGGTCACTTTTACTAGTTACTTAAAGGCTGGTGAGATGGCTCAGTGGGTAAGGGCACTTGCCTTGCAAGCCTGATGACCTTAATTCAATCCCTGTAACTAACTCCATAAACTTGTCTGCTAACCTCCACATGATAATAAATATAAGAAATATATATATAAATAAATATAAGAAACTCTCCAGCACTTGGGAGGCAGAGGCAGGCAGATCTCTTTGAGTTCGAGGCCAACCTGGTCTGCGAGTTCCAGGACAGGCACCAAAGCTAAAGAGAAACCTTGTCTCAAAAAAAAAGTGTGTATATATATATATATATATATATATATATATATGAAACTCACTGTTAATTCCAGATAGCCTCAAAATCATGGGAGCCCTGCCTCGTCCTCCTTTGAAAGTGCTTAGCATTACAGGTCTGAGCCATCATGCTGAGCTTCCAATTTTAGATAATACAGTAATGTCTTCCAAGAATATAGCTTTTTTTCCCATAATTTTTGCTTCTGTCAAGTTGACTTTACAGGGCTGGGCATGTAGTTTTACTGGTTAAGCTTCTTTAGCAAGTCAGAAACGATTGGTTTAACCCCAGCACACATAAAGCCAGACAGATAATACATTTGCAAAACTCAGAGCCAGGACCCAGCATGGAATGTGTGCACAGTGCAAGTAGCCCATTGTAGCTAAAGTGTTGAATGTTTGAATGAGCAAGGGCAAAGAGGGGTGGGAAGGAATTCAGAGCAAGGTGGGAAGGAATTCAGAGCAAGCACAGCATGCCACAAGTCCCCAGAGGCCATGATGAGGAGTCTGGAATTTGTCTTGATCTTGCTGGATTATCCAGAATTGTAAACAGATGTAGGCTGCCATTAGGCTTAGAGAGATTAACTGGCTTTAGAGTATGTATTGAATTGGTGATGCAGCAAAGAAATCAGGCTTGAGGAAAGGAAATGTGTCCCTAGAGTTAGTCCAGATGAAAGCCTGACAAGGACATGGCTGAAGTGATGGCAGTGGAGTTGGAGAGGATGGGATGGATTTGGGAGATTTGAGGAGGTAGATTTGCACACCTTTATTGACTAATGTTATTGAGAGGCAAGAAATAATGAGGTGGTGCTAGAGAGACTGCTCAGTGGTTAAGAACACTTGTTGCTTTTGCAAATGACTCATGTTCAATTCCCAGCACCCACATGGTGTTTCACAAACATTTATAACTTCAGTTCCAGAGGACCCAGTCCCCTCTTCTGACCACCAAGGACACCAAGCATCCACACGGTGCATACACATATGTACACAAAAAACAGCCATGCAACCTGAAAAAAAAAAGCAAATTGAAAATTTTTAAATAAACAACTTTTATTTTTTTGGTTTTTCAAGAGAGGTTTTTTTTTTTTTTTTTAGTGTAATCTGAGATGTCCTGGAACTCAGTCTGTAGACCAGGCTGTCCTCAAACTCAGAGATGCACCTGTCTCTGCCTCCTGAGTGCTGGAATTAAAGGTGTATACCACCATCTTTCGGCTAACATTTTACTCTAATAAACCAAGTTCAAGACCAGCGCACACACACAATAAGTATATTAAAATTTTTCAAATTTTATTTTTGAGATTATAATACAGTCACAGTATATCTCCCTTCCCTGTCCTCCCTCCAAACTCTCCAATAAAGAAAGAAGAAAAATGTTGCAAATCTGGGGCTTAGGGGCTGGAGTGATGTCTCAGCAGTTAAGAGCACTTGTATACCGCCCCACAGAGGATGTGACTTACAAATCCTCAACACCCACATCAGGTAGCTTACAATTGCTTCTGGCTCCATCTCAGGAAATCTAATACCCTCTCTGTCATCCAAGAGCACCTACATGCATATGGTGCACATAAACTCAGGAGGACACACATAAACATGTAAATCGTTTTTTAAAATTCTAGGCTTACCATGACTGAGGAGGTCATATGCCCTAGGGAGAACCTACTGTTGTTACAATAGAGGTCATGCTAACAAACTGCCTTCTTTCTTTTTTAATTTTATTTTTCACTTTTTTTATTTGTTTATTTTGAGACAGGGTTTGTCTGTATATCCTTGACTGTCCTGAAAGTTGCTCTGTAGACCAGGCTGGTCAGCCTCAAACTCACAGAGATGCTCCTGCCTCTGCCTCCTGAGTGCTGGGATTAAAGACATGCACCACCACCCCCGGCTAAAATCCATTTAATGTAGAATTTCTAGATTCAAGAATATAGCACCATTACTTTACTTTTAACTGCATCCATTTGGGGGGCCGTATGTACACATGTGAGTACAGATGGCTGCAGAATCCAGAAGAGGGTGTTGGATCCTCTGGAGCCAAAGTTACAGCCAGTGATGAAAAATTGCCTAATGTGGATGCTGGGCTTCAAACTTGGGTCCTTTGCAAGAGAAAAAAAAAAAGTAAAAGTTCCTAACTGTGGACCCATTTTCCCAGCACTGACATGAATTCACTTTTCATTGCTCATTGGACTCCTCTCAATTTTATTTTCCTTTGGTTTTCCGAGATAGGGTTTTTCTGTTTAGCTTTGGAGCCTGTCCTGGAACTCGCTTTGTAACCCAGGCTGGCCTCGAACTCACAGAGATCCACCTGCCTCTCCCTCCCGAGTGCTGGATTAAAGGCATGCGCCACCACTGCCCAGGGTCCTTAAAAGTTTTAAATTTTAATTTTGTATGGATGAATAGTTTTGCCTGCTTGTATGTATGTCTATGTATCATGCATTTTGGAGCTGGGTGCTGGCAGGAGTCAAAAGAAGGCATCAGATCTTCTGGAACTGCAGCTATGGATAGATATGAGCGAATACGTGGGTGCTAGAAACTGAGCCCTGTTTCCTTTACAAAAGCAGCAAGTGCTCTCAATGGATGAGCCATCTCTTCAGCCCCTCCAGTAACCTCTTAGACATTGTCACAAACCATCCACTTTTAACTTGCGCTTCCCGGCAGCAGAAGGCAAGTGTCTCCACTTGGAGAACACACCCTCTCTCTCTGCAGTGTGATCAGCATCTTGTCTAGTGGGGCTATCCAAATCCTTGAACAGAATGCTTTGTGTGTGTTGTGCAGTGTTCAGGCTCAGCTGTTCTTGTACTTACTAGTCCTCACCCTGCTGCCTGCCCAACCTCCTACTAGGTCCCTTCATCTTCCCTTTCTTCCTCCTTCCTTTCTTCCTTTTTTCTTTTTCTCTTCTGCCTACACACTTTCTTTACATCCCCCACTCCCTTCACCTTTCATTATACTTTTTGGTTTCAGCTTGTTGAGGCTGGTCACTCAATTGAATCTAGGCATTGCTATGAAGTTCCTTTGCTTGTTTAGGTTTGTTAATACAAGGTCTCACTATCCATCACTGAAGTTGCTGGTCGTTAACATTGCAGTACTGCCCTCTATCACCGAGCTACACCTCCAAACCGCTTTCAGGTGTTTTTTGAAGTCCCTAACCTAGTTCATTTTAAGTAAACAAGATTGTATGTCTGATTCAATCTAAAAAGTAGAGGCCTTCCTCCCTCCTTCCCTTCCTTTCTTGAGACAGGGTATCAACATTGTAGCTCAGGTTAGCCCCAAACTAATGGCAAGCCTCCTGCCTTAGCCTCCTAAATACTAGGATTACAAATTTGAGCCACTATCCCCAGCTGAGGTTTCACTTATAAGAGATATTCTCCCAGACTATGATCTGGAAATGTAAGCCAAATAAACCCTTTCCTCCTACTAATAAAGAGAGAGATAGAGACAGAGACAGAGATAAATTTTCCCTGTAAATGGCCTCATTACCCTGCTCCTGTGAACTCTAGCTTGCCCTTCTCATGCTTTGCCCTGTGTAAACTTGCCCTGCTAGCCCCTACAGCTGTGTGAACTCATTTCTTGGGATGGATCATGTGTGTTATGTGTCTTCTGCTAGTTCTATTTCTCAGAATGACCCCTGACACATCTTTCAAAGTCTTTGCTCCATCCAAGCCAGGACTTCATTCTCCTGATAAGCACTGGAGGCAGTCTGTGTCACCTGCTCAGTTTATCTGCTCTCAGTTCCAGTGAGTCCTTAGGGATACTTGAGCTCTCAGGGCCTCGACTAGGAGGAAAGCTCGACGGAGGTCCGGCGAAGGATTTCCCAAGGTCAGGGATTGCTGGATGCTTGATGAGAGTAAACAATGGATAAAAAATATACACCTGAGTCCTAACTAATAGAAATAGCGATCGAAGAAATAGATAAACAAATGACAGAAACAGTCTCCGGCTCTGAGGCATTCCAAGTAACTGGAGACCAGACACTCACCTCAGAGAGCTGGACATTACTCTCTAATCTTTGGGTGTGGGCTGCACACTGTGACTCCCCTTAGAACAGTGCTCTGCAAGGGGACATTTACGGGGGAGGGGGGACGTTCCTGCATTCAAAATAAGACATTTGTAGCCAGGCGCTGGTGACACACACCTTTAATCCCAGCACTCGGGAGGCAGAGGCAGGTGGATCTCTGTGAGTTTGAGGCCAGTCTGGTGTATAGAGTGAGTTCCAGGACAGGCTCCAAAACTACACAGAGAAACCCTGTCTCAAAAAACCAAAACCAAAGCCGGGCGGTGGTGGCGCACGCCTTGAATCCCAGCACTCGGGAGGCAGAGGCAGGCGGATCTCTGTGAGTTCGAGACCAGCCTGGTCTACAAGAGCTAGTTCCAGGACAGGCTCCAAAGCCACAGAGAAACCCTGTCTCGAAAAACCAAAAAAAAAAAAAAAAAAAAACCAAAACCAAACAAAACAAAAAAATACCACATTTATTGAGGCTGGAAAGATGACTCAGCATTTAAGAGCACCACAATAGGCTCTTTTTCTTTGTTTTGAGCCAGGTTCTCACTTTGTAGGTCTGTCTGGCCTGGAACCGTCTATATACTCTACACTGGCATCAAACTCACAGAGATTCACCTGTCTAGGCTTCCTGAGTGTAGGATTAAAAGAGCGCAACAATATGCCCGACCCTAGGGGCAGTGGTCTTATTTCTTTTGTTTTTGATCTAGGGTGATCTAGGGTCTTATTCCATAGCCAAGGTTGGCCTGGAACTCACTATTTAGCCCAGATAGATCTTGAATTTGAAACAATTCTCCTGTCTAAGCCTCTCAAGTGCTGGGGTCATGAGTGTGAGCCACCATAGCTGAAATGCTTCTGTGTGTGTGTGTGTGTGTGTGTGTGTGTGTAACTTAAAAAAGGATTTATTTTTATGTATATGGTTGTTCTGTCTACATGTCTATGTACTATGTGCATGCAGTGCTCACAGATACCAGAAGAGGGTGTCAGATCCCCTGGATCTGTAGTTACAGATGGTTGTGAGCCAACATGTGGGTTCCAAGTCATAGCTCCAGCTTCAATAAATAAATGTTTGCTTTTTTTTTTTTTTTTTTTTTTTTTTTTTTTTTTTTTTTTTTTTTGGTTTTTCGAGACAGGGTTTCTCTGCAGCTTTTTTAGAGCCTGTCCTGGAACTAGCTCTTGTAGATCAGGCTGGTCTCGAACTCACAGAGATCCGCCTGCCTCTGCCTCCCAAGTGCTGGGATTAAAGGCGTGCGCCACCACCGCCCGGCATGTTTGCTTTTTTAATGAAGGAAAGTTTCTCTTCTATAAAGTCTCCCTTTGCCCCATACTGTACTATTTGGGTATACTGAAGTCTATATAACATCTGCTTTTGTTATTTTTGTAAGTCTAAAGCTGTACTAAAAAAAAAATACATGTAATAAATATGTAAAGGACTAATTAGACATTTCTCCAAAGAAGACAGACAATCAACAAGCACATGAAAAGATGATTAACATCACTGAGCTGGGTGTGTGGCACATGCCTGAAGTCCAGCTGTTCAAGAGACTAAGGCAGAGCCGGACAGTGGTGGTGCACGCCTTTAATCCCAGCACTCCAGAGGCAAAGGCAGTTGGAAGTTGGATCTCCGTGAGTTCGAGGCCAGCCTGGTCTACAAGAGCTAGCTCCAGGACAGCTAGGACTGTTACACAGAAAAACCCTGTCTTGAAAAACGAGAGAGAGAGAGAGAGAGAGAGAGAGAGAGAGAGCGAGCGAGCAACTACAGCAGGATCATCACTTGAGCCTAGGAGTTTGAGGCCAAATTGAGCACCACAGTTAAGATGCCAATCTCAAAATAAACAAACAACAACAACAACAAAATCAGAAACAAGGGTTGGGGTGTAGCTCAGTAGTAGAGCAGATGCCTAGCAAGCACAAGGATCAAGATTTAGGCCCCAAAACTGTAAAACAAACAAAAACTCAAAAAAAATCCAGAGGGGCTGGAGATATGGTTTAGGAGTTAAGAGTCCTTGTTATTCTTGCAGAGGACCCAGAAGGAAGGAGAGAACAGACCCTGTCCTCTGACCTACATATGAATGTGACACACACAGAGAGAGACAGACAGAATTTGCTTTTTGTTTTAGAGACAGGGTTTCTCTGTGTAGCCTTGTCTGCCCTGGAACTCATTCTTGTAGACCAGCCTGGCCTCAAACTCGCAGAGATCTCTCTGCCTCTGCCTCCCCAGTGCCAGAATTAAAGACATGTACCACTACTGCCCGGCCACAAAGTAAATTTTAAGACGTAATTTAAAAAAGAAACATTCAGGGGCTGGAGAGATGGCTTAGAGGTTAAGAGCACTGGCTGCTTTTCCAGAGGTCCTGTGTTCATTTCCCAGCACCCACATGGTGGCTCACAACAATCTATAAAGAGATTTAATGTCCTCTCTGGCCTGCAGGGACACATGCAGACAGAACCCTGTATACATAATAAACAAGTAAATCTTAGAAAAGAAAAGAAGGAAGGAAGAAAGAAGAGGCTGAGACAGTAGAATCGTCAAGAGTTCAAATCAGGCCAGGGTTACATAGCAAACAAAGCAAAAAGCAAACAGGAGAAGAGAAAACTAAAGAGTGTGGGTGAGGGTGTGGAGCAACGGCTGCCCTCATACTTCACTGCAGAGATCGGTAAGAAGACATGATCTCTGGAGAAAGCAGTATGGAAGTGGGGGGGTGGGGGAGAGGGACTGTAAGAAAGACTGTAAATCCCTGGGCTGGGGAGATGAGTCAGTGAGTAAATGGCACTAGAGTCTGATGACCTGAGCTAGTATCCAAAGAATGCAGGTAAAGCCAGACACAGACCTCAACAAAGGAATCTGTAATCCTAGAGGCCAGGTGAGATGGCTCAGAGATTAAGAGCGCAGGCTGTTTTTCCAGAGGAACTGGTTTTGATTCCTAGCACCCACATGGTGGCTCACAACCATCTGTAATTCCAGTTCTGGGAGTAGGGGTTTTGAAGTTTCAAAAGAAATGAGTTATTTCCAGTGTGCTCTCTGCTTCCTGTTTGTGAATGAGAAGGTGAGCTCTCAGCTGCCACTTCCGGGCCATGCCTGTCTGCTGTGTGCTCCCTGCCACGGTGGTCACAGGCTCCTAGCCTTCTGAAATCGTAACCCCAAATAAAGCCTTCCTTCTGTAAATTGCCCAGTTCATGCTGCTTTGTCACAGCAATAGAAGTGTTACCGATCTACCTGATGATTTGAGTTCATCCCCTGGGATGACTCACGTGGTGGATGGAGAGAACCAACTCTTTTGTTTTGTTTTCATTTTTCGAGACAGGTTTTCTCTGCAGCTTTGGAGCCTGTCTTGAAACTCGCTCTGTAGACCAGGCTGGTCTCGAACTCACAGAGATCCGCCTGCCTCTGCCTCTGTTTTTCGTTTGTTTGTTTGTTTTTGTTTTGTTTTGTTTTTTCAAGAAAGGGTTTCTCAGCCTGGAGTTGGTGGTGCACGCCTTTAATCCCAGCACTCGGGAGGCAGAGGCAGGTGGATCTCTGTGAGTTCGAGGCCAGCCTGGTCTACAAGAGCTAGTTCCAGGACAGACACCAAAGCTACAGAGAAACCCTGTCTTGAAAAACAAACAAACAAACAAACAAACAAGCAAGCAAGCAAAAGAAAAAATAAGCTCTGGCTGTCCTGGAACTTGCTGTGTAGACCAAGCTGGCCTCGAACTGAGATCCACCTGCCTCTGTCTCTGAAGTACTGGGATTCAAGGGGTGTGCCACCACTGCCTGATGAGAACCAACTCTTGCAAGTTGTCCTTTTGCTTACACATGTGCACCATAGCAGGTGCACTCTCACACATATGCACATTCAAGCACACGCATACACACAGCACAAATAAAATAACGAAAGATCTCTATATATAGCTTAGAGATCTTTCTTAGCATGTCCAAATACCTACACTGAATCCCTAGTACTGAAAAAAAAAATGTCAGGGAAATGGTAACTGGCATAAAGAGGGAGGATAAGAATCAAATGCCTGGAAGACAAAAGTAACAGGACCCCAGGACTGACTGGTCCCTTGTGTCTCTGGACAGGTGACAATGAGTCCACATTCCTGGTTCATGATGAGATCTACACTCGCCACAGCTGCTTGAGGACAGCAGCAAAAATAAGGCTGACTAAGCAGAAAAGACATTTAAAAAAAAGTGTTCAGTGGGCTCTCAGAATGCAGGGAGATGTGGAGAAGAACCATATTGGAGGCTCAGCTTCCAGGAAGACTGCCCCCCAGCATCACAGAAGTGGCAGAATGAACGGTACACATTCACCCACACAGATGATAGCAGGAAAGAAACTGCTTCTGTTGCTTCAAGAAGGCAGCCTTGAAAACATTGGAAATTCCCTGTCTGAAAAGAAGATGAGAGGGGGAAGCTGGGCTGTGGTGGCACACACCTTTAATCCCAGCACTCGGGAGGCAGAGACACGCAGATCTCTGTGAGTTCAAGGCCAGCCTGGTCTACAAGAGCTAGTTCCCAGGACAGCTAGGGCTACAGAGAAACCCTGTCTCAAAAAACCGAAAAGAGAAAGAAAGAAAGAAAGAAAGAGAGAGAGAGACAGACAGACAGACAGACAGACAGAGACAGAGAGAAAGAGAGCATGAGGCGGATGGGGAAGAGAGAGAGAGAGAGAGAGAGAGAGAGAGAGACAGAGAGAGAGACAGAGAGAGAGAGACAGACAGAGACAGAGAGAAAGAGAGCATGAGGCGGATGGGGAAAAGTTCCATACAGAATAGGTGTGTGTGTGTGTGTGTGTGTGTGTGTGTGTGTGTGTGTGTGGAGAGAGTTCCATTTGAGGCATGTACCCTTTCCAGTGTCTGGAGAAGGAATGCAGATGTCTAGTAGGTGGATATCTGAATGCTAGCGTTTCAGAGAGCAGTTAAGACAAGGGTGGGGCAAAGCTAGCACAACACGCGAGATGGGAAGACAGAAAAAAGAGTCCTGCGTTTGGGAAGAAAACTTGCCTGGAATTCTCTGTGCCCCTGGAAGAAGACCTAGTTGTCTACATGCATAAGCTAGAGAATGTTATCTTTCACTTTTCGTAGGTACATTTCATTTTTTTTCTTTTTCTTTTTTTTTTTTTCTTTTTGGTTTTTGAGACAGGGTTTCTGTGTACCTTTGGAGCCTGTCCTGGAACTAGCTCCTGTAGACCAGGCTGGCCTCGAACTCACAGAGATCCACCTGCCTCTGCCTCCCGAGTGCTGGGATTAAAGGCGTGCGCCACCACCGCCCGGCTCACTGTTTCATTTTCATAGACCATAGGAACAGCATCTCTAGTCCTGTTTCGAATGATTTGTCCAGATCTAAAGGGACAGCTGTAAAGGACCTTTATTGTCAATGACTGGATTTAGATCCCTCAAGGAGTGGGTGGAGAGGTAGTTTAGCAGCTAAGAGAACATACCGCTCTTGCAGAGGACCCAATTTGGGTTCCCAGTACCCATATCAGGCAGCTTACAACCTCCTGTTACTCCAGCTCCAGGAGAGCCAACATCCTCTGCTGGACTCCTGGGCAGCTGCATTCACACATGCACGTGCCCACAGACACACACACACACACCACACACGTGCATGCACACACACGTGCATGCACACACACGTGCATGCACACACACGCAATTATATAGAAAAAATCTTTCAATAATAGAATCACCTAGGAGACACATCTCCTGACCTGCCTTGAATTTGTCTCCAGAGAGATTTAACTGAGAAAAAGAATGCCTTGTGAATGTGGGCAGCACCCATCCGATGGGCTCAGGCACCAGACCGAATAGTGGAAAGGACAAAAGGAGCAGGGTGGTGGTGGTGCACACCTTTAATACCAGCACTAGGGTGGCAGCCAGGTGGATCTCTAGTTCTGAGTTAAGGCCAGCTTGGTCTTACAGAAAGAGTTCCAGGACAGCCAGGGCTACACAGAGAAACCCTATCTTGAAAAACCAAAACAGAAAAAATAAATAAAGAAAGAAAGAAAGAAAGAAAGAAAGAAAGAAAGAAAGAAAGAAAGAATAAAAAGAGCTGGTGGCCAGATGGTGGTGGCGCACGCCTTTAATCCCAGCACTCAGGAGGCAGAGGCAGGCGGATCTCTGTGAGTTCGAGACCAGCCTGGTCTACAGAGCTAGTTCCAGGACAGCTAGGATTGTTACACAGAGAAACCCTATCTTGAAAAAGCCCAAAAGAAAAGAGCTGGTGATGAAACTCAGTTGACCTAACATATACAAAGGCCTAGCCTCGATCCCCAATAGCACATAAATGGGGTGTGGGATGCACACCTGTAATCCCAGCACTGGAGAAATGGAGGTAGGGGGATAGGAATTCAAGGCCAGTCTACTGTACCGTGAGACCTTGTCTCAAAAACAGGGTGGGAGGCATGGGGAGATACCCTGGTGGGTAAAGTGCTTGCTCTGCAAGTGTGAACACTGGATGCAGATCTCCAGAACCCATGTAAAAGCCAGCTGAGCTTGGTGGCCACCTGTCATCCCAGTGTATGGGATTCAAGGTGCCTAGCTTGACGAGCTAAATTAGGGCACCCTGGATTCAAGTGAGAGACCCTGCCTCAAAGCGTGAGGTGGAGAGTAGTGGAGGAAGAAGATACCTGCCATCCATCTCAGGCCTCCATACACATATGCACATATCAGCACATGTTACCCCCCCCCCACATGCACATATATGCATACCTATATGAAGAGGGATATGCTAAATACATACTTACATATCTGGTTCATTTCCTTGTCAATTTGACACAAAGTCGAGATATATGGGAAGAGATACACTCACTTGAGGAATTGCCCCTCCATCAGATTGGCCTGTGGGCATGTCTGTGGGGCATTTTCTTGCAGAAACTTTTCAACAAAAGTGCAGAAAAATGCACACAATAAAAGAAAGGAGAGGAAACAAGAAGCCAGAGCACCTGCACTCGTCTGTCTCGGCTTCCTGACTATGGAGGAAGTGTGACAACTGTTCCTGCTGCTGCTGCTGCAGCCCTAGCCTGTTCTCACCAGCACATCCTGCCTAGCACTATGGACCGTATCTTCAAACCACGAGCCAACTAGACTCTTCCTTCCTTAAGTTCAAACTGTTGCTTTTGTCAGCAATTTTTTTTCTCAAGCAACAAGAAAAATGACTAACACAACCATAAAAACTGGTCATATGTGGTGGCGCTCATCTTTAGTACCAGCACCTAGGAGGCAGAAGCAGGTGGATCTCTAAGTTCCAGGCCAGCCTGGTCGACATAGCTAGTTCTAGGCTACCCAGGGATACACATTGAGATCTTGTCTCAAAACAAAACAAATAAAAAACACTATAAAACAGGTAATAAGGGGGGCTGGAGAGATGGCTCAGAGGTTAAGAGCATCGCCTGCTCTTCCAAAGGTCCTGAGTTCAATTCCCAGCAACCACATGGTGGCTCACAACCATCTGTAATGGGGTCTGGTGCCCTCTTCTGGCCTGCAGGCACACACACAGATAGAATATTGTATACATAATAAATAAATAAATAAATATTTTTAAAAAAAAAAAAAACAGGTAATAAGCCGAGCTGTGGTGGTGCACGCCTTTAATCCCAGCACTCCGGAGGCAGAGGTAGGCAGAGCTCTGTGAGTTCAAGGTCAGCCTGATCTACAAGAGCTAGTTCCAAGACAACTAGGGCTACACAGAGAAACCCTGTCTTGAAAAACATAAGTAAATAAATAAACAAATCACCCATACACACAAAATAATAAAACTTAAAAGAAAACACACACACACACACACACACACACACACACACAGAGAGAGAGAGAGAGAGAGAGAGAGAGAGAGAGAGAGAGAGAGAGAGAATAGTGGCCCACACCTTTGAGTTCAGGACAGGCTTTAAAGCTACAGAAAACCCCTATCTTGAAAGACCAAAAATAAAAAATAAAAATAAAAATGTTAGAGGCAGGCGGATCTCTTTGAGTTCGAGACCAGCCTGGTCTACAAGAGCTAGTTCCAGGACAGGCTCCAAAGCCACAGAGAAACCCTGTCTCGAAAAACCAAAAAAAAAAAAAAAAAATGTTAAGCTGTCTAGGATGGAGGGGATGGGCATTCTGGCTTGAGGAGAAGCTAGGGAAAAGGCACGGCTGGATATGTGAAGTAGCAAGATCTTTTTGGGGAAGTGCAATCTGCATGAGCAATACCAAGTGTGAGCACAAGGAGATGTGGCAGCAGATGCCGCTGGATTAGTAGGCGGTGCTGGCATATGGAAGGCCCTGTGCGGGGAAACTGGATGATATATGACCACCAACGGCTTTTATGCAGGGTATTGACTTCATCCTGCCTTTTAGGTAGCCTAAGGTCAAATGTGGAAGAGCAGTCAGGGAGTGCAGAGAGAGAGAGAGAGAGAGAGAGAGAGAGAGAGAGAGGGAGAGGGAGAGGGAGAGGGAGAGGGAGAGGGAGAGGGGAGAGGGAGAGGGAGGGAGGGAGGGAGGGGGAGGGGGAGGGAGGAGGGAGGGAGGGAGGGAGGGAGGGAGGGAAGGAGAGCGCGAGCAGTTGTAGTTGGTTAAGACTACAGGGAACAAGGAGGCGCAGGCTGGATTCCAGAGCTATTTTGATACCCTGCATGTGTTCTTTTGGCTCCACACCCTGTCACCTATTTTCAGCATGTAATATGAGGCCTGGCCTGTTTTTTTTTCCATAGGTGCTATTTTATGGTCCAGCTCTTCACCCCGAAGTAGCTGTTAGGATCTTTGGGAATGGGGGTCTCTATTACTAATATTGCTGGTCTACAAATATCAAAGGCCTTCAGGCGTCAGGTAATTGCATTTTCTGAACTTGCTTTCTGTTTCTCTCTTTTAAATTCTTGAGTTAAAAACTCAATGTCCTAGCCAGGCGGTGGTGGTGCACGCCTTTAATCCCAGCACCTGGGAGGCAGAGGCAGGCGGATCTCTGTGAGTTGGAGACCAGCCTGGTCTACAAGAGCTAGCTCCAGGACAGGCTCTAAAGCTGCAGAGAAACCCTGTCTCGAGAAACCAAAAAAAAAAAACCAAAAAAAAAAAAAACCCTCAATGCCCTGAATATTGTCGAGTCAAGCTATTTTTATCTATTTTAGTTCTATATCACCTGAAGTTCCATATGTGGGGGCTGAAGAGATGGCTCAATGGTTAAAAGCACATGCTGCTTTTCCAGAAGGCTCAAGTTCAATTCCCAGTATCCACATGGTGGCTCACAACCACCTGTAACTTGAGTTTCAAGGGATCTGATATGGGGTATGTTGCCTGCATGTATGTTTGTGCACTGCTTGCACGCCTGCTACCTGCTGAGGTCAGAAGAAGGTATCAGATTCCCTAGAACTGGAATTAGAGATGGTTGTGTGCTACATTTGTGGGTGCTGGGGATCAAACCCCAGGTCCTCTGGAAGAGCAATCAGAACTCCTAACTGTTAAGCCATCTCCTCAGCCCCAACTTGGGTAATTCATAGGATGAGACTGTAGAGATATAAATATATAAATACTGGGGCTGCGGATAGCTCAGTTGTTAAGAGTGTATGTCTAGGCTGTGCAGTGGTGGCGCACACCTTTAATCCCAGCTCTTGGGAGGCAGAGACAGGCAGATCTCTGTGAGTTCGAGGCCAGCCTGGTCTACAAAAACTAGTTCCAGGACAGATTCCAAAGGTACAGAGAAACCCTGTCTTGAAAAATAAAAAGAGTGTATGTCCAACATGCATGGAGTCCGTCCTCTTCAATGCCAGCACCACATAAAACCATAAAGTCTAACGTAGTGACGTGCCTATTAACTCAGGAGGCAGAAGGACTAGAAGCTCTCTCTCTTTTTTTTTTCTCTCTCCCTCTCTCTCTCTCACCCACACATACAAGCACGTGTGCACACACATGGTATCTAATAAATCAAAATAATAAGAAGAGCCCAGAAAGTAGAAGGGTCATTACAAAGGGCTATGAACAGAGATGCAGTTATTATTTGACAGAGTGTCACTATATAGGCTGGCCTCAACATTTTGGAGATCTTCTTGTTTCCACCTCTTGACTACTGAGATTATTGGTTGGCGCCACACCTGTCTTGGAGAGGATTTGTTGCTGTCTTTTTAAATTCCAGTTACTATTTATTAATGAAATGTAGGAATTTAATAATGCTTAAACTCTGCGTGTTCATACCACCTTTGGTTTATCACAGAAGTTACTTCCCAAAAACGTTACTCATAGCTGGACTGATACAGTATTTGGGAAATGCGGCAATGCAGTTTAACTGAGGTGGAGGAAGGACAGAGACAGAGAGCAAGGAAAGAGATATCTTGATTGACAGAGCCATTTTGAGGCTGACAAGAAACCTGGCTCTAGAGAAATTCCCAGGAATCCACAAGGATGATGCCAGCTAAGAACCTAAGCAGTAGAGGAGAGGGTGCTGGAACCTGGTGGCCCTCTATAATCTGCGCTATAGGTTTGCTCTGAATGAAGCTATTTTGTTTTTTCTCTAAGTCTGGGTGAACCTTTATTTTCAGTTCTTTAGATAAAGAGGCCAACAACCTGGAAAGGGGCCCAGACCAGACCTCCAGTGTGTGTGTGTGTGTGTGTGTGTGTGTGTGTGTGTGTTTGGGGGTAGAAATGGAGAGACGGGACAGGAGCCTGTACCAGGGTGCTTGCAAATGTCAGGGGTAATTTACGAGTCGATGTATTAAAAATGGTTGAGCCAGGAGTGGTGGTACACCCTTTTAATCCCAGCACTTGGGACGCAGAAGCAGGTTGGATGTTTCTGAGTTCAAGGACAGCCTGGTCTACGTAATGAGTGCCAGGAATCTGCCTCAAAAAAAAAAAAAAAAAAAAAAAAAAGTTTTGTTTTGGATGCAGAAAGATGTCTCAGCAGTCGAAAGACTACAAACTGCTCTTGAGAGGACTGGAGTTTGGAGGACCTGGGTGTAGGGCCCATGGGTCTACCCCTGCTCCCAGGGTTCATTTTGAGAACAGTTTCTGGCCAGCCAGCGTTTCCTGTTTGTTCCTGTGCTCCCTCGACCCTGCCGACCCTGCCGGGTGTTTAGCTATAGGGCATTGTTGACTCCACTTTGGGCGTGTTAATTTTCCACTTGCCTGGGGGGTATTCCATTGTGCAGCAGCTAGGTATTTAAGGTTTTTCCTAAATTTGAATTAACGGCGTTGGACTGATCTCCTTTTGAATGACCCAGGTCTTTTGTGTGTTCTTTCAATCTCCAGGCCCTTGCGCGGCTCGTGTATGCTACAGTGGTGGTTACAGTACAGTGGCGTGCGAACTGTACCGAGAGTAATGCAAGCACAGGCATTACCGTTGGAGACACCGCTGGGATATCAGGAGTTGCAGTTGGAGGCCCCGCTGGGAGATCAGGAGTTACACCTGGGTTTGATTCTTAGCACCCACATAGTGGCTCATAAGCACTTGTAACCCCAGCTCTAAGGGGAGCCGACACAGTCACATGCACACAGATACACACAATTATAAATAAGACTAAAGCTGGTGGTGGCGGCGCACACCTTTAATCCCAGCACTCGGATCTCTGGGAGTTCCAGGCCAGCCTGGTCTATAGATCTAGTTCCAGGACAACCAGATCTGTTACAAAGAGAAGAGAAACCCTGTCTTGAAAAACCAAAAATAAAATAGAACTAAACCTTAAAAAATGGTTGGGGTAATATTTTTTTCTGTTTTTTTACTATTTCCCTTTTTTTTTTTTTTTGAAAGATGGCAAGGTTGTTTCCCAAGAAAAAACCCTAAGCTTGTGGGCTGTTTTTTATGCAAACAAACCAAAAGAACAAGCGTTGGAATTCCTGAGACGTTCTAAAAGTTAGAAGTTACAAATACGCCAAAGATTGACCCGCACCTTTCTGTTTAAATAACCAGAGACTGTGGGCGACATACAATCCAAACCTTTTTCTCCTAGCTAAGGTGCAGAAATCATAAATATCTGAAAACTAAAACCCACAGTCGCTTTTAAAGCTAGAATTCACATTTGGCTATTCAATCTTAATTTTGTAAGTGGGCTAATTTCCAAGCATAACATAAAAGAGGCCGTATTGTCAGATATACAATTAAAGTATTATAACAGACAACAATAAAAGGAGAAGTAGGCTTCTGGTAGAAAATTCCTTTTGTCGCCAATAAATAGGACCACCTGAGTGTGGTTCAGACTCTTCACTTAAGGGCTATCCAAATTAATTGCTAGGAATACTAAACAGCTTTTGGGAAAATCAGCAATGCCGTGCAGCTGCAGCAGCTGCAGCAGCTGCTTGTCCTCGTCCTGAGGCTTGCTGGAGAATAAGGCAGAGCTCGGAGTGCTGGGCTGCTTTTTTTTTGGTAATTATTTTTTTTATCCCATTTCATGGAAGCCAGCCTCTTCACAGTCTTTTTTTTGTTGGGATTTGGGAGTGAGGGGGTGGGAGCAATTGGACAGGGAGGAGGGAGAGGATGTCAGAGTTACTTATTCATCTGAAAAGGAAACATTTGCCTTTAAAGCTGGGGGAACTAGAACAATTTCTGGGTGAGGCCTCCCAAAGCGCTAAATTGCAAGGCTGCGCTTTTGAAAATAACTGCTGGGGGTGTGGGGTTGGGGGTTGGGGGTGGGGGAGACTGTCACAGGAAGAAAAGATCCCAAATTACTAGTTTAAAAAGAATCGAGAACTAGTTTTTCACTTTTTAATCTATGTAAACTGTGTGTGTGTGTGTGTGTGTGTGTGAAAGAGAGAGAGAGGGAGAGAGAGAGAGAGAGAGAGAGAGAGAGAGAGAGAGAGAGAGAGAGAGAGAGCGCCTGAGTGTGTGTGAGCCTGCACTGCATCTGCATGTGTGTGTGGGTATCCATGAAGGCCAGAGGAGTTGACTGCCCTGGGGCAGGCGCTACACAGAGCCATTTGGTATGGGTGCTGGCAATTGAATTCTGGGCCTCTGGAAAAGCAGCACGTGCTCTTAATCACTGAGCCATCCCTACAGGCCACTCCCCCCCCCCCTTTTTTTTTTTTTTTGAAACAGGGTCTCATTGTGTAACCCAGGCCCACCTGCTCTTGTAGACCAGGCTGGCCTCAAATTCACAGAGATCTTTCTACCTCTGCCTCCTGAGTGCTGGGAATAAAGGTGTGCGCCACCACTGCCCAGCTGCTTTGTGTATTTTTAAAAGTAGCTTTACATTTTAAAATCTTGCCAGTATAAGAAGAAGGCTCAACTGGGCAGTGGTAGTGTACGCCTTTATTTCCAGCACTCAGGAAGTAGACATAGTCAAATCTCTGTGAGTTTGAGGCCAGCCTAGTCTACAGAGCGAGTTCCAGGACAGCCAGGCCTGTTACACAGAGAAACCCCATCTCAAAAACAAACAAAAAAGACAAGGAAACAAAACAAAACAAAACAGGCTATGGCCTGGGTGTGGTGGCAGATACCTTTAATCTCAGTACTGTGGAAGATCTCTGCGAGTTCAAGGTAAGTTCCAGGATTGTTTTTTTTGAGACAGGGTTTCTCTGTGCAGCCACGTGGAGTTCATGGAGATCCATGTGCCTCTGCTGGCATTAAAGGCATGCGCCACTGCCACCCGGCTCTTTTTTTTTTTTTTTTAAAGATTTATTTATTACGTAGACAGTGTTCTGCCTGCATTTATCCATGCAGGCCAGAAGAGGGGACCATATCTCATTATATGATGATTGTGAGCTACCATGTGGTTGCTAGGAATTGAACTCAGGATCTCTGGAAGAGCAGACCTCTGAGCCATCTCTCCAGCCCTCTTTTTTGGTTTTTCAAGATAGAGATTCTCTGTGTAGCCGTGGCTATCCTGGACCTCTGTAAACCAGGCTGGACTCAGATCTGCCTGCCTCTACCTCCCGAGTGCTGGGATTAAAGATGTGCACCACCACCGCCCAGCTAGCAAAAGATTTCTATAGCACTGAAAGTCTGTTAATTTGCTGGGCGGTGGTGGTGCACGCCTTTAATCCCAGCACTCGGGGGAGGTAGAGGCAGGCGGATCTCTGTGAGTTCGAGGCCAGCCTGGTCTACAAGGGCTAGTTCCAGGACAGGCTCCAAAGCTACAGAGAAACACTGTCTCAAAAAAACAAACAAAAAAAAAAAAACAAAAAAACAAACCAAAAACAAAAAAGTAGTCTGTTAACTTGTGCTTTAGCCTCTTTTTTTTTTTTTTATTACAAAGGGCAAGGTGCACTTTTCATAATCTCTCAGCAATGCCAAAAAATTCTCCACTTTGGTAAGACAGCTTTGGAAATAATGTCTATTAGGATATGCTGACATAATGTGAATGGCACAGGAACGATGATACTGGATTGGTCAATCTAACAGAGGAAATTGCATCTTCAGACAAAGGACACCTTGAATAACAAAAAGCTCTATTTCCAGAGCCCCTTGTTGAATGTTCAATTAGACCAGCCATTGTCCTTCTACATCTGGTTATTCATAAAAGCTAAATCCGCCCTTTGAGTGTTCAATTCTACTGTGAAGTGCTTAGCACGGACACAAAAGCTCACGCTTAAAAAATAGTGGTCATCAGAGCCACCCAGAAAGAACAACAACAAAAGCACCATCTAGCACCTGTGCTATTGTATCCTCTGTCTTCTAGATTGATTTGTCCCCACTACCATCCTTGTTCTCTACAAGTGTCGTTCAGCCCCTCTGGAGGGCTTCTCAGTGCCATATGACTGCTTGTCACCGAAGCCACAGGGCGAGGACAGCTAGTCCTTTCAGACAGATTGGGCTGGAGAGCCCTCAGAACTCCTTGGGAGGTTTTGGTTTTTTTTTTTTCTGCGTTGGAGGTAGCAATGGGCAAACTAGTGGGACAGCGTGACTCATTCCAGGGCTCTGCAGTGAGTCTTGTTGGTGCCAATAAGTAAAGCACGATTCTCTTCTCTGGGGAAGAGTTTGCTCCCACTTGAGAAGAATAGGAAGAGAACTGAGCAGACAATAGCCTCTCATCTACAAGCACAGAAAATAGTGCTACAAGGCACGTAGTCACAGGAGAAGAAGCAAGTCTTTATTCTGAAATCCCGAGCTCTTCCGTGGATTGATTTATTTAGTCTTTTGCTCCCACCCTTTGCAAATGGTTTCAGGCTGTAGACTGTGAACCTCTTTTCAGACCACACTACATGGTAGACTTGGGTTGGAAGGATAAACCAAGGTTTTGGCTTCCCATTTTATTTTTGTTTTGTGCTTTTTGTTGTTGTTGCTTTTCATTGAGAAGGTGTTCCACACTGTAGTTCTGCCTAACTTGGAACACATTCATATAGCCCTGCACGGAGGCAGGAGGATCATCTCAGTTCTCAAGTGCTGGGATTCCAGGCCTGAAGGACCAAGATCAGGCTCAGCTTTACCTTCATTTTAATGTGCATTTCCGTAGAATTTTTAGGTCAAGAAGGAAACCAAGTGATCCTTGAAGAAGTACGTGAGCCTAACTGGCCTTCTGAGCCCTGAAGTTCTTATTTTTCTCACGTCTTTAAAGACTCCTGGCCCCAAGGAAAACTTCCCTAGGCGGAGCTCAGCAGGGTGCCTTCCCCAGGCCTTTCAGCTTTTGTTTCGCAGGTTGTTGCCTTTCATAATATATCTCTTAGGCTCCATTGTTAACAGTTGTGCTGTTTTCCCTCCATTCCTGTTGTTATTCCAGCTGGTCACTGTTTTCAACACAGCACCCACCAAATCAGAAATCCTCACTTCCCAAGTTCACTCTCTAATGATGGCCATACTACCATAAAACCAGTTTGTTTTCCTTTAATCTTATTCCAATTTTATAAAACTGGGGAGACCAGTGAAATAGTGAAGATGGTGACGATGCAAGCCCAATGGCCTGAGTTCAATCCCCAAACGTGGAGAAAACTCCACGAAGGTTTTCTTTGACTTCCACTAGCATACCGTTGCACACACACTGTGGCACACACTCCCTCACACACCATACATGCAACAACAATAATACATTAAAAAAGATTTTTGGCTGGGCACGGTGGCGCACGCCTTTAATCCCAGAACTCTGGGAGGCAGAGGCAGGCGGATCTCTGTGAGTTCCAGGCCAGCCTGGTCTACAAGAGCTAGTTCCAGGGCAGGCTCCAAAGCTACAGAGAAACCCTGTCTCGAAAAACAAACAAAACAAAACAAAACAACAAAAAAAGATTTTGGAAGATTTTCTTTTTTCGTTTCTGGAAGGTTTCAAGACCAGTTTTCTTTACTGTGACTGGTTGCAGAATCCAAGGGGCTCTAGAATAGTATCCCCAGACATCCGGAGAGCCTGGGGTGCTTCATCAATGCATTTTATTCAGTTTCATTGAACCTTTGGAACACTCTTCCAGTGATTGCAAATGGTAGGGCTTCTCTGGGCTCCCTCCTCCAACTATGGTATTGCTGCAAAAAGTGGATTTTAAGCCAGTAGATTTCTGGAGCTGTTACAAGGGATAGGAAAGTAATTCACCATCATTGGTGTTGGCGTGGCGGTGTCTGGAATTAGAATTGAAGCAGCTGATATATTTACAAATGACTCCAAATTTAGAATTTCTGCATATAAAAGGAAGAAAAGGGGAAAAAAGTGAAAGTCAGAGTACAAAACCACCACCTTCAGCGCAATGCCCAGCGCCAGCCTTCATCCTTGGACCCCTCTAGTCTGAGGTGTAGGTTCCCTTTTCCGACAGCAGAGTCAAATGTAGTCATTAAAACAATCCTCAGTATCACTGTTAAGTGACTTTTGGGGTTTAGCTAACCAGACTTGAAGTTCCTTGAGGGCAAAGATTTTTGTCTTTTCCACTTTGTTTCAAACAGTGCCTCGAATATAGAGATTTTAGTAAATGTTACTTTATTGGCTGGAGAAGGTATGCTTGACTGCTAAATTCCCGGAACCAAGCCACCCAGGTGCTATTCTGGGCCGGCTCCTGGGCAGAGTCTTTGAAAGGGTTTTCTTTGCTGAGCCACATGAGCCGCACAAAACATTTTTTTTCCTATAGCAGCAAAATGCCTAATAACAGCCTGAGACTTCTCTCTCAGATGAGGGAAACACGGACCAGCTTTCTATGAGTCAAATAGCTGTCCGACTGGGACGTTTAGCAAGCTTTACTTACTGAACTAACTTACACTAATCAGGAAGGCCTAAACATCTGCTGATAGAAGGGATCTGAGCCGCCTGTTCTTAAAGCGGAAAAGCTGAGCGCTTTCACCGAAGGCGGCGCACTTGGCGGGGGAGAGGCTTGCCAGGTAAATCAAATGAAAAGATAAGGCCGGTGCTTAGGAGAGTTTGTGTGGTGAACTTTAGCATTACATGCTATGATTCTTTGGGATGAAAGAAATATTATCAACTTTCTGTGCACTCATATCCAAAGTTCACAGTTTGGTCAGTGATTTCAAGAAATTGAAGCAATATTTGAGGATTTATTTATTTAAGTCGCCAAGAGACTAGCCAGCAAACATTTTTACACAAGCTCACTGCTTTTTTTTTAGGTCAAAGAGTTTTTTTTAAAGACTAAAAGATCTATCTATAGCTTCTAATGGCTTGTAATAATTGCTTGCTGATGCACGAAATATAAATTAATAACAATATGACAAAATGTCCGAACGCGGCACTTGGAACCGCAGGAGGCTCCTAAGAGCTCTTTTGTCAAAGGAAGGCAATTCGGGAGTCAACGTAGATGTGTAGTTTAGGCAGATGGCAAATGAACGCATTTCGCTTTGTTGAATTGCCTTAAGCTCAAAGGTATTCGCGGACCGTAACGATTGGCTGAGCTGTTTGGCTAAACGAAGTCACAACTCAGAATCAGGAATTTTTACGAAAATGAATCATCTTTAACATCTCTATGGTTGCTTTTGGCATGCAAACTCGCAGCAGGTCCCTGAGTAATTGAGCATTTACCCTGTTACTGTAGACTATTACTCTCCCGAATACCACAACGATTTTGAATTTTCGGGCTATATGGCTTATATCGGACACGTTTGGGTTTCACTCAGTCCAGGGAAAGTATCATTCTTTCTCATCAAAGTACTTAAATTCATGGGTGGAGTCCGAATCAAGAAGTATTCAAATCGGAACCGGCTCCCTCATCGTTTTCAACAGTTCCGACTCGGAAATACAATTATTCGCATTTATTTGTTTGTCTAGAACTGACAAACTGGCCACGTAAACTACCCATTTTCTTACGAATGGAGTTGATTAAACTTTTCTAGACGTCTCTGGCATTACTGCCATCAATGACCAGGTACACTAGACTCCTAGTTCAGCGCTTGCAAAAGAAAAAATGTAATCGACGTGCATTTTTTGCCTTTCCGCCTCACTCTTAAAAACTTGCAGCCTCTTACCCCACAGGGTGCCCTTAACCCGGAGTTGCCTTGACAGGGTTGTCGCATGCGCTCTCTATAGTCGTGTTTGTCGCAATGGACCTTGGGCGGAAGGTTATGTAAGAGCAAGTGACTTTGATTACAGTCATTTCGTCGGTAGTCTTGTTACGCGCTACCTACGCGGGGCACTTGATTGTAACCGAAAGTAGTTCCGGCCTGTGTTGTTTCGGTCGAGGAGCAGTCGCCGCCATTTCAAGACAGTGAGAGGTAGATGTCTAACAAGAGTTGCTAAGATTCGAGTCCAGTATCTGCTGCCGTCCCTTAAGCCTTCCAAAACACTGATACGGCTGCTGCCCTTTTTCTGCTACCTCTAGAAACATTCTTGCCAGTAGTGGCGGCAGTAGAAGTCAATTACCCCCTTGCTCTATTTCAAGAAGCTCCAGATGGCGTCTTCCGTGGGCAACGTGGCCGACAGCACAGGTACCAGTGTCCCATTCTACTTTGGCAGACGTCCCTTTGGGGTCTGGCGCCGTCTTGTATTGCTCATCACTCCCTTCCCACTAACCATCCCCATTACATCAGTGGCACTGCTGAACTCTCTTGAGTTCTACTGCCATCTGATCGGGTTTGGTGCTGTCGTCCGTTCCGTAAACATTTCCTCGTTGCTTGCTTGCATTTTGCTTGCTTTTGGGCTTTTTCGTTGTTTTATCCCACCAGTGTTCTAGCTTTCTCTCTCGGGACGCTTCCAGTCCACGTGCGCGCCTAGAGTGTCTTGGAATGGGCTGCATTGGAATCCCTACTCTTTCTGTCTCCATTGCAACTGCTTTCTCCCTCAATTGCAGCTCATTGTAAACCCCCCCCCCCCCGTGCACGCCCTCCCACCTCTCCCTCGCCAGCCTTTTTCCCTTGGCCACTTTTAGTCGCCCTCTGCCAGTCTGGGGCGGGTGCTATTTTGATGTAATTCTAACCTCACTTTGCATCAGGCATAGGCAAAGACTAGCGAAAGCTCGTCGATGTGCTTCCAAGTAACCTCAAGAAGAGGGGACCTTGAGCCCGCACGCCTGCGGGCCAGCGCCTTCTGGTGTTCTTGGGTTGAGCGGCCCCGGTTTAGGTTGGAAAATTCCAGGGGTTCTCTTAGCCATCGCCCAGTTGCACCCGCTGCCCCGTCCTGAGTTTCCCACCCCGTCGGCCCTCCCCGCTGGTGGCAACCACACCCTTCCTCTGCAACTGTGCCAGCCCGACGGTCGTTTCCTATTCTTGGAGAAGAAACCACCTCGGTGCGTTGCTTGGCGTTGACCACCCTGCCCGCCCGTTTCTCTTTGTGTTACTTTCTGAATGTATTCCTCCGCCGCCGCCTCTGGGTTTTCATCCCCATTCTTTAGCCCAGTTATCTCTTTATTCATAGGGTGTGTGTGTGTGTTTTTTTTTTTTAAGTTTCCATCCTTGCTTGAAGAGTTTGTAAAGCACCTGGAGTGTAGCTGCACAAGTGAAAAGCGGTTGCCCCTTTTTTTCGACAATTCATTCCCGAGCCTTCGCTACTGAAAAATAAGAAAACAACTAAATTGTAGGAGTGTCCTTCAACTGCCTTTCCGGATTGAGGCTATTTGGGGAGGGATGGAGTGAGGAACTGGGTTGCGGCTCTGAGGTTTCCGAGAAAAAAAAAAAATATATATATATATATATATTTTTGTTGTTGTTTCGTAGTTGCGGTATGTCAAGGTTTTAGTTACTGGCTTTGGACACTGCAATAAATGGATGAATCTTCAGTAATATCTCATCCATAATTGACGGGAGTAGGATTAATAATTAGTCCGATCTCCGCCTTCCCATTTTCCCACAGTGGTTTTCAAAGATTGAAGATTCCGTGTTAGATTTTTGTAAGAGCTTGCCCTTTTCTGACTGTTAACTATTTTTGAGGAAATGGCCATTTCCAGTTTTAAAAGAGCAGATAAGAGGCTTGGAAAAGTGCCGACAAATACTGTGCTAAATTTAGGAGCTAGCAAGTGCAGCATTCTTGTCTCAAATGTAATTTTCTAGTTTATCTTAAAACTCCGACCTCGGATTTGGACACAAATCTTCCCGGTCTTTGTTTTTGTGGTCAGCTGCATTCTGTCAGGAAATTGCTTTCTAGAGTATCCAGAGCACTCGTCAGCTCTGATATGGGGAGCCTGCCTTAAATTTGAGCCTGTCCCCATGACCTTGGTAATATGATGTACTCTGTGGTTTCCCATTCTAACCCTCTAGACTAGAGGGTGTTCGTTCTGGTTGAATTCCTACTGTGTCACTGACAAGAGAAATGCTTACAGCAGAGCCCCTAGAACTGTACCCTGGGCTTCAGCGTTTCATTATGTATCCAAACCAAGCCCCATAGAACAAAATAAGTTTTGTCATTTATTATGTTATATTTTACTCAGTATTATAGCATTTTTAAACTACTGAAATGGTTGGTTGCCTGGATATTGTACAGGGTTGTTTTCAATGTCCCAGTCCTTTGGTGAGAGCAAGGAAAAGAGCGGAAACTGATAGCGCTAAGGCAGCTGGGGGTGGGTTTAGCTAATTTGGTCTTCTCCGGAGTGGTCTTCAGTAAAGGAGCAACCTTTGGGTCTTTGTTTAATTAAAATGTATGGTGAATCTGTTCTAAACTTTAGCCCTCGACAGATACTCTTGTTTATCAGCTGCCTTAAAAGTGAAAGCAGCACTTGGAGTTGTTTTCCTTAGGCTTGTTTTTAATTGGTGCTCCTAAAAAGTTAAAGCTGTAAAACTCAAAAACATGAATATAAAGAGTTCTGGAGACACCTGGTGTCCTATCCACTGAGAAAGTGTTAAGAATACCCCAGCCCTTACAAACCCAGTGTGACATGTAGTTTAATGAAGTATTGTTAGCACTAGGTTATTCTCACAAATCTGCACAAAACTTTTGCAGGTTTCATGTTTAATGTTTTGTGTTAACTTAGTTAATGACTATGCCTATGATTTATAGTTTAAAACTACAAAATTAAGAGCCTCATTTGGAAGTAACTATTACTGTGGTTTAGAAAAGGAAGCTTTAGGAATGGATGAATTTGAAGAGATGGATTCTGTAGATGTGGCTTTAATAATAGGCAGAACACTCTAGTGCTTTACATAGTTTCAAGCATTTTCATCTTTAAGTTTAATTTACCATAGTTTTACATTTTTTTGGTTTGCATTTCTAACTTTTTGTTTTCCCCCCTCCCTCCCTCAAATGTTTTGATGATTCTCCAGAACCAACGAAACGTATGCTTTCCTTCCAAGGGTTAGCTGAGTTGGCACATCGAGAATATCAGGCAGGAGATTTTGAGGCAGCTGAGAGACACTGCATGCAGCTCTGGAGACAAGAGCCTGACAATACTGGTGTCCTTTTATTACTTTCATCTATACACTTCCAGTGTCGAAGGCTGGACAGGTAGGAGATGTCGGGGTAACCTGCCTTTGGGTGCTGAGCTTAAAAAGTGATTACTAAATATTTGAACTTCAGAGCTTTCCAGTGCTGGGTTTCATCTGAGCCACCAACACACAGGTGCTCTTTTGCTCCCTTTTGATATGCCTAGTTGCTAGTGTTTCTCCCCCGTTTTGTGGGGGTGAGCATATTAGTATGGCTAGATTTTTCCCCTAGATTTTATCATTTGGGGCTGCTGCTTTATTAATTCTTTTCAGATAATTAGTCTTGGTATAAATCTGGGCATCCAGACATGTCAGCTTGAGAGACTGGTAAAAAGGAGGGGCATATGTAGTTCAAGTTGGAAATACCCTCATTAAATTATTGCTTTTAGCTAATCAGTTGAATTAATGAAAAGAATTTGTGCTTTAGATCTTTTAGTAAATTATCATTTTGGCACACTTAGGCATTGAAGATGTGTGTCATTACATCTTAACAACAAATGGAAAATGAGATTCATGTACATAGATTTTATTCTTGATCTTAATGATCACATTATACAATGTGGCAGTTTGGTAATAGTCTAATAAGAATTTTCTTACATAAGAACCAACTTTCCTTTTTGAAATCTGGATATTCTCAGAAAAGTTTTAGTTTTCAAACTTTGCTGGTGTTTGCTGGTTAAAAGATTATGTTCCATAGCACAGGGTTCCGGGAACTGTTAACGATTGCATATGAGCCATGCCTCCTTTTTTCTAACCTGCATATCCATGTGTCAACGCTTGCACTTTTCCAGATCTGCTCACTTTAGCACCTTGGCAATTAAACAGAATCCCCTTCTAGCAGAAGCCTATTCGAATTTGGGGAATGTGTACAAGGAAAGAGGGCAGTTGCAGGAAGCAATTGAGCATTATCGACATGCCTTGCGGCTCAAGCCTGATTTCATTGATGGTTATATTAACCTGGCAGCAGCCTTGGTAGCAGCAGGTGACATGGAAGGAGCAGTACAAGCTTACGTCTCTGCTCTTCAGTACAATCCTGTAAGTAAAAGTTTATCAGTTGTTTTCCTTTTACAGCAATCCAACAAACAAGCAAACATCGTTCGATACTTTAGACACTTTTTTTAATGAAAGAAAGTCAATAGTTGAGATGTTTAATATGCTTATGCACTTGAAATGATGAAATTAGTTTGACTTGGTCTGCATAAAGGTCTGCCCTATTTCAAAAGTTATTTAAATAGCATAAAATTATCCTTACCAAAAAACTCCCATCAATTCTTTTGGTAATACTAATAAAGCACAAGACACTTTTTTTATGCTATTTTAGTGAACTTTGGGAAAATTCTGATGGGCATTTATAACAATTCTTGATTTTCAAGGAATGATGGGTTAAAGATCTTAATCTGTAGTATAAAATGGTTTTTAAAAGTTGTTGCTAGTATATTAGTGACATGAAAACTAGAGTACAGAATGATCTCAATATAGCCTCTCCCTCGATCAAGTTAGAAGTAGTAGAATTAAGGCAATTGCATGTCCAGACCAGACTTTGCATTAGTCCTTCAATTCTTCGTTAATTTGAGTTTTCAGGGAGCAAGTGTATCCTGGGCGACAGACAATAAGTTCATACTGTATTAGAGTCTGGGAAAGATCAAAATGCAGAACAAAAAAATTTTAAGTAAAATACAGGGATGTAAAACTTGCCCTGGAAACTGTTGATGTAATTAAGGGAAAGTGGCTGTAAACTTTTAAGAGATAAGTGTTAGGGATGGGGGGTGGGTCTTGGCAGCATCAGCATATACTTGAGCTCCATCAACATTGACTTTGCAGCCACCCTAGGGAAGCGCTTAATGATTAACTCCTACAGTTGCCATTAGCGAAAGTCTACAGGCTCTGACACTGCTGCTTCAGATAAGTCTTTCTGAATCTTTACCATGATCCTTCCACGAAGAGGACAGTGTTTCCAGTTTTACTAATATAAAATCCCAACAGACTCAGGTTTATGTAATTTTCTTGAGATCACGTAGCCTAGCAATGTGAGCTGGATGTTGAAACTTAAAGTTGAATTATTGAAGCAAATGTTAACATGAACAAGAAATGAAAGCTGAAAAGGACCTTCTGTGGCCAAAGGCCGCCCTTGTGCACAGCCTGGAAATCATTTTGCATTATCTGCCTGGCTCTTAACTCCAATTTTATAATTTAGCAAATTGAAGCTTATTTTAGTAGTTTGCCAAAGCCTTGTAAGTATTTTTTATCATAATATCTTTTAAAGAGGTCCCCCCCCCCCAGAGACAGGGTTTTTCTAGTGACAGTCCTAGCTGTCCTGGAATTCGCTCTGTGGACCAGGCTGGCCTTGAACTCACAGACATCCATAGCCTCTGCCTCCTGAGTGCTCGGATTAAAGGCGTGTGCTAACACCACCCGGTTTAAACAATTTTAAAGTTTAATTTTGAAAGTTTAAATTTTTCTATTTAAGCCGGGCGGTGGTGGCGCACGCCTT